>NC_143019.1:99756553-100459053 GCF_055824585.1 Amblyomma mixtum | reverse complement strand
TTAAATAAGTTATAATGAGCCATATGGGCATTCTAAATGCGCAGATGCTTGGAGTATTAGTTGCTTCTTCAAGAGCAGTTGTTGAAACTGGAAGGGACTACGAAGAGGGGTACAGCATCCGAGTGCATGTGAGGCATGTGATATAATCCCACGCTGTGGCTGCAATTTTGCCGCCGGTCGGTTTTCTGATAATTCGATATATTTACTCAGTTCAAAACTAGGTTAAAAAGGTAGAATTTCAGAAGGTGCTTCAGTTTGAGGAACAGAAATATTGATGAAATCTTACGTGTATGGCGTGAGAGAGCCGCTGTGAAACTCGACCTGTATGATTCCTTTGTCGCTGCCGTTACAAAAAATATTTCCGAATATTCTTTAAATCTTGCTTCTCAATGTCAAAAAAACGTTTTCAAATTCTGTTGCAATAGCAGTGCGGAAGCTTGTGGCCGCCTTGAGATTTCCAGACCATTGGCTCATGGTTTATCATTGCAGCTCCGCTGATTCTTAATCAGATATTGTTTTCGTCAATATTGCCACTTTTTTGGAAATCCTTGATATCTTACACTGAAATATCATTTTGGAAGCAATGAGGAAGGTGTATTCCACAGGAAAGCTCGGCGTTACACATTTGATGCTACCGCTAGCTGTAACGAGATATCTGACTGCCTTCGTGTTTTGCTTTTTATCATATGACTGTTTTGATGGCTGCAAAATTCTTCTTTCTTTAGCCCCCAATTTTCACCCTAAAATTCCTGAGGTAGTCCCCATGATGCGACCCTGGGCCGAATATATATCTTGTACCTGCGTATTTCTTCCAGTATTTAGTGCACGTAAAATTAGTGCTTGCGCCTATTTGTGCCCTCTTTGCACCGTCTGTCCCACATACAAAAGCAGACATCCGGCAGAACGTGGCATAAAGTGTAAATATCAGCGGCTGCGCAGCAACTCTTCAAGGCAGTGGTCAGATCTGTGTAGAACCTAATTCAGTGAGGCAAGTCTAGCAGCCTTGTTAGAGAAAGTAGAGGGCATTGAATGGGATATCATTGGACGCAGTTACGTTAGGAGGAAATATGAAGCGTAAAATAAACTCCTAGTAGAAATATGTCAGACAGGGAGACACGATCTCTCCAATGCTTTTTACCGCCCGTTTACAGGAGGTATTTAGAAGTATGAGTTGGGAACAGTTGGGTATACGAGGTAACGGAGAATACCACTGTAATCACCGATTCGCTGGTGACAATGACATGCTTAGTCACCCAGGAGATGAACTGCAAAACACGATCAATGAGTTTGGCAGAGCACAGCTCTGTGTGCAAAAATTAATCCGCAGAAAACTTAACTAATGTTCAAAAGTCTCGGAAGGGAACCGCTCATTAATATTGGTAGCGAGGTGCTCGGCATGGTAAGGTAATAGGTTTACGAGTACTTAGGGCAGGTAGTGACCGCAGACCAGAATCAGGACAGCTAAATAACTAGAGAAGTAAGAATGGGGTGGAGCGCATTTGGCTGGTTCTCTGGGATCATGAATGACAGCAAACTAATAACTCTCGAAAGAAAAGTATATAACAAATGTATGAGGCAGAAATGTGGAGGCTAACGAAAAGGGTTGAGCTTAAAGACAGCGCAGGGAGTTATAGAAAGAAAAATGATACGCGTAACGCTGAAAGACAGGAAGAGGGCAGGGTGGATCAGGGATCAAACACAGGTTACTGACCTGCAAGTGGAAATAAAGAGCAAGAAATGGTCTTGGGCAAGGTATGTAATGCGAACGCAAGATAACCGCTGGTCCTCAAGGCTAACGGAGGGCATTCCTAGCGAAGGCAAGCGCCGCAGTGGCAGGAGATTGATAGGTAGGCAGAGTAGATAAAGAAGTTTGCGGGGATAGGATGCCCGCAGCTGGCAAAGGATAGAGCTAAGTGGAGAGATATGGGAGTGGCCTTTGTTCTGGTGTGGGCATTGTCAGGCTGATGGTAACGATAAACATGGCTTGGTTCGGTATATGGGGTTTAACGTCCCAAAGTCACTCAGTCTATGAGAGACGCCGTAGTTTAGGGCTCCGGAAATTTCGACCACCTGGGGTTTTTAACGTGCACTGACATCGCACAGTACACGGGCCACTAGAATTTAGCCTCCATAGAAACTCAACCGCCGCAGCCGTGATCAAATCCGCGTCTTTCGTGTCAGTAGCAATCTCCATAACCTGCTGATCCACCGCGGCGGCTTATAACGATGATCATGAATTTGTCTTACCTTGTCTGCACGCTTTTAGTGTGACTCCAAGCAGTGCGGCGGAAAATGTCCCAATATCTGAGTCATTTCTTTTAATAACGGCATTGTAACCTGCCTTGAGAACCAAGACATTCACAGCCTGCCGGGAAGTTTTGTAAATGGAGTAGAGATATCAATCTATTACTTAGTAGATTTGATCCTTAGCTGTCTACGTTAATCATACATGATAAAAGAGGGCCAGATTACTCATGCCGAACATCGTGCTGCCGACGCAAGAACATGAAATATGGGCCCCTTTATTTAATTCCCTGTGTACTTAAAGAACCAGCCTTCTCCAGCTCAGCACTGCTATTGTTCTGCGGGCCGACTGCTCCTCGTTTATCAGCACCCAGGGAGAATATATATAATAATAAGGTGCACAGGCAGTCACTTGCGCAATTAATTTCACGCCCACGCCTTGACAGGCGCACTTTATTTTCCATTTTGGGGAAGCCGTTAATTATCTCGGTCATGGTCTTTACGCCCCAACACGAGAAGGGTATACACGAGACTGTATTTTCACGCTAGTTTTATTCATTTCAGTGGTACCGGCAGAGCCCCACTTAAGCCACCCTGCAATTATAACTCAAGCACAGTAAATGAGAAAGCATGAAATACACGCATCTTGGAGTGACAGGAGCAGTGACAGCTTAGTTCGCACGCATGTTTGTTGGCTCTAAATGGGTTCTTCGGCAGTTTATCGTTTATTGTAAGTAAAAAAAAATTAAACATAAAGCTTACTTTACCAGCTCATGAGTCAAGTGCATATATTAAACGGGAAATTAAGTTTTGTATTCTGCTACGAAAAGAACGCCTAACAGCTTGCAGCTTCTATCACTTGCAGCTTTTCGTCGCCATGAAGCAGTGTGCTCTAAGGTACACATGTTCAAAATATTTGCAGTCAATCTCTAACATCGTGGCGAGTAGTTTCAAAGCTGAAACTAAATTTGATTGTTGATGCGAGCGCTAAATACTAGGAACAAAGGCACATGTGTGTTGCGTTCACTCAGCTGGACACATCATGCCTTTGTTTTGCCCATTAGAGGTGAGCTCTTCTCTTTCGGGCTCGAACTGGTGTCTAAAGTGTCGCGATACCATGCTTGGGGCTGTCATTACCATTCAGGATATGAAACGCTGAATCGTTACATTATAACAGAATGCAGAACTACCAGAGCCAGGGCTGCATGAATCTATAAAGCCACTGTGTTCTCTTTTGGTCGACGGAAGCCACACTTTCTAAGTGAGCCCCCCCATGGGACTAGTTTCTCTAGTGGATAAAGGAAGCTCCACGTTGAGCAGAAGCGATGTGAGGAAGTTCCGAAATATATTTATTCCTATTTCTAATATAGCTATTTCCGTCCACCATTTCACCTGGGTAAAACAAAACACCTTTCCAATTGAAACAGAAAGAGACACGATACTCGCCGACTTTGATGGCTGCGGAGTGGACTCTTCGTTACTCTGAGTTTGGAATTGCGGTTTTAGAGTCACTGATGACGTAGTTGTCAGTGGTGGAGGTAATGGCTGAAGCTATGGTAGTTTGTACGGCCTTCTCCGGGAATTTTATTTTATCGATCGTCGCCGATGCAATGGGGGCACCTGGGGGATCGACAACTGCCAGGGAAAAAGCGTCTCTCTCCGCATGTTTAGCCACGTCCAGTGCTCCTTGCCTTTCCGAACGGAAAATCTTTCGGGAAGTTTTTGTGTCCTAGCTTTTCTTGCGTCTTTATCGCAGTGTGAGCGCATGTTTTTTGGCAGAGGACTGACTATTAACAGTTCGTGTACCTGCCAGATCGCATTAATCTTTGTATTAACCTATTCGAACCACCCTGGAAGCAAGGCGGAACACCAATTTCCCCGAGTATTCGTAGTTAACGAGGAGGTTAGCTACCTCGAGCTGAGGTCGACCAAGAGCGAGTGACATCCTACAAAGAAATTACAACCCAATTCAAGACAGAAAAATCTTGCCAGCACCCCACAGATTTCTAAGTAAAATACAGCAACCTAGTTGGCGGCAGCTGCAAAGAGACACTTTCTTTAATCTGTACATGTACTCCATATGGTTCCCAGAGCAGTACTGCTCCGCCTGTTCTCTCTATGGGGTTGAAACAGGCAGGGGTTTATTATTTATTTCTTGTTAGGCAGCCCCAACCTAATGTGTGTGGGCATGAAAAGGCCGATGCACCGCACATCTTATTCTCATACTATAATCATACTTATAATTATACTTATAATCAGCATCATCATAATCATCATAATCATCCACTAAACATCTAAATGTGGAACCACACATATATCCCTTAGGCACCGCTTGCAATGAGTAGAGAAGAGCAAGCCGCACGTCATACGTGCCTGCCATTGATGAAAATGTGTGGTGCGCATGAATTCATGCATCCAGGCTTCTAGCTGTTCGAGCCTACAGAACTTGCTTTCCGAGATGTAATTTCCTCAACGTTCTACTTAGAGTGGGAGCGCTAAGAAACAAAAACAAACGCGCAGTAACTGCTTAGACCCCGTCCCTCCCAATTTCCTTCGCTGAACACTTCTGCGCCACCTTCGCTCATATGATAGAAGCTCATGGTCATTACATGATGTCAGCCTCGGTAAGCAGCTTTTGTTGGAAACACAGGGTTCCCGTTCCTCCTCAAGCAGATGTCTGTATTTTAGAGAGGAAGCTACATGCGGAGCTACGCACCCCTGTGCAAACGCTTTCAGCTGAAACGAATTTCCTGCTAAGTGACGTGTCATGATTTGCAGTCGAATTGTCAATGGTTTAGTTTATAATGCGTAAATGACATATGTCTGTTTGGATGAAAAGTAGACCCATGCGATTGCGCAGACGCAATTAGAACTGGTATCGCACAGAGAGTTTAAACAACGAAGTGAAACAAAAACTAATATAACCTCAAATAGCATAGAGGAATTAAGAGGTCAGTTTTGGTTGGCGATGGATCCATTATTGACAGGTCCACAATTACACTCTGCGTGATCCTCACTAGTCGGCGGTGACGTGGGCTGTCGCCATTATGGTTCTGTGTCTTCACCACTGCTGAAGAGAAGAGAATATTTAATGCATTTGAATGAGAGGACCTGAGTGCGGCACCACGAGGTTCCTTTTTGGTACTCTTTTCATTAGGCGGTAATTTTACGAGGCGCAGTTTCACTGCTCACCTTGTGCTAGAATTGTCAATATTTCAGTACAGATTTGGCAATCACATCTGTACTGTAGTCCTGAAAAATTCCGAAGCTTTTCTGCAAGGAGCTGTTCACTCCGTGACTGCGGTAAATGCCTTCGTTTTCTTATATCTCACCTTTGAATGTTTTCTGTGATTCAAAAGCTGCCCTACAATGTCTTCAATCTGCCTTGAGACATAGCGACCATGAGCAACTTATAGCGGAGATACGATATCTGCATCACCAGGCAATCGAACAAGACCATGAAATCATCTTCCAGTGGGTACCAAGCCATAGCGGCTTTGTTGGTAACGCCTTAGCTGACGATGCTGCTCGATCGGCTCACGAGACAACCAACACTGTCCGCATACCACTGACAAGAGCTGACGCAGCAAGGCACCTTCAACTGCTCGCCCGAAACCTGACTGTAACGTCGTGGTCTGCCCCTGGAGGTTGGACACCCCGCTCGCATCACTTCAACCTCTTGCTCCAACATCATATACCATTCGGCCTCCCCCGCAGTGATACTACGCTGTTTTGCCGCCTGTGGCTGGGAGTGGCGTTCACAAACGCCTATTCCCATCTCATCTCAATGGATGACTCTCCTGCGTGTGGCCAGTGTGGTTGTGACGAGACGATCAGCCACCTCCTCTGTGACTGCCCTCGTTTTGAGCGAGAGCGCGGTTGCCTAGTTGCTTCTCTGCTCCGCTTGGACTCGCGTCCTTTAACAGAGTATAACGTTCTGGGGCCTTGGACACAACCTTCCAGACAACGGAAAGCGGTGAAAGCGCTCCTGAATTTCCTAAGGGACTCGGGGTTGCATTCCCGCCTATAATCTTTAAGTTTTCAGTGCGCGCCCTCTGTCCCTGTGACATAGTGGTCGCTGGGCACTTAGAAGACTCATTTCCTTGCCGCTCTTCCTTTTTTCCCCTTTGTTCCCCTCCCCAAGTGTAGGGTAGCCAACTGGGCATCGCCTGGTTAACCTCCCTGCCTTTCCGTCCTTTTCTCTCTCTCTCTCTCTCTCACCTTTGAATGCAAGCACTTGTTTGTGGGGTTAGGGTTCGCGTGTTAGGGTAGATATTCAATAACTGGTCATTTATGCGTTCGTATACTCTGATGTACTTCATGCGGTAAGGAAAAAGCAGGTGGCAATATGCATGTTGTGACGAGCGCAGGGCAAGGAACAGCATTCGATGTCGTAGAATTCACACGCGTACTTATGGTGTCACGGGGTACGTGCGAAATTTTGCTCAAATACTTGCCACACTTACACAAAACTCGAAACAACTGTATCGTCCCCCAGTCGTCTAACATAACTTGGAAATAGCAAAAACACCAAAACTGGACTCGCATACCGATCTCATGAGGCATGCTGGGCTGGTAATTTTGAATTAGTCCTTGCCAGCCAAATTGTGATGCAGCAAGGAATTGGTAATCTGACTTCTTTATTTTTCCCCGTGCAGTGTTCCACTAGAAGTAATGGCAAGCTGTGCAAGCAGTGCAGGGCCTGTAGATATGCTTCTTGTATTTAGTGAACAAGTTTCGTCGAGATCGTCCGAAGAACTTACGTGGGACTATTGTGCTTCTATTGCCAATGAAAAGCGGCAGGACCTGCAGCACTTAGTAGCAGTAGTATAAATCTTTATTTCGCAAATACTGAGGAGTATCAGAGGTTGGTGGTCTTGTGCTGCGGGTGGTGTTCCCGGGTCCCGGATCCCATTTGCTCTTGGGGCCTCTTCGGACCACTGCACCCGCGCTAGCTGATCTTGGGGGTCAGAGCAGGACAGAAGCATCTCCCACTTCTCGACTGATAGGTTTGCTAACATTGGACTCTATCGGGCATGCCCGGCAACTACAGAACCAGAAAAGACATTATATGACAGGAATATTCGCGAGGAGGAGGCAAATGCATGACAAGTAATTTTTCGTGCATAGTTGGATGATCATATGTGTTCCAGATTTCTTCTAACACGAATGCGACAACAACGCTTCTCTTCTCTTCTCGTTTTTGTGCCTCGTGCACGTGAAAGTTTTGCGTCTTATTGCTAGTCTTGGATCATAAGTTACGCTTTAGAGTTTAATTTGTGACAAATAGAACAGCAAACCACTGCTGCGTGTGTCGTTTTCTCCATTCAGGGCGGCGAAGTTAAGCTCGTTTGCTTTTTGCGGCAAGCAGCGAGCATCAAAATTGCCGCAGGTAATGATTTTCCTTTACTCCGTGCGTACAGCGCTAGAAATGTGAATACAGATTTGGGTTCTACATACTCGGGGCAATGTAAACTTACTTTATACTACTGGCGCAATATAAGCGCAGGTTCTACGCACAAAGTGCTATGACATATTCGGATTGGTTTACATTGGGCTACAAATGGTGTGTCTGGGCACCAACTCCTGCTGTATTTGTTGGGAAGTATAATCAAAACAATATTTGCAGTTTAAATGATGCTCGCCAGATACCGCGAAGTAATTTTTCTCTCTACAGCAGGCACGCACACTGGGCTCTCAGGAAATACAGAGTGCGCCAAAAAAGTTCTACGTTAACTATATCTCGCCTTTTATCTCCCTTTGCGAAAGGCAAAGAGAAGCGCCCGAGCACATGCCACAAGAGTCAAGTCCACAAAGCCCTTGCACGGAGCGCACAGTACGGCGTCGGCGCGCATGAATCAACCCAGCTTTCTACTCAGGAAGCTCTGTTGAGGCTGGCTTGGTGCGTCTGGACACACATGGAATATTTACGGTGGCTATCACTTCCCTCGAGAATAAATGCTCAACTACGGCAAGAGTAGTTTTCTTTTAATACATGTGTCTGGTCGAGAGCCGCCTTTTCTTCCGCCAGATTGTTTTTTTGTTATGAAAGCAGCAAAACATAGAACCACGTTTTTTCTTCTGCTGTGCTATGCGGTCCCAGCCACAAAGCTTATTTGGCGCCCCTGTCTTGCGCACTTTTAGTCGACGAAAATGCCCCATTCAGTAGGTGAGCAACATTAGCCGTGTCGCCGGGGAGTGTACGGTAGTATGCGTGAGGGAACTAAACAGCTCTCGTTGGATCACCACGGAGCTTATGTGCAAGGACTGAATTGCTTTACGTCATCGATGCATAGACCCAGTAGGACGATTGAATCGACATAATCTGGTTCTATTATTGGTATAACGAGATAAGAAGTTTGAAACGAACGCATATACACCAAAGTCGATATAGATTACACATGGCTAGCACAATAGCACTTAAACAAAAGCCAACGAACATCAGAGCTCGTCAAACTCATGCGGTAAACCTCACAATCTAAAGTAGTGATGCCGGCTAGATTCATGTAATGTTGACTAGCTCGGTAAGTTGCACGACGCAAACATCTTTGCACAGCTTAAATTTCGCGCTCAGTGCGGCCAGTAGTTCGAAAAAGCAACTGCGTGGTGCTCAGTATCTATCGCATGAAAATAATGGGTCATCATGCTGCTGTTGTTGCGGAAATATAATCAAAATTCCCCTGTAGCTTTGGAAGAGTGTAGGGGATTGTACCAGAAGATACGCAGTACAACTTACCGTTCTCAATTTTTCAATAAATATGTACGCGGTGACGTTGGGATCATTTAGGGTAGTCCATCTGCTGGTAGCGTCCCTACTGCGGCTTCCTGCATGAACCCTTGAGTATATTTGAAGCCTCACCGGTCCACTACGTGCAGTGGTCCGAGAAGTGTTCTGATCCACTTGTCTGCCGATTCAAAACGCGAGCTCCCCACATTGACGGAAAAGAATGCGCGACTCTTGACGTCGTGCAGAGCGCAGACAAGTGTTCACAGGGGAATATATTACACAATGGTGGTAGAATTGTGCCTAAGGATAACGCCTGACAAGGTTGTTGGTGCAACGTGTCACACACTATATTAATTATTTTTGCATAATAGTCCCCGCGCGACAAGGAAGCTTGTGCGGACGAATCGAAATTCGAGGTATTTCTGTCCCATGAATCATGAGTGGATACTGCGTGGGGAACTGCAGCAGAGACGACGCAGCGTTTGTGCTATCCACTTTGGTGCTGCTTTCGCCCCTCTGTATCCAGGCAAGAAAAAAAATTGCTGTCATACAGCGTATTGCAAATGCGCACTCTAGCACCTATGATACAGAGACCACGTCTTGTGCACTGAACACGGATTTGGCAGCGTATAGTCTCAAAGATATAACAGATTGGGCGCCTTTTTGAACTTTTTTTTACTCAGGTTAATTAAGCTATAAATTGTTTACTATTTTATGCCAAATATCAGTCTGAATTCCCTAAACATTCGGAGTGGCAACTCGCTAATCCTCTCCAGAGTCAACTGGTTATGATCGGGTGAACTGAATATAAGAAATTCTTTAAGGAGGCGAAGGAACCTGGCTTTGGTGCGCTTCTTCCACCACTACGTACGGATGTCCCACTCGTTTTGAAGGAAACAAAAGACGTATCCATCCTTGCCGAAGCTCCAGATAGTACACTCTAGTTCACCGCGATGCTGAGTTTCTGGCGACCAGTTTGTAGCCGTGGCAGCAAATTTAACTCAATCAATATTTCAATTTATCTGTCTTCATCGGCAGTAAGAGTACCGTTCCAAACTGCGAGATAGGTAGGGGATAACTTTCACGTTTCATTCTGGTAAAATGTGAAAAGGAAATTGCGTTTGTTTTCTTTCGACTGTATTGATTCGTAAACAAAGGGGCAGAGAAATCATTAATGAAAACAACTCCACCATTATAAAGTTCTACAAGAAGCAGAGAACGCCAGGTTTGTGTTCGTTTTAAGCAAAAAAATGCTTTATCTAATTTGTTTCAATTTAAGAACGAATCTGCGCAAAAATACAAATCCTCACAAAAGTTAACTTTTGTTGACAGGCACGAAAATGAAACGACTTGGTGGAGTCGTACGTTTTCTTATGCTTACAAACATAACGCTCTCTGTACCCAAACGAAATGATTAGTCCACCTGTCAGTGACAGGCCGTGCTACACAATGGACACGAAAGAACTAAAACATTTACTTCTCTAACAAAGATACAGGTAGACCCAATTTTAGAATATGCTCGTGCACTTGTCCTGCGTTTGACAGATCAAACGAATACATTCATTCCATGCTAGCTGCACTGAGGCCTCCGGACTGAATTTACTTCAAGAACAGGAAAAAGTCTGCGAGAGGTTTGCCCCGTTCCTACGTTCGCTATGCTCTGTCAGAGGAACTGAAATCGAATAAGTCTTCGTTACGTTCCTTCCTCTCTCTCTTTATTTTAGTACAGCGGCCTATACGAAATGACGTCTAAACAATTTCAGGGAAGTTAATAACTTTGGAGTTAGTTGCATTGGCAATGAGGGAAACACTCGGTGATGATTATTAAAATGGAGGAGCCAACAATATAGATAATGTTTACTACATTCGACTCAGTGCGAAAACACGCATTTCTGCGGCGTAGAAGGCGAATATGCGCAGGCAGTGCCCTGGAACTGAACGCTCGCGCTTCTCGAACATACAGTGTCGGACGTACAGTCGGCAAGAGACGATTTTTCTCAGATCAGCACCTTCAGATTAGTGATCTCGCAGTAGAAATCCATTTCTAGATCCCAGCAGGGTATTTTATGCACATATATAGCGCAGGCATACATATATTCACAATACAAAATAGATGCGATGTAAATTAATGGCCTCCTACAAAATCATTACTTTTGTGTTTGAGCGCCAGTAAAACCGGTTCGCGAAAAAAGATCACATGCGGTAGTTAAATTTTTTTACAAAAATTGGAGGGAGAAATTAAGCAGCGCCTTTATGGTATGCCGCTATAGCTATCATGAGCTAATGCCCATATTATAGGAACGGGTCGTTCGCGACTTTACATTCTAGATCCCAGGGAGTCATCCGGCTATGAGTGCAGTGGTGCACCGATCAAGCGATGCGCCACTGTGCTGCGATGGGCGGTTTTGGCACAGGTGGGGCTCCCGCTACCACATTTGCCCGTGCCGGGCAACCTCTTGCGGCAGGTCATTAATTTTACTGCCACCTGCTACGGTGGTCAGTTTGCTCAAATCCATTGGGCACGTTATGATGGAGGCACAATGTCAAGGGACCTAGATGGCCTACCTAGGTTGAATTTTCAGGGGCTTTCACTCACAACGCTGACGACAATCACGGATTTTTTTTACTAACGCGAGCCTTAACGCTATTGCGTTAAAAATCGCATTTTACCACGCTGTGGAGTGAGTGAGCGCCACAAAAAACAAACTCTCGACCACAGAAATCAACGGGCTGGTCTACTAGACAACTAGTTGAGCGATAGCTGTTCTGGCTTGTCTACCGCACGAATATTCTTCAACGACCTGATTGAGATTCGCTTTAAATGGAAAAGACTAAACGGTAGAAAAACGGAGGACAAGGCAACCGAATGACTGAGGTCAAATTAGGCTGGACATGGATTGGATGAAGTTTCGGGAGTAGGTGGGCCAATTTTTCGGAGTGGCTCGGGCAAATTTGGAGATTATCATCGTTATGCCCGAAGTAAAATTAGCCTGGGCGTCCATATTATTCCAAACAGAAGAAGATGAAAGTTAGGGGGTGGGACAAATGTCGGTGTGGCCGGGGTCCAATTTGGAGACCGCTATTTGATCGAGCACATTTAATCTAGCCTGGATATCGATTGCGGTCTAAATCATTAAAGGTCAAATTTGGAAGATGGCGTGGATCATATTTTGAGAGTCGCCCAGGTCAAATTTTGACACTATTATCGTATCTAGCAAATTCTAATTAGCCTGGCGATTTATTTTGGTCCAGATCGATGAGTTTTGAAGTACAGGGGAGGGCCATATTTTGGGAGTGGCCTGGCCAAATTTGAAGACTGCCATCCTATCGAGAATATTCAAATTAGCCAGCCAATCAATTTTGGTCCAAATATATGAAGGTCAAATTTCGGGACTGTTTAAGGAGGAATTTTGGAGAAGCCAGGGAAAAATTTGTGGACTACCATCTTGACGAGAACATTCAATTTAGAATATACATTCATTATGGTCCCAATCGATAAAGATGAAATTTCGGGGTGGGGAGGATTAAATTCTAATTTGGGGGGTGCTGATAGGCAAGATTTTGGAAACGACAGGTGTCTAATTTTCAGACACCACCACAATAGCCATAGTACAAGTATGCTTCGGAATCTCACTCAAGAGTGTTGCTAAGAAAGGGCATTTGAATTTCCCACAGACAACACGGGCTGAAACTCGAGTTTTGCACCGAGTGGAGTTATCGCACCCCACTGCTAAGGCGATCAATGGCACCAGCACACACGCTGACACGCTGTCAGCAAAGTCATATTCAAATTGAATTTATTTTCACTTCATTCATGGTTTAAATACTTCAATTGAACAAACAATTGGTTGGCTATTATACTGAACGACATAATGTGTTTTTGAAGTATTGTTGGTAGTTTAGCATAGCTAAGCATGAAATATTGCGCGAAAGCACCGTTTTTTGAGGTGCACACTACCGCCACCTGAAAGCGTGATTGAGGTTTCCACTGACGAAAGGCACAGTCAAGCGCGTCTTCAACTTTCATCCACAATACCAATTTGCGTAATGTACGCCACCGGCCTGTGCTACTGTGCCGTGTTTCTGCACCTAAATTGTCAACGCCTACGCGTATCGCTCTAGAGCCGTGTTCCCGCCACAACGTATTCGACGCCAACGCATGCTACGCACATCTCTCTATCAAAACCACCACATGCGTGTTTCCTAACTACCAACTTTCCAGTGCACCAACTAAGCTGCACCACCTAGCGGAATATAGAATATTTCTGAGAACGGGCAAGTGCACATTTGACACCACATATTCTCTTTGCTTCTGTGGCGCACTGGGTTAGATCACTGGTTTAGAACGCGTAAGCCGTTAGTCTGAACGCAATCTTTGTTCGAACATCTTTAGTGGTTTCCTTTCACAAACCATTTGCCTTTTACCCTTCGGAGCTTGTTGCTTTTTAGGTCGCACTCTTAAATACAAGCGAAAAGCGCTCTTTAATCCATTCAGTACAAGCCGATTTTCTTTGTTTTTCTTATTAGTTACTTCAACGAACAGTTACCGCACCACTTATATTATTCACTATTCCCCATCGCGGTCTGTGTTACTTTGTATGCAGACTGCATTCTGAAAGCTTTCGAGAAAAAAAAAACGCTTTTAAAAAGCTGCTGTCAAATGAGCCAGAAGTGAAGACCAGGCTGTAGTGAGCTGTATCGTTGACGGATTAAAAATGCGCCCGCCGCCTATCTAAAAGCGCGAATATCAGTTTGACAGTAGTATTAGTGGATGCAGATGAAGTGTAATGCACAGCGAAAGAGCGTGTTGCTGCTTAGTACAAGGCGTGTTCAGTTGCATTCAACCTGCTGGGAAATTCTGCTTTAAACTCCGCGCTTTCACTCTACCCGTCGAGGTCTTTTGTGACACGGTCGCTGAACAGCCTCCTGCGCGGCCAACCAGAGACGGTCGATCATTGCTTTGTGTCCTGCCGTGATGCACTGTTGACACAATAGCGTTAAGAGCTCCGTGTCGCAGAAAAACCGGTGTCGTCGTCGGCGTCGGCTACGGTGTCGTCGTCGGCGTCGGCGTCGGCCAGAAGCATTAATAAATTAAACCGAGTAGGAAATTGGTCGAGGTCGGGAATCGAACCAGGGCCTCTGGAGTGCGTGACAAGCACACGAGGCACTCCTCCACGCCGGCTCTTTTTTTTTCTTCTTTCATCCGCCGCGCCAGCTAGATGGTTTGGAATGAAGAAAGGCGCGTCTGGTGAATTCGGTGTTTTCTTATAAAGGTGGGTTAGAGGCATGTACATTGGTGTATATTAATAATTATGAGCATGGAAATTACAGAAGTCGCTGTTCGCGAATAGCAAAGTGCATTTCCGCTACTTTTCATCTTCTCTTGGCGCGCACGTAGCCCCTTCAGGCGGCGCCTACTAAAACCACTCCCTTCCCCACCTACTCACTATGTTCGTCACTGCCCCAACAGCTAGCGCGCGACGGCAGCGCCTCCTAGGGTGCCTCGATGCCTGCTCGCCGCGCCGCTGTTCGAACGGAAGCGCCATGGGCAGCGCGGCGGGCAGGCATCGAGGCACCCTAGCGCCTCCCGCTCGTCTCGTTCGGGCGCAGTGGGGCCACAAACACCACAAGCACACAAACACATTGAGAACTTGCTCGGGGTTGCAGATCAAAGTAGTGCCTTCGCATTAATAAGGGAGTCATCACTCATTTGCACATACCCAAATGCAGTCATACAGCTACATAGGAAAGCTATACAGCTTTCACAGAAACTCCGCACTAAAAGAAAATTTCGTCCTCCTCCGGGCTTAGAACCCTGGACCACAACTGCGTATGAGCAGCCTCTGTACAAACTGAGCTAACCGGGACGGCCATTTTCAAGGACTTGCTCCTTGTGTTTTTTTTTTGCGTGGTATGCTTTACTCTTATTCTTTGCTCATAATTTCGTGTTAATGACTGTTAATTTGTCTGATTGTATTTGCTGTAACCTACTCATTTGCGCGAGCCATATTTTTGTTCACATTTTGTGTTACTAGTGACTGCTGTTCTTTTGTCATTTTGTCTATTGTACCCCACTCCCCTCTGTGATGCCCTCGGGCTTTCAGGGTACTGAAATAAATAAATAGAGTACGGTAGGGCGAGAGCGAATCGGTCAGTAACGAGATCGATCCTAACGCAGCCGTACATATATGTTTAGTTCGATGACAATAAGTGCTCTGCTATTACAAACCTACTCCACCTTGGGAGATTTCCCTAAACAAAGCACCAACGGAATTTCTTTCTTTGCTCGGTGTTTGGATTTTGGTTCAAGTACGAGTTTGTAGACTTCCTGGCGCGTGCTTGTTCGATTCGATCATCTGTGTTTGATTTGTAGGCTGTTTTTATCCGCGTCTGTGATTGTTTTTGACAGGTCCTTTGTCTAGTCGCGTGGATTAAATTGAGCCTGTGCCAACCCTTGGCATCCTCATTACTGCCATACAACTGAACGACCTCTAATGACGTGTCCGGCAACACCAGTAATCCGAAAAACATAACACTTTGGGAATTGGCAACTACTTTACGTAGACATAACCTATACGCTATGTGAACGTTTTTTCCGCGTGAGTGCTCGCTGCGTACAATTGACAACAAAACGAACAGCACGCATGCATTCCTCCTGTGGAATAATCGACGTGTAGCATGCATTAGGCCGCAACTTTCTTAATGTGGGGAGAACGGAATAGAAAATCAAGTGCACTGCAGCCAGGTGGGTTGTGCATAACGCTCACAGGATCGGCTAGACGGGACGAGCGCGTGGCGTGGCGAGGTCTCCGCACCGGTCTGCTATAAATAAACACCAAACAAGCAATATTTACATCTTCTTTCAAAAGAACGACTTTGGCGTTGTCATTTTACGAAGGTGGCTTTGTCATTTTGCGTTTGGGACTTTTAAGTGAAAAAGTGAGAGGAGCAGTGCTCAAAATTTAAAAAGATTTCGGTGAAACAATTCAGCGTCTCTAACTTCCTGACGGTGAAATGAACCTTTAATTATTGATTCTTTACTGTCCACCTTGCACTTTTATTGAGAAGCATTCAAAATGAACTGCTGAAATAAACGACAAACGTAACAGTTAGCAATATCTCGCCGGCCGTTCTTTTTCTTTCGGGAAGGGGCGGGGGGGGGGGGGGGTTTCATTGCTTTCGCTGCGCTCCACAGTACGTGAAAAACTGTACTGGCTTCATAAGCTCAAGGAGCGCCGGAAACACGTCTCCTAACCTCCAGTCGCAAGGCTGCACCACCTGAGGGCCTCTGTTGGCGGTAAGGAATGACCACGGCTTATAAAGCATTTCCAGCTTTGTTTACTGCCTGCCTTAGCCACTTATTACTGTTTGAAGCGCTGTAGTGCACTAAATAGCGAACGGCTGTTTATTTCTGATTCAAAACCCAGTGAATGGATATGAATCTTTTTTTTTTCTGCAAAAACTTCTGCAAACAGGTTAGAAAGCCGATATTTGAGCTTCGTGTTTCACCTAAACATCAAATCACGGACATTATGGTTGCCTCCTGCGAAGTTAGCGTAGCAATTGTACCGTTCCGCGCTGGGAGAAGCATAATTAAGGGTAGTCGCAATTTAAGCATCAGGAGAGGCAAAGGGGCGGCTAGATGAGGCCTTCTCTTTTTTCAACTATCTCACCTTTCAAAGCGCTCGTAAAGAAGGGAAAAATGATCAAATAAAATACATGAGGTTACAGGCTGCCTTCTGGAGTTTCAGACTCCCATGGTTACGAACTTCAGCCCAGTTAATCAGTGCGCTCTATTATCGATATGTGATGTCAAAATCTGGCAGCAGGAATGTAGCTGGATACATGGTACCGAGCTTGCTATATTGCTAAGCATTTTTTTGCGGCTTTGGTTATCGGAACAGAACACTACGCGGTTCGCAACATGATGGATGCTAAATTCGGTTTTAAATGAAATCATTGCTTGACAGGGCGCACTCTGAGAAAGACCTCTTAGTTCGCTTTTACAGAATTGTGTGCAAAGTGCATTAAAGGCTTAAAGACGATGGTTTTTGGTTTATGAGGTTTAGGGTACCAAAGCGAGTGCCATACTGGGAGACTCCGAATAATTTTGGCCTCCTGGGCCCCTTTAATGTGCACTGGCGGAACTGAGCAGAAAACCTTGGTATTATTTCCCCTATTTCCACTGCAGGAAACACAAAATTTAACGTACTGGATGTGCGATGCCTGTAGGATATTATTCAGGCTTTCTCTACCCCCCTCACTTCGGAATTACTTTTATGTACGTTGATCAGTCGTCGCCTTATTGTTGCGCTGACAAACAAATAAATTAAAAATCCGCACAAGAGCTGATTTATCACAGGCGTGGTCAGCTGGCATCATTTAAAACATTCAACACGACACATGAAACGTCCCGGTGGAATTGATTCTTATGCGTTGTTTTTTTACACACGAATCATTAGTTGCATTAGACAAACATCGTCGTAAGCTTAACTACATTACCACGTTAAACTGCCGTTTACCATCATAAATTTATTCGCATGAGTGATTGCACTATTGGCCACTACGAAATTTCCTTTGAAGATTGAGTGCGGTAGTGCAGCAAGCATTAATGTGTATATTATTAGCAGAAATATTACCAGCCTATTAACGCACCTAATGCAAACACTTGGTGATGATACCCATCGACGACAGGTTATTCGTGTCGTTTTGAGAGGGTGCATTCACTCATAAAAAATTGTTCTAAGAGAGCCACGAACGATGTGCTTCGTGCGTAAGTACCCTTAGCTAAGAAATATCAGCAATATTTTCTCGAATGTATATTCAATATTACTTGAAAATATGCGATGTCCGAAAAACGAGGGCTGAGCGCCGGTTCAGGAGAAGCAGGATACCGCCGGCGGCGCAGCCAGCGAAGCCATCTTTTGCTGGACGGGCTGGTGTGAGAACAGCGTCCGTGGAGAAAACAGCAAATTTGCCCTCCAAAAAAGAGGCAATTCTTCTTGGGTGCCAAGACAGCTTGAGATTGTTTCATTATTCAATCTTAGGGCTATGGTTACAGGTTTGACACAGGCTGCGCCCAGTGCAGGGTGAGAGCGATAAAATGTTGCTTTACTTACGTCCTTAATGATAAAAATATCTTCACAAAATTTTGTTTTAGTGAATCGTAGAAGCGCCACACTTGAGCATTCCTTTTAACTTCGAGCAGCAAGCTGACGACGCCCGAACGGAATAAAACTTTAAGAAATAAAATAAATAAAGCAATAAAAAAATTATAATGAAGAATAAAGAAATAAAGAATAAGAGGCGGGAGAAACGGTAGCTACTAGTGCTATGGGCTTCCATAGACGACCTCCTCTGATTTTGCATCTTTATAATGTCAGATTTCTTCATTACTCCTTCATTACCGCTCCTTCATTAGGCAAAGCTAGATTTTGCCAATCTATTCAGTGGTATTCAGAGTATAAAATGCCGTTATTGCGAAAATTTCTATAATTTGCACAATGACGCATTACACTAAAGTTTTGTGTCAGCGATCTAAACGGCGACTGCAGCAAACGCATCGACTTGCATTGTTTTCCCAGACAGCGGTGCAAGATTCAGCTATCATTGCCAATTAGCCAGCATTCAATCAACTCTACTCTGTGACGTCATCTGCTCTCCGCTAACGTTTGCTGACAAGCTTTTTTTTTATTTTTTTGTTGCGTTCGCCACGCTTTCCATTCGTTACACCTTGTTTGCCGTATCATCTGTTTCCTTGCCTATTATCGGCTCGTTCAATCTCCTTGCCCGCGCTCTGCCTCATTTACTTGGATTTTCTGTAACTCTTTTGTTGTCAGCCTAACATCTCTTGCTTTTGTGGTAGAAGGCTCTATTCGAATTTTGGCACCATATAGTGGAAAATTCATAGAATCATCATTTTTGCACATGTTCTTTATTTATTACCATTTTCCATATTCTATATGCCTGAGTCAGTTTCTGATAGCCAACTGAATCTCAGCGTAGCAAAGTTTACTCCCGGTCAAAAAAACTACGACAAATATGAGCTAGTGTTTTTCTTACACAGTGAAGCCGTTATGCTTTAAGTGGTAGTAAAACATTAACATCCCTGTAAGGAGGTCAACATTCGCATGCTACAATTTCATCAGTATTTTTATTTAAATCACTTATATCGCAGTTAGTTTTCACCTAATTCCTCGAGTTCACCTGTCTTCAGCGAGCGTGTAAACGTTTTGAGTTTTTAGCCTGCGTTTAGAACTATACGAGGCAATGTCCTCCTTCAAGTTGTTTAGCACGGTCGCTGTTTTAGATCGAATGTAGCCATGATGTTACTCCTTACTTTTTAATTTGAGAAGGACCTCTCTGACCATTAATATCAGATCGCATCCAAGATAATAAGCCCCAAGGTGACATCAGAAAGAATATAATACCTGTGGAGGGTAGGAAACAGCTCTCAAAGGTGAGTAGAGGGTTAATTCGGACGCAAACTAACTGGGCTGAATAATATAAATAGTGGTAAACAGACCACTTTCAGGGACGGCTCTCTTCAGGCATACAGAAAGGAACAGTTGAAGCTCATAATCATGATACAAGCAATAAACCTTCATATATTTAGAATTAAAGCTATATGGGACCAGTATCTGCAGGTTTTCTTCATTAAGATGTGTGAAATTTTACTGCATATTGTACCGAAAGCCACGGCGCATACTGAAAAGTTATTTCTTTTGTAGTCTTGCATTCGTCTAATCCAAGAAAAACTTGTTTTTTAGTGAACAGCTCGGAGGTGTTCTCGGCGAAACAATCGCAATAATTAAGACATCACCAGATGTTCACGTCGGATTCGTCGGATATGAACGAGCAATGATGACACCAGTTAACAGTGTTAATAAACTAAATACAACAGACATCCACATTCACACAGTAAGCCCACGTCCTTTCAGGCTGATATGCATCACATGCCCGTCCTCCAAAGCGCCACAGCCATCTCTCCCAAGTCTTGCTTTTTAATATTTTGTCCGCTTGTTGAATATTTGAACCAGTGAGTAATTCAGCTAACTGCTACGGCGGGCAGTTTGTTCAGAATCTGGTGGGTAGGTTTCGATGACGTCACAAGGTAACGTGACCTAGGTGTCTCGCCTGCTCCTAGCTTGTTTCTCTGAGGATTTCTTTGACGATTTTTCGTTCACGGCCAACGACTCCGACACCGAAGACGACAGCGGGATTTCAGCGCCATGAGCTTCTTAGCGCTTCCGCGCTCTGGCACACTGTAACAAACTAATTACATTCATGTCTAACGGTAGGTATATTTATACTCCACGTAGCCATTCGCGATATGAATGCTTCGAGCGGTCAGTTTTTATAAGCACCATAAGGCTGCTCGTTCTGCTTTGTGCACAGAGGCGTTGACAAAGAGATTATATTTAATATATGGTTTATGGTTTATGAGGTTTAACGTCCCAAAGCGACCAAGGCTATGAGAGACGCCGTAGTGGAGGGCTCCGGAAATTTCGACCACCTGGGGTTCTTTAACGTGCACTGACATCGCACAGTACACGGGCCTCTATAATTTCTCCTCCAAAGAAATTCAACCGCCGCGGCCGGGATCGAACCCGCGTCTTTCGGGTCAGCAGCCGAGCACCATAACCGCTGAACCACCGCGGCGGCATATTTAATATATGATCGACAGCTCTATAAAATGAAGGTGCGCATTGGATGTTCAGAAAGCCGCTCTCATGAAAAACATTTTCTGCGAGAAGTTTTTCGAAAAACGCATGGACATGTCGAAAATCTAACACAATTCAGCAAAACGTCTAGCCGAAATGACTCCTTGTGATCTTTCAGTACTCGTCGCCATTTCTGTCAAGGCGTTTTAAATTAACCCAGGAGCTCCGACATATGTTTAGACAGCAAGAAAGATATGGTCTTCCAACCAGTAGAACTATGTTTCTGAACTTTGGCTATGCTTGTTAATGACTTAGAAGCAGAGGCACAGCTGGGGAACGACACAGGAACGAACCATTCGAGTCCGGGACCATGAAAACTTAATGGAGACTCAAGCAGCCTTCATTATTTAAATAAGCCTTTTGATGTGAGCGTTTGCTTTCTTTTCGCTTTATAGTACATTAACTCTCCGACCATATTCACAATGCCCGTCATCAAGGCGCATTAATAAGGCACAATGCCGCTGTTCAGAAAACCTGCGACTTCTTTTTTTGACCAGTGTTTCTGTTGTGGGGGATTTACGAGTGTAGTCGAGCACGGCAGCGGTTTTGCACGGTAACGACCTGCATCGCTTTGTCTTATCTATGTGCCTGGCTTTCCCCGCCCTTGCCAATTGAGTCTCCAATATTGGTGCTACTCTGTACCCCTTCTACCTAGAATGGTCAACATCGTTACGCGCTACTAAGTGCCAGTTTCAGACTTCAAGGGACATATTAATGGCCAAGCAAATAAACTTAAATCTGCACTCTTCTCAGTTTCTATTGATTTTAGGCTGCGTCGGGGCCTCAAGACAGGCACCACGCCACGCCTAGAACACAAATTTGGCGTTGACTTTACTATCAGCATGTGCGTATCTTGCCTCGCTTTGCGCGCCTTGGCGCCTTTTTGTTACCTGCATGTCATTCACTGTAAACTGCGTTTGATTACTTCGTATTGAAATACTCTTCAAGAGCCGCTTGTACACTGTTTTTTCTCAGACGTTTCAAGTACTTATTTTGAGGAATTTATTTCGGCATGTGTTCTTGCTGCCATGTCAACTTTGCTTCTGTTGTGTGATGTAGACCTAGCTTCAATGTAAATGTAGTGTGTGCCCACCTGGTGGCCCTGAACTAATGAAAACAAATAACATTAATAAATAACTCGAGATGTGGATCGTTCGTTCAAAGAGTACGGTTCTGTACGTGACCCAATAACTTATGGTTTCATAGACTTAAGCCAGCAACACTTGGAGTCTGTCGGCCCTCGCGCGCTTCCTGACTTCTATTTCTTTCGAAAAAAAAAACTACAGAGAATGTTTACTGCGTTCCAATGAGTGCGAAAGCACGGTTTTTTCTACGTGCCTGACGACACGTAGATGCCTGTCGATCTACGACACTGTCGTAGATGCCTGACGACAGTGAGCAGGCAGTGGCGCGGTACGGAACAGATGGAAGCTGATGAAGACGACGCTATGCAATGCACGCGCGAGAGTTTGCTGCAGTTTAAGAATAGGCGTGACCGGCTGCGGCTTAATTGATGCCTGATTGGCATCCGCCTTCACAATCATTATAAGAGTCTCGATTCACGTTAGTTCCGTGGTTCAAGGTTTAATAATGCACTCATAACGCAGTCATTATTGCGTGCAATATTGTAAGTCAATTTAGTTCATGTTTTCTAGGGTGTCACTGTGTCTTCTAATGTTTTTGATCGTTAGTGCGGATGCACGCAAGAGGTGTGTTTGGCTGTTCGTTTCTTAGGTGTTCGTTTTTCACCAAGTTTTCTTTTTTTCGGCGCGTAGGAAATGGTTGTACGATTGTACAACGATTTAATTTGAGAGCTCTTCTCTCCACTCTGTACCGCTCTGTGTATTTTGGTTTACCGGGACGTGACGTATTCCACAGAGTACGCAAGCTGCCCCTCTCACCTTGTACAAAAACATTTTTCTATGAGCTACACACTGAGACATTACCGGTTTAAACAAAAGAATATCTTTGTGTCTACGTTAAGCAGTCGCCTTTGTGATTCTCCTGAAATGATTGGGAATTGTTTCATGAACTATAAAGATGCAGTACTGTTCTGAGACGCCATGCATCGGACTTTGCAAAAAGACTTCATTTCACATCGCGTTGTGCTCGATATCTCTGAGCATTGCCACTAGTTGATGAACTATTCGACTTAATATTCTTGATTCGATTACATAGCCTCTGGAAAACACACATAATAGACCAAAATTGTGATTATTTTGTTTCTGCAAAAGGCCACTTCGGTAGAATGGTTGTACGCCTAAACGAATCCTGTTCCCACAGGAAGTTCGAACCACAGTACCCCTGACTTTTAATGCTGTGATGTTCACTGCCTTTCTCTGGTTCTTCTGTGTTTTGATGTGTTGTATTGGATGCATCAGCTATCTGCCCTGGATTGACGCTTTATCATGGTTGGTTGCTTAGCTGCGTTGATTTTCCACTGTTTTCCTAATGGCTGTAAATAGCTCATGTACACAAGGGATTGCATCATTGTTACAGATACCACGTTGAAAAAAAAGCTGCGATGCACTAGTGGTATCCCGCAGCTGTCGTTGACGCTGAACTGTTCGCGACGCCCGCGGCGTATTCGCCAACTGCAGCCTGTACAACCACAAGGCTTGAAACCACGGTGAATTGATCACGGTGACTGAAGATTGTCACAACGGCTTACCTAAAAGCGGTAGTTATTCCCTAAATAATGCTTAAAAGTCTATACGAACCTATTGTTACTAACCATTTAATGTTTAGTTTGAAATCACAACTGATATTCCAGCGCTGTGAATAATCTGTGTAAAAGTATGCAGAAAATGTTTTGAAAATCTTAAACGGCGTTATATGCCACTAAGCATCACGATTGTGCGACCTAAAAGGGAAAAAAATTAAGAAATGAAATAAAAAAACAATAAAATTACAGTTCAGAGAGCGAAGTCGAACGGCCGACCTTCCATAGGCAACACGTGCCTCTAATCCACTGCGCCATAGCGGCGATGTCGAGCCGTCGTTCTGAATGAATATTTATAACCAGCCTTAATGGTGGCTGCTACCTGCCGGTGGGCGGCGCTGTCATCGCTGGCTGTACCGGCTGCATTTGGCGAACACGCCCGCGGGTTCGACTTGAGTTCTGGATACTGATGTCATTTCTTTTTCTGCCTCTTTTATCCTATACTACCGTGTTACACATAAGTTACGACTGTAGTCTATTTATTCATTTCTTTACTCTAAGGGCCCTTTCGGGCATTACATAGGGCATTACATTTCGGGCATTGCACTATTCTGAACCTGCAGATAGTGCTTTTGCACTAAAAGCAATTCCGCAACTATGCTTGAATTTATGAATAAGGTGTTGAGGGCAAGTGCACATGTGTCCTAGAAATGTGTATTTCTTTTCCATGACGTTAAAATAAATGTTTGCGACATCAATTTCAAAGCTGGTGTTTTTACACGTCGGTGTGCATAAACGCAGGCCATGCTGCGCTGTTTTGTGAGCCAAAAGGTTAGAGGTAGCTTTAGCTAAGAGACAAGACCATGGTTGATCGAAAAATAAAACGAAATATCCTGATATTGGCAAGAGAATGTAAGCGATGGTTCTGGGTAGTAATTTAGCCTATTCCAAGGGAATGTGAACGCAGCAGGTGGCGGCAGAGAGCCGGATAAGGCGGACGAGATTAGTAAGTTTTCGCGTTGACTGGAGGCCAGTGAAAGGTGCTGCAGTGTGCTTTGCTGCGCTGGTAATGATGATCATAATCCACAGCAGTGAAAATCATTGCGAATCCCTTAAACTGCCACAACGTTTATGCGTCAAATTTATTAAATGCATTGGATTGCTTCCAGGTATAATAGTGCGTACGTGGTAATAACCTGTATAAATTATTTCATCAAATTCAGCAAGCTGTCGAGTTGCCGTGACGTTCTCCTCATCGTTGGTACAGGGGATCAAATGTGTAAACGACAAAGACGGTGTAGTGAAGTTGTGATGCATAATTAACATCTCCAGGTGTTCGTAACCATGCCACGCTAAACAAAAGTGTGCGCTCTGCCACTGAACACACTTCGAAACGTAAAATATATTCCATTTCCTACATTACTACAACAAACTTGAGTCACAAAAAATCGATTCAGATGACCTTGCTGTGAAAGGGTCTTGTTTAATTTCAAACACGTGGCGTTTTCTAAAATATAACTTAGAGACCCTTACAGCTAAAAAATCATGGGGATTTAAAACTGAACCCTGATTATGACCGAAGCAAGAAAGCTAGGGAAAGCCACAAGTTTCTGTAAAGCCCAGTACGACTGTTCGTTATCTTATCGGAAGAAAAAGCAAGTGTTCCCGATGCAACGCTTAGAAAGGAAATTAAATAGCCGCTAATGTTCCCGCTAGTAAAATGTGTTCGGACTATTTCTCGTCTCTCTCAGTGCGAGAGGTTCATTCCATGATATTGACATGGCGACAAAAGAGATAACAGCAAAAGGGCAACACTCTAGCTTATTCCAAGGCTCAAGCAGCTCAAGCTTTCAAAAAAAAAAATTCTCCCGATGGCAATTGGTTTGTTGTATTCGTTATCCATTCCTATGTGCATTGGTGGCTTCTCCCTTCTTTTCTTCTGGCCAACCTTCCCTTCCATACGCATAGTAGGCAAAGAACCGCAAAGCAGTGAGCCGTTTATGTTTGGAATTTTTGACATAGTATCAGGCTCGCTGCTGCGCCCATAATAGTTGCGAAATGGAAGCGCACCTCGGCCTCGCAGACAGTGCGCAAACGAACTGCACAAGAACTGCATTTACTACCAGTATCTCTTTCTAGGACGTTGCGACAGCCCATTAGCGGCTGGGAAAATGCGTTCAGCCAACACATGGGCAGTTGCGCAAATGTGGGATTCGGATGTCATTTGCGGACGAGCCGTCTGCGCAGTTTCCGCTGCTAGCTGAGACAATGACACCTATCTGGCCTCTGGCAATCATAAACCGCTAGTTAAGACAGATACGATTCCCTCAAGCCATTGACCCTGTTACCTCACGCGCAATCAAGCCACGCGAAACCCCATCTGCTAACAAGTAAATAAGATATATTGCAAAATGCGTGCAGTGTTGTCGTCTAGCGTAAAATAGCAAAAGGGAGCACTTTTACAGATGATGTAGCCAGCAAGAGACACCAGACAGCACTTAATACCAGACGCCGTTTATTTTTGCGAACCGCACACGGGAACACAGCTGTTTCGAACCGTTGGCCAAGCTGTGCGGTTACATTAAAAGCAAAAAATGGCTGGCGCAATTGCTACCTATGGTCTCAAATCTCCAAGGAGGTTGTCTATCTACACCGGTAATATTGTGGTGGTACGATTCGCCAATCAAGGTACGATTATTCGTAAAGTGTAATCAGCGAACACCCAGGTTGGATCATTGCTAATGCGTCTCATGATCCTGTAGTTGATATCAGTAGAGCAAACTACCAACGTGCATTCACCAGGCCACCGTCTCCTGCTTCAATCTCGCGCAAACTAGAACATATTTTGAAGTCCGCAACTCTCTGAAGGATTGGTTTATAGTTTATGGTCGTTTAACGTCCTAAAGCGACTCACGCTATGAGGGATGTCGTACTGAAGGAAAACTCTTTCAAGTAAAGCACGTTTTATCTCGATTATTATCGTGTTTCGTAGTAAACGCAACCTTTTGTTTTATTTTGCAAAATTGCTATGACTTTCTTCAAAGACGGTAAGCGGATGTCTACATGATATTTTTGAAGCAAAAAATGAGGGCTCCCGCAGCAGCAGTAGATGTCCTTATCTTCTTAGTGTGTATGCCACAGTCGGAGCAAAAATCACTTAATATTTCAATCAATTTAGGAGCGACGTTTCTTTGATATTGAAAAGGCCAACTAATTGATTTATTTTGGTGGCTATTGCATCTGCTGGCGTGCCTCGTTTTTTATGCTCTGCCGAAGTTTAATTACTGAAACGTATGGGGATGTATTGCAAAAAATTGTCTCATGAACCAAGGCGGCTCTGGATTTTGGGACAACTTTCAAAAAATACGCATTCTTATCAACTACAGCTTTCTGCATAGATGCTCCCCGAGCGGAGCAAATTTCTCTACGACTATTTCCTCTTTTTTTTACCTGCTTTGCGCAGTTGCACTTGTAGAACCAAAGTTGTGGTTCAAATCTGATTTGTTTTTAAATTTATAGGTTTTAAACAAATCTTCTAACTGTAGATATATCAACAGACACTGCGTCGCAAAAACTGAGGACAAAAGTTTCCAGTGCAACATACTTGGAGAAAAATTTGAAATAGTGGAAGATTCTAAGGGACATTCTTCCCATGTTTAGCAAAGTCTTTTCTTTATTCAAGTTTTTCTAACGATCACATCGAGCAGTTAAGACTGCCATAGAAAACGAAAGGGGAGCGTCTTTGACGGTAAAAAAAATCGTTAAAATCTACAAAATGCAAGGAGGAACCTGGTGACATGTTGATCTTATAGTGAAATGTTACGCAGAAGAAAATATTGCGTTCACAAATTACTTCCAGTGGAAAAGTGCTTTTGTCCATCATTGGTGGCAATGGGTGTTTTGGTAAACAAACACTAAGGATGTCTGTACTTGTCACACGCCATTAAGAATACCACGAACGTTTAAGCCAGCCTTTGGCCACATTCCTTAAACCAGCAGCCTTTTCAAGACGTCCACAGCAGAAAGAAACAACGAAAAAAATTAGCGAACATGTAGATATGATGTGTCATGGCAGTAGTCGTAAAATTAACTCTAATTACTAATAAAACTTAATGTAAACATATCAAGGAATAAGATAATTATACTGAGCGCCAAGTTCGCCATTAAATTGCCGACATCATCAATTTCAGGATAATCATGCTTCTCCAACCATGTACATCGTAACCAACGTAGCTTGGAGGTACAGTGGGAAGCAGCATGTAACTGAGGAGAAAAGCAATGCTTGAATCGATAGTTTATGCAGCAGAATTTCGTAAACTGAAAACCCGTGCACAGTGCTTTCAATTGGGCTCAGTTGAGTCCTTTCTTCTTTTAGTTACAACAGGTGATCGGCACATTATCCGAACGTTAAAACTTTAAATAATGTGCACTTTCGGTGCTGATGTCTAAGGAACTCTGATTGTATGTGCGTACTTGCTATCACAAGCCAATAGGATTTAACAAAAGGATTACACAGCTCCACTAACTCCAGCCCCATTCTCATTGCCGGCATTTAGGGGTACATGAGAAAAAAATATTTTAGGTCCTGAAGTTTTCACCTTAAGCGCTCCTCAAACTCACTCGGGTGCCTTTTACAAACTGTGGAAGGAAGGTTATAATCATGCATGTCTCGTATTTCGAATAGGGCAACAGCTCTGAACCATTTTCGGAACAAAGGGGGATTCCTTCTTTCATTTTTTGCTGAAGAACTCACTACCCAAGCACTAGATTTTCGACCAGACTGCCCGAGTTTTGCACCAGGAGTTCTCTCTATATTTCAATGAAAGCACAATGAATGATGAATTGCCTCTCGCTGCTTGCACATGCGGCAGTTGACTGATCATGGCACAAACATGCACACCGCACGAAGCCGCATTTCAACAGGAAAGATGAACATTTCAATTTTACGAAATTTTGTTTTTTTTTTAGCCATCGCCGCAGCCTACCGTTCCGGGTTTTAAACTGCAAGTCTCTCTCGAAGAGTTTTGGCTATGGTCGTCTTCACCATTTTCCATCCGTGCGCAAGTTAATTCAGAAGAGCACGCGGGTGCTAGCGCTTGCAAGTCAAAATTCCAACGCGTGGCCGCTTTAGTGAGACGAAAAAAGGACAGAGGCGCTTGAAAGCGACATCTGCCAGGCATGAAGCAAATCACACGAATGGCGCGATATTTCAGAAGGCGCACTGTACCGCCATCTCGCAAGAATGAAGCGAATTTCGTAAATGGGCGGGAGATTTGTGCAACGAAGTTAAATTGTGATTGGTGTGCATTAACTCTGTGCTATCGCATAGTGTGAACTCCCGCGTTTCATGATGTGTCATTTGTAGTCTAATATGCCTTAAGGGATCCATCTGATTAGTAACATTTGTTGATGGAGTGGAGAGGCTTTTTTCCTATCCTTCTCGAACTTGTTTCCGTTGTTCGCCTCTGTTCGCAACTGCTACAAGAACTATATCAACAACGGAAACAACGTCATATTTTTAAATAACGCATCTGCAAGAATAACAACAAAACTTCGAAGCAATTGCCAGTCATATCGTATGAGCGATGAATACAGGCAGAAAAATTTCGCTAGAAAAAAACAAGCCGTTCGAGTTTCAATTTCTCAATGACTTGCGAGTAAGAAAACGCTGGTTGAAAATGCACAATATGAAACAAAGGGTCATTTGTCGAGAGGGCAAAAAGAATACGTAGCAGTTTGAAGGAGCATAAATATTACGTATGCGATCTGTTCATTTCTTGAAGTACTACGATTTATAATTGGGAGAATATACCGAACAGCCGCTCGTATATTTCCACCACCGTCATCTGGGGCCATCGCGGCAGCCGCACAGTACGCCTAAGGAGGTTTGCGTTTTGTGATTAGTTACTCTAAAACTCTGCTCTTATCCTCTCAAGAAATACCTAGCATGTTGTTTTCGCCACACCCTCATATGTGGAGGACAGCAAAGACAGTATCCGAAATTCCTTTAAACCAAAGCTCCCTACCGAATAACAGGGCATTTATAGACACGTCCATTCATAAGCCCATTATGTAGGTTTACAAAAGCTCCACCTAAGCGAACTAAGCTATTTTCTACTTGAATCTCTAACCTGGCAAATGCCGTCTGCCGAAGCTCTGTACGTGATTACATCCCACATAACAAGTCGTAAAGGAAAGGCGTCCCTGAACAAAGTATAAAAGTATGCAGCCCAGCACCACACAAGGAATTCCAACAAAACTCAGCAAAATATTGCAGTGCAACTTTGCAGTCCACCATTCTGAAACACGGCCATTGAGCGTAGACATGGTACCGTTAGCCAAACTTACTGTGCAAGTGTGTTTAGCAGAACTTATTAGTAGACTGAGGAGCTCGTATAGCAAAGTTTACGCTTAAATCTAAGTACCTAAATGGCTGGCCGCCGCAGTGGCTCAGTGGCTATGGTGCTCGGCTGCTGACCCGAAAGACGCGGGTTCGATCCCGGCCGCGGCGGCTGGAATTTCTTTGGAGGAGAAATTCTAGAGGCCCGTGTACTGTGCGATGTCAGTGCACAAAGAACCCCAGGTGATCGAAATTTCCGGAGCTCTTCACTACGGCGTCTCTCATAGCCTCAGTCGCTTTGGGACGTTAAACCCCATAAAACCAAACCAAACCTAAATGGCTGTAAAAGGCAAAATGTTGCTAGACAGCGGCGCCATCGGGAACACGCTCCCATTTTTGTGATCTAACAACGCATAACGTCGGGAGTGAAGTCACTCTATCACCCGGCTAATAAAATAAAAGTTTCACGTTACAAGTCTATTGTTGCCAGGACTAGCCTGCATGACCTTATCATGTTTGGGTCACAAGATACTTGATTAACATATAAGCTCGCCGAAGAGGCAAGCTCTGCGGTTAAGCGCAGTAATTTCACAAAGCACTTGTGAGTCGACTGAATATTTTAGACGATAGATACTGCTTCTGCAGGCAGAAAAGACAACAGATCGCAGGGTCCTAATAGCGTTATTACTAACGCCTAAGAGAGGCAACAGCGGCGGCAGCAGAGCCCATCGTTGAGAGTCAGCTACAGAAGACACTTAGCCAAAACAGTAAATGACGTCTCAGCAATATCCGCGCACACATTTAACATTGCTCAGGTTTCACGGCGTCAAGCTCAGAAAAATAGACGTCTCTTTCTTTTAAACGATGGGTACATTTCGTTCCATAGCACATGAAGTCGTACAGGCAACGATCCAGCTGTTACCCCGCCACTATCAGCCTGTAACTAACAGTTGATTATTTATCTTTAAGACTGCAAATTCCAGACGGGCTTTTAAAAATAGCATTTCCATCACAAGATCACCATGCACAGTATTGCCCGTAGATTTCAACTGCAAATACATGTAATAACTGAACAATAAAGTTGGGTGGCTGGGACGGCAGGGAGAACGCAGACGCTAACGTCATTAAAAAGCTGGCACCAAATGTACACTACTGAGTGAACGTTTGCTCACAGACAGAACGAAAACACGACTGCGATGGCAGCGGCAGCAGACCGTGGTTAACCAGTAAAAAGTTTGGCAGTCAAGATCCCAATTTTCATCGCTATCTGCGGTGCACGAACTAGAGATGGCATCAAACTTTCCGGATAACGTGCCTTAAACGCCGATAAAACAACCTTGAACATCGTGGAAACAACAGGGTTGAACATGTATTACCTCGCGTCAAAAGTGTATTGCACTGAGGCTCCAATGGCAAGCCCGCTAGGTATACAGCCCGATAGTCCACCTCTTGTTATCCAAAGCATTGCAGTTATGCATGAAAGCCGCCATGGGGGAAAAAGAAGTCGTTATTGGTTTGATTTATTGGTTCATTGGGGTTTAACGTAGCAAAGGAATTCAGGCTATGGGGACGCCGTAGTGGAGGGCTCCGGAAATTTCGACCATCTAGGGTTATTGGCTCAGCGCTTAGAACGACTACTCGCTGATTTCACTCAGGTTCAGCTCTAAAACTAAATTTAGTCCAAAATATCCAGTTACAGTAAGTTAGGTAGTTTAGTAGCGAGCAAGCTGCACGAATGCCTACCTGAGTGGTTATCATGACAACTCCCGCCGTATGAACGGGTGGCTATATACCTTGTAAAAGGTAAAAGTCACAATGGTTTTGTTTTTTATAATAAAGTATATTTTTGTAAAACTGCGTATTCTCAGTCAAAACACAATTTTAATGAAGATTTGAGCTCGGCAAATCAAGAAGGGCCGCAAAGCTAGAAAACAGTCTGTAAACAATAAGCTTTCGGCAGCAGTCTAGTGCCAAACACACTGCGGGTCTGCTGGCTTTCTTCAGTGCATAGATGGTTTTTGAGTCACATGAATGAGAGCAGCGTAAAAAACAAACGGTAAACTAAATAGGTCTTCTATGTGCAACGGCGACGAATCAACGGCGTGCTTTTACCCTTTTACCCTAACGGGCATGGCGGCATGCGCCACATAGCCGCATTTCCTCGGCAGGCGGACATTGTGACATTTTTTAGTGTTTCTTACATGAACGCCGCGCACATAAGACGAGTTGAGCAGCGCTGTAGAACTGCTGCATAGTAGTAAAGCGCCTTTGTGATAGCGGTTCGGAACATAGTCTGAACACATCTTTTTGTCTGCATCCCATACCAAGGAATACCGGTGGTCGGAAGTACTTTTCAGAGTATTCACCTACTATTCAGGCTATGAGAGACGCCGTAGTGAACATCTCGGTAAATTTCGACCACCTGGGGTTTTTTAACAAGCAATAACATCGCACAGTACACGGGCCTCTAGAGTTTCGCGTTCATCGAAATTTGGCCGCCGCGGCCGGGATCGAGCCCGCGTCTTTCGGCTCAGCCGCCGAGCGCCGTAACCCCTGAGCACCGCGGCGTGGTTGCTTAAAGGAAAAGATAGAGCGTTTTCGGAACAAAAGTGCACAGAGATGTTTAAAGTCGGCATTCAAAAGGCTTCAACTTTACAATGTTTCTCTATGTGCACCTAAAAACGCCTTCTAAATTTCTACTGTCTATGTGCACTCTATCGCAAGAACTTTTCTGCTCCTGAGAATTTCAGACATGAAGATGCAAGATCTACAAGCGTTTGACTCCATTCTTGTCCTCCTCCACTGTGGCGAACAAAAAGCACTCTTGTGTGCCGCCGCATTTCAGGATTCCTGGAGCCCATAACTCTTTTTGTGTGTGTTTTGGGGCGGGTGTTGGTCCTGATCTTGTTCGGCCATCGCTTGTGCTCGAGCCGTTAGTCTGGCCAGCATGTGTTATGATGGTCCACCAGGCTGACGTTTTCTGGGAGGGCCAGTAAACCTGCCACACCGGCTAGGCTCCCGAGGGGAACGCCGGACGTGTTTTTAGGGCGCCTTCGAGGCACTTGTTTGGCTGTGTACTTCTTTTCTCCAATAGCACGCACCGAAACACCGAGAAGCAGGATTTTATAACGCAGAGGTGTCTGATGTACTGACGCTGTTCATACTTTGTTGTCGGTCTTCTAGCCGAGAGGCGTGTGTAAATAAGTTACGTTGCCTTTGCTGGTGTTCTCCTTACTCGTCTTTTTGCCTCTGCGATATTGAGCTTGGTTCGCGTGTAGTTTGTGAAACTGGGGTGAAACTGTTTTTTCTTCTTTTTTTTTCATGCGTTTATTCTTACGCCGTCCTGAACTGCCGCATAGTATGATTTGCTGCGGCCATTTGTTTAAGGCTTTATTAAAGCAGTGGCTTTATTCCGCCTGCAAGTCCAAGGTCGTCCGCTCGTAGTGCGAACACGTGAGCGCGTGGCTGCACTCTTCAGAGGTCCGCTGCGTGCTACAGAGCCACTCATCGTAGCAAAATGGAGCACGAGAAGATATAGCTGGGCGTCGTGCTTCACATCATCTGTCACTTCGGTTCGATGTGCGGCTATGTCGCACACAGTGGCTTTCCAAAGAGGAAGGCCATGCGCTCGCGTCTTCACACTAGAGTGGACAACCCCGTACACGATAGCGCCACCATCATGGAGGTTCTTTCGGAACAAACCGAAGAGTTGTGATGTGGACTGATGAGGGACAGGAGGGAGACTTTGTGAAGAGAGAAAGGAAGGAGGATTTATTTGACAAGGGAAGTAAAAATCGCCTCAAATTTCATTCTTCGAATCTCTCCACATCCATAAAATTATGTAAATGCTCCAACAGGACACATTCGGTGTGCATTTGCTATTAACTGTTTTTTTTTTCATTGTACTCTTTGTTTTATTTTATTTATTTTTTACAATTTCACTATGGGCATTTGCTAGTACCTATTTTTTATTTTTTTACTCATCGTGAACTTTTTTCTTATTGATTGCAGTTCAACCATGTATTTGTTTGCTTCACTGACACGTAAATTAGTTGCTGATGCTCTGCTCTTGTATAAAGGGTGGCAGCCTAGTCAAGCTGCATTATAGCGGCTTTTTCTCCCATCTCCTCATGTATGTATATTACATGAAATAAATTAAGTCAATTCAATTAAATTTCACTCTTCTTGCTACTGGTAATGTCTTTTCTCTCTTACTCCTAAAAACGCCCCCTACTTTGGAGCAGATGAATTCGGTAGTGGCAAGAATACACCCTTCGGAAGAAAATGAAAAACGATGTGCTGTGAGAGTGGGAATCTCATGCACATGGGCACCAACTCACACAAATCCGTAACTACCCATCTCATACATACAGGGTATTTCACCTAATCCCAGCCAAAGATTATTAAACAAGAGGTAAACTGCAGCTTGGTGCAACAAAGCGTCTCGATTAAAGCCAGTGTGACGGCTCTTGAAATATAGCTGAGCAGGGTAGCTTTTTGGTCTGGTTGATAAAACATAGCTTCAAGACACTGTTGCGCACCCAAAGACGAAGACACAAGGAACACCACGAGCTTTAGGGCTCCTGAAGGCAACATCAGCTGTTTGTGTACAAATTGGCTCATCAGTCTGATGTCATGGTAACTGTATGTTATGCTTGAATGGGACACGGAGGACTAGTTCTAGTTCAAGCTGCGACGTATAAGGTAGACTATCGTCTATCGATGTAAACAAACCACTGTCACCGGAATTGCACCTTTTATTGGCTAGAAAAAGATCAAGAAATTAAGAATAGTCGTCACCATCAGCAGCCGTTTTCGCAACCACCCTGCAATGTATGGAGACAGTTTTTTCTTTTTTTTTTTCATGGTGACCTCTGAGGCCTGGCTATACTGTTATTAAGTTCAGGGCTGTGATCACGCAGTCTGTGTCGATCTGGTGTTGTCGTTACAGCAACTGAAAGAGGTACGAAAAGGAAAGACCATGGGCCTGCCCATTGGCTCCAGCTGAGTCGCAATCGCGCCAGAGGTAGTGAGAAGCAAGGTGCAAAGAAGAGACGCGCGCCGCGGTAACGACTTCCGCCGGAGTGACGACGGCGGTTTTAGCAACATATACCCCCGGTGGCAATCTGCCCTCGCAAAAATCGGCGAGAGTCCCTAGGCCCTAGGCCCTAGGCTTAAAGGGCCAAGGAGCTCCTCAGGAACCGGTGTCGATCTTGAGGCAACGCGTTTGAGTCGTTCGCAAGAAAATGTTTAGGCTCAATTTAAACAGGAATTATTGTGGCTTTGAAGTCTGTTAAACATCACTACAAGCGAAAACAGCCGTAATGATTAATTTTTTCTAAGAGTATACTTTTTATGTAGTTTTCATCCCTGTACACCTGAGTATTTTAAACGCCGCCGCATCTCTGTTTCTTTATAAGTGTTATCTTCTTTTGGCATTCCTTAGAAAACTATTAGGAAGCGGGACCAATTTTCACGCTTTTATTCACCCCTCACAGTCATGGTGCTCCCATCTGCTGAGCTTACTCGCAATGCGAAAGCGCAATGTTTCGGTGCCGTGCGGAAGATGGCACACGATTTTCTTATGCTCTAAATTTATTTTATAAGCTTCTTAAGGGAGCCACAGAGCCACACTTTCGTGCTCAAATCCTTTGCGCTATTCAAGATGAGGTACCCACAAAGCTTTTATGCATTGCAGTAAAGCCGACGTCTCTGCACTGTTTTCGATTTGGTTGTTGCTGGAAACCAGCTGTTGTCCTGCTGTTCTCGAGCTTAGCCGGCTTCCCTTTTTGTACATATGCGCCTTTTTATAACATATTTTTGGTATATGTACAACAAGAAGTTTTATGGCTCATTTCCTTCTATCTGCAGAATAAATTGTCTGTGACTTCAGCGATGTACAGCAGATGACGCAACAAATCTGCAGCGCGAATGTTTTTGTGCCAACTGGAGGCGGCTCTCCGTGCTGATAGCTCACTTATAAAAAACTTTTTCCTCAATAAAGGAGTAGCTTTGTGAGAACAAATCGAGTTCGACAGTAAAAAATGGCTGAGGCTTAGCTTAGGTTAAGCCTAGTCAGATGCGAAGCATATTGTCGCCGAGTTGCATATCGAGCACGCCGCTTGGCTAGACGTTCTTCACGCTCTTCATCAGTCTCTGTAGCACGCCGCAACTTTTGCTTCTCATTCCAACGAGCAGCCCAGTCTCCAGGAGGCATCTCTATCTCGTGTACGCCTAGCAGAGGCAGGCGCACCCCCTTGTATACCGCCGCTCCAGTATCACGTGTTCACTACAGCGCACCTAGCGGCAGAAGCAGGAAACACATTGGTCGCGACCTCCGAGGTCGCGACGGCGCGAGCTGGGCCCCCGTTTCTCATCTGCTGTGACGTCACGCACCACGTGGTCATCCTTGGTCACGACGCTTCGCGCGACGGCGCGAGTTGGGCCCCCGTTTTTCACCTGCTGTGACGTCACGCATCACGTGGTATGACATGGAGGTCACGAAAGGTCAATGGTAACGACACCGCCGCGCTCGAAGAGCTGGGTTGGGCTATTTTAGTATGCTTCGCATAAAACAGCGGATCCAAGGGGAAACGGCACTCTGCTCAGCGCCAAGATTGGGTTCTACATGCAAACGCCGCGGCTTTCTCTCTTAACTTGGATTCTTTGGAAAAGAAGGTGGTGGACCACCGACCACTACTGGGCATCCGCAGTCACTATAATTTGCGGCAATGGGGGTAACAAATTTACTCAAATTTCGTCCCCGCATTTGGTAGTGAAACACGTGCGCCCATGCTGCGGGACAACACATTCGATTGCGCGCTTTGGCCAAATGTTCCTGCCTGTATGACTCTGGCCATATTTTCCAAAGTATGGAGCTCTAAGGTAACCTGTATGACAAACTGATTGCAATCATTTAACAAGGACGCGGAGTATGCATGGCCATAAGATAACAGTCCCTGCAAGGAAATCCACTGTACTGCAAAGGCCTCTCCCGTTAGCCTTCAAAGTAGTCGCTGCTACAGAAGCTGCGCTCGCCTTCAACTCGGAAATTTTGTGATCTTGCCTTCCTACATCACTTTCTGATGCTGCCTGCTACCTTTGCCTTCTCTTGGGTACCACTTCATTACCGTAACGGACTGTCGGTTATCCTGTGCATGTCCACTTTCTCATGTTAATTCTAGTCTAGCACCTCATTCCGTCCAGCGGCTACCTACTCCAAATCTGTTCTTTTTCTGTCAAGGCTGGTGTATAGGTTCATTATTTTTTCGATGTCACCAAGGGTGAAGACTAAGTACTTGAACAGCCAGGTGACGAGCATAGCAGAAAAATGTTATTTGCTAAGAAAGGCTGAGAGTTAGCCTCTATCTGCACTTTATGGCGTACTACTGCGCACTGGGGGAGGGGAAGCCAATGGTAGGAGATGATGAACGGAGGAAAGTATAAAGTGCATGAAAGCACCTTATCAGTGCGCTACATTCGTGCCAAGAGTTGAAGTTCATGCACAGCTTTCCAACTCCTTGGCAGTGTGCCTGAGAGAGAGTCCTGCATGGAATAAAAAGCTCTTACCGGCAATCAAAAAGAGGCTGTCCCTGCAGCACATAGATATCTGTTCTATGGTGTGTAACTAGAATTTATTTTGACATAGTTCACCATGGTAACCTACATCCATCTGTAAGGCATTTCGCGCCTGTCCGGAACTGCGAATAGTATCATCGTTTTCATACTTTTAAGCGTGGATTCATTACTGCGTCAAAGTTTTACTGCCCTTCGTAAACATGGGCAACTATTTGTTGTTGGGCACGAATATCACAAGGCAGTTCAACTACTCTGGGCAGATAAAACGCAGCTCAGCAGCTATATCATGTCTGGGTGGGCTCTGCGTTCTGTAAAGAAGAACAAAACGGAGAACATTATTTAGCTGCAACACCACAATTCAACGAGAAAAGCTTGCGCTAATGTCTCAGTTTTTTTTCCATACTGTAGAAAAAATAACCGGCCATTATGGTTTCAGAAGCGGCGGTAATGAAAAAGTATGGTTTATGGGGTTTAACGTCCCAAAGCGTCTGAGGCTATGAGAGACGCCGTAGTGGAGGGCTCCGGAAATTTCGACCACCTGGGATTCTTTAACGTGCACTGACATCGCACAGTACACGGGCGTCGAATTTCTCCTCCAAAGAAATTCAACCGCCGCGGCCGGGATCGAACCCGCGTCTTTCGGGCCAGCAGCCGAGCACCATGGCCACTGAGCCACCGCGGGGGCTTTTAATGAAAAAGTATGTTGTCAGACATAACGATATCATATAAAACAAGACAAACAAAAATAAAAAAAAGTTACTGCTCCCTTCGCTTTTGCGGACAGCGGAATCGAGGACGAGATACCTTGCGAGGCAGAAATTACAACAAAAGGAATATGAGAGAAGCCAACAGCCACAGAAACCAACGGGCATAGGGGATTTTTTTTAATTAATTTTTTTTTATTTTGTGGTGTTGATCAATTTAGAATATTACTGAATATGTTATCGCTTAAAGCTAATTGATTAGAAAAGCAGAAGAAAAAACAACCACATGCCGCCGGTGGGATCCGAATGAGAGAAGCCAACAGCCGCAGAAACCAAGGGTCATAGGGGATTTTTTTTAATTAATATTTTTTTTATTTTGTGGTGTTGATCAATTTAGAACATTACTGAATATGTTATCGCTTAAAGCTAATTGATTAGAAAAGCAGAAGAAAAAACAACCACATGCCGCCGGTGGGATCCGAATGAGAGAAGCCAACAGCCGCAGAAACCAAGGGTCATAGGGAATTTTTTTTAATTAATATTTTTTTATTTTGTGGTGTTGATCAATTTAGAACATTACTGAATATGTTATCGCTTAAAGCTAATTGATTAGAAAAGCAGAAGAAAAAACAACCACATGCCGCCGGTGGGACCCGAATGAGAGAAGCCAACAGCTACAGAAACCAAGGGTCATAGGGGATTTTTTTAATTAATTTTTTTTTATTTTGTGGTGTTGATCAATTTAGAATATTACTGAATATGTTATCGCTTAAAGCTAATTGATTAGAAAAGCAGAAGAAAAAACAACCACATGCCGCCGGTGGGATCCGAACGAGAGAAGCCAACAGCCACAGATACCAAGGGGCATAGGGGAAGGAATATTGCGGTTATGTTAATATTTCTCAGAACGCAAAAAAAATCACATTCATTGACATCCTCGATCGTCAGCTGAAACACCTCAATCTTTTTTCTGCGTGTACTGTTACTCAGTGCCGGCTAGCACCGCTTCCACATCGAAGTATGTATCGTCGCAACAGACTAGTACCTTTTTCTAAGCTCCTTTTTGGTTTTGCAGGAAGCTCATTTCCTCCCACAGATGTAACACAAAGCCTACCAGGGCTGAAGCAAATAGTTTTGTTTTGGCAGCTTGTTTCGTTTTTATTTCTTTAAGGCAATAGTGCTAAGCTTGTGTAACTTGGTCTCTAAGTTAAACGAGAGCTCGGAGAGATTGTATGCTGAAAAAAAAATTGATTTGCGAGCTGGCGATGTATTAATTCCGCTACATTCTTTACTGTTCCTGCCTAATCCTGCCGAGATAGCTAGAGCAAGCGGAGTGAAGTATTCAGGAACGAATGAGATATCAGTAGCTACGAAAAAGACAAGTTCCACAACAACGTTTGCTTATCCCTTTTTAGCAAAGAAATTCTGCACTGTCCCGGCTGCCTAACCTTACGTTATCAAAAGACTACTAGCCTTAAATGCACTTTTCGGAAGAGCCAACCGCAACTAGGGGCATATTTTACCTACTAAAAGCTTCTTCTCTCATATAAAGCAATCCTGCTGGGGGAAAAAAAACGTCGAGCACCGTTTTTATTTTTCTGTACTCCTGCTGGTTGTCTTGAATGTCATCGCATCTCGTTAGCCTATATTGTAAAGCTCTGTTGAAGAAACATCTTCGCAGTTCAGCAAAAGCATGCTCACAGTGTCATTCTGCCCACAGTGGTAAATCTATTTTCTTTCCGCTCAAGTACGCAGTAATGAGCAGGTACCGGCTATTATAATATACCGATCCTTAAAATTCACCCGTCTCATGTTTTAGTTTTACGCAGAAATGTTTCCAGCGAGATGACGCGTGCGCAAATCCGCGCACGTTAAGAACACGAGGTGGTCGAAATTACTCCAGGGCACTGTTTATCTCGGAACCGTCGCTGGGATTGTTTCACTGTTGATTCCTTAGGGATTTGTTGAACTAAGTGCATTCGTAAGTACATTGCTCGTATTCATGTGTCAGTAATAAAATTTTCAGGAATTCATTTCAAAGTGTAAAAGAGGAACAGTAGCAAAATTATTTTGAGACAAGTAACTTAAGCATTTCTATTGCAACAGGTTCTATCACTTTCGCATCGATATTTTTTCATATAAATTACTGATAACTAGTGGCGAAATATTTATCATTATAACTAGGATATCATAGTTCATAAAAATGATATTCTTAATATTTCAAGGCAAGTCCCGAAAGCAATGGACTAGTCTGATCTTCGCAAGGCGGATTGTTTCCTTCAAATAAAGTTCTTGGGCTAGTAGTATAGTCGTATTTAACGGCAAATTAAAGGTAGACAAAAGGACCGACACGGGACCGCCGTTGTACAGCAATTAATTTTTGTCTGCAAGGTAAGCATAAAGCACCTCTTTCATCCTATGGACGCTTTCTGGGAATACAGAACGTGGTTTTGACTGCTTCTCTCCGTGCATGGTCAGCCTGTCCTGCTGTTTTCATTATTTGTTGTCTGTGTTGTCTGTAGCCATTTCTGTACGTGTTGGTTGTAATCTTTAGTAATTGCTCATGTGTATGATGAGTTTTCTTCAAATTTCGCCGCGACGGTGGGTGTATTTCGTGCGAAATTGTATGATTGTTTCAGTTTAAATTGTCGTATGTACTTAGAATAAGAAAGAAGTGATTTTAACCGTAAATCACTGTCTGTATTTTAGATATTTTGTCCTACAATTGTTTTTGAGGTCACACGATGCCATACATCTTTAAGGGGTCAGTAACCTCTCTCAGGCTTTCATATATCCTTTACTCCTGTCTCCACTCGCTTGTACGAGGAATCAATAAATCAATTTCAATTTCAGCACACTGCAGATGAACCAAAGAAACTTTAGCATCATATCTTTTGCGTTGAGAACTCGCTGAGTCTTGCCGCTCCTACCGAAAAATTTCGCCAATGAAATCAAAACAGACGTGCACTAACGCAAACAGACCACAAAACCTTTAGGGGAAAAAAACACTAGCTGTTTGAAAAAAAAACCCTCAAACTCACGTGTAATTCACATAATTGCTCAAGATTACTACTTCTCTTTAAGTGTGCGAATATTCGTTCACTTCATGGTTGAAAGTTTCGGAACGGCTTGAGGGCTATCAGTGGAGTATTTTTAGGGCGAGCTTGGTGCGCCTCTGAAGCGAAAAAAGACACGAGCTCACCGCGCAGAGCTTAGCAGCAAACTGGGTTTCATGTACAAAACAAGCGGGCGCAGCAGAGAGCGAGAGAAAGGGAGAGGAATATAGCGGAGTGCAAACCTGCGGACGAACTGCCTGGAAAAACCAGGTTTTTCTTTTCCCCGACCTGGCGGGACAGCGCAAGAGCAGCTGCATGCACACCTGTGCCGGAAGCGTTTAGACGCCTGCTGCTACCCTTCTACCACCCTTATTCGTAGTAAAGCAAAAGATTCCGACATTCCCTACCAGTACAAGAACATTGTCTGCCCGAGTGGAAACCAGACATGGAGAAGGGGGCTTGACGCCTTCTTTTAACAGCCCTGCAGGACATTAATTTTCACAAAATTCTGTGAAAGTTTGTAAAGAAAAGAAACAAAAAAATCAGCGCCGCGCGGACGCCTCTCGCCGGCGCGCGTCGTAAAACGGAGGAGACGGAAACACCGCTGAGCGACTGGCCGTGTGTGCGTGGTTGCCCCTTCCACCACCGCTCGACCGATGCGGCCCGGGGGGATTGCCGTCGATTGTTCAAGACTGTCCGAGTCGTTTCTACGCGATGTCGACGGAGAGGGCGTAGCCTTGCGTGCAATAAAAGATGCCCCCTCCCCCCGCCCCCGCCTCTTCAGTCGCGCGCGCGAGCCACTCTGTAAGCGTGACGGTGCAACCACCGCCGACATTTCGGCCTGCCGGAGCAACGTGGCCGTCGCGTCTTACCGGCAGCTGATTTCGTTCACTCAAACCAGGATTGAGAGCAGCACAATCGTGGCGCGCGAATGCGCTAGTCACGTAATTTTTTTTTTGTTTCGCGGGCTTTCTTTGGAGCTCGGAAAAAAAGGATACACGTGAGACTTTCTTTATAGCAAATACATTAAATGGGGGTTTCTGAAGGTGCTCTACAACTTTGCTATTCACATTTGGTGTCTAAAGTCAATATTTACGCATTTAGGAAAATTATCTTAATTGCTAATTAGTAAATTGCAAAACGAAAAATTGCCTGTGGTGCGCAAGCAGGTTCTTAGGTGTATGTGAGTGGTTTCCCTAGCCTACCTCAAATATTTTATCTTTTAACCATTGGCTAAACTTAGCCTGGACACCCTGAATAGAAGAACAATATGCATAACGTCGTCTGAAGTTGGGGTGCACGTCATACTGTGTCACGTCATACGTCTTGCTGTGCACGTCATACGGCCAAATGATGACGTCACTCTATTTTTGCCATCGCAATGATTTCTGTACTATCTCTGAGTGCACAAACACACGGAGCACACACGCCAGCGCCTTTTGTCCTAGTGGGACTGGTAATGCTTCCGCGTTATTAAAGGTGAGAAGTACGCAAACTAGCAGAAAGCGATTTAGGGTAAGGAAGAGGAGCTTCCAACTGCGTAGGCTTAATCCGATTGTGGCAAATCTCATGTCGTCTTTCAAGTCAAGGGTGGTTGTATTCTCTGAAAGCCATAGCAGTGGGAATGTTTATTCGTAGCCTGTGGTAATTTGCACTTTGATTGCTTCGCAGTGCGCAAACATGTTTTGCAGCGACCATGGCAGGGAATGCGAACGCGGAGTTCAAGAACGATAAGTAGCGGCAGTGTGCTGAGGCAATGAAAACAGGCCACAAGATGCATACAGCCAAGTGCAAGTGCTTGGTTTAAAAACAAATGCTTCAGTGACCCATCATTTGAAGTTTTGCGACCAAGACTTCGAAGGCCATGAAGTACCGGGAAGGTTTGTAGTGAGGTTGAGGTGGCTCCGGCAGCATTTCGGAGTCAAAATTATGCGTACGCCTGCCAAACAGGAGGACGACCGGCCTTTAAGGATTGTGCAGTTCATCTCCCCATGTGTTAGTAATTAGGCGCGTTAAGATGCCTCGTGGCTAGACTGGATTCTTTGCGCAGAAGAGCTGAAGAGACTCTCGACTGGCGGTATGTTTTGCTGCATTGTAGTCTCGGGACGTAGCCGACGTGGCCGAAGCTGAAATTCCAGCTGAAAGGCGTCGTTCACGTCCTAAATCACTAGTACTTGATCGGCTCTCTACGGCCGAGAAGCGGTAAAGACGTGTTGCCAGCACGAAGATTCAGAGCGGACTGACATCACTTAGAAAAGATCTGAGCGCAGGAGAAAGGAAGACAGGGGTTTGGAAGCGTGCCCCCCCCCCCGCGGGCCAGAAATGCCGGGTACAGTCTTTGTCAAAAGTAACAAGGCTGCAAGGTTTGCTTCTAACTTAAATAGTGGAAGCCCTTGTGGCTTTCCTAAAGATCAAAACGTGTTGGAAGGTAAGAAGACCCCCATTCCTTACCTGTAACGACCATTTGAGCATCTGGGAAGCTGTAAGGGTTCCACTGTATGAGCTAGAAGCAAACCATGCAGCCTGGTTACTTTTGACCAAGACTACATCGCTTTCCCCGAATTTGCAGAATCGTTAAAGAAGCACGGGTACGAACTTCCGGCACCGGAAGCGGATGCGCACCCTCTACATTCAAATTGCTTTAAAGAGAGGCAAAAACTAGTAACACCGGGTATACTCTTTTAGTCATTCAGGTTGGCGACCGGACTGCTCTCAGCTGTGGCATGGCATTAAACCAGTGTCTATAGCGCCGGAAGTGTTTCGTTCTGCAGTGTTTACTTGCATCCGTGCTTCCAGGACGTGGACAACATGGCAATTTTGCTTCTCACCATCGATCTTCATCGGGAATATATCCAGCCAATCCACTAACCTCCCCTTCCCAGTATATGTGTACAAGCGCGCTTTCAAAGCCATCGTCTCAGGAAGAGGTGATTGATTTTCGTGACAAAAGAGCCCCTTCCTGTTTCTAGTAAAGTCTGGAATAGGAAATTGTTGGTTTGTGGAAATCGCCCTTTCGTCGACTGTAGTTGACTCTGAGTAACCGACGCTGACGTCGCCGCACTTGTGGTGACCCAGCGGCTGCTACGGCTAGAGTAGGTGCGAATGCAAGCGGCTGTAAATAAAAGGCGTAGATAAAACACAACGATGATCCTGTCACCTCATTTTGAGGAAGGGAGCGTGAAGGTCGGTTGTGCAGCTAGCTAGAGTGCATAAGTTTTGGCAGACGCTAGCGCCGCCACTTCAATTTTGTGAACGGAATTCCTGGAAGACACCGTTAACAAGGAGGTACGTTTTTCACTGCGTGCAGAGTTGAAAAGCTATCTATTCTGTAGTACAAAGCAGGAACGCATTGTATCAGCGAGATGTCTGCGTTTTAATAAAGCATCTGTTGTTTAAAAAAAGAGCTCCCAGTAGGGAATGAAAGGAAACAAGAAAGGTTGCCACCAATGTTTAATACACTATCTGTAGAATCTGCTAGGGCAGGTTTATTCTTTATTGTAGTCAGTTAAATTCCGTTCTAAACTGTTTAATTTGCGTGTCGTGGTGCCATAATTATCCTTGGCGATGCTAACTATATAATGCTCATCCAGTACATTTCGTCTTTAAAAAAGTCGGCAGTAAGGCATTGATGCTGTGAATGCGTACGTCTCGTTACCAGACCCCATTTCGTTTGAAGAATTTTGATATTACTTCTTAGGCTACATTAAGTAACGTGTAACACACCTTTTTGTTCTTTTGTGAGCTGCGACTGCAAGAAAAATCAAGCTTTGTTAGTTAGCATGTAAACTTCAAAACTACAGTTTCTTTTTAAACAAACTTTGTACCAGTGAAAGAAAATTAGTTGTAGTTAGTTTCTTCAGAATTCTGGCATCAAGTGATCTGGACAAGATCGTATAAGAACCGTTCGAATTTCTCTGCAGGCATCATGATGACGGTGAATATGGCGATCACATGTTTGTTCCTTCTTCTCGTGCGAATTGAAGCAGCGATATCTCCCGACACCATCTCTTACACAATGCACGATTTCAGCACACGGGTTAGTTCACTTCTTTATTTTTTTTTTGTTTCGAAGTACGTGCATTTTGAAATACTTTAAAAAGGTATAGCGAACCAGTGCAGGAAGTAAACATGCAAAACTGACTCGTCCCATGCAAGTCTAAAAAACGAAGCTTTTAAGCTTTTGTTCACTTCGGCTGACGAATCCTTTGAGAATAAAAGGCAGGAGGATTTTACGATGTTTTCACTGAGGGCATTGTGGATGCCTTGTGGCGAGAAATTTGCCACTCAATTTTAGAAACAAGCTTATCAGTTGCGTCAGATGTGTTATCGTAACAGCAGATGTGATGTTGACCCTTTTGCTTTAGTAATTTGTGGGCTTCATTTCACTTCAGCAATATATGAGATATTTGCTCCTGTGCTGTGTCTACCATTACTGATCTTCTAGTAAGATTCCCTGAGTCTAGAGCTAAAATTGACTTTCATTATTGCTCATGTTTTGAGAAGCTATCAAAAGCTTTTCATTCCTCATAGTGAAAATTACTCCGTAGAAAAGGAAAATATGCTTCGCAGTAACATTGACGCTTCAAGCGCAGAAGCTGACTTTGAGCATGCAGGGTCTTCACTTCATATTCGCCTGTTCCTACGCATTCCGGTACACAATCGCATTTAACGGGCAGCCTTGGCTATTTAAACTATGACCATAAGTATTTTCAATTCGTGATAATTATGATTCCTTCTTCTCTTGAGTGCTCCCCCTAATCTAGGGCCTCTACACTAGCCTATAACAAAGAGTGCCACTCATCATTCCCTGCGTTCTGACATGAATGCAAGCCTATTCGCCTACAGTGAGCACGCCTGCTTTCTTCCTTAATTTAGAAATAACGGGGTTGATATTGTTTCGTTGTTGTTCTAGATTGACCACTTCAATTATCGCAACAACGCTACATACCAAATGCGGTACGCAGTGTCCGACGCTTATTGGAGCCCCAACAAAGGCCCGATCTTTTTCTATACCGGAAACGAACAACCGGTGGAGGCCTTCGTACTCAACACGGTACAGCAACACCTGTAGTACTCTCATGCAGCTAGCAGGTTTGACCGTGCAGATTCATCACGAAGGCCAACTACCTAGCAAAACGCTCACGCGACGGGAATTTTTATCCTCGTTCCCACGTAGCATGTTGACGCGTAGGTAGTGGGGAGAGTTGTGGGCGAAAAGCTGGGTGCGACGCCTGTCTGTCTCACTTTCAAATAATCCTGCAAGTTCTAAGGGGCTCCATTGAGTACAGATGAATGCAAACGACACCATCAGAGAGTGACCGAATATCACATTTCTTCTGCACTTTTGAATCGTGCCTGCCAACAACACGGAATGGAAAAAGGTGCCAGCTTTTAGGAAGTGATTTGCTTCGTCTTCAATCATTACATGAACCAGCGAAAAAATCGGGACGGACTTGTTTATTCCACCAAAAAAAATCCAACTTTACCATAGGGGTGCCGTCAGAAACCCACCGCTTGTTGTTAAGGAGAACTTGGCGCAGGGACGGTGATCTATGCCATATAGAAGAAAACCCAGATCACAAAACTGGAAGAAAAAAAGGAGCAACACACACAACGTTGTGTGTGTCGCTTGTTTTGTTCGTACCGTTTTGTGCGCTACTTTTTGTTGAATATGGTTCCCCACCGACTAGCCCAGTTCACCATTCTTAAACAGTGAGCTATGTCTGTGCGTTGTATTGTGCGCGGTGAAGCTTTACATCTCGCCTTGTGACCGCAGAAGTGACGAGGCAAGCGCACAGGAAAGTGGTTTGCTATGAACCGACTTTTCGTTTAACTATGACGCTATTAGGCAACTATTTTCTTCTTCAAACTGCACGTTCTAGCATCAGCCGCAGTAGAATGTCAACTGAAATTCCACATTTTCAAACTTCCAGCTTCATATCTCGTCACGTTGGAGCAGCCAGTTACGCAGGTCCACCCTTAATAGAAAGCTCATTAACTGTTTAGCAGACACGTCATATAAAACGGGGCTAAATTGATCGCTTCCACTCGAGCTATCGCTAAGCTACTTGGGGAGTTGCAAATGCAGGAAACCTGGACCAGCTCTTTTAGTTCTCATGGGTGCCACCACGTACTGATAGAGCAACCTAAATGAACGCGGGAATATCGAAGGTTCGGTAAATTGTCGTTGATTATCTATGGCCATCAGAAATAGAAGCGGTGAGTTCAACACGCATTTCATAGCTCATATTTTTTAGCCAGGAGAAAATTCGGTCGTGGTATTCATTATGTTCACACAGATTCTTTCAGGACAATTTAGTTTCCTCAAAATTGCGACTTTAAGGTAATTAACGTGCAGAAATGTATATTTACAAAAGGGGATTGAGATGTACACAGCAAGAAAGAGCCAAGTAGCCATACATTAAGCGCCAGCGCACGAATACTTTTTGTCTTGCCCGTCAGCCACACACCAGCACCATACTTCATCTTCTTTGTCCAAGGATACAGACGCCGCTAAATGCCTATGTCCAGGAAAGCTGGGTATTCATCAATCCCATTTATTCTGGCTAAGTATTGGTTCCATTTAATTTAGAGTTATTAACACTACTTATATCACGATTGTCGATTCGTTTTTGCTTGAAACCGGCTCCTAGCTTCATATAACTGCGCTACTCATCTCTGCTTTATCGGGGACGAGAATAAAGTAGTCTAGCTAAATTGAATCAAAAAATTGGCTTGGGACTCGTGGGCTGAAATTTCACTTCCAAATGATTGTTTACGACAAAATCTGTTTTTTCTTAGCGACATAGCAAGGCTGAATGTTCTTAAGCTGTATTACGGCACTGAAGTAGATTCTTTTTCATGTACGCTATTGCACGAATATACTCAAATGATTTTTTTTCCTGTGGTTATCTGATTTTTTACTATTGACACGCGATGCTTAACCAGGAACCGTCAAGACTTTTACATTCTAGTAAGCCGCTAGAAGATGGCAGCTCTTGCGCAAGCGTGTCCCGCTTGCCCGTTTCTCTGCCCCATCCTTCGGCTAGATTCCATTACGCCGGCCTAACGACTCGCCCTTTAGGCTGTTATTTTCCTGGGGACCTTTTGTATACTGGGCGTTTCAAAACTTATGTTTTCGCAATCTCTTCTGGGGTATAATGAACTGTAAAATCAAAGCAGGACAGTGACTCTACACGTACTAGGCATACATCGTTCCAAAAAAAAAATAGGAAAGCGATAACCTTATGGCAAAAAGTTATTGTTATTGTTTTTTGGAACTGAACACTCATGCCGCAAAGTTTTGTTGTTCATTGATTTCTTATGAAAACTTTTAGCAATAGCTGCAGCCACGAATAAGCTATGTCATATCTTTAAAAAACCTCACTCTAGGTTTCTCAGTGCTGAACCGCGTGGCACCACCGCCACCCACACTTAAAGCGGTTATTGTAGCATGAATCCATGTAGCCGGGTCTACACTTGGCATCAGAATTGATACATTGAATGGAAAAAGGTTTATAGCCTGCAAACTATATTTCTGAAGGGCCTGATGTGGGAATGGGCACCAGAATTTCAAGCTCTGCTAGTGTTTGGCGAACACCGCTACTACGGGCAGTCACTACCTTTCGGGGACGAGTCCTTCAAGGTAAGTAGCTAAATTTTTCATCGTGATGTATGGAAATGAGAGGCAAAGCACCATTACGGGAAGTTTGTAGGCGTGGTCATCCTATTGACTTGACAGTATTGTTGTTTCAGCTACTTAGTGTGATAACATGCCAGCAGAGATGCCGCAACAAACCCAGTGAGCTGCAGATGTCCAGACGAAGTGAGAGAGTTGCCTTGTCTCTCGTTTTCTCAGAACCAGGAGAAGCTCTTAGACTTTGCTTTCTTTGTTTCGCGTTGCACCGCTTGCTGGCACAACGCACTCACCAGAAGCTGCGTACGTGCACACTTAAGACAAAAGTAAACGTGTAGTTACACTCCGCCGTATTTATACTCGGTTACAAGGGGATATCACGGCAGCTGAAGCGGGGCCTTCTGAAGTCCAGCGGTGCTTGATCGCTGATGTGTTCGCCGACTTTAGGACTGCTCCGGTCGCTGACGGCACCGGGTGGAGCTATCTAAACTGCCTTCAATGTGCATGCGAATGAATTATAGCGGAAGCCGTTTTAACAGAATTCATTAAGTGTTTGAACGTGATACTTGCGCAAGGGTTATCTAATGAGGGTGAAACCTATACAGTGGCTCACTAATGCGAGTGCGCAGCGTCTCAGACGAGGCTTTGAACTGCTATTTGGGTGTATACTGATGTAGCTACGATTCCGGTAATGCAAAAAAAAATCATATCAATTTGCTCAACCACTGATGATATTTCGTAATCCTCAGAGAAACATGCGTGTCTTTTTATAACAGGGGCCAGAGTACTTGGGTTTTCTGACGTCCGAGCAAGCCTTGGCCGACTACGCCGACTTGATTCTGTGGCTGAAGGCGAACTTACCTGGTGCCAATAGAAGCAAAGTAGTTGCATTTGGAGGATCGTACGGTGGCCTCTTGAGCACATTTCTACGAATGAAATACCCTCACGTTGTTGACGCGTACGTGGCAGTGTTTCGCTACTGGTCTTATCTTTCGATAAATGGCAGCAACGCATGGAGATGAAGGGCCAAATGAAGATATCCCACATTTTTCTCAGTCAGATTGTGCTACTAACACATAGAAGAAGGCTTTTCTGTTCTGCGTTCTCATTTAACTACGATAAAGTTGGGGAACTAAGGGGAAACGATATTGTATACTTCATGCACAAAATCTAAACTTAGTTATATCAGCGCGATTGTGATACTTGGTAAGCTAGACAAAAAGTCATTGCTATGCTGCTACACGGACGCTCAGTGGATGGCGTGCGTAGTTTTCAAGCTGTCCCTGGGCAACTTTTTGGGCCCGCCTCCTGCATCCTGACGTTTGTGCCGACGAAAGCAAAGCAATTACAACACAGGGATTGGCCAGTATAAACGGTTCCCGACAGGCTGGCAACTTTTTCATATCGCACCGGCTGGGGGCGCCGCTGACGAACGTACCAGCATTACTCGCCACCTCACCGATACCGGTCACAAAAATGCGGCCCTTCTAAGCTGTACATCTGTTTTATTCTTTCTTGCGGCCATAATTATTGGCTAAGGGGTGTCGAGAGCTCGGCTGTCACTATCCGCTAAAATTAAGCACTTTAAGTAATTTCCTACGGCAACGCTCACCTCTAATTCCAGAGCCAACTTGTGGCATTGCTGTTTTGTGCTAAACCTGCAAATAGTCACTAAAATCAAAAACAAAAGATGGGGTATTCAACGTGCTGCTCACTAAGGAATAAATCATTGGCGTAAGCATTTTGCGTACTATTCGTGTGTAATTTTATTGCTTTAAATTGCTCTTAACGTTTTTAGCATATATCTTGAGCCAGGCCCACACCTTCCCACGTCACGGCATGGGGGACGACTGTACCACTGATTATTCTTCAAAACAATCAATCATATAAAGCCGAAAGAAACTAGGCTTGCACGAATAAAATAATATAGTTTTTTTTGTTCACCTGGCGTCTCCGTCATCCGCGACCAGTGGGTAGTTGGTGTGCTCTCTGCCCAATCTTATACGAACCAGCAGGCCAAAATCTCTCGGGTCTTATGCCACGCGAAATTCAGGGCCAGCTTTAAAGAAATTTTTTTTTATCCTCGTAATGAGGTAAAAGTAACTCACAGCGCCGCGCTTACATGCGCAGTTACAGAATACACTTTTTTTAATTTTCCGTACATTTCCTTCCATCAATTACAACTTCCATTTTTCGTTCTTCATAACTTAGTCATTCTTCTGTTGACGCGTTTCGGAGCAGCCGCCGCAGATCATCATCATCATCATCAGCCTGACTACGCCCACTGCAGGGCAAAGCCCTCTCCCATGTCTCTCCAATTAACCCCGTCCTTTGAGGGTTGCTGCCACTGTATCCCCGCAAACTTCTTAATCTCATCCGCCCACCTAACTTTCTGCCGTCCCCTGCTACGTTTGCCTTCTTTTGGAACCCACTGCGTTACCCTTAAGGACCACCGGTTATCTTGCCTTCGCATTACATGCCCTGCCCAAGCCCATTTCTTCCTCCTGATTTCGACTAGGATGTCATTAACCCGCGTTTGTTCCCTCACCCACTCCGCCCTCTTCCGATCTCTTAATGGTACACCTATCATTTTCCTTTCCATAGCTCGCTGCGTTGTTCTTAACTTAATCTGAGCCGCCGCAGATAGGTGATGACAATTTGCACCGTTTTCCCCGTACTCCCCTTCTCACACGGCAACAGCCGTCCAAATCGTTCCCATGGTTCGCATATTTTAGTTACGCATTCCTCCAATCTTGTTATGGTGTTCTTCAGCGGATACCCCGCTCCTCTGCATTTGCAATGCCGTCCTCCATGCTAACGCTCCTCCCCGTTTCCTGCAGTTACTATTCTCCCGTTACACCGAATACTACTCGGTTAAGCTTGTTGATCGCGCTTTTAACTGCTGTCGCTGCAAAACGAAAATGAGACGAACAAAGGGAACATTTGTACCGAACTTCTAAACATACAAGCGGTATTTTCGAGAGATTACAATCAGATTTTTACATGGTTTTTTGTTTTTCTGGAGGACTGTAAACATGACTCTGGCATAAAAAAAATCAACAGCAGCGCCTTTTAGCTAAAACCTCGCCAGTGAAAGAAAAAGCAAAGAAGAAGATATGGAATGAAAAAGTAAGGGCACAAGCGAAGTAAAAACCGGCATAACTCACAGGAGGCGGCAATTTGCAGCTAGAACGGGCCGAAAATTCTCTGGGCTCATTTCTAACAAAATTTTAAAACCACCTTTTTATTGGTTTTCTTGTTGGCTCTTGTACATATTCATAATACAGCTCATGAAAAGGTCATTTCCATGGTTACAAATGCCCATTGTAGGTTCTGCGGCTCTAGACAATTAAATAACTCTTTGTTCTTAACCTTGACTAGCCATCTTCCTTTCATGCGGAGACATTCCGGACTATCCTAACAGTTTACTTTGGTGTTGGTGAGACTTAATAAACTCATGACACATATTGTGATTAGCTCATTATACCTATGAACGGAGGCTTGATAGAATGCACAGGATATTTTCGCGCAAAAGAATTGCAAATAACAGTTTCGAACGCTGAAATTTCTAGAAAACCTGACGAAGTCAGTGACAAAAAAAAAAAGAGGAAACTCTCTTTCTGGATGTGCAGCTGAGATCAGTTCAATACTGAAGCGCTCACTAAAACAATCCACCTCTTTCTTCCAGCGCCCTTGCGAGTAGCGCACCTTTCAAGATGTTTCCCAGCCTCACGACCTGTGAAACTTACTTCTCCGCGATCACCGCTGCCTTCGAGAAATCGTCTCCAGGGTGCCCGGATATAATTTCCAGTAGTTGGGCCATTCTCGATAAATACGGATCAACACGTGAGTAGCTTTACCTCTTAAATTACTTTATTTATGCACCCGACACTGAGCAGCTGACGACTATTAATTTCCTTATTTCCTGGGTAGTCTCCACAGGGGGGGGGGGGGGAGAGGGTGTGAGCTTTGCTGAGGAAGAAGCAAGGTGAGAGTGAACATAAAAATATTGCGCGAATGAAATTGGCCGTCAAGAAAGGAAGTGAGGAGAAATGACCACGGCTAAAAAGTCGCTATAGAGATAGGGGGCGCTGGCTACGGGAATAATCGCCACACTCCATGGCAATGATCCACGTCAAAATCGCTGCCCCGCAAGTGGTCCAGCAGCGAAGTGCTGACGAGCGGGGAGTCCGCAGCGTAGGTGGGGCAGCGATTGTCACGTGGTACGTCGCTACAGAGTGTCACGACTTGACGGACGTCGCTATGCGCTTCGCGTAGGCAGGAGAAATAGAGAAATTCATGTGCAAATCGACCAAAAGCTTATTTTAAATTGATCGCTTAATGCGCCCTCACTTCACACTGAAGAAAACCAGGATGGAAATGCGCGTTATCATTTCTCACCTCCAGCGCAATGGCCGCTTGTTGAGCTGGCAGGAGGGGCAGGGCGTTCCACTGCTTATACGGGCATTTTGTAGATCAGACATCCGTCAGACGAAAGTCCTCGATTCGCGGAAATGTAGACAAGATATCGGAGGCTAAGGTGCAGCCCGCTTGTTCCCACGGGTTTCCTTTACACATGACGCTGACGCAGAATTTTCGAGTGAAGCCCTTCATTCCCACTTCAATGCAGGCTTCATCCAGGAACCTTCTTTCCTATTAATGCTCGCCAGCAGACCCATTAAAGGCGAGAAATTGTAGCCGATATGAAAAACGTGTAGCTTTGATATGTTTAAGTATTAGCTGCTTTGAGGTCTGTCCTCAGTTTTGCGCCCCCAATGTCGTCCACCACACAGACCACGTGCTTGAGAAGCCTACCTTGATAGCGTGGGAAAAAGGTGAAGCCCAAGTAGGGCCACGGCGCGTTTATACTTTCCCAGAGCACCATATGGGACGGCTCGCCCGGCGAACATGGCAGCCTGCAAAGGCATTGCGGAGCCATAGTTTATGAAAATGCGGACGGTGGTATGAATTGAACGAATGTCGGAAAAACTCTCCACTCTAATACCACAACTAACACTGAAATATTCGGGTTACAAGCCGTAAGCAGGAAGTGAGTTTTACGTTTTAATCGCAATCACCTTTTTCAAAAAACAAAAATGTGGCCCTTTAGATGTGAAAAGTGAAAACCACCGTTAACTGTGCTGCGCATCACGTGGACTCACTGGAGCAGTAGCAGATGGGAAGAGGGGAAAACATTAATTGCAAACAGTGAGGAAGATAGCGGATACTTCAAAGACGTGCACTGCCTTCTTCGGAAAGACGGCCTTGGTTCCGAGCCAACACGAGCGCTCCTGAAATAACTGCGTGCTGTTGCGTCTTTTTTTTTGCAAGTAAAAGTTTGTTTTTCGATTGTAACATTGTTCTGGTTGTGTTTTCGGTTTTGTGTTTCGGTTTTTCGGTTCTGTTTTGTGTTTCAAAACGCAACAGATATATTTGCTTGTCCCTGTGCTATCATCAGCCCGTTGCTCTTGTTGCCGGTTGTGTTACAGGTATATAGTGTGGCAGAGTAGCTAAATGTTGAACGTGGGCATTCTCCATTTCTTTTATGGACGAAATTAGAGAACAATTGGAGTGAAAAACTTGTACGGTATTGCCTCAAAACTCCGACTCCGCTCCATTTCTCTAGAAAAGTTGACAGTGCGAGACTTAAATAATGCCCGAACCCCTCCTGCAGGAAGGATGCTTCCTCTTTTCAGCGCTTGAGTTATTCCGCCAGGAAAAAAAAAAAAAAACTCCCTCAGGCGGCTAGAATTTTGTAGGATCAACGAAGTGTTCTCTTGGGACTCTTCGAACTACCGTCTGCTTACCTGCGGGGCATAAAGCGAAATTCCGCGCCAACACTTCCAACCAAGGATTCATTGAAGATTAAATGGCTAAACAGTTAAGGAGGCTAAGTTTCGTGCATTGCACCTTATCTTCACAGCCAATATGTTTTTGCACTTGCATCACACCGCAGCGGACGGCTGTAAGACCCTTGCGGATACCTTCCGCACTTGCCAGACGCTGGACCCGAGCAACTACACAAATTTCCGTGACTGGGTTCGGGACAGGTACACCTACATGGCAGTCGTCAACTACCCTTACAGCAGTGAACTGATTGGACTGTTACCAGCGAACCCCGTCCAGGTATCTGTAAACTTCAGCACAGCACCTCCTTCGGTAGGTGTTTCTGTAGGTGGTCGATAGGCATTCCTTTCAAGGACACGGTTCCCCCAGCAAATGTTTAGGATGTCTGAAAGTATAAAATGAGCAGAAGAGCGCTTTAGAGGCGAAGCGAAGGCGTCAGTCACCTATAAAAAATCTCCGGCGCACAAGAGACGGCTTAACTTCTGATTGAAATGTTGACGTCGCATGCTACAGTCATTCAGCTGCAGTCTCAATCTGTACAGTATCGCCAAGCTTTTGATAGAATTCGCGTTCAGGAATCGCAGCCTAGCTGTCAGCATTCTTTTTTTTTCAACAATCTGCATGTTTGGAGAAACTCCACTATGCCGAATGGTCTGTTTTTCAGTTCCGTAGCTGGGCATTCACCAAACACCAGACGTTCTAAACCTCAGCAGGGTTGTGAACAGCTTCAGCTTCAACCAAAAGGACATAGGTAGCTTCACAGCAACCACAAGTGCCCAGCTATACGACTGACAGTACGACCCTGTGGCCGGAGAATTTAAGCCAGCCCCGTGCATACACTAAAGAAAGGAGGCCGAAAAGACGCGATGACGGGCAAATGCCTTGCTGTTTAGGAGAGGCATAAGCTTTTAAACATGAAACTAAAACAAATAGATCAGAATAACAGAGCTTACTCAACGCTTAATTTCAAAACATTAGGCGCTTACTAAACCTTAAACATAATGCTTGACCCAGTAATAAACTCAATCCTTAGATACTGAGCCCCTATTGAACGTTAAACCCCACAAAACCAAAACATTAGTAGTAGAATTCACAACTTCGAGAAGTACTTAAATAAAAGGTAACACCGGAAACAGCTGTTCAAGAAAAGAAAACTACATTGCGCAGTCAGCAGCGCTTACAACACATCGCAGGATATTAAGCATGAAAGAACACCACACATGACGTCCTAGGGCAGTAAACAAACCGCAAGAATATTCCGCCACCTATTCACTGTGACCCTCCCAGAAGACGAGTTCCTGCGGCGGTGGAGCACCCGCTTCATCGCCGCCAGCGGGGGCCGCGTGACGGTGCGGCTCCTGCCGTATTGAGTGTGTGGTGCGCGGTGTCAGTGCGCGTTCATCGTATTCAGTGAGCGTGCTTCCCCGCGATGCCTGGACATTATGGACCCTTTGAACATTTTGTGCTGTGAATGATTTTGTGTGAACGGCGGCAGCAGTCGCCGTCGTGTTCTTGTTTCATAGCTTTTTTGTACCGAGCGACACTAGTCGCTGCCTTGGTGTTTTTGTCTTTGTGAGGGACTATGGTCCCTTTGTATGAATAATCAGTCCAATAAACTTCTCTGCAAGACCTATTCACTTCTTGCAATAACAAACTGTGATACAGCTGATATGAACCAAGACCAGCCTAGTCCTGCGTTTAGACTTCTATCTTTCCGTTGCTACTTCCTCCTATTTGTTTTTCTGATTCTAATCATTAAATCTTATCCCCCAGGTTGCGTGCAGTCTCCTTCGTAACGGATCCGACAGCAGCGACTATTCAGTGATTAGCGCTGTGGCTGAAGCCATGCACGTTTTCAACTATTCTGGAGCCAGAATTTGTAACGACGTTCACAAGGCCTTCAATTTGGAAGCCTGGAGATTTCAGGTTAGTTTCAGCATTCTTGGGTAGTTATAACGAGAAGCGATTAGAAAGTTCTGTTTCTTTTATTCGGAACGCCTAGCGTGACATAGGCAACAGAACGTTGGGAAGCAAATGCCCAATCAAAGATGCAACGGTTACATTTTCTTCGGCCGTTCTTTTTAGCATGTGTCAAATACGCCGTCATGACCGCTCAGCAGGCGGCGTCAAGGCCAGTCGGCCAGCGCCCACAACAAAAATCTAACCGTAACCGTACCTTCCTTCCGTTGCCTACGTGCGAGTATTTATTGTTTTGAAATGAAGCTCCTTCTCAAATGGCCTTCCAGAACAGGCACATTGACGCTTTTCAAGCTGTCGTTGAAGTTGCCCTTTTTTTCTTCTTTACGAAGGAAGAGTCGTGGCTAATAATTTTGAAAACTACTTGGCAAAAGATCTGAACTATTTTAGATTACTTGCACCACAAGTCGAAGAAGGGGGTCAAAGAGCATTTCACAACATTACTAAATAAATTAGTCGATGTCGTACACATACAAAGTAAAACACCTGGGCAGCAAAATGCAGTACTTAGCCTTCAAAATTAATTAAATAAGAAATTCACTGGTCCCATATGTACATCATGAAAGAATTACGAACATGCGATGCGGTAACCCGCCTCGGTGGCTCAATAATTAGGGCGCTCGGCCACTGATCCGGAGCTCCAAGTTTCGAACCCGGTAGCGGCGGCCTGGTTTCGATGAAGGCGAAACACAAAGGCGACCGTGTGCTATGCGATGTCACCACACGTTAGAAATCAGCAGGCAGTTGAAATTATTCTTGAGCCCTCCACTACGCCCGCAACCGATCGCAACCAACTAGCCCGGCAACGATCGCAACCAACTAGCCCGGCATATGGTGTTATTCTACTACGCCGATGGTAGTTACAACTTTATTGACACAAAATGGTAGGTATTGGTTGGGTCTGGGGTGAGTCCAGGGTGTCCTCCAGTCGGAGGCGACCTCTTGAGCTCGCGTGATGAGGGCCAGTTGGGTTGCTTTTCTTAAACTGGCCAAGAGCTTGTCCCTTCCCTCCGCTGAGGGAGCTGGCATGAGCGTCGTCAGAAGGTGTTTGCTAGGGGATTCCCATAAAATATTGTCTTGGGGAGCGCTGCGGCCACTCCGGCATCTCTCTGTTTCTTCACTGCCACCTTCCTCCTTTTACTTACCTGGCGGTGCGGGTGGCCACTGAGACGTGAGAAAGTCAGTGCTCCATTTACCGTCCTCAGAAAATCTCATAATTTAAGCGAGTAAAACGTCACAACTAATTGCGAACTCACATTGCATAGAACTCAAATACATATGGACAGAAAATAGCGTCCGTGCAAAAGGAATTGGCAAAGAGAAAAATCTTCTCGGAGCAGTCCTCAATTACAGGCTCTCACTTAAAGGCAATGTGAAAAGTTTCTCAGTTTTATTTGTTTAGCAGAGCGGGAGCATTGTAACATAAGGGTGCTCCTATGCAGTACGCTCTCAATGTTGAGGTGAATGAAACTCTGCTTTGTCTTGCCTCACGGGATTCAGCCTTTTCTTAATGTTGTGAGAGCAGAATGAAGAGATTATGAGGGTTTATTAAGTGGCATACATAATGACAGAAGTCAACAGTCACCGAAACCAAGGAGCCGAGGGGATATCTTCTTTAAGTTCTCGTTTTTCATCAGTGCAAGAATAACAAAAAGGAGGAGAGAAACGAACCACATGCCGCCGGTGGGATCCGAACCCGCGACCTCTGAATGTCGCTTCCGATGCTCTACTAACTGAGCTACGGTGACGGCTACCCAATGTTTTGCTTAGAAGCATGCTAAAATACCGCCCAAACGTGAGAATATTTTTTTTATTTTATAAACTTTTTTTCACAAGAGCAATGAATTTAACATTGTCCCAGCACTGCAACACTTTTTTTGTGAAGCAAGAACCGCGTATCATTATTTGTTTAACTTGCCCCGCACACTATAGTACGACATTAAAGATATTCAATATTGAGTCCAAAGTTAAGCATGACGGTGTACGCCACTGCCGACGTCATCAGGAAACCGCGGCCAGTGCCCATAACACTAAAAGATTTGAGGACGAAAGGAAACGTTAGGGAAATTCGCTCCGTGCAGCACGAGAGAAAAAAAAAGCTCCTCAGTAAGTACAAACACTATTGTTAACGAATGTTCTTAAGTTATAAAAGGGGTGAAAAAGCTGCACAAAAGACTGAAACAAATAACTGTGGAATGCACTATTTAAAGTTATTTACTTCTTAATCCTTATCCTCACTATGAATGGAAGCGAAATCCACTTGAAAAGAAAAGTAGGAAATGAAATCAGACACCTTAACAGAGCACTTAACGTCCAATACACGACGGAAACATCTTCGTAGCACACTAAAAAGGACCGTCCATTCTCAGTAATATCCAAAGGTGGAGCGCTCACATGCCCCATTTAGGCTAGCAGTGTCTGCAGCGCCAATGCCCTTACGTTTCTGTAGAAGAAATTTGAAGAGAGAGATAATTGTTTATTATGACAAAATTTTTTCTACCAGGGTCGGACTTCCATGTAAAAATCCCAGCGCTTCCTGTGATCTCCTGCGCCTGGCAAGACCAATAGAGGGCTCTGGTCGGGAAAGTTGCGGGACAGCCGCTGCTCCTACATGGGTATTGCTCGGTGGAGGATGTGCGATTGATTACTCCTCCCATATTACCTGACAGTTTTTTTTTTTTTTTGGGGGGGGGGGGGAGGGGGGGTTCGGTGCCGGGCCTCTGCAAAAGCTACAATACGGAGATGTGTAGGTTAAAAAAACTCCATGCCTGAATTCGGGCGAGGGAAGCTGCTGATAATATGTACAGTACGTTCCACTGTTAAAAGGACCATGCGCTCGCATTACCTCCGCGCTTCGCGGAGCCCTGCTGCCTAGATGCGGCTAGAATGGGCAGGATCAGAGGCATGAGCTGAAAGACCAGCCGCCATGTTTACTGGGCATGCGCCTTTTGCCATCAGTTCCCGAAAGTCCTCGGCAGGAGCGCTTCGCGCAGCGCGGAGGCCACGCAGTCTCATGTTCCCTTTAGCAGTGGACCGTACTGTACTGGTACCTATCGAAAGAGTGTGCCTTGAGGCGGGAGAGATTGGGAGTAAATGCGGCAGTAATCTCGGCGTAGTGCGTCAGGAAATTGTTTTATTGATATCAAACTTAAGAGTGCGACATTGCATTGTAGGTTTAGAAGTTCTTCTCTACGCTGAGGTCTGTGTAAGCGTCGCAACCATAGGTTTGCGTTTAAAAAAAATCTATTTTTGTCATTATGCTTTTCTCACTTTTGTGATTGACGCTGTTCTTATGGGGCGTCTATTCTAATTTTCTTTGTGACCACATAAAATGCTTCCTATACACTCCCAACATTCCTCCTTTGGTCTAGATGTCTGTCAGTAGAACTTTCTGTTGCATGCGTACATTAAGTAAATGTTATTTTATAGACAAAACGCAGAGAATCAAACACACGAAAACAAATCAGTGGAAACACGTTTGCTCTGTATGCGTCGCTGGGAGGGTATTTAGGAGTAAATAGACGTTTTTAATGAAAGCTTCTTGAATGAGGTTAGTGGTCCCAAATAAATGAATGGTTCCATTCCCCAATTGTGCACATCAGTGAAACACTCGCGCTTTATGATTCGACGGCTACCAGCAGTTGCCTCGCGTAAGAAAAGAATATATGTAGCCCTTTATAATGCGCAATATGAAAGACCCCTAAATTTGTTCTTGCTAGCAGTCGTTTTGGTGCGCCCCTCTGTTATCTTGAAGAGCCAATGACGTATTCCAAAGTTATATTCCTTGAGCGGCGGGTGAACATAGGTTGCTGTCACATCGTGTCTGGTATACAATTTGCACGTGTTGAGGAGGAAATCAACGAGCATAATTTACTTTAGGAAATAATCTCACTTCCATATTTTTCCTACTACAATGCGGAGATCTTACAGCTTTATGAAGCGACAGCAAAGAAAGCGCCTACGATCTCAAAGCAAACGCATAACACGGAATGCTGAGTATGCAACTGCATTCGCAAAAAAAAAATATTTGTAGAAGTCATAGAAACATTTTTCTAGAAACTCAAGAGATTTTGCGAGAGTTTTCATGCAAAATGACATTCATTATTAGAATTCTAACTTTTTCCTACATATTTCGTCTTCACAAGACCGAAGGCTTTTTTTTTCAAAATGTCTTACGTTAAAGCACGTTTATTGCGATGTAATTCTTCGCCGCAGGGTTGCACCGAACTTGTCCAGCCAGTCTGCGGTGATGGTGTGCACGACATGTTTTACCCGGTGGAGTGGGACCCGCTAGACGTTTCCGCGAGCTGCAGAGAAAGGTTTGGTGTGACGCCAGATTTCAACAAGATGGTGCAGACCTACCCTACACCAAATCTTCAAACAGCGTCCAAAATTTTCTTCAGGTTTGTTGAATAAGTATTCAGAGAACTATGCCTATATGTATTTTGACTTGCAGCTGATCTCGGGTAAAGAAGCCAGTTACGATTCGTCTCAATAATCAGTGCTCGTAGCCCAAATGCAACGCCACAATTCCAAGTCAGCAGGAAGTGTCGCATCCACCTGGACAAATTTGGGGCAGGAAAGGAAAAAAGAAGCCGGGTCGTATAGAGACTCCAATGAGGCACCCATACGGTGAGCGTAGGCGCGCAGTGAACAGTACGTCATTGACATCTAACTCGCTCTGTGTCTGAAATGAAGGTCGTAATGTAATTTCACAAAGCAAGTGGTCCATGCCTTCCGTCTAAATTTATAGAGCAGCTTGTACACGTTGTAAATTCTTTTTTAAATTGTTTTTAAAAGGTTGACTTTCAGATAACGGCTAAAAGTTGAAAGCGACATGCGCACAAGCCCAAATTAGGTTACGAAATACGCATTACTGTAGGGTTGCATGTCAGTAGAGGAATGAATGAATATTTTTACAGTCCATGGTCTTGCGACTGTCGCCGTGCGGTGTGGTGTCGACGCTAGCAGCAAAGCACCATTGCACATCTAGCACAGCGGCTGTGATAAGCTGCCTGATATGGCTTTTCTATAGGGCTCAGCTTTCAATGGCTTGCTTGTGAGTTGAGCGCCAGAGTGGCTGTAACCGGTCCCGTGACCGACCCGAGCATATCCCTCGCGCTACCGTTGCAGACAAGGCCCGTGTTTACTCAAGATCACATGACCAGGCTATCCCGTGTCCATCAAGTGAACGCTGATCATCGCACGCTCAATGGGCAACCTTCATTGTCAGATCGCAGATCGTATACGCCATCAATCGCTTCAAACGCGTATTGGACGCTCTCTGTGAGTTTCTCTTGTAGTTTGAAGTAGATAAAAAGACAGGCATTTTGTCATTGATGCCTTATTCGAAATATGGTTACTCTAGTAAGTATTCACAGTCGTAAACACACCGTCCGAACACGAGTGCAGCGCCACTGCTCCCGAAACCTTCCTGTGAATGTCGTTCTGTGCGTATCTAGTATATGTAGGTAGCGACAGCATGAAGCACTTGACTGCTTAAAGGAGTATATAGCGAAATATACGCTTCGTTAAAGGAAACGTTTTTATTTGACTCGATGTCAAACTGATCATTTTCAATAGTGATTTGTCTTCGCCAGTGTTTCCCCTTTTATATGGGTTGGACACAAGAGGTGAGCGAGGAACAGATAGAGTAGAGAAACAAACAGATAAAGGTAAAAAACAAATACCTACACGTAAAATAAATACATAAACATAAATAGCAAAAAGCAGAAAATGGGAATGGGAGACGTATGAAAAAATGTTCTGCGCACTCTACACTTTTTTTACAAGTAAACTATACTGCACCTTGAAGTACAGTGCCAGTCATAGGTATATTAAAATGTACACTGAAGAAAAAACAAGTAATTTCATCGACATCTTAGGAGGCAGCCGAGAATAAAGTCAAAACTAAATTAAGAGCGCGAATTAAGAAGTTGCCTATAAAATCTCGCGCTATAGGCGCACTTGATAGGCAGAAAAAAAAATTGTTCTTCAATATCCCCTTCGATAAAGTGACTGATCATGGTGCGTACGCACATGGAAGACTGATTTTGTGTGAGGCCTCAAACTCAGTATATTATTAGTCTCCATTACTATGCAGCGGGAGGCCAATTAGTTAAAGGTAACAAAAAAAGGACTAGTCTTGGCTGGCCCCTACAGTGCGGGCGGCAGTTCATCTTTGAACCCTAGGGCGTACGGAGCGTATTCTTAGGGATGCCGCATGTTGGACAGGATGTTGCAGAGGGTGAGGTGGGAAGGTGAGGTACAACAAAGTTTGAGATTAGAGTGGCCACCTATTGCGTATTAGATGATGTCTCGAAGGTTAACGGAAGCGAGGTGTTTGTTCAGCAGCGGACGTCACTGAGATGATGAGGACGATTATGATGATGAAGATTCAGAGCGTTCACTGGGTGGTGGTGGTGGTGGTGTGACATTTTTTATTAACAGCCTTTATGCGTTCAATAGGTCCTGGGCCAAGGTGACAAGGCCGTGTTGCAGGTTCAGGTGCCGGGAGGAAGCCAGATGGGCCACGGTGGGGGTGGCGGGAAAGGATCGGCGGGGGACTGAAAGGCTACGTGGCACTGTGTAAGGCAGTGTTCTATGTCTGCATATCTGTGTGGACTGTTTAGGCACTGAGGTGTGGAAGTGTACCGGTACAGATAAAGTTTGGCTGGTGTACGTAGGAGATTCAACTGTATTCGGCGAAGAATGCGAGCTTCACGGATCGATAAGATGGGTTTAGTACTGTAAATATGCGACAGAAAAGCAACTTTTTGTCCCAACCAACGAAAGGTATCTTTCTGTTCTGGATTTTCCTTCTTTCCCACCAGCAATGGTGACTTGGACCCATGGACTGCATATGGCGTGACAGCAGCCCCCACAAAACAGACCGAATATCGGCTCATCATGGGCGCCGCCCACCATGCCGATCTGCAGTTCGCCCGGCAGGGCGAGCCACCGTCTTTCGCCTCTGCCAGGGAAGCCGAAAAGAAAGCAATCAAGAAGTGGATATCGTAGTGTGTTTGGGAGTCCATTCTACGCCGCACCTGTGACGCAGAAAACTCTATGGCCCAAGCGCTGCACACTGCATGAAATAAAAAGCGATTCAAACTTCATTCATTTTACACGAGTAACCAAGTGAGGAACCCAATCGAAGCAACTTGTCTGTCGCACAACCACGTGTCAAGAACACTGATAAAGGTGAAGCTAATAAAAAACGAACCCAGGCTATTTTATTTTGTAGGAAAAGCTAGGCGGCGGCCCTAGCCCACGGCTGATCTCTGGCGGAGAGCCACATATAGATATTGGCATATATAGTAAAAAGGTAGACTTCAGCGAGCTTTTTCCGACCACTTTTTCTTCCTAAGAAAATTTACCTTTTGCTTTTCGTAGAATTGCTGATTGATAATTTTTTTTACGTTACGCCATTTCCGCTGTCTCAGTTTGTGAAGACTGAGTCTTTTTATCTCAGGGTGCGGTCTGTCAATAATCTTAAAACGTCCCCTCTAATCCTTCGGAAAATCTAGCAGGCTGTGGAACATTATGCTACATTCCGGCCTTCCCTATTTTCCGCTTTGTGATCAGAATTCCTGTTAGACTGTCACAGTTTCTCTGAATGACAGATTCTTCAGGAATCTCTTAAGAATTGCCAGTAGGTTTTCTTTTCACCAGCCTTACACACGCAGCAATGTGCAGCACATGGAGGACTTTCAGATTTATTTTTGCAGTCAAGGGTCCAAGCACTTCACTGCATTGTTAAGTCTGTTCTTTAAACGGACACTCAGTATACATGTCCTGAGTGTTCTGTGGTGTCGACTTCTTTCCTTCTTGTGCTGTCCTTTTGCGCTAAAGCCAATTCCATTAACACTTTGAAGTTGGCTTGTATCGATAGATTACTGCGTTCAATTCACATATGATCAACAGTAACCAACAATGTAAGCCAGAAAATAAGAAAAAGCAGGTTACTTGTGTCCCCACCGTCCGATATCGCAGGTAAACACTTTTGAGGCGACAATCCCATTACTTGAAAAAAGTCGCAGTCGCAGGAACCTTTTCGATGAAAACGACGCGCTTTCTAATCGAGTGGCGGGAAATTCGTCTGCGAGCGATTCTGTCCACAATAAATGGTGTTTTACATATACGTTGATGTTTTACACATACATATACGTTTACATATGAAAGTGAATCGGTTTTTAAGCATGACGAAAATTGACAGAAGCGGTAGCAATTTGCGTGCCGCTCACGTCCCGCGCATCGAGTACGAATGGCTACCTCATCTCAGGCGTCTCTGAACGCTCGCCGGGGTATTGCGCTGCAACCGCGGCTTTAACCGCTTCACTAGCAAATAAATGTAGCCGATGAAGCCTTGCTTCAGTCTAGGAGAGCGCATTTATTAATGTCCGAATAACGCGTGCATTAATCGTGGGGAACCCAGAAAAGCTCCAAAATCAGCATAAAGAGAACTGATAATGCTTGAGTTGTGCCTCAAAGAACAATACCCCAGAACAAACACACAGGAGCTATGTGTTAAGAAATACATTTTAGACCTCCGATTAATCACAGCTTCTGAGTACGTTCGGTGGCTTTGTATTCTCCCGCCGGCTCGTTACTGAGCGGATTCTGTTCCATCTACCGAGTGGCGCGCAAACTACTTTGAGCACACGCCATGCGCTCGACAGATGGCAGCGTTAACGTGCGTTCCAGTGAATTTAAGAACATTAGGAAATAATTCAAGGCATCGCAAAGCTCTTCCACGCATCACACTATGGCTAAACTATGCTTCCTACAGACGTAAAGTCTATTGATCCTGAAAGTAACGACGCTCTGCTTCAAGTCTATTTTTTCATCCTCGATTCTTTTTGCCCACTTGCTGCGCGCTGAGCACACGACACGCTTTAAAGGTCAGGCGCTCTTGCGCGCCATACGCATTAGCTGGTGCCAGTCAGCACGCTGGCGTTAGCACTAATTTACCGCTGCTATACAGAAAACAACCCAACGGAGGCGATTTAATGCATTGTTCACACAGTCGGGCACTTCTGGAATCTTTCGTTACGGAGAGTAATGTTGCTAAATAGAACTGAAGGCGTGTACGAGGAGCGCCACCGACGCTGAACGCACACGTCATATCCCAAGTTGGATTTAATGTTTGAAAACGTTTTTACGCTACGTACACCGAGTTAAATAGAATAGCCCAACATTTTTATGTAAATTATAAGTTCCTTAATTTATTTCTGCACGTACCTAAACATAATTCTTTTTAGACTGAAGTCGTCAATTATTACTCATCTACTGTGCATGATCTCTGGCTGTTTTTTGGTTTACATACAGGTAACCCTCGCGACAATCTTTTTTCAAGATTTGAGTTTACTAATAAAGTTACCATGCTGTGTTAATGGCTGGGTACTGGTCCAACAAATTTTGCCGCGTTAGCTTCAAGGCTTACTTTCTAAAGATTTTTTAGTTTAGTCATGAAATAGTGCACCATTTAAGATGTGCTGCACAATTAAGAATTTTTTTCCTAGACTTCAGGAATTTCATTTCTGCTTGTACTAAGTTAGTGGTCTTCCTCTTTCTATACGAAACCAAGAAAGAGGGGAGAACTCTTGTGGCACACAGAGTGGTTTAGCCCTCTAAGGTTTCGCTTGAAAATTCTTGCTGATTGGTGATCACGCGTAAATGAATTGATATGAAGCTTTTTAAGCGTTTCCGAGGAGTTTTAATGGCCGATCTGTTGGAGGCATTCTAAGCGCTTGAGTTCTGCGCGTTGATTGGCTCAAATTGTAAAGAATTGTTTCGAGAAAAGAGTTTTAGGGGATGCAGTGCGCTGGTAGCACGCGCTTAAAGGTTGAATTTCGCGCTTTAAGACTCTCTAGAGGTAAGAAGTGAACAATATTTCGTCATTTAGGAGACCTCATTACACGCGGCGCTCATTGCTGTTTGTAGAGAAAGTGGCTCGTCCACACGACTGCCGCGATCCTGCTGATCGCACAAGCTTACGAATGGAAGGCTGACGTTAATTCTTCATAAACTACATGCGCACAATATCTCGAATTTTATCGCGTCAGCTCTAGAGCTTCCGCTCAACCGTTGTCTCTGAGGTACCTCTGTGTGACCACCTGATTGTGGGCAATCTGCAAAAAATTGCTCACTTTCCAAATAGAGGAGCAGCTAGGTAGCTGGCGAGCCACTTTTGGCAGGTTGCCCACAGTGACCCCCCTAGATGGTAGGAGGGCCACCTATAGGTCTCGTATCCTTGTGACTACATCGCACCTTCCGCACCGGCTTGTGAGCGAACTGCACACAGTGGCAGGTGGCTGCTAAACTAATCATTGGTAGCTAAAAGTTGCTCGGGATGTGCAAACTGGGTCGCATAAGTTCAAGAGTCAAAAGAACTGCGACAAAAACAGGACGTAGGAAGAGAAGTTGACAGTTGCTAGCTACCGCTCGCCCTGTTCACTTCTCTTCCTACGTCCTGTTCCTGTCGCTGTTCTTTTTACCCTTGAACATGTCATACAAACTGGCCCAGAAGATTGCCATGGTGAATCCGGGTCTCTTAAGTCCGACCGGTGGCAACATCTGCCATCGCAAGGCAGTGGTGCGTCGCTTAACCCCTGCACCACTGCGCCAAGAGTGGTATGAGAACTTTCAGGCAACTGCGAATGTTAAGTAGAGGATGACCAGTTCTGCATATATGACCAGTATTACATTACCGCGTAGCTAAGTAAAATGTTGTCACCCAAGAGATGCGCTATGTCATTTCATGACATCCTAAAATTCATGACAAACCCAAAGAGAGCTGTCGAGAATGCACGGCGGGAGCCTGCCTACTACAGCCAAGATTACAAAGCATTAATTCATTTCTTCATGTTCATTTATTTTTAATTATATATAAGCACCGACCAATATAACTGTCACTCACATACTTCCCCACGACTGATTTCTGAATGCAAATATTACTTCGGTCTACCACGCTGGCTTACATGTCTTCATGCATACCACGCTGCACATTGATTTTCCGCGTTGGTTTAGCCACCGGTATTAGCGAAAACCATTGAGACGAACGGTCTATGTGGTTGAGGCCGCAAAAGACTCACTGCTAGGAAGAGCAGGCAGTTCAGATTGGGTGAGATTACTGAAAGGCGAAATGAAAGCTAATGCGCAAAAACGCATTACTTTGTTCTGTGCATAGAACGTTCATGAAAACTTGATGAAATCATTTTTTCGTTCCTTACAGTTTTCAGGTTTAGGCGGCGTTATCGACCAAGTGGTGTCCATCTTCCGTAGTGACTAATGACTTCCTACGCAAAAGTGAAACCAATGAGATCTATTTTTTCAAGACGTATTTTCGTTACCGACGAGAAAATGAGCATGCCGAGACAGGGGATGACCACAGAAATGTGCACGCCTTGCATCTGCTCAGGCTGCGCATGAGGCCCTGATCATGCGCTATGTTCGTGCATCACCTAAGTGGAAGCAGGTGTGCGAAACAATGCAAGACAAAGCAGATACATAAGCGACGAGGAGATAAGCGACGAAGCAGAGTGCAATATGAAAAACGCAGCCTATGCAGCACATATTTCTTTCCGTTTTCGTCATACTTTTCTCTGTTCCTTGAGTTCTGTGGTAGCTAGCAGACTTAGCAACCCTTCTGTGCTTCCTCATGCGTTTACTATTATAAAGTCCTTAGCTGGAAATAACCTGTGCACATGGCTGCCATTTCCTTAATTTGTTACTCTATGTGACCCATTATGATAGGAATACGGAGCCTGCTTCCAGTGAAGCAGGCTCCGTGAGAAGATACCGCACCTGTCGTGATAGAAACATACTTGCGATGAGGAATGACGGAGAACGAGGACAATTTGAACACCGTGGCGTTTCTTTTGTTGCCTCCGCGCTTAGTCAATGCAAACTTGAAGCATTACATGCATCATATTTGAATTTTCATATGAAACAATTGTCCCGTCTTCGATCTTTCAGTTAACAGCTCCCCTTTCATTGCGACGTCTAATCTCCCAGCCTATATCATGTTATTTTTCTTTTTTCTCTCTCTAAACTCGTATGATTCCAGCAATTCACCGCCCATGATGTCTTGGCCACTCTCACGTAAAGAGCATGTGCCATCTTTATTTGAGGACAAGCAACCAACTATCCGCACTAAACCAGCCTCGACGAAGTAACTTGAGGCACCATTCTGCGAAGGATTTGGTGCAGTGGGGGCCGTGCTAGGGAGCACGGCAGGATTCGGCAACATGAACGTGGGTAGTAAGTGACGGAACCACGGTTAGACCGGCTCTGTCAATGATTCGCCGTTTTCTTCCCTACCTGCTGTTTCTTTCCTAGCGGTTGATGTCACTGCAAAATGAAATAAGGAACAAAAAGGACGTTCAAAATATACAATCTCAGATGGCGCATTCTAGAAAGATCTCGCTCACCGGTCGTACTGAGCATGACCCCGACCCACGTGACAACACTGTGGGAAGCCGGTGAACGCAGTTATTTTTATGACCCAGGAAGACGACGTGAATGCAGTTTGCAGGATATTTCCGATGTATATGTCCCCTTAAGGCCATTGTGTTCGCTTCACTTGCGGAGCCACTTAAACTGCAACAGACTCCAGTGCCCGCCTGGGTGCCCATCCACCAGCAAAGAAGCCCTCTTACCATTCTGGAGTGGCATGCTATGCTCACAACCAGGCAGACCTCTCCTTTATTCATTAAAGTCTCCCTACTCTCTCTCTCTCTCTCTTACATCTGAACTCGTGGTCTCAAAGTTCTGTTGTGTGAAAGCCAGTTCGTTGTATTCTTGAAAGAGGTCGAATATAAGACAGAAACTAGCTCTCTGCATATACCTAACTATTGATATAGTTAAACGTTAGTCTGGTGAACTCGCATTTCGCTTGCGCCGCCTAGGGAAATGAAGAAAGAGAGCAGCTGTAAGTTTTAAATGATTGAATTCACTGGATTAGCTCGACGGTTTCCTCCAACTAACCAATCTAGATATAACGTGCTCCCCTGGGACTTCCTATAGACACTTTTAGGACTTTCAAAGGCAAGAGATTAGCAGGATTGTAAGCCCCTGGTCATTGTGCGTAGAGTGAATGAAGGTACATTTCTGTGGTAGTCCCATTTGTGGGAGACTATATTATCCAGCCATTCCGGCTTCCGGAAAATACCCACCGTCTTCATTTTCAGATAACGGCCTAATGTGCTCAAATAATTTGGATAAGATCGAAGGAATGGAAGGAGCATTTTAATGCCTACTTTTAGACTGAAATTCTATAAATTCTTATTGCCCATACATAATATGCATGAAATGGTTTATTGCGTTTTCAAACAGCCGTCGGGCGGCACGGACGGTATCTTTCTATCGTGTCAGAGATATTGAGCGGAAGGACAACTGAGATTATTCTATTGCAAGCGAGTTGGTTTCAAACTTCACCAGGGGTTAGAGAAATTACTTAGTTTTAGCGCATGTTTTTCGTTTCATCAATTCTCGGCGCTCTTGATAATAGAAGCATACATGTGTCATGATGCCAACTGGTTGTTCTGAAGTGTGAGTATGTTCAGGTTAAACTAGCCCTGCCAAGTCTCATGGTGCTCGTGGGACGTAAAATAATCTGACGGTATCTGGTCTTGTCCTCTCTAAGCCTGTCCTACGAAAACAGCCCTGTTCTGAATCGTCAAAATTTCCAGCAGTGTTTACTTTCATTCCGAATTTTTTCTATCAACGTCGTCAAAAAGAGCATGACAAAGCACACAGAAAAAAGAAAATGGATATCAGATACAAAATATGTATCCTGCACTACGTGACCCTCTAGAGCCATTTTAACCCCTCTTTCCCAGCAGCGTGGCGCCTTTCCTGCGCGCAGATGCCAGGTTTTGCTTCATTCGGATGATCGTGCGGCTCGAAAAATATCCAGCGGTCCTTTAACCGTGGTTTCCAACGTGCACATAATTCTTTTTCCCGTCACTTTCATGCATTACAACCGCCTTCTCGACTGCACTTGCGCACCAATTTGTTACACGTGCCGTCCTACATCTGGCGATGTAGCATTCAGCAGCCACATTCCAGTGCGCTCTCCGACCTGTGCTCAAAGCTTTGGCGTTGCGGAAAAGAAGCTACTCTACTAGCTACTCTACTCTGGCCCAGAAGAACGTAAGAAACATTCGTTGCTGTTTATTGAACCTAGTTCATGTTGATGCGCAAAAAGGGGTAGTCAGAATACGAAAGGGCATTGAGTTATATGTTGTTCGTGATTTATACTAGGTGACTTACCTTAATACAAGAGTTTTTGACAAACTCTGTTTTTGACAGACAAGTGTTTTTGTAGTTCGTTCGAGAATAACGCTCTGAGTCCCCCAACTGTGAAATGACTTTTTGATCCAAGCTTTTAGCACTGAAGAACTTCTCAAATAGCTCTTTTTATCGCACTTTAAAAGAAACACAGGCGTTTATCACAGCTTCTTTACAGAAGGACTTAAACCTAAATCATACTGCTCCGCTTTCTTCCTGGGAAGCCACTGAACACCCAGTAAATATAAGTTGTGTAGGATGTTTAGTATTGTAATTTGCTTATTTTTATATGAAGAAGCAGCCAGCGAAAACCACAATTCCTTGACTTTTATTCTAAAATCAAACTTAGAATACTGAAATAAATTCCATAGAACATACATGCGCGCGTGCATAGGCATAAAAAATTGCACAGGGATAATAAAGCGGCAAGAAGTGCCAACAATTAAAATGTAAAAACGCCCATATCGCTGTGGGAAGGAATGTTATGGTGGATAAAGGCTGGCAAGTGATGTCGAGGAGCGTTTTAATTGTCACCTCAACATTTGAAACAAGAAGATTCTAGTCAAGGCGTGTTTATACACCGTCGTAGCGCGCGCACGGGCCCACGCCCGGCATAGCGGCGTCACGTTGGCGAAATCGCCACTCGCGTTGGGCGGCTTCAAGCGCACTTCTGTTCCCTGAATCTGTGCGGAAAGAAACCGACTCTATTTCGCGCCAAGCGCGCCGGCTAGAGTTGGCAGGACCAGGCCCATGTACCAGACCGGTTCCTCCGCTCGTCTGGATGCGCTGCTTCGCTAATATACAACAAATCGCGCGTAGAACGTTCTGCATACATGCCGGAGCGGTTGGACGATGGGCTGGACTGTAGGAAGGCCGAATTTGCGCCTGGCGCGGCGTCGAGAGTCTGACCTGCCTGGCAACCACCGGCGCTCGCCCGCGCGCCGAAGCCGTCGAAGTATAAATGCGCCTTAACAGGCGTGACGATGTCTCCGCAATTACCCCAATCCTCCCGTTTCTCCCGCCTGCATCCGGTTTAGGTTGCAATGCGTACTCTGCAACCCCACAATCAAGCCTGTGTATCCCTGAGCTGAATACGACTAAAAGCAACTACGAGCTGATATCCAGGCATTGAAAGCGCCAAATAAATAGTGCTGTTGTGCCGACGGCGCCACAAGGAACTATAACGAAAGTGTCGGCCTGACTTATTTCATATATCGTACGTGTACGCACTGCACTTTGCGAAATTGGTTGGGGAGCGTTATTAACGCATCTATGAATGGGGCATTGGGTTTTCGCTCCAGCTCATCCTGTTTCCCCCTAAATATATAGGCTACGAAATTACTGTTTTTTAGTCCCTTGTCATTTCAATCTCACCTTCACTAAATTAAAAGCATCAACGTTTTACTACAAATGGTTAACATCGTGAAAACTAGATGAGGCTACAGTTGCTCGGATTGCCGGTGCATCTTCGTTTGTTTTATTTATTGGTTTATTAGGGTTTAACCTCCCAAAGTGACTCAGGCTATGAGAGACGCCGGTGTGAAGGGCTCCGGAAATTTCGACCACCTGGGGTTCTTTGACGTGAACTGACATTGCACAGTACACGGGCATCTATAATTTAATCTTCGTTTGCGTTGGTTATGTGCAAGACGACGTGGATCTCCAGAAGTGAAATAAAAGTAACGTACAGAAAATGACCTCCGTTTACGTGTGCTAAGAGTGCGCACGCTTTACAAAATTCTCTAATCAGTAGAACATTTTTCTAGGTTCACGCATTACACCATGTCACCCGCCTAGGTAGTGCTACGTCGGATTAAATTTGTGGGAAAGAATGATCGTGCCTCAATGCAAACGCGATAATCTCGTATAGTCTTTCAAAGGGGCCGTTTTTACACCGTTACTGGAGTGTGACATGGCACGAACTGAAGGCGCCCTTTTTATCGAAGTAAAAATAAAAGTGAAAGTAACCCATATTTTAATGTAATTAGTAGTAAAAAGAAACTGACATGTCCATTACGCAGCGTAGATACTCGTACGTTCTTCCCCATAAATGTGAATTGAACGCTGTGTATAGCTTGCTGCAGAGTGACTATCGGTGTTTAAGGACCAGAATTACCAAACATTTGCCTTATGAGCGGTTCTCTACACGCCAGAGTACGTCACTCGCGGTCGCTGACCTTATTTGTATATATTCGAAAAATATCTGCAGCGAAAGACAGAAAATGCATTTGTACTTGCGAATAACAATAACTGGTTTGCTGATTCCACAAACAAAACTGAAAATATTCTCTCAGTAAAAGTAATGAATGCAACGTGCGGCTTTCGCGCACAGTGCTTAGTACCTCAATAAGGAACACCGAAATTAGCCGAAGGATTGAGAGTAATATTGGCAAATCGGTTAATAGTAAGCAAATGAAATGTTCGAGTATTGCACCTCGAACGGTTCAAATCTGTTTTGAATCGCTGTGCCTACTCTCAAGAAGTATTTCCAGCAGGCCTCAGCCGAGGCACTGTCTACGTCCTGGGCGACGTAGACAATCAAATGGCCATGTGATTTGGATGGGGGGAATCAGTACCAATGCATGAGATTTCCTAGTATTTTCGATGCTAAAAAAGCATGTGATCACCCGCTCGCTAATTTTAACAAAGCGCTTGAAAATTTTTGAAGCTGTGCGCTCGAGTCGTATGGCCTGTCCATCCTGTTGATGAAGATGACCAGCCAAAAGTCGCCATCGGTGGTCGTTTACTCCATGACTGCTTGTCTATAATGGAGGTAGTCGATTGTTGAACTGTTAGAATGTTAGTGCGATCAGGCGCAGTCCCCTCGCTATAATCTATCTATTCTAACTTGGAATGAATTCATATTGCGCTCTATACAGATGGCCACCGAAGGACAATGTTTATCTGGCCGCCTGGCCATAGTGACCGGTGGAGGCGGTGGTATCGGCAGCGCCGTCTGCCAGATTCTGGCGGAGAAAGGAGCCCGCGTGGTGGTGGCGGCGCGCACTCTGGCGAGCGTGGAAGCCACAGCTGCATCTCTCCCTGGTAAGAGAGTGAGAGCCAACGGAATGCGAACGCCGCAATAGTGCCTGCGGATTAAATGCCACTGCGTCAAGCACGCGTTTTATGTAAGCCTTATTCCAAGTATAGCGCAAGCTGGTAGGTGGGGATTCCTTCGGAACATGAATGTAGCGCCACATGAGCAGGTGAGGCCGGTCTTGGAGCTCCTAATGTACTCCTGTGTTGTCGCTGAATTTAAATGCTGTAATAAGCATCACTTGTGCCATTAATCGTTTTGCGAGTAGGACGCACAAATTATGTAAACGCCATGTGTTTTTCATACTTTAAAACCACGAGAGACAAAAGAACAAAAAAGAGACAGGACAACACAGCGCTTCATGAAAAAGAGTCTAAGGAACTAGCACTGAAGTTCTCGAGCGTGAATAAATGGGAGAGATGCTCTGAATGTTCTATATAGTAATAGCGCTTTTCTCTAGACTTCTTCTTGGTGTGTCATTTTCGCGCTGTTGCAGTGTTGAAACTGTAAACCAAATTCAGCCAGCTTTTCGTCGCGCAGTTTTTTGCACGATTCCTAAAGCCCATAACGAGGTAGCTCTTTTTGTTCTCTCTAGAATCTGAAATCTGTACCGAACGCTTCAACTGATTATTCGCTTCCTTTCAGAAATTTGGGGCTACTCTATTCAGTCGCATACATGAAACTAAATGCATTGTGCTAGCAAGCGGTCCATTGACACCACTGTCCACTAACCACTAACTGCGACTGTCTGCTCCTTGCGTGAAGTGTTTCACATAAAACTGCGCACATATTTCATCATACCTGTTGTTGTAGTCGCCATCGACACCGTATATCAAAATCTGACACTCTAGCTTGCGGAAAATTACGTGGTAGGTGGGCTATCAATCCATGTGGAGTATTCGTGTGGACTCATAGTGCTGCGAAAGCAGGCTGATGGAGATAAACGGCTTACTGTAACCAGCACACTTCAGATGAGAAGCTGACATGATTCGCGAGGTGTCGAGGCCGACGCACACGTTTTGCGTTCACAAAACACTTCAAGACCTCTTCCCAGATGAAGGAAATTACAGTTTACGTTGAAATGAATTATGTAGACAGGCTAATAACGGACGGATGCGCTTCTGCGCAAGAAGGTCCTCTTTAGCAGCCCATACATCACATAGAACTGCCGCCTTATACAGGGTGTTTCACTTAATTATCCGAGCATCGCGGCAACATACATACGCTTTCGGGAAGCTTGATGGCAAAGAATTCTGTGCAGTGCACGTAAATCGAAAAAATAGCCAAAGCGCCGAGGGTAAGCCTGTTTTCGAAATTGTAAAAATTAATATGCATTTTACTTGCGGTGCGCTGCTCATGTGCAATCTAGCCGTTCGGGAACTTCCACACGCGCTCTGTCAAACCTTCGGTATTACTGATGGTTGCAGTGTAGTGAGGCAGCGAGCGTTCAGGTGAGAAGGATGGCGTCCCTTTGTTTCCTTCAGGCCGGGTTATAACATAGTGCACTGCAAGAGTACAAAGTGGCTGCTGCACTCTCTTCAGAAGCTAGTTACTGCGGCTATTTTCCTCAAGGAGCGAACTTCCTTCTGAAGGCGAGAGAAATAAATGTGCACTCACTGTAGAAGCTCTTTGAGTGGCACGATCACTATAACGGTATCGCCTTTGTACTGAAGCATAGCTGTGCTTGAATTTGACCTGCATCTATGGCAAAACATTCCCGTTGCTGCTTACCTTGAATGTAAAAACTTATCTTCGTCAGAGCGATGAAGAAAGTCATCATCATTCAATACTGTCAATAAGTTCCATTCAGCTATATCATGGGCTTGTGTGCTTAAGTTCGAGAGAAACGCTGTCAACTATCGCCGTCTTTTACAATGGCCACCTACAGAGTAAAACGCTTCGATTAAACGGATTCTTTGGCTCAAGACTAAAAACTTTCACGTAAACCTGTGATTCTTCACAATTCTACTCGACAGACCATTCTGCGCGATACGTGCTGCGGTATTATGCTGTAAATGCTCGACGTGACCAAAAAATGTGCACTGAATTTTTATTACAAGAAATTGTTGACGGGATGCCAGTGATCTCTCGTCCCTAACGACAAACGTGCATTATACAGTACGCCGCCATACTACATCTGAAATAATATTTCAGATAATATTGCACGGAGCTGATAAATATTTTTCTCGTCAGAGGTCGATGAATTATAGGCCAGTTTAATCTCTGGAGTTCCCACAATGAACATAAAAAGATGCATGAAGTCTGGGAGTGCATTTATATGTTAAAAAGAATGCCAACGTTGCTAACACGTCGCTAGCCCTAAGTGCGTTTATAGCGACTGTCTAGAAAATAGCAACGTCGTTTTCTGCTCACCTGCTGCAAAAGGCTGCTGGTAATTTAATGATTTAGGGACACAGACCACTGATCGATAGGATAACGCCAAAGTATATTTTTCTTGTAAGAGCTGCCATATTTGTCTCAGGTCGCCACGCATATTGTTTCACTACAGGCACTGACCACAAAGCAATGATCGTAGATGTTGGTGACTCGGGGTCGGTGGAACAGCTCTTCGAAGCTGTAAGCAGCTTCAGTCCAGTGGCCGCCAGCATTGTGGTTAACTGCGCCGGTTTCATCGACCCCAACACGCCACCTGCCACCGATATCAGCGACAAAATGTTCGACCAGACGGTGCGAGTAAATTTCAAGGTGAGAGGTACATTATTTTCTAGAGGGATGTTTATATCTAGGAGGCAAAGAAAGCCACAGATAGTTTACCTTGGTTAGGCCAAATGCGGCACAGGTGATATAGCACTAGTTGAGCTTAGTTTAAGTTGTTCAGTTAGAGCTCAGCCTTAATGGTAAGATGCAACAGCCTGTAAGTAATAACTCCCATATAGGCGGCATTATTGGGCGTCCTCTACTTTACATTCACAGACCTCTGGGAGTCCTCAAACCATTCCTGGCGCAGTGGTGCAACGTTTAAGCTATGCGCAAGTGCCCTGCGACCACAGGGGCTGCTACCCGCGGGGATTGTCAGACCCAGGTTGATCTTGCCGACCAAACTCCGGTGGCCAATATTTTATTGAACTGCCACTTCGCACAGTGGGCAGTTTGCTCACAATCCGTTGCAGAGGATGTGGTGAAGCCACAAGTTTACACGTTTGTGGAAACACAACTACCACCAAGAGGGGGCGCTGTGGGCGACCTGCTTAAGGTGGCTCGCCAGCCACCTACGGGAGGCACCTAGCTGGTTGCCCAAAGTTGCTCTCCAATCAACTAGGTGCCTCCCCTAGGTGGCAGGTGTCACCTTGGGCAGGTTGCCCAGAACCCCGTGGGCAAGCAGAGGGACCTCAGAGACAACGGCTGAGTGGAAGCCTGTGAGCTAGTGCACGAAAAAAGCCGCCACCGTCTGGAAGGCGTTGAAGTAACGAGCGCTAGCTGTTCAGTAGCGCCATCTATCGTCCATGTGATGTATTGCCATGTGATTACGCTACTTTTTGATACTTTAAGGCGAGCGGGCGCCTACCACCTTGAGGACGGATATTTTTGACCAATTTGGGCCGAAAAAGTTTTTCAACTCTTGGGCGATTTTTTCTTACCTCAAGGCGGTAGGTGCCCGGTCGCCATGAGGATTAAATTGTGAGGGGCCGAGTACTGACGACAAGGCCGCCATGTTAAGCCTAGCCGTAAGTAAATAGTAACCTAATTATACAATCATCATCATCACCATCTCATCATCATCAGCCAGACTACGTCCAGTGCAGGGCAAAGGCCTCTCCCATGTCTCTCCAATTAACCCTGTCCTTCGCCAGCCGCGGCCACTATATTCCTGCAAATTTCTTAATCTCATCCGCCCACCTAATTTTCTGCCGCCCCCTGCTACGTTTGCCTTCTTTTGGAATCCACTCCGTTACCCTTAAGGACCAGCGGTTATCTTGCCTTCGCATTACATGCCCTGCCCAAGCCCACTTCTGCCTCTTGATTTCAACTAGGATATCATTAACGCTCGTTTGTTCTCTCGCCCACTTCGGCGGCTTCCGATCTCTAAACGTTACACGTATCATTTTTCTTTCCATAGCTCGCTGTGTTGTCCTTAACTTAAGCTGAACCCTCTTTGTTAGCCTCCACGTTTCTGCCCCATAGGTGAGTACCGGTAAGATACACCTGTTGTGTACTTTTCTCTTGAGGGATATTGGTAAACTGCTATTCATGATATGAGATAACCTGCCATACGCGCTCCATCCCATTCTTATTCTTCTAGTTATTTCCCTCTCATGATCTCTATCAGCTGTCACTACCCGCCCTGAATAGACATATTCTCTTACTACTTCCAGCCGCCGCGGTGGCTCAGTGGTTATGGTGCTCGGCTGCTGACCCGAAAGACGCGGGTTCGATCCCGGCCGCGGCGGTTGAATTTCTTTGGAGGAGAAATTCTATAGACCCGTGTACTGTGCGATGTCAGTGCACGTTAAAGAACCCCAGGTGGTCGAAATTTCCGGAGTCCTCTACTACGGCGTCTCTCATAGCCTTAGTCGCTTTGGGACGTTAAACCCCTTAAACCAACCAACTTCCAGCACCTGGCTACCAACTGCGAACTGCTGTTCCCTTGCTAGGCTGTTGAACATTACTTTGGTTTTCTGCATGTTAATTTTTAGCCCCACCGTTCTGCTCTGCCTGTCTAATTCATTGATCATGCTTTGCAGTTCATGTCCTGAGTGACTAAGCAAGGCAATGTCATCAGCGAATCGCAAATTACTTAGGTATTCTCCATTAACTCTTATCCCCAACTGTTCCCATTTCAGGCCCCGGAACACCTCCTGTAAAAGGCAGTGAATAGCATAGGCGAGATCGTGTCTCCCTTCCTGACACCTTTCCTTATTGGAATTTTATTGCTGACTTTATGGAGAACTAAGGTAACTGTGCAATCGTTATAAATATCTTCCAATATTTTCACATAACACCCTTCTACACCCTGATTCTGCAATGCCTCCATGACTGCTGAGGTTTCTACTGAGTCGAATGCTTTCTCGTAATAATTGAACGCTATATATAGGGGCTGGTTATATTGTACGCATTTCTCTATCACCTGATTTATTGCGTGAACATGGTCGATTGTCGAGTATCCTTTACGAAGGCCTGCCTGGTCATTTGGTTGATTAAGTCTAAGGTTGTCCTGACCCTATTAGCGATTACCTTAGTAAATACCTTGTCGGCAACAGAAAGTATGCTGATCGGTCTGTAATTCTTCTAGTCCTTGGCGTCTCCTTTCTTATGAATTAAGATAATATTAGCGTTTTTCTAAGCTCTAGGTACGCTAGAGGTCACAAGGCATTCCGTATACAGGATGACTAGTTTTTCGAGCACAATATCTTCCCCATCCTTCAACAAATCTGCTGTTATCTGATCCTCACCAGCTGCTTTCCCCCTCTGCATTGCTCTCAAGGTTTTCTTTACTTCCTCCTGCGTTGCTGGCGGGATGTCCCATTGCTGTGTTCTACTGCCGCTCTCAGTAACATTCTGATTGCAATCGCTACTGTCTAGATTTGTGTAAAATTCTTCGGCTACTTTAACTATCTTATCCACATCGCTAATGACATTGCCCTCTTTGTCTCTTATCGCATGCATCTGGTTTTTACCTATGCCTAGTTTTCTCTTCGCTGCTTTTAGGCTACCTCCGCTCTTTAGATCATGCTCGATTTTCTCCATGTTAAACTTCCTGATGTCGGCTAACTTGCGCTTATTTATTAACTTCGACAGCTCTACTAGCTATATGCTATCTATGGAGTTAGACGTCCTCATTCTTTGCCGTTTCTTAATCAGATCCTTAGTCTCCTGAGAAAGCTTCCCGGTATCCTGTCGAACCATCCTACCGCCTACTTGTACTGCGCACTCCTTTATGATATCTGTGAGACGATTGTTCATCGTTTCAACATTACGGTCGTCATCTTCAGTTAAAGCGGAAAATCTGTTCTGCAGCAAAATCCTGAATTCCTCTACTTTCCCTCTTAATGCTAACTCGTTAACATGTCTAACATGCCCTACTCACCGAGCCGGTTTCTAATATTCATTAATTAGATCATGGCGTTATCGCTTAGTTAATTATAAGCAATTAAATATAAGCATAACCATAACTAAATATTCAATTCGTTCGTTATTTTGATGCCTATCCTGCTCTACTCATATAGAGGATTACAAATATCTAATTCGATTTATGATGCCTCAATAATTACTGAGTTTAAAGCGATTAAAACAGTCGTGTGACTGGTTAATCATGATGGCAGAAAACCAGTGACGTCACCAATCAATAATTCGATGTACTAAAGACGTCACCAATCAATCACCATTTGGTTCGCTATATAGATTTACTACGGGGGCAGCCATCTGGAATTCCTCGGGCTTAGAAAAAGTCACGTCAAAGGCAGGTGGTAGCAGACCCCAAGAAATCGAGAAATGTGATGAATAAGAGCTAACGCTCTGAAAATGTGAAATACTGTGCGCATGTAGCTTGTGACGAACGAGCGAGAGCCGTCCATTCGGAAACTTGCGCACTCGGTAGGACTATCGCAGTCGCGTAAACGAGTCCCCTTTTTTCGGCAGAAAAGGGAGTTGCTGCTCTTTGCTAACTGTCACTGATCGAATATAAGGTTCTGAATTACATGAAAAATGTTCCGTGCACCAGGCCTTCCTCCGTCAGAGATGATTTGCAGCCATGGAAGCAGCACACATGGAGAACAGAATACATACAAGAATTTAGGGTACATTTGGCTGCAAAATGGACGAACAGAAAAAGACGGAGCTGATTAAGAAAAAGCTGAAAACCTTCACTCTCGTTAAAGCCAGTAAACTCCAAACCAGTAAATTCAAAATCCAAGCAATGTCCACCGAGGAGATTCAGAACTACAGCACACGAGAGACTATGCAAGATTAGATTCTAAAAAGAAAAATGACCAAAGCCAAACATTGTAGACCAAGAATTGCTATGGTCTAAGTCGTATACTTTTCATGAATATATATCTCCGTTGAAAATAATGTCTACCATTGCTGAATAACACTTCATCCAAAATCAAAAAAACGTTGCCATCATACCGCTAGTGCTGCTTTTTAAAGGAGGATAGCAGGAATATTTTTGGCTGCCCGTGTTTTTTACATCAAATTGGCTTGCAGGCCTTACTGAACATGAAAGTGAGTTCAGAACACCAGTGCGTAGAGAGAACTAATAACGAACGATTTTGGACTGGCGCTTTCTTTATCAATAGGCGCAAGCGGTTAAGCAAATTTTGGGCGACTTTTTTTTATTTCTTTCAAAAATGAAATGAATAGAATGAACCTAAGTACAATGGTACTGAACTCAGCCAAGGCTAGAGTCGGGTCCATCACAAAGATACCTTGTAAATGCAGCGTTTGGATAGAACACTTCTCACATACACAAATTCAAAATAATAAAATCACGACAGTTTTTATGCATCAATTTCATTCAAAAATAGGTCCCTATATGCGTTTCTTCATGCGGTCATTCTTTGCACAATGCCTTAACAAAATCATTTCAAGGCAAAATTTACACATGCAACCGTCCTCACAATTGCAGAATCAGGAATAACATTCCGAGGCATTGTGAAAAATTACTTCTAATTTTAACATCATTAGAAATTCCATTCTAAATTAGGGCACCGTTGAACTGAATCAGCCTTTTTTCGCATGTATTATGGCATATTGGCGCGTTAAAATAGTTTGCACTTGAAGCTCCAGTGTCTCGTTTACGAGTTATGAATATACTAGGGAAACGGCTCATTGAATTGCAGTATTTTAGGAACTGTCTGTGCGGTTGTTAACGCAAAAATAGGATGTAAAGATAAAATATGGGCTGTCTAAACAAGTGGCTTGCTATAGGTAAGGGTATTTGGAATATTTGATGATTCTTTAAGATATGAGGGCTATGTGTTGCCCCAATGTCCTATGCAGTAACGTAACAGACTGTGTAGAAGAGTAAAGTATAGTGTGCGTAGGATAGAGTAATCAAAACACTCTCCCGTTCTTGAGAGAACATGACATCCATATGCAAGTGTTGCGCAAATTTGTTTTGAAGCGAAATCTCCATTACCGGACCTTGTGCTTCGATCGCCGGGTGAAAGGTTCTGAGTTAGAAGTCAGCTGGGTTAGAGGTCACACTATGAAAAATAGGATAAGAAACTGAGTCAATAGAGAGTTTTAGCAGAGCGGATTTACTGTCCGCTCCGCACGCAGTTCCCAGCGGAGCTGCAGCGGTGCGTTGCGCAACAGTACAGTTTTAGCGCTGCGTCTCGTCACGGTCTTCCACGTCCGCTCAAGGGCAGCGTCTCGTTGCGCCACCTAGTGGTGGTGACTGGACTTGCCAGAAAATAGTTATAATTAAGCCTCTCTGATTTATCTGTGAATACATAAATAGCAGCTATTTACGTTTGATCTATGCTTTTTGGTAACAGCGCTGCATTGGAATGAAGTTTTCGTACGTAAAACTGAAAAGTCTGCCACTGCGAGAGCCAAGTCAAGGCCAGCAAGCCATACCTCAGCGTGCGCGTGTACGCATTTGTGGCGTTGTCTAGAGGTTGTATTCATCCTCTGCGCGTGCGAGCATCGATCGTGATCGAGCTGCGTTCGAAAGTTTTGTGACGCCGCCTGCAACCTGTTCGCCATGCCGAAAAGTGTCCTGTAAGACCCGCTCCTGTTGTCACAGAAGCCGCGCTGGCGGCCGCCATGTTGAATGTTTACGTTTGGTTCGGCTAGCGTGGGCCCAGAAGGCTTTGCGCGAGGCCTGCTCGTCGCGCCGCTCCGGGCTCTGCTTGGCTCGCGTGGGAGCGGGGCCGAGGAGCCGGACCGCTCCCGCGCTCCCGCCTGAGCGTTTCGCGCATGCGCAGTAGCGCTACCCGCTAGCTCACTGAGCGGAGCGAGCGCACAAACCCGCTCAGCTAAAACTCTAATATCTACGATTGGGAGTCGAACCCGAGGCTGTTCCCGCAGCCAACATGCTTCCTATTAAACTGCACCAAACTCACACGCTGTGCATTGGAGAGCACTGTCATCGACTTCCATCTGCTCCATCCCCCGGCGACTGATATTTAGAAATCAGGACCAAGCCTAGTTTGCGTGAGATGCGAGTCCGAGGTGAAACCATGAAACAGAGAGAAAGAGAATTTAATAAATAGACATGAGTGGGAGTCGAACCCGCGCCTGCGTGAGCAGATCTCCTTGAAGGGCCGTTCAGCGAAACCACTAGGCTATCGCCTTTTTTTTTTCTTCAACATGGTATAGATTACAATGACGCGATGTTTAATTTAATTGAGATATCCGCAAATAGTGGCACATCAACACACACACGAGAAAAGAGTCAATTCGGAGCGCATAGCGAATACATCATAAAACGACACATCTAAGGAAACAAAAAACTAGAAAAAAGGCATTGAACAACACAGCACTAAGAGTGAGTACCACTCCGGTTCATACTCGGTCTGGGCATACAATTCTTTTAGGTGTACAATCATTCTGAAGAAACGGTTTTTGACAGAAACAAGAGATTCACTATGTCGGGCCATCATGCGCGTTTTCCACAGGCTGTGTAATCCTTTTAAAAATAACATACCTAAGGGCTGATAAACAAAATAGTAGCGCAGTCAGAAATTTTAGAGAATGCAGCCTAAAATTGTCTTTTTTTCAATGTCCGTTGCATGATGTCTCAGAAGAGTATTGAATCTTTACAATGGATGAAACAATGCTCAATAGTTTCAGGAGCATCTCAAAGGCGACAATTCAACGTAGACACGAAAATACTCTCTTTCTCTAGCAATTTTTTAACTGGTAAAGTCTCAGTGCGCAGCCTTAACAAAAATGTTTTTGTACATGGCGAGAGGGGCATTTTACTTAGTCTCCGGAGTACGTCACGTCCCGTTAAACCAAATACACAGAGCGATATAGTGGCGGAGGAAAGAGCATACAGATTAAGTCTTTATAAAATAGTTTCTCGACACCGAAGAAAAGGAACTGATGGGAAAACGAACAAGTAGTAAACGAACCGACAAATACGCCTCATGCATGAATCGCCGCACACACCAGAACCTCACGAACACCACGAACACCAGAAGCATTAGAAGATAAAGTCATGCTCTGTAAAGCAAGAACTAAATTTACCTGCAAGAATTCCCACATCATTGGCTTTGCAGCGTCCCGGAAAAACATGAAACGTGAAACCACCTCTCGAACACACAGGTGGAGTAAACCGAGGCAACCAGCGCTTAGAGGTCGGAACAGGCTATCACACCTCATTGATTCAAAAGACTAACCCCACACAAAAGTTGCGAAAACTTATGGAAACGTTGGATATAAAGTCTTGTGCAAGGAATAATTTGCAGTAAATAAAAAAATTTAGTGGAGAGGAAGAGATTGCATGAGGTCACCCTGCCAAAACTCGAGAGACAGTGGGGCACTGAAGTGACAGCATAGCACTGCAGAGTTGGCACGCAGTCTTTCCAGTAATGGGCACTGTGCTTATAGGCACTCATAGAGACGGCAAGGTACTTAGGTGGAGCACGTGCCCATTGTATATCAGCTTATTAGGCAGGTGTCGTTCCCACATACATTAACAGAGCCCGCAACAGTTAGAACGAATAATTCGAGCTTGGCTTAACAGGGCAGAAAAACGCGAGGTCATGCGCATAGGCTAACACCATCACTTCGTGACCCATATTAGAAAAACAATGGACAGCTGCACTGTTCCTAACACTCAGACAAAGTGGTTCCAAGCATAATGCGAACACAAGCGGAGTCAGCGGGCAGTCCTCTTTCACAGAGAACTGAATTTGAACTACTTGTGAGAGATAGTCATTTACAATCAAGCACGCTGAAGAGCCTTTGTAAAGAAGGCGTAACCCAATAGAGAGAACTGAACCAAGATTGACGTGATTTAAAGAGAAAAAGGAAACTAATGGGACACCACATAGAACGCCTCTGCCAGGTCAATTTGCAGGTTTGCTATTTGTTCATTCACTGCAATACGCAACACTGTGCGCGCTGTATGTAGATTAGATCGTATGGACCGACCCCTCAAGCCACATGTTTGATAAGGTCCAATAAAAGTAGCCATTACAAGCTGTAGCCGATTTGAGAGGACTTTAGCAGGGAGCATGTAATCAAAATTAAAAAACGTGATAGAGCTTTAGCTTTCTAAAAATAGTTGTTTTTATCTAACATCGGTTTCCGGTATTAAGCCAATATGATTGTTGGTACATGACTGTGGCAAAAATGCAACATCAATACTCTGCTCAAAAATTTGGAGTAGGACAGGGGAAAAAACAGATTTAGAGGTCTTACAAAATTCTCCTCAGAGGCCGCCCGGACCTGGGGTTTTCGAAAGCGGTAATCCATCAATTGCATCTTCCAATTCACCCGAGGTTATCGGGCCGCTTATCTCGCATTCATCCTCAGAAAGCGAGAGGAAACCATGGACACACAGCTACATGAACATCGTCAGCAGTGCTTGAAGCGGCAGCAAAAGCGAGGTGTAGTATTTTGAAAACTCGGTTACTATTTCTTCTTTACTTATGACCAGAATGCCACCACAGTAAAGCTCAGAGACGCGCTTGGCATTCACGTGTCGACGCTCCTCAGGCAAGGGCTGTCTACATGACTCCTCACAGTGCAAAGCACGATAACTGCCCGATCGTACACTGACCGCTCGAAAGCGTTCTCAATGGAATCTTTGAAGGGGACACTTTGCAGTTGCAATTTCTTCTCTGTACAACCCTGGAGCTTCGCATTCAAGTTCGTGTAAATTATAAGGGCTCTGAAGCAGTCGCTTCTTCTCACCAGGTAAGACCTCTTGGAGCCGATCTCAATAGCTGCGCCACGAAGATCCTGCTTAAACACCTCCCAAGCTGCAAATAGTGGGACTCTCATGGTCAAGCAAGATTCCAAAGTTGTCCACACTTGCTGCTTGAAATCCTCCTCATTTAGCAACGAAGAGTTAGGCTTCCACAGTGACCACTTTGGGTTAAATTTAAGACGGGCACATTCTCCAATCTGCGCATTGGCCATGGCACGATCAGAGAAATAAACAGGCCTGACTTCGCACGAAATACACCTTTTAAGTAGATCTGCAGAAACGTAAAACTGATCTAGGCGTGAATTCAAGACTCCGCTAATAAATGTGAAGGCGGATGATAATCCGGCATCAATTAATCTTGCGTTTGCTGTGATGGCCTATGAAACTCGAGCGCTCTTATCAGTGTTTTCACTTGGATGTATGCGATCACGTGGGTCGCACTCGCCGTTAAAATCAACCAAGAGTAGGACGTACCGGTCACAGTGTAGAAGAGTTGCCATACCCTCAAATAAAACTGCTGACTGCACCCGATTCTTTGAAGCATACACATTGACGAACCTCCACGATTCACAATGCAGCCGAAAGTCGCAATGTTTCACGCTCCCATCTGTGTCAACCTGGTACATAAAGTCAGAAACAGAGAGGCTCTTTTTGAAGAACACAAAGCAGCCCGCCCAAACGCGTACCGAGTGCGACATTCAGGCGTGGTATTTTGTTAAGAAAGGCGCAGGGCCACCTCTCTCTCCAATTCCCATCCCATCCAATTCCACTTAAGATCCAATTTTCCTTTGAACAGCTACACTGTCTAGCCGAGCGCCTATGAACAATCAGCGCAACTGCACCTGTTTCTGCCTAGACCGGAGCCTACAGATGTTGAGTGTGGCGACGGACAACTGCTGGACATTCGCCATGGTGACCAATGTGCACATAAATCAACTATCCGCGATGTCGAGCGCCAATGCGGACGGTGAGACCTCCCTAGAGCTGGCACCCTTTCTCCTCGATCTGGAGCATCGAGGAGATTTCTTGGTTTTTGGATTTCGATGGCGGGACCTGTGCTTGGATGCAGGGTCGGCGTCCTCTTCAGAGGAGGCAGAACTCGGCGACAAGCCACGCTTTGAGGACACAATTGAACTTGGCACTTCCGCCCCCCCCACTCGCTGTCAGGGGGTGAGCTGACAGACTGGCAATCAGCCACTTCTAAGTCATACTCAACAGAGGCATCAGAGACATTGCCGCAGCCAACACGCCTCGTGTTAGACTGCACCGCACTCTCGCGCTGTGCATTGGAGAGCGTTGTCTTCATCAAATTCCATCTACTCCATCCCGCGGCACTGCCTGTTGGCCGTTTTTTATACGTAGCACAAATCCGTGCTTTCACTCGTATTAGAATGTAGTAAACGTGCTCTTTAGTTTTGTGTATGGGATTTCCCCAGTGCATGTCAGAATCGTAATGCACGCCTAGGCATTTTAAACTTGTTACATGTTGTATCGCATCACTGTTTTTGCGCAGAAGGTTTTTTTTTGTAGTTTAAAGTTTTTCCTTTAGAGCTGAACACAGTGTATTTTTTTTTTTTTTTAATGCGATGTTTATTGCCTCAGGGCATAAAACGGCATGTAATGATAAATGAGGATGCCTAAATGAATGAGTAAAGGTTCGCTGATCTAATGAAATCGAGCAGTGAACGATGATGAGGTCCTTGTGTCCAAGCGGTGTATGACGCACTGTTCTCGGGCGAAAGACCCGCTGCCGCCAGGTGCCGAATTCTTGTAGGCTTCAGCGCCGGGCAAACCCACAGCAGGTGGTGAATGTCGGCCTCAAGATTTCTGTTCTTGCAGACTGGACACCCGGGGCGGGGAAATACACCTTCAAATTGCGGCCACTTTCGTGTAACGGCTGGAGTTAGGGCAACCCCGACCCGGATCCTCCGAAGCGCAACCTCCTCTGCACGGGTAAGACCACGGGGGAGGGTTACCGCACACGGAGGGATTAGAGCACGTGTGCGGCGCCGGAGGTGTTCCTTTTTTGTTAAAAGGAGGGTGGTGTCATCCAGTGTTAGGACTCGAGGCGAAGACGAAGTTGGGGTCACAAGGTGGGTCGCAGAATCTGCACGGCTTTGCGAACTCAGGAGGTCTCGTGGGACCCACTGTATTCGGACTGGCTGCGGGATGCGTGCCGCGAGACGATGGATGTCCTGGCAAATGCCTGGGGTGCGACTGACGCGTCGTAGTAGGCGTATGACTTGAAGAGCGTCGGTGCGGATGACAATGCGAGCCGTAGGTAGTAGGGGAACGGCGGCCACTGAGCATAGTGCCTCTTGAACGGCAAGCATCTCCACACAGAAGGAGGAAGGAGGTTCTGGGAAGCGAAACCTAGACGTTTTGTTGAGGGCAGGCTTGCAAGGGCAGTAAATTGCAGTAGTGGTTTCGCAAGCCTGGATGCCTGCGTCAACGTATAAAACGATGGAGCCATGCGGCAGATGGGCGTCTTCTTGTGTAATTCGTTCGCGAAACGACGCCGCCGCGAGGGTAGATGATGGCCGGCGTAGATCTGTTGGTTTATTATCGCTTAGCTGCACAAAATGCCAGGGAGGGAGAACTGGCGGAGGCGGCTGTCGAATGGAGTGCGAGGAAGCATACGCCCTGAGTGCACACGTTGCGTGTGTAAGGTTAGACTTAAGCCGGCGAGCATCACGTCTTTGCTGCACCAGCTCATCTAGAGTATTCAGCTGCGCATGTTCTTGGAGCGCCACGATCGGGGTTATGCGGGGAAGGCAAGTGATGACCCTCATTGCCTCTCGATTTACGGCTTCAAGGCGATCCCACTGAGCCCTCGTCAAATGCTGGAATTGGGCTTGGTACACGAGGCGCGGTTGCACAACCGCCCGCACCAACTGCCTTGCAACATGAGAGCGGGCGCCGCCTGTTTTAGGAGCAATTCGTCTAATCAGACCTAACGCCTGAATCGCTTGCTTTTTAGCTCGAGAAAGCCAAGCAGTCCCTGTTCCTGACTCGTGAATCGTCAAGCCCAATATTTTGACTATCGAACTTTCTTGAAGTGGAGTTCCGGATAGATGGAGACGAATTGGTGTCGCAGCGAGTTTACGGCGTCCCCAGCGGTTGGCAACAGACACATACGTAGTTTTGCTCACTGAAAGCTGAAGACCAATTGAAGAGGCATAAGTCGACGTTATATCTAGGGCTGACTGTAGGGCGGAGGCTTGAGTCAACAGGTCGTGGTGGGTGCTCCACACAGTGATGTCATCAGCGTACAATAAAAACTTAATATCAGTCACTTCATGTAAGCGCCAAGCAAGGGGGATAAAAGTAATATTAAATAGTGTTGGCGATAGTACCGATCCCTGGGGCACGCCGCGAAGAGGCACAAAGGATCCGACGGCCTCACCACTGAGGCGTATGGCAAAGTGTCGGCCTTCCAGAAAGGATTTTACAAAATTGCGCACTCTAACGGGGAAATGCAGCATGTCAAGTGATTCCAGGATAGCAGCATGACTGATATTGTCGTACGCCTTTTCAACGTCCATGGCCAGTACGGTACGCACATTGTGGCTGCGTGTTGATGCTAGAACTGATGACGCCAAGACAGCCAATCCATCTTCTGTACCTATGGACGTTCGAAAGCCGATTTGGGCGGGATGATAGAAACCGTGGTGCTCAAGCCACCACGACAGGCGTGTGGCAAGCATCTTTTCAGTAAGCTTGCACAAAGTGGGCGTAAGTGATATAGGCCGGAAATTACCAAGGTCTGTCGGCGGCTTCCCTGGCTTTGGGATGGGGATCACAATAGCCGATTTCCAAGTTTCTGGTACGACGCCTTCTATCCATACCTTGTTGATGGTGGCGAGGAGTTGAGGCAGTAGAGCGGAACTCATGTTCTTGTACACCTCGTACGGAATGGAGTCCGGGCCGGGTGCAGTCTTCCGACGGGCCTCATCTATTGCTGCAAGCAACTCGGGCATGGAAAATGGGCTTGCGATACCCTCGGCGTCGGCTGTAGATGGAAGCCTGTCGACATATGCTGGAATGCCAGCCAAGGAGGCTCCTGCGGTCCTTGGAGGCAACACGTCATACTTCGGAAAAAACTTCCGCGCTGCTTCTCTTGCGAAATCATCCGGAGCTAAGTTAGCAGCGAAGCACGCTGTGGCCGCTGCGTCAGGACGACGAGAACCACGTTCCATAGCGCGAAATGTTCGCCATAAAGAAGCATTCGATGACTGTGTTGAAAACTGGTCACACCACGCATGCCACTGCCTTCGCGATAGATCACGTTCATATCTGCGAGCCTTGGCAGTAAGGTAATTCAGCCTTGTGCGTGCTTGTGCAGAAGTCGAGTCTCGGGAAGCTGCCATCTCCGCTTGTCGGCGGGCAGCCCACAAGTTAAGCAGACCCACATCCGGCGCCGGACGATTGACGTCTGTCCAGGTGACAGTTGTAGCCTTGTTGAGCGCAGTTTGTATGCAGTCCATACGTAGTGTAGATGACTGCACAGAGAGATCTTCGAGCGTGGTGCGAAAGGTGTCCCAATTGACCACAGAACACCTACGGCGTAATCGGCGGGCTCGTAACGGATGAAGACCGATGATGATAGGGTGGTGGTCACTACCCCAGCAGTCAGGCTCCAGGTGCCACGAGGGAGTGCCGGGACCGGACCACCACGTAAGGTCCGGAGCATACGTTGGACTGCGAGCATGGTGCACAGCCCGCGTTGCTGAATCGGGATGGTTGAGTAATACAAGCAACGCATCCGCGAAGGCGTCCCGCACACGCCTACCACGGGGGCTAGAAGTGGGGTATCCCCAGTCTGGGTGAGGGGCGTTAAAGTCACCACCGACTAAAATAGGGCACCCTGGGTGTTGTCGTCGCAGAGTTAATAACCACCCCAAATTAATGCGGGAGGAAGCTCCACCGGCGGGCCTTACATAGCATGACACGACCACAACAGTTGTCTTGGGAAACTTCACGGCCACTGCAACTACCTCCTGATATGAGGTGCACCATTTTTCTAGGGAGAGGCGAACTTGAGGAAAGCGCGTATCGACATATACCGCCGCCTTTCCTGGAGGGGCTGCAGTGTGCACACGACGGTCGGTCATTGATGGAGACATGTATCCATTAAAGCCCGGAATGGATGGCAAGGCATTGGTCTCCTGCAGTAGCAGGGCCCACACCTGGAGCTTGTTCATGCGAAGTCGATATTTGAGCTCTCCCACCTTTGTGGAGAGGCCTCTGCAGTTCCACTGGAGCACGCCGCAACAACGTGTACTCGCCATTTTCGATTAAGCGTCCAAGCGTTGTAAAAGAACGGATGTCAGGTTAGATAACTGGGTTACCATAAATCGGAGGAGGGATGTTGTAGAATTATCCCGCAGTGCAGCAGAAGACCTGGTAGAGTCAGCAAACAATGCGTGAGGGCTGGACGTAGTCGACGGTGCGGCAGCACTCAGTGGCGCGGGGTTAGATTCCGCTGTTGGTCTTCGACGAGCAAGCAGCTCACGGCGCTGTCGTAGCTTAGAAACCTCGGCTAAAAGGCGTGCGATTTGGTCGTCAACTGCTGCCATGTCCTCAGGCAGTGGCTCCAGCATGCTGGTATTGTTTGTAGCCTGAAGGCGACGGCGATCCTTGCGCACTTTATCTCTGTAAGACAGTTGAACAGAGGCTGCAGGCGGATTGGACTCAGAAAGCTCTGGCCAGTCGTCGTCATCCCACTGGAGGGCCGCAAACCTGTTGGATGTCTGTATCGGGGCTGCATTTTCAGGTGGAGGCACGAGTTTATGTATCCTACGCCGAGCCTTTTCAGTTGCCTTTTGTTTTGTTGGGCAGGTTGGAGAGGTGATCTCATGGTCGTCGGTCTTGCAAAGTCCGCAACGGTAAGACGGTGTGCCTTGTGGCGTAGCCTGATCTTGAGTTGTAAAAGGGCATGATCGGCGCATGTGACCAGATCTGAAGCAACTGTAGCAGTAGACAGCGCTCGGTTTGTATGGCCGAGGTCGCAGAATACAGCCATAATAGTAAAGGCGTTCTGGAGGAGTTGGTGGGCCTTGCAGTGTGACGATACAGGAGCGCCCTTTGCCCATATACCGCGCTTGGATAACACGGTGCGAAGGGCAGTATAGCTCACGCTGTAGGGTTGCCTGGTCTTCGGCGACGTCGACGTTGTACACAACACACCGTTGTAGGTCTGAACCTTCTACAAGGTACACCTGGACAGGCACCGAAATCTCGCTTGTAATCGATATACACTTGAGCGTTTGCAGACGCTCGACAGCAGCCAGAGTCGGAAGCCACACAGCGATGGTATTGGATTTCGTTCTAGCCGTGAAGCCACGAAAACCTTTGGTTCCAAGACAAGCGTCCAGGTTTGCCTGAAGGATCCTGTTCGGGATGTCTGTGAGGCTTGTGTTTGCCAGAGCTTTAATGGCCACTTTATACGATGCCGATCCAGGCGTCGATACAACGTGGCTGGCATTTGCTAGGCAGGAACGCTTGCCTTGTGAGCTGTTGTTGGCCGAAGATGAATCCTGTGCAGTGTCCCCTGATGGACGCTTTTGAGAACCGCGAGAAGCCGGAGTCACGGGTGCAGGTGCTGAAGTCATGTCCATTGGAGAGCTCTCCTCCTCACGCAGCGCGGTTGAGGCCCCGTCCAAAAGTGGAGGCTGGGTAGCCATTGCCGTGTTCCGCCCAGAGGGCAGATCGCTCACGGGCTGAGAAACATTTGGAGAAGGCGGGATGTGCGCTGCCGCTGATGGACCGGGAGCAGGAACCAGGAGCTGGGACCCAGGCTCAGTTGTCAGAAGAGGTGCCGCTGAAGCCGTCGCGACGAGCGACACCGGCGGAGTTACCCCCGCCAGCGCGTCACCGGAGGCCCTAGGCCTAGTCTCGGAGCACAGTCCAGTTGCAGGGATGACTGTGGGACATTCTGTCAATGCCACACAGCCAGACGGCGCATGAGCTTCGGGAGCTTCTTCAGATGATATGAAGTCAGTTCTCTTGGTATAAGGAACGTATTTACGCGGATGGCGAGATTTTTCACTGGAGCGATGTGCAGCCACCGTAGCAGGGACACTTCGTCTTCCTCGTCTCTCCAGTGTATTTTGATTTGTGTGTAGTAACAGTGAGCTGGCTCGTAGTAAACCACTTTAATACCTTAACTAGCTCTTCGTTTATATTGCTAGTTCTCCCATTGATCCTTCCATATACAGGGTGTCCCAGGTAACTTGGACCAAGTTTAATAAAAAAAAACAAAGCGTTCTTCAGAGCTGGAATCGCGTGAATGTTGTTAGGGTTTATCTAAAGTTACAGTAGCATTTTTTCACTCCTTATATTTGATTAATTAGTCGAGATAAATAAATTAACTTTCTAAATATAGCTTGAAACGTTCAGGAGTCAATAGGAAAGTTATGGAGCTCCACAAATATTGTCCAACCCAGGCACTACCAACGCAGTAGCCTAAGCGTGGCCGTTTTTATTCGAGAAAGACGAAAGCTCGCGGAGTTTAAAAAATACCACGTGACAGCGCGCTCCGTGCGCCCGAATTCGCCGCGATTACAGCGCTCTCATCCGTGCTTTGTAAAAAGCATCACTCGCTTCGCGCCTTTCGTGCTGCCCAAGACAGGGCTTGGCGTTGTGCTTGGTTCCAAGATAAGCGCCAGTGGGTTCGGGCGGCAGTTGAAAGAAAGCGCAGCTCCCGTTTCTGCGACGATAATTGCGCTCTCACGTTAGCAGAATGCAAGCGGAAGAACGATGACAATCTCATGAGTTCGAATTTGGGAGCAAGATCCCAGCAAGTAAAGACGCATATAACAAGCCTGATAGCGTCGCGTATGAATTACGCTGAAAAACAGGAGCCGTGCTTTCTTTCAGCTGCCGCCCGTACCTACTGGCGCTTATCTTGAAACGAAGCACAACCCGAAGCCCTGTCTAGAGCAGCACGAAATGCACGAAGCGAGTGATGCTTTGTACAAAGCACGGATGAGAGCGCTGCAATCGCGGCGCATTCTAGCGCACGGAGCGCGCTATCACGCGGTATTTTTAAATTCCGCGGACTGTCGTTTTTCCCGAATAAAAACGGCCAGGCTAAGTCAATCTCGTTGGAAGTTCCTGGTTTGGGCAATATTTGAGGAGCTCCACAACTTTCCTATTGACGCCTGAACGTTTAAAGCTATATTTAAAAAGTTAATTTATTTATCTCCACTAATTATTCAAATAGGAGAAGCGAAAAAATTGGTACTGTAACTTTAGATAACCCCTAACAATATCCACGCGATTTCAGTTCGGAAGACCGCTTAGTTTTTATATGAATCTGTGTCCAAGTTATCTGGGACACCCTGTATACTAACGCTCTGTAAACAGCGTACGTGAATGCTTTGGAATATCTTAAGGTTGGGGGAATGCCATTTACGTGTAATGAAAAAAAGATCAGTCCCAGAACTGAGCCCCGTGCACCCCAGTAAGGGCTGCCTTCGGTTTATAAATCAAGTTATTCATTACATTACATTGACATGCCAACCAGGACTAAATCAATTCTTATCACGTCGGCCTCGTGGACAAGCACTGGTTTTTGCTTTGGATAACCACTGTACTTTGTGAAGTCACAATAATTGGGGATGCGAACTATGATGTCACTCGGTGGGGGTGAATATGTCGAGCGGCTCTTCGGGCAAAATTCAAAATTAGAATAAGCTATGTTCCTATCAGCGCCTGCGGATGAGACATGCTTGCGCTTGTGATTGAAATACCATGATTTCTAACAAGGACTTATCTTAGTGGTTTGTTCTCAGTTCACCGCGGCATTAAAGCATGGAGACTACATTCGAAAGCAAGACACCACATTTTGCTCAGATAGCAGCCGCAAACCTTAGTCACGTTTTGGAGATATACAGGTAGGAGCGTAATAGTGGCAAAATTAAGTCGGTAAACCGACAACAGGCTGTCAATGTTGTCTTTCGGTACAGGGCGGTCTGCTCGGTGGGCGCTTTGTTTATGGTTTAATTTTCTTGATTTGAAATCGCAATACCGTACTTAATTTTTTAGGTACTCCCATAGCGAGCAATTATGTTACCAGTGCTAGTCATTCTCGATGTCCAGTAACATTCTGAAGCCGACGCCACGTTCAGAAGGGTCTGTATATGAGGTAGCTTGTAAAGCCAGCCTATAAAAGTGACAGTCACACTTTTCTGACCAACCTGTATAAAACCTCAGAAACCTGCAATGACTTCTTGGACAAGATAACTGACAATCCAACAAGCAGGAAAATGACCCGGGGGCTTTGAAACAGCACACGATTTTGTTGGGTTCTCTGGGTCCTATTGTCCTTGAGCACAAAGATGAAAGGAGCGCTATTTACCAGATGCCGTCATATACGTCCTAGACTGCTCGAGTTTGCTTCAACAAACTCCCAGATACGTGTGCAGTGAACATTCTCAGCCCCTAAAATGCTGAGATGATATCATTCTTGATGAGAAATCTAAACTAATTCAGGGTAGTTTAGCATTTAGCCATTCTTACTGCACTATAGAGGTGATGTGCAGAAAGCGCAGCTTCATTTCTCTCGACTGCAGGGAACATTCCTCGTCTGAAGAGCAGCAGCACGGGCCATGCTCGAAGCTGGCATCGCTAACGGAGCCATCGTGAACGTGGCCAGCCGCGCAGCCAACGACTCCGCTCCGCTTCTGTCGGTGTACGCCGCCAGCAAGGCCGCCGTCGTCGCCTTCACCAGAACTCTGGCCGCCGAGCTGGCACCACGGGGCATTCGCTGCAACGCTGTGCTCCCCGGAACGACAGACTCTCCGCCTTTGGCTCTCATGCCAGAAAAAATTCGAAGTGCGGTGTGCGAGAAGATTCCTCTGGGACGCTTCGCTCTGCCTCGAGAGGTAGCCGAAGCTATTGCTTTCCTCTGTTGTCCGGAGAGTTCCTATGTCGTGGGCTCCGCCATGTTGGTGGCCGGAGGGAGGCCCTGATAGAACCATTTTTAAGCGTTGGTTTGGTTTGGTTTATGGGGTTTAACGTCCCAAAGCGACTAAGGCTATGAGAGACGCCGTAGTGAAGGGCTCCGGAAATTTCGACCACCTGGGGTTCTTTAACGTGCACTGACATCGCACAGTACACGGGCCTCTAGAATTTCTCCTCCAAAGAAATTCTAGCCGCCGCGGCCGGGATCGAACCCGCGTCTTTCGGGCCAGCAGCCGAGCACCATAACCACTCAGCCACCGCGGCGGCTTTTAAGCGTTAAGGAGCTGTGGTTATTCTTTTCGGGCTCTATCAAAGTCCCGTTGATTGAGTGTGTTTGTGAAATAAATAACTGAATTTTTATTGGACAAGGGCAGAGAAAAGAGGGGCTCGTTTGCCTCTTCGGTCTTTGGTTTCGGTGATTGTTGTCTTCCGTTATGCAAATTTTTCTTCAGCGTTTACCTGAATTTTTGGTTGATAATAATAAAGATATGCGAGAATGGAAATAAAAATTGATTTTGAAATAAACCTTAGTTCTTTAAGCCTTACTCTACCTAGGAATTTCTCTTATAATTGAGCTCACTTTAGCGCCTTTGTCGATGTGAGAGAGAGTAAACTCGCGCCATTATTTCTCAACATGTGCCACGTTCGCGCAGTCAGTGTAAGCAACTGGTCGAATCATAACCGTTCTCGCGGACCTGAATATCTGAAACAGTCTTCGCCACTGGCACTTGTCACCCATGACACACAGGAAAAGACACTTGGACAAAAAACAGGCAAGTCTGCTGTGCCCTGCACCTTCTCAGCCGTTATTTATAACTAGGGCAGCTATGATAATCTATTTCACTATCTTGAAAGGGGCTTCTCTTTATATGAAAATAACGTTTTCTGAGAACTTATTCCTTTTACCACTTGCGGTGCTCGCCTCTTCTCGCAGTTCCAACCCACGCGAAACAGGAAGGTCAACGGAGACCTGCTCCTCGCAGCGACGTGCACTCATCTGGGTTGCGGTGCACACAGAGGAGCTGCGCAATTTTTGAACAGCCAGCGGGTAGGACAAAATCTCTCGAGCCTCCGCACCGAGGATAATTCCGTGTTAAATATAAACACCGCGTGTACCGTCTTGCTTGCTCAAAAATGGGCAAAAATCGCAATATATTAAAGTTGCACCTTAAGCAACAGTAACTTATACAGGATTTTTCCCCTTTAACTTTCTATAATATATTAAAAGAAGCTATTAGAGTCCAAAGAGTGCTTCTTCTCCGCGTGGCATTGTAACTGGTTTAATTCATTTGCGTACTGCTAAAGTGTGCTGATTAGCAGGCGGTTTACCAAATATTGATCAGTGAACTTTTTCACCATTACTGTTAGCCTGCTCACTTCTTGAGAGGTGTTTAACCACCACCGTAAGTTATATCCATATCTGTTTTTCTTTTTGTTTAACAGAATTGCTGTATTACATGTCATTCTATGTAACATTATCATACTGTAGTATAGACCTGGAAACATAACTTAAAAATTAAGGAAGATTAAGTATGTTGCAGCAAAACAACTTGGGAATTTCCGAAAATTACCGGAGCCGACATAAGGTTTAGAGCTTGCTGTGTACGGTGGACCCGGCCGTGCACGTGATCGCCACCTGCCGGGACGCTAAGTTTATAGTCTTCAGAACCTAAACACTTGAATGCTGTGCATTCGTGCGGGCACCATGTGGTCTGCATGCCTGTTGTTTTCTCTTAAGGAAGAATTGAAACGAAATTGCACGCCCCTGCCCACTGGGTCGAGCTGAGCCGCAATGCTGTCGCATGCAGACAGCGGAGAGCCAAAGAGATGTGAGAAGCTGCGATGCCACAGTGGTTAGCGCACTCGGCTACTGATTTGTGCGTCCGGGGTTCGATACTGTCGCGGCGGCCGCGTTTCGCTGGAGGTGGAATGAAAAGGCGAAAGCCTTTGACGCCTCATTGTTGTCTACAGAAGTCTCTCAGCAGAGGTGTCATGCTTTTGACGGGTGTCCACCAAGATATGTGAGACAGTTACTGCGTATATCATTTCTTCATTACGACCCCTCTTTCTTTTCTCACTCCCACTTCCTGCCTTCCTCTACAAACGGATGACGGGGGTCTATCGAGATATGTGAGACAGTTACTGTGGAATTTTCTTCCCTCAAATACAATTTTCATTTTCTTCAATACGGCGCCTCTTTCTCTTCTTTCACTTCCTCTTCGTCCCTTCCGGTACAGTGAGGTTCAGGTGCCCACCGAGTTGACAGAGAATTACTGCGCCATTTCCAGTCCTCAAAAAGCGTTGCGTTCAAAGGGTAAGGCGTCGCGCGGAACGGTGATGGTATTCCGTGGACTCCATGGCTGCCCCACAACACGCTGTCGCGTTCCACTTCAAAAGGGGTAGCTGAAACGTCATTAATCAGCAGTTAATTAGTTTTTATTCATTAGCCAATAATCAGTCATTAATTAGTACTATTTCGGTACTTAGTAATTAGGCATTAATTATCTGTGATGTCGTCGAGTGGTGACGTCACAAGTGCCACAGAGGCAGCCAAAGTGGTGCAGAAAACGCTTTCGCCTCTACGCACTTCAGACTTTTGTTTCCTTTTTTATATCCAGCCACTCCGGAAAAACACTCGCCTGGAGCACAATGACGAGCGACACATTGGCTACCCTTCTCATCCGCGCTTAGCACACGGCAGCCCTTAGGCCACGTACAGCAATCCTCCCACTCGCATTCATGATAGTGCTGGACACACACCGACAAATACGCCCGACAGCTAGGACACTTAATATACCGCGATAGAGCTCAGCTCACCTGGACACGCATATGGCCTCCCTGTTCTTAACATACACAGTAATCCCAGTAAGCTCCAGTAAGCTCCTTGTGACGGTGATTTTAATGCACGTCACGCGCACTGGGGATACACCTCGGATACCTCCAAAGGTAACCTCATTTCTACCGCAATGGCTGATTACAACCTTGGCCTGGTCACAAACCCCACCGTAGTCACTTGCATTGGCACAAGTGTCACCGGCGACACCACACCCGATCTCACATGGGCCACACCGAACATAATCGTTAAATCTCATACTATGCTCCAAGGCAGCCTTGGGAGTGACCACTTTCCAGTCTCCACTATTATTGCTTACGATTCCAAGATTTCCAATTCTCGTTCACAGCTTCTCATTCACTAAAATAAATTGCGCTCATACTTGGCAGCTGATTCTACCGACCCCGAACTGTCACCGACTGGACAGGCCGTCTGCTGAAGACCATGCAGGCGAACAGCAATCGCACTAAAAATATCCCTACGGCCTCGCAGATTGATCCGCATCTGGCTCATCTAGGAAGCCCCAACAGGGACTTCTCAAGCGCTGGCATCACCAGCGACACAATCGTAAACTGAGACTCCGCATAGCCGCTGTCACTCGCGAGGCAGAAGAATACGCGAACACGCTAACCCGTGCAAACTGGGCAAGCTTTTGTAATGACCTCAAAGATAAATTAAACACTTAACGCACGTGGTCCCTCCTACGTGCTCTCTTTTGATCTAATAACCCCTAAATATCAGACGCAAGTAAACACACAACGTCTAATAGAACTAGAACTCCAGAAGGACACCTTCATTCAGCAGATCCACCCAATCTACCTCCACGTAACCCAAAACTTTATTCCGACAACACCTTAAAAGAAGTCGGCCGAGCACACTTAAGTGTTCGCCGCTCTACGGCGCCGGGGCCGGATCGCATAACGTACTATCGGGGACAAAATTGGTATACTCCACGGGACCGGAGCCAGACCAACGGAAAACTGCGTTTCAACGCCATCTGCAGGCGGCATCTCGGACCCAGACAGCCAATCTGTGACCTTTATTATCAGCAGGCATGTTTTTTGACTCGTTTCAATGTTTCGTGCTTTTGCTCGCCAAAATGTCGAGCGGCGCCGCAGCAGTAGCAATCTGGTGGCCGTCTTTTCATTTTGTGTCTTCTTTTTAACAACGCGCGTTCGATATATGGCTCCTGAGCCGGCGTTCGCACTGTCATGATGCGATCAAACGCCCGCGCGCGCGCGTGGCTAACTTGCCGTGGAAGCAGCGCATTTTTGAAACAAACGAGCCAAGCGACATGCCTGCTGATAATAAAGGTCACAGATTGGTTATCTGGGTCCGAGATTGCGCCTGTAGGTGGCGTTGCAACGCAGTTTTCCTTTGCTCCGGCTCCCGCCGCGTGGAGTATACCACTTTTGTCCCCGATAGTACAAGGCACTACTCAATCTGGATGAAGTCTCCCTCCAGGAACTCACGGAGTTCTTTAATAACCACTGGCAAGCTGGGACGCTCCCATCAGCCTGGACCCATGCCAGCATGCGATTTATGCCCAAACCGGGCAAACCACTCGCCCTTCAAAATTTGCACCCCATCTCCTTAAAGGTGAACTGAAGAGGAATCTGAATTCGTCTTTTTTCCGCGGGAAGTCAAACTACACGTTCTGAGCATTCTTAGCAACTTCGATTTATTACCCTGTGTGGCTGATTTTCCTAATTATATCGAATTAACGTCCAGCTCCCGCCTTTTTTTTTTAATTCTCCCTCGTACGGTGGGCGGAGCCGAACAACGCGTGGAGTGCCTTGCAGCCAGCTCCGTGGAGGCTTTGCTTTCGCTTTTTTTTGTTTTTTAGGTTTCCGTGAATAAACTGTTTCATTCGCAGATAATATAGCCGCAAAATAAGCCCACAGAAATAAAAATACGCGCGGACTATTTGCTTCTACGGACTGCTACGTATTACTCCGCCGATGGCAGAGCGGCAAGCCGCCGCGGGACTGGCTGCAAGGCACTCCCCGCGTTGGTCGACTCCGCCCACCGTACGAGGGAGAATTCAAAAAAAAAAAAGGCGGGAGCTGGACTTTAATTCGATTTAATTAGGAAAATCAGCCACAAAGGGCAATAAATCGAAGTTTCTAATAATGCTCGGAACGTGCAGATTGAGTTCCCGCGGCAAAAAGATGAGTTCAGATTCCTCTTCTGTGCACCTTTAAGGAGCTGTGTCGGCAAGCTCTTCGAGCATGTCATTATCAATCGCCTGCAACCGTTCCTAGAAAGAACAGGCTTTCTCTCCAACGTTCAGTTCGGCTTCCGCCCAAACGTCTCCGCGCAAAACGTACTTCTCACCCTTAAAGAGTCCCTCTTTTACACTAAGCGCCGTATAGCCGCTAGGCGAGCCGTACTAGCCCTGGATATTCGTAAGGCTTTCGACACAATAAGCCATAACCATATCCTCACGACATTCGCCACCACGGACTATGGCACTCCCGTATGGCAATATATTCAGGCCCTTCTTCAGGGACGCACGGCAGAACTCCGCCTTGGGGATGTCGCCTCGCAGCCTTTCCACCTGCCTAAACGGGGTACCCCACAAGGGGTGGTTACTTTTTATTTTTTAACATTGCCCCAGCGCCACAGGCAAAAACTCTTGCTGCTGTCCCAGGGCTCCACACAGCCATGTACGCAGATGGCTAAAGCCTCCGGACAAGGGTAAGATTTCTTGGAACAGCTCAGGATATTCTGCAATGTGCCATGGACATCACCGCCACCCGTTTAGCAAACACAGTCCGCCTTGATCTCCAAATAAATCTTAACTCCTGCAGCTGAAACACCTCCCCAGTCTACTTGAGCGTCGCTCCAGACGAGCGGCCAAAATAGCGGCGGACGCCTCGGCAACCGCCGAAAATGCTACCCGCCAAGCTCCCGCCTCGCAAGCGGCGAAGGACTCCGGCCGTAAGGGCCGCAACACAGTGACCAAGTGGAGCCTTTACCAAAGTTTCAAAAGGACGACTTTGTCATCGTGATCAAGCCCCGGAAATCATTGGCCATCCGGGACGCCTTTCAACACGGCGAGCTCAGTGCCGCGTTCGGCGCTTTCCTCGGGGCGCCTCAGGCAGCCGAGTTGAGCCTCCTTTTAAGCAAGGAACAAAATTTGATCCTCGCCAACACCCGGAACGCTCACGTCGCAGACCGTCTGCTAGGCGACTTTTCCATCAAATCGACCAACGGAGATGTGCCTCTCGCCGGCCATCTCAAAGAACACGAAGCGGACGTCTGCTATGGGGTCATTACGGTGGCCAACCAAGAGACGTCTGAGTCTCTCCAATCTTGCGTGCAGTGCAGGAGCGGCACTTTACTCGATATCCGCAAATTCGGCTCCTCAAACAAGGCTCGGCTCACTTTTGCCGGCACGGTGAGGCCTCGATACGTGCACTACAACTCTGAGATTGTCACAGAGCACCAATATTTGCGCACTATTCCGGCCTGCAGTGTGTGTGGAACTGTCGGCCATCGGGCGGACTTTTGTCCCAACCCAACACAAGACAAGTGTGGCCTGTGTGGACAGCAGGCACCCATAAAAGAGGGGGTGCGGGCCCCTCACCAGTGTATGCCAAAATGTGCGGTTTGTGGTGGTGGCCATGCCACGAACTCGCGGGACTGCAGTGCTAAATATCGGCATACCAAGCCAGCCGCCCCTAAGGGCAGGAAATCCATCGGGACGGGCAGGCAGCCACGTCACCCAAGCAACGATGCTTCAAAACGACAGACGCCTACTAGCGGGAAGGACGTCAAGAACTGTCCAGTACAACCATCGCCCCCACACGGCGGCCAGGAGAAGCAAGCCCGCTCCCAAGACAACAATGGCGCGGCCGGTTCCTGGGCCAACGCTGTCAAAAATGGCAAACAGGTGAGCGGTTCAGGCAGGGTTGCCTCCTCCTCCCACCCCCTCTCCCCTCCCTCTCGCTCGGCGGCTGACGCTGAGCTCCACAACCTTGTAGCTTCTCTCCGGACACAAAACGAGATGCTACTTGCAAAAATTGAAGCCTTAGAGGCTAAACAACTCCCCCTCCCCCTAGTCCCTCCGATACGGACGCTATGGAGAGTGAGCCGGCGGCGACGCCGACTATGGAATCTTCCCTTGCCGAACTCGAAGCCCGTCTTAATGCCAAATTTGACACCCTGTTGGAAACTGCGATGGAACGCCTCATCGCTAGAGTCATGGAGGCCATCCCCTCTATGATCGCTCAACACGTCGCGACTAACACCCGCCTTTCTCGCAGAACCGGTCCTCTTAAGGACGTATCTGGTCGGCCCTCCAGGTTGTCCCGCCGAGTAAATGACCTTGACGATGACGAAGACAGCTGCCCCCTTCCAGTTGCTGAGCTTCAGCCCCTGGTATCTGGCTCGGGGGCAACCTCACTTCCACCTCTCACCTCTAAATCTGAGCATGGCGGGACACCACCGGTGTAGGCGCTCCCCTCTTTCCAAATCGGCTTCCCCCATTACGATTACTCAATGGAACTGTCGGCGGCTCCGGTCCCGTTCCAAGCGGGCCGACCTCCGACTTTTCCTTTCAACCTTTCAGCATTTGCCTGCCGTAGTTGCCCTCCAAGGGAAAGGCGCCGTACTAACAAATTATACGACGTTCCAGCAGGACCCCTCTTCTTGTCTATTAGTCCATAGAAATTATACAGCCAACCAGGTCGACTTAGACATGCAACTTGAATACTCCTATGTAATGGTGACCCTCCTCCCACTCCGCAAACAGGACCCACCGCTATACATACTCAATGTACGAGTATACTGCAATCCGAAATTGCCGAATGTATCATTTGCGGACATCTTTAGCCGCGCACTGAGAGTTGCGGGTCGAGACCCCCTCCTGATTGTGGGCGATTTCAACACTCCCGCTCGGATGTGGGGTTATTGCCGTGAAGAGAAGCGGGGACGCAAGTTGGCGGAGCTTGCGTCAACGCTGGGCCTCACTCTTCACACTGACCCAGTCCACCCAACTCGTATAGGCAACTCCGTGACTAGGGATACATGTCCGGACTTGACCTTCACCCGCAACATTCAATACGCAGACTGGGTCAACACCAAGGAAACCCTCGGCAGCGACCACTGCCTCCTGAATACTACGATTAGGACCCATCCTTTCGCGCGACCAACAACACAAGCCCGACTCCCAGATTGGACCAAGTTCAGGCAGAATTATAACAATGTCACACCCATACATGAGCAGGGCTACCAGTCTTGGTCACAACAAGTGGTCTCTGGCCTTCGCTCCTCCCAAACTCAAATTCAGCTCTCAGAGGCGGTCTCGGATGTGGACAACCACCTGCTCCATCTCTGGGAGGCCCGGCATTGCCTCGTCCGTCGGTGGCGCCGGCAAAAGCACAACCGGAAACTAAAAGCTCGCATTGCCGAGCTCACTCAACGAGCGGCTTAGTATGCGGCCCAACTCGCCGACTCCAACTGGGTGGCCCGATGCAATACGGCCGCGCGGCAAATGTCCAGCCGGAACACGTGGCGACTCTTTCGCGCCCTAATTGACCCAACGCAAACACGCACGGAAACTCAAAAACACCTCCAAAGAGCAATACACAGCTTTCAGGGCAACACACATCAATTGGCGCACAAGCTCCGGGACCAGTACTTGTGCACCACCCAGGACTCCCGCGGGCCGGCGTACTCTTATGCAGGTTCTGGGAACGTTGAGCTGGATCTACCGTTCCAGCTCCACGACCTGAAGGCGGCCTTGGCAAAAATTAAACGCGGCACCGCTCCGGGTCGGGACAAAATTACAGTCAAATTGTTAGCCAACCTCCCCGACCCAGCATACCTGTCTTTATTGAATTACATTAACTCAATCTGGCTTGGGGAAGTGCCACTACCCATCGAGTGGAAGACCGCCCTGGACACCTTCATTCCTAAAGCTGGCAAGGCCATCAACACGGACAACCTCCGCCCCATCTCTCTGACTTCCTGTGTGGGCAAACTCATGGAGACGATGGTACGTGACAGGGTGTCCGAGTTCATGGAATCCAAATACCTATTCACAGACACCATGTTCGGGCTTCGCCCACACAGATCTGCACAAGATGTCCTGCTACAACTCAATCGGGCTGTCCTCGACCCCGTGGAATGCCCTCACAATGACACGGTCGTACTCGCCTTGGATTTGACGGGTGCATTCGACAATGTTATCCACGAGATCATTCTCACCCACCTCTCTCAATCTAACTGCGGCAGAAATGCCTTTCAATACATTCGGCAATTTTTAGCCGACAGACAATCTTACATTCGGATCCTGGATAAAGAACTTGGCCCCTTTCATTTAGGAACCAGGGGTACACCCCAGGGCGCGGTGCTCTCTCCCCTCTTATTCAATTTGGCTATGATGCGCCTACCAGCCCAGCTGGGCGCTGTCGCCGGTGTGCAGCATGCGCTGTATGCTGATGACATCACCCTGTGGGCCACGCAGGGTTCCCTTGGAGACATTGAGGCTAACCTGCAGGAGGCGGCGACCATAGTGGACCGTTATGCTCGCCGCTGCGGCCTCCAATGCTCCACCCAAAAGTCAGGGTTGCCAGATGGCTCCGACCTCAGGTAGCCAAATTGGCCTCCGTAGTAGCCCAAACGTAGCCAACAGCGAAATTTTTGCGTAGCCCAAAAGTAGCCAAAAAATTTTGTTTTTTTTTACGACATTTCTTAAGCATATTGAATTAATTTTCGGCAAGAATATTTACATATTAGATTTCTTTCCCGCAGATGATGTCTGAGGGGGTGCGCACGGCGTGTTCTTTCCGTTGTTACGTTTCGCATCCGTCATGCGCGCTAACCAGTGCGGCTAACAGGGGCGCTAACCAGGTCCTAAAGATGGGGCCGCAGTTCCACTTTGCAGGCGCGGCAGTAGGCCATATCACCTGAGGCGGGTGACGCCAGCCAGTCTGCACGCGCAAAAGAACGGCGGCGCTAAAAAACGCAATCGCAGCTCTAGTTTAGGAATATTTCACCTTTTAAATGTTCGCGTGCAGATTAGACACGTCGACAGTGAAAATACCTTACTGTATACTTACGCAGCCTCACTTTCAATTGTATGCTTTAAAAGGAAGGTTCTCACTGAGAGCGTCACCTCAAAGCATGCATCGAGCATGCGCCTTCTTGAAGCTACATTCTACGATATGCATGAGCTCAGAATAAACCAAAAATAATGAGAAAAACAATTACCCTTGAATTCCGGCTCCTTTTTCCATTTCTTTTTGTAGTTCCGGATGTACATCGCCCACTTGCCCATTCTGAAAGTTCTCGTAGCGACGGATCTAATGCCCTGTCATGCCACTAACTTCCGCCGCCTTCGTTAGTTACAGTGCGTACCGCGCCGCGCCGAAGGGTGGCTCCACGGCTCCGCATGAATGCACGCAGATTACGCAACGGACCCGGCGCTTTCGCGTCGCTTGCAATGAATCTAGAGGGCTGCACGTGTGCCGCTTGAGGCTGCAGAAAAAGCGTAGGCTCTTGCGAGTGGCGCGCTTGCTGTGTCCACCACGGGAATAGGAAGAAACAGAAAAAGACCTTACGAATGCGTAAGCATTACTTGCCTCATGCGAACCTTGAGCAGAATGTGTCCGCAGAACCACAATGAACAATACAAGAAAAAAACATGTCTGGCGGTGGGCTTCTAAACAGCCACCTACCGCAGCCGAAGCGGACGCCCAAACCACTAAGCCACGTCTATGGTTAACGGTTAACACGTGAGGATCACGAAACCAGGCAACAGAAGCGAAATACTAGCATTTAATGCTTACGCATTCGCACCACGTAGGGAGACTTAAGTTCTCTTAATGTTTTCTCTCTATTCTGGTACCATGGTTGTCATGGTCACCCGAGGTGCACCGTCAATGGGAGAACGCTCACATGTGCAGACGGCAACAGTCTATATTCAATGGCGCGCGCGCGCGGGTGGCGTTAAGTGGAATTAAGCGGGATTAAGTGGAATCTATAGGCCGTGAAGTGTTTCCGCGGGGGCAACTTTCACGTAGTGTCAACTCTTTATAAAAGATAATCGAAAGGCCATGATCCTTGACCGCCTGAAATACAAGTTTTCTCGAACACAGCGTTTACAAATTGTCATTTTGTAGCAGACGCGCTCAATTTCTTTAACCTTCTATAGCGTGCATTTTGATTCCAGCATGCCTTTTATTTCTGTCACTGTATAATTGTAACAGAGCACATTTTAACTACTTTAACATTTTTTTTTCACGCATGAAAAAGATGTAGCCCAAAAGTAGCCACATAGCCAAAACGAAATTTCTGACGCCAACTCGGACAACAAGTAGCCCAATTTGGCTATTAATAGCCCAATCTGGCAACCCTGCCAAAAGTCTGAATTTGTGCACATACGCCCCTCACCAAAGTGCACAGCCAAAATTTCATTGTCTCTCGAGACAGGTCCAATCGCTGAAAATATCGAAGTCCGGGTACTGGGGCTCTTTATACATCAAGACAGACGGTCAGAAACATCATTGGCCAAACTCCGTCAGGTGGGGGACCAGGTGGGCCGCTTGGTCCGCCGGGTTTCTAACAAGCGCGGGGGGTTACGATGTAAGGACGCCTTGCGGCTGGCGCATGCATTTGTAACCAGTCGAATTCTATATTCGACTCCACACCTCCACCTGCGGAAGCAAGACGAGTATTCACTCGAAGTCATCCTCCGCAAAATTATTAAGCGGGCTCTAGGCCTCCCCTTGACCACCTCCAACAAGCGCCTCCTGGGGCTAGGCATGGTGAACACATTTCGGGAGCTCCGGGAAGCCCACTTGACTAACCAATACACACGCCTCTCGAAGACATCGTCGGGTCGCCGCCTCCTTGCCCGACTACACATCCAACACACCACTCTTATGGAAGAGCGCGTACGTATTCCATCCCAGTGGAGATGCGCCCTCCACGTGCGCCCTCTTCCCGCGAACATGAATCGTGAGGACCATAATGGCCTGCGCCTGGCGCGGGCGGTAGGCCTGGCCCGCCACTATGGATTAAAACCCGGCGTATTCTACGTGGATGCCTCAGGCCCCCACCATGGGAGATGGTACACAGCCGCAGTGGTCCACCAATCCAAAACAGTGAACGGCCTTACTTTCCGAGCCCGTGACATAACACACGCGGAGGAGGTCGCCATTGCGTGGTCTGCATCTGATTCCAATTCAAAAACAATTATTTCCGACTCGCGAGGGGCATGTCAGAACGTCGAGCAGGGCTGGGAACCGTATCTAGCCTACCGCATTCTTCAAAACAGCGTCTACACCGGTGACCCCGCGCACCGGCGTATCGTTTGGGCTCCCGCTCACATGGGCCTTGAGGGAAATGAGGCAGCTGACGCCGCCGCCCGCGCGCTCTCTCACCGGACATTCCCCTCCGACCCTGACGATCAGGAACTCGAATTTATTGCAGCTTACACCTTCAAAGACATCGTTTTACTCTATCAATCTGGCCATGGTCTTTATCCCCGCCCGTGTAAAGGTGTGTCAAAGGCGGAGGAGCGGCTTCTGCTCCGCCTGTATACTAATACTTTGCTGTGCCCGGCAGCTCTGAAACACTTCGACCCTTCTTTCTCGGGCAGCTGTCCGCGCTGTGCGGAGAAGTCTTCGGACATCTACCACATGGCGTGGGCTTGCCCCTCCAACCCTGCTATTCCCCCTAACCTCAACCCAACCCGGGAGGACTGGGAGGCGACCCTGCTCGGCTGCTCTGACCTGCAGGCCCAACGGGCCTTGGTCGCGTGAGCCTGGGCGGCGGCCGATGCCACTGGGGTCCCGAACTAGGGACCTCCACCTAGTATTTGTAAGGGCTGGCCCCCTCCGGGTCAGCGCAAGCATAACCTCCTGTATTATACCTGTACATAAATGTTTTCCACTACCGCCCCACTGGCCCCTCAATTTAACTGCACATGTACGGGAATCCAGTGCCCATTGTGCCTCAGGTGAAGGTTCCCAGCCTTCTCATTAACAACACACTTGATGCTACCGCCACCCTTCAGCTCTTGCAAAGACAAACCAAACAAGTCGCTGCACTAATCAGGCGGGTGGCAGCACGCAATCATAGGCTGTATGAACGCGATACCCTCAATATGGCAAATGCACTAATCATTAGCCGCATTACATACCACCTCTCATACCACATACTAACTCAGCGCCAAACAAAAGAGGCAGACATCCTAATACGGACGGCTGTCACCTCCGCCCACCGTCTTCCACGGACGGTTAGCACGAAACGTCTACTGGCCAGTGGTACCCACATTACGGTGATCGAATAAATAGAGGCTCAACGCACCAACCAATTAGTCCGCCTGAGGTGCAGGGAAACAGGACAACGCCTACTGCGACAGATGCGTCTCAATCCACCCTTTCCCACCCCAACAAGTCCAAAACCTTACATGATATCTCTGCACATGCAGGATCACACATTAGAAGACCCTACCGTGCAATATGAGTGCTAGTCTCCATCAGGGTAGGCGGCAGACACGAGCGAGCTATTGCACCAAAAATACAGCAACCGCGCCGATATCCTTTATGTCGACGCGGCACAAAATTCTAAAGCCGGACATTTCTCGGCAGTCGCAGCCTATGAAGACGGCACACAGGGGTCCGCCGCCACTATCTGAACTAATTCGCTTGGAGAGGCGGAAGGAGCCGCTATTGCACTTGTGTTGGCCCACTCCACCATTGAGAAAAACATAACAGAAATTTGCACAGATCCCCAGGCCGCGTACCGCCACTGCCTAAAAGCTGTGGCGACGCCTGCAACACATCGCATTCTTGCCACGGCCACCTCTCTGCACCGAACGGCTACTGTGTCGTGGATCCCTGCACTCCACCCTGCGCAAGAAGCTCCATCAGTCATCTCTACATAACATCCCACATTCTGCAAATTCTGCCGCATGACACTGCTACCACCTCACAATAACTTGTCGCCCTTATCCAGAGCCGCATGGCGACAATTACAGACAGGCTGCTTTATTTCACCCCACCGTCTCTCATGCTTTCACACAACCTATCCTCCTGATTGTAACAATTGTGGCGTTCCCAGATCCACACTTTTCCACTACCTTTAGGAATGTCGTTCCCTAAAGGCAGTACCACGCATCTCCAATCCAACTCATTCTTCCTGGGAGGCTGCTTTACGGACCGCTTAGTCCACCGGCCAGAAATGGCTGATGGATCGGGCTTTACATGAAGCAGAAGCACGTGGACTCCTGGAATAGAAGGGGATAACCCTGGAAGTTTTTTTCTTTTTGTTTCTCTAATCAAGTTGTTTCCATCTATCCACCCCTCCCGTCGATATGGATGCCACTCAATATCCTACGCTTTCCGGATTCGCTATTGCTGCGACGGAAAATGCTTGTAAATTAGTTACCTGTGCCACCATTCGGAACTCGAACAGTCCGTCGAAGCGGAAGAGGCGGCAATAGCCTTGCAGTTGTCCACTCCTCCTCAGAATACATTTTCTCCGATTCAAAGACTGCCATCTGCAATTTTGCGAAGCGTAAATTCACGCTCCGGCTGCTACGATCGTCCAATCTGCTCCCCCTCCGAACCGCCGCATTAACCTCCTCTGAGTTCCAGCGCACTGCGGACACCCAGGAAACACGGCGATCCACAAGCAAGCCCGAGCTCTCGTGAACCACGCAGTGGATGGCCTGGTCTCGTTCCGAAGTGCGAGGGACCGAACCGCCTCCTAACCTATCACGACATCACTATGCAATATGGAAACTCTCGCCGAATCTACCCACCTCCTCACCCTTCCCTGACCAGCGGTGGTATGGCTACGATTACAAACCGCCACTGTGCCATCGCCTTTCTTGCACTCTCCGATACATAGAGGGCAGAAATCTCTAGCCTGTAACTTATAACCAGTCAATAGAGAGGATTTCAAACACACCTATCAGACTTGCCCAAACAAACCGAAACCTCCCTTCCAAGGGATGTAATCACAGGAGCGATGGGAGACTCCTCAGCGCAGTTCACAGGCCAAGATGCAGCTTCGCATCGTGGGCTCCGCCTCTAAGGTCACCGCGGCCTTTAGGGCCCGGTCATCTAGAGCGTCCTGAGGGCCCATCGTCATCCTGCTCAACACCCCTTCACCGATCCTAGCCTAGCAAAGTTATTACCAACCAACTGGTTTGAAGTACACATACCCCAGAATCCCCCACCGCGTGCATAGAATTCCTTGGTCGTAATAATGCTTTTCTCTCGTTTATGTTTAAGGAAGGGAAGGCGCATAACTGTGTCCCTGTGTAACTGGGCACCTTAGAAGCTATTTGACCTACGTAGGGTAAGTGTCCAAAAAACTACTTTCGCACAATATCTTATCCTTAGGAACTTTAACCCGCGAGCCACATTTTTTAAACATAGAGGAAATGAATGGGTCTTGCTTTCGAGAGTGTAGCGCAGTGCGAACTCGCTAGCTACAACTGAATTCGTAAAATAGCTGCAGTGTTGTTTTTTTGGTTGATTGCTAACAAGTGCCGTTTAGGCAGTTACCAATTAGTTGCGGCTCTTTGAGTGCAACATGGTGCCTGGAGAAGAGTTTATGACATTTTGCAACTAGGCTAGCAAGGGATGCCAGCTAAACTGGTCCATATTTTGGTTTTATCTCTGAAATAATGCTGTAGTCTATAAATACAGGCGGCTCCATGCGCGTTCGGTTCATCACTGAAAATGCTTTATTCATTAAAGCATCTTTCTACCTCCTCCTCCTTGTTGGTGGTTCCAGTTTTGACGAAAATAATACGTTTAACGGGAACGTTATACAATTCAAAAAAAAAGATTCCTCAAAGAATCTGTGTCCTAACGATGGTTGCCGTAACATCATCATAAAAGCTTATTAACACCACTGAGAAACGACGCTGTTAGAAAGTCATAACCCAACAGCTCACAGAAACAGTGCGGCTCTCTTGCCTCCCTCGCTGTGCCCTCCTCCTCCACACTGCAGCTTACTGTTCCGCATTTCTCTCTAGCACCGCTGCCCCTGTCCCACCTTTTCATCGTTGCCCCCTCTAGGCTAGCACCATGAAAATGAAAATTTGTTTTGAAGGCAGGAAATGACGCCGTAATTGTCTCGCATATCTCGGTGTACACTCGAACCGCGAAGTAAAGGAAGGGGTAAAGGAGGGAGTGAAAGAAGAATGGAAAGAAGAGCTGCCGTAGTGGTGGTCTCCAGAATAATTTCTACCGCCTGTTGATGTGTAAAAGTACAATAAAGAGGAATCTGAGCTCGTCTTTTTTATCGTGGAAACTCGATCGACACGTTCCGAGCATTCTTAGAAGATATTGGAATTATTGTCTGACGGGTTTGTAATTGTAGGGTCTATCGGGCTCGCCCGTCCGCCCCATGTGGAGTGGTAGAGGGTGGCTGTCTCTCTGCACTACACGTATTCTGGAGTGTATTGTGTAGGCCACATCTTACTGTGCATGTAGTGACTGTATGTGTAGTCGAGCAGTGGGAGGAACTTCTGTCCAGCTCCGACCAGCAAGATCAGCTTGCGCTGGTTGAGCGGGGATAAGAGGATGCAAGAACCAATGGGATCCTGTACCTAGGAACACCACCTGCAGCTCAAGACCCCAACCCCTAAACCTCGTGCCATTTTGGGGAATAAAGCTTTATACTGCTACTCGAATTAATGTCCTGTGCGGCCAGTGATGATGTGATGGGAGAGAGAAAGGAATTTTAGTGTCAGGAAAAGGTGGAGAGGCCGGCCGGTGGTAACATGGCCCTGGCCTGCAACTTCACACAGGGGATATAGAAGGGCAGGAAAGGGAATGTGCGAATGAAGGTGGATGATTTCATAATACAATGAGTTTCATGGGTGATGTCCACGCATGCATGCACGCACGCACGCATGCACGCGCGTACACGCACACACACACACACACACACACGCGCACACACACACACACACACACACACACACACACACACACACACACACACACACACACACACACACACACACACACACACACACACACACACACACACACACACACACACACACACACACACACTGCTATACAGCTGTATAGGCAGTCCTTGCTGGTGTAGATTGGCAGAACATTGGTGAGCCATGGGGCGAGGTAGGGGGTAACGACACTGATGTTATACACTCTATGAACTGATACTCTCTATGATAGAGTATACCGGCTACTGTACTCTCTTTAGCAGCAGTTTACTCCGCCTAAATTCCCTAAGGAGTGATACGTCTCTTTCGGTAAAGAGTAAAACTGCGAGCGCACTCCGTCTAGGGAATGAGGGAGTAAGATGGTTGTTTATTTTCTTAGCTTTTGTACTGCAGCGGAGCCATATATCTAGCGACCTGTGACTCGCATCTCATGCAAACTAGTGATAAGCAAAAACAACCAAACAAGAAAGTGCGCTGTGCTCCGCCCACAGAGCCAGACCTTGTACATAACCGATACGTGCAGTGTACACTTTGGAGATCATTGCGTTGCATTCATACAGCATATTTGATTTGATTTCAATGGATTTTACGTCCCAAAGCGACTGCACTGACATCGCGACATCCCAAAGCGAAGTGCACCAACATCGCGCAGTGCATGAGGCTTTGGCGTTTCGCTTTCATCGAAATGCGACCGCCGCGGGGTTCTGAATAGTCTATACCATTCAGGGAAGTCATGCACTTCCGAAGAATGCGTTTAAGAAGAGACTGTCATGGTAACTGTCGAAATTTATCCTAAACATTAGGTTATTGCTGTGTGAATATATTTTATGCCCTTCAGAACCGCCATTCACATTTTGCAACATCTATTTCAGCACAACAACCTCCAAGGAAAAGCGGTTCGCAGAAACGAGCGATGCTTCATGTTAAAGGAAAACATTTCTGTCAGATCCCGTAAACCTTCGCGGTCGACGGCGAAACATTAGTCTAAACACTTTATATGGCATTCCTACTACGGTATGAATGATCGACGAGTGCTCTAGGGAAGCTACACATCATTTTAATACGAATAATAGTGCATCAGGACACCAGTTAACTCGTTCGCGAAGGCCGAGTCAACGTACCATGCACCATGAAATTGCTGTCGAGTAAAGATTTACCGTGGCGTTGTGGCGTTCAGATGTTGCCTTTACTGTTTCATCATTTACTGAGCTGTGCCAACTCTAACCAGCCAGCGATCTACCAATTTAGAGAACAGAACTCGCGACATATACGCACGAAACTGCCGCTGAACTGAAAGTGTTAGCTTATATAACTACTGAAAAGCATTACCACTCGTCCCAAGTGTAGGCGAGAGGTAGCGCACTCGGCTCGCAATGCAGGGTTTCCGGTTCGAATCCTCCCTCCGGCGCAGCTTTTTTTTTCCCCAGCCATTCGTAACAAAGGAGTGTTTCTACTCCTGCAGAGGGAGTGCGCCTAGCAGGAGTGCGGCGACTCTGGAAAAAGGAGTGAAATATGGGACAAGCGTATACTCCATCGAAAGGAGTTCCCCGCACTCCTTTAGTTCTTAGAGTGTAGGCTAGACCATTCGCAAGCACTATTTTTGCGCATGAGGTGCTCGATCGGCAAGATTCCTTATTAGGCAATTGCCAGGCATAGGAGTAACACCACCTAAAGTGATATGTAACAGTCAGAGCCCACTTTTAGAGCACTTCAACAGGGGTCAGAGAAAGGACCTAGATTTAGCGCGTGTTCTACCTTCCATCGCTTCTCGGCGCTCTTCCTAAAAGAACTATATAGCTGCCATGACGCCATCTGCTTGACCTGGAGTGTGAGTGGTTTCAGGTTAAATTAGCTGTGCCAAATCTCATGGTGCTCGTGGGACGGAAAATATTCTGACGGCATCTGGTCCTGTCCTCTCTAAGTCTTACTACGAAAACAGCCCTCAAAGCTGGCAAAGTTTTCAGCAGTGTTTACTTTCATTCCGAATATTTTCTATCAACTTCATCAAAGAGAGGATGAAAAGGTACTCAGAAAAAAGATAATGATTATCAGAGTCAAAATAAGTATCCTGCTCTGTCTGACAATCTAGAGCCTTTCAACCCCTCTTTCGCAGCAGCGTAGCATATTTCCTGAGCGCAAGTGCCAAGTTTTGCTTCATTCGGCTGTCGTGCGGCTCAAAAACATCCAGCGCTTCATTAGCCGTGGTTTCCAACGTGCACATAGTTCGTTGTTTTTCCCGTCACTTTCATTGATTACGATAACCGCCTTATAGACTGCACTTGCGCACCAATTTGCTACACGTGCCGGCATACATCTGGCGATATAGCACTCGGCAGCCATTTTCAAGTGCGCTCTCCGGGCTGTGCTGCGGAAAAGAAGCTACTCCACTCTCTACTCTGCTCTGGCACACAAGAAAGTAAGAAAAATTACTTGCTATTTATAGAAGCTAGTTTATGCTGGCGCGCAAACAGGTTTAGTCAGCATACAAAACTGTCATTTGTTCTTGGTGATTCATACTAGGTGACCTACCCTTTATTAGAAAACCACTGCTTTTGCAGTTCGTTCCAAAATCAACCTCTAAGTGGCGAGACTATTAAATGACCTTTTGACCGAAGCTTTTTGCAATCTATAAATTCGCAAATAGCTCTTTTTATCCCATTTTAAAAGAAACACAGGCGTTGATCACAGCACAGGTGACCGCAAGGCTATCCCATACTGCTCCACTTTCTTGCTGGTAAGCCACTGAACACCCAGTGAATATAATTTGTGTAGCATGTTTGGCACTCTAACTTGCTTATTTCCATAGCAGAAAACGGGCAGCGAAAACCACATTCCCTTAACTTCTATTCTAAAATCAAACTTTGAATATTAGAAATGCTTTAGAACACACCCGAGCGCGTGTATAGCATAAAAATTACACAAAGAGAAGTTTATTGTGTACAACCAAAACCATACAGAACATAATAAGTACATATGAACACTACGGAGCCGGCTCCGTACAATGAAAGAAAAAGGGTACCCATTCAGAACAGCAAGATCTTACTTGACAGATCAATACAATTGCCCTTGTTGGGCGGGAACATGGGCTACTATAAGAGGAAAAGCAATTAAAGGCACAGTGTGTGGCCCAGCAATACCACTCTCGTAAAAGGGTAGCACGCAAGGAGAAACCCGACAAGACAAAGCTGCTAATGCACAAATAATGCAGCACTCAAAGGCGCCGTTTAAGAAGCCTTACAAAAGGAAGGGAACTTTCGAATAATCACACATCAAGTACATTGAACAGGGCTTATAAAGCGGCAAGAAGTGCCAACATTGTGGATGTAAAAACGCGCGTATCGGCGGATGAACGATTGGTACGCTGGATAAAGGCTCGCAAGTGATGTCGAGGAGCGTTTTAATTCACACCTGCAACATTTGAAGCACGAAGATTCCAGCCAATGCGTGTTTATACTTCGATGTAGCGCTCATGGGCGAACGCCCGGCATAGCGATGTCACGTTGGCGAAAGCGTGACCACCGTTGGCCGGCTTCCGGCACAGTTCTCTTCCACGAATCTGTGCGGAATGAAACCGCTTCTATTTCGCGCCAAGCGAAACATACTTACGTAAAGAGCGGACGCTCCCGTAGGGCCCTGCGGCTGAGCTACTGCACTGCTGCCAGCGCCCCAAGCGGGTGGTCAGACCGCTGATTGCCTCCTCCGAGATTTTAGACTCGTGCTTCAGCTCTGTTTCGCTTTCGATAGCAATGCTTTCGATTCTGATTTACCTTTGGTTATTAAAATATTCAACTAAATCGTCTAAGTGGTGCACAAGGGCTTTAATATTTCATTTCTAAGCATGTCATACATATAGACGTAATAAACTCTCGGATCGCAGATGATCGCAGGCTTTTACAGGAAACACCACCAAGCTTCTCGAAGAAACTACGCAAGCTGAATTAGTTCACGCAGGTTGGAATAATGCAATAAGAGCAGTTCTTACTTTCATTTTGTGCCGTCATTGAGCCGTCTCTTTCTGTTGCAGACATAGAAGTTAGTGGTTTCACAAAAACAGCTTATTTTTTCTTGTTTTCAATTCGAACTGTAGAGAAGAAAATACTGGATCACACATATTTTATGAAATAGATCGTAATACTGTGAGACAGGAGACAGAGCGCAGGATGGAGCGAGCTTTAATGGCACCCGCAAGTATGGCGACCAACCCTTCGAAGAAGAAGATCATCGATGATGATGGATATGTACAGATGAAGACGAAGATCGCATGTTGTGCTTTGAGCGATGATGATGGATATGTACAGATGAAGACGAAGGTCGCATGTTGTGCTTACACTTTCTCCCCTCGCGTACGAAAGCGACCGGCCCGGGCGCAGATTAGAGCACAGTAGGGCGACGGGCAAAGGGTTTGAGGCGTGAAACATGAACAATCTCGGCACCTCGGCAACGACGATCATTAACAGGATGAACAGGGGCAACGCGATAGTTCACCGGGGACGTTTGTTCGAGTACAGTATACGGACCAATATAACGGCTCAAAAATTTTTCACACAATCCCGGGGTACGTACTGGAGTCCACAGCAGTACCTCATCACCAGGGTGAAAAAATATGGCACGGTGGGAGAGATCATAGGTGTTTTTCCGGGAGGCTTGGGAGGCGTCGGTATTCAGGCGGGCAATGGCACGGCAGTAGGTAAGACGAGAAGTAAACTGTTCGTGAGAGAGTCTGAAAGAGGTTGAGGGGGCGGAGAAGAAAGACGCTTCGAGGGTGAAGGTAGGTTGACGTCCATACACAAGGAAGAATGGGTAGAAGTTGGTGGTTCTTTGCACGGCACTATTGTATGCAAAGGTAACGAAGGGAAGCATGGTGTCCCAGTTGGTGTGGTCGGGCTGGATGTAGGTGGCTAGCATATCGGACAGCGTGCGATGAAAGCGCTCTGTGAGCCCATTGGTCTGAGGGTGATAAGCTGAAGAGGTTTTGTGCACGGTTCTGGAGGCGTGAAGAACTTCGGCAAGGATGCTGGAGAGGAAGGACTTGCCGCGGTCACTAATAAGGACACGAGGAGCTCCATGGCGCAGAAGGATGGCGTTCAGGAAGAAGTGGGCGATCTCTGAAGCAGAGCCGGAAGGAACAGGGGCCGTTTCAGCGTATCTAGTTAAGTGGTCGATGGCAGTGACGATCCAACGGTTGCCCGTTGGTGTTAATGGTAAGGGACCGTAGAGGTCAATCCCAACGACTTCAAAAGGGGAGAAAGGACAGGGGAGAGGCTGTAGAAGGCCCGCAGGGGCAGACGTGCTCCGTTTACGACGTTAGCAAGATATGCAAGACGCAATATATTTTCCAACAGCGGTTGAGAGGCCAGGCCAAAAGAAACGGCGCTTGATGCGGTCATAAGTTTTCTGAAAGCCTAAGTGGCCAGCCGGGGGGTCATCATGAAAGGCCTGCAAAACTTCTCGGCGAAGAGAACGGGGTACGACAGGCACCCATGAGTCACCGAAGGGGCTGTAATTGTGCCAAAGAAGGATGTTGTCGACTAGCTTGAAAGAGTTAAGTTGGCGACGTAGGCGGGCATTCGGTGGCCGCGTAGCACCGCTCAGACGGTCGATAAGAGTCCGGCAGTAAGGGTCGGCCCGCTGCGCTGAGGCGAGATCGCCAAGACTGGGAGCTGGCATCAAGTCAATGGGTGCGGCGGTCAGGGTTGAAATTGCCGTCGAAGGGGGAGTTTGGCAGTTTGAGGATGCGGAGGACACGGGTTGCGGATGCGGAGGTTGGGTTTGGGCGAGGGGACAACGAGATAGCCCATCGGCGTCCTGGTGTTTCTTGCCCGATTTATAGGTGACGGTAAAGTCATATTCCTGGAGACGGAGAATCCAGCGGCCGAGGCGGCCGGACAAGTTTTTCTGCGAGGACAACCAGCACAGGGCATGATGGTCAGTGACAACTGTGAACTGGCGGCCGTACAAATAAGGGCGAAATTTCTGAATGGCCCAGACAACAGCGAGGCACTCTTGCTCAGTTATCGTGTAGTTCTGCTCCGCTGCAGTCAGTGTACGACGGGCGTAGGCGATGACTTGCTCGCACGAAGAGTGCTGCCGCTGCAGAAGAACTGCACCAATGCCGTGTCCACTGGCGTCCGTGTGTAAAATCGTTGGAGCATTGTCGAAATGTGCTAGTATCGGATCAGATGTGAGAGCCTTTTTTAAGGTAGTAAAAGCGACCTCACAGGCCTCAGACCAAACAAACGGCTGGTCAGCGCAGAGGAGCTTATGCAATGGGGCCGCAATAGAGGCAAAGTTGCGTATGAAGCGCCGGAAGTATGACGCTAGCCCCAGAAAACTGCGCAGGTCTTTGACGCGCGATGGGCGAGGAAAATGCAAAACTGCAGCCACTTTGTCGGGATCAGGCTTTACACCCTTCTGGCTAACGACGTGACCGAGTACCTTGATAGAAGTGGAAGCAAAGCAACATTTCTTGGTGTTTATCTGAAGGCCGGCCTCAGAAAGTGCGCTTAATACTTCATCGAGACGAACAAGGTGTTCAGAAAAAGTCGAAGAAAAAATGACTATGTCGTCAAGGTAGCATAGGCACGTTTTCCACTTCAGGCCTCGGAGAACGGTGTCGATCATGCGCTCGAACGTGGCCGGAGCATTGCATAGGCCGAACGGCATAACGTTGAATTCGTATAATCCGTCGGGAGTGGCGAAAGCAGTTTTTTCCTTGTCGGCCTCATGCATAGGTATTTGCCAGTATCCGGATCTTAGGTCGAGACTAGAGAAAAATTGTGCACCTTGGAGACAGTCGAGGGCGTCATCAATCCGAGGCAGCGGATAAACATCTTTTCTAGTGATCTTGTTAAGGGCGCGATAGTCAACACAAAAGCGTACTGAGCCATCCTTCTTTTGAACCAGCACAACAGGCGAAGACCAAGGACTCGAAGAAGGGCGTATGACGTGGCGCTTGAGCATGTCGGCTACGTTATCTTGAATAACCTTGCGCTCACTAGAAGACACACGATACGGGTGACGGCGAATGATGCCCGAACCATCTGTGTAGATGCGATGCTTAGCTGCGGTGGTTTGGCTCAAGGTTGTTGCCTGGGTATCGAAGGAAGCGGCATGCTTGGTCAAGACGGCAAGCAATTCATCTTTTTGAGTCGGGGGGAGACCGGGGCTGATAGCAGCTGAAATAGATGCAGAGGCAGAGGCAGGGGTCGAAAGAGCGAAGCTTGATGGGGCAGAGGAAAGAACGGCCACAGGTTGAGTGGTATCCACAGAAGCGATGGCTGTGCCTTGACGCAGAAGAATGGGTTCCGGCGTAGTGTTGAAGGCAGTCAGTAGTGAAGACCCATTGGTGAAGCGGAGCAGGGACGCGACGAGAAAGATGCCCCTTGAGAGAAGACGGGGGCTTGGTGTGACGAAAACGTCCCCAGCGTTGACGTTGGCAGACGCAACAGAGAGGACATCTTCGCAGCCGGGGTAAAGTACATGATCAGCGGAGGTAACCAGATGATGAGAAGGCAGGACAGAAACGGCAGAAAGGTCGGATTCAGAAGCCTGTAGAGTAGGGGGACAGCAGGTAATTACAGCTTGCGCAGAGTGGAGGAAGTCCCAGCCGAGGATGAGGGGATAAGCACAGGAGGGAAGCACAGCAAATACTATGTAGTGCAGGATGCCGTCGATAGTGACTCGTGCCGTACACAATCCGGAAGGACGCATTGATTCATCATTGGCAGCACGGAGAGAAGGACCACTGTAAGGGGTGCGCACCTTGCGAAGACGAGAACATAAATCAGAACTAATTACAGAAATGGCGGCGCCCGTATCGATCAATGCTTCTACTACAGTGCCTTCAATGTCAACGGTTAACATGTTCGATGGCTGTGCAGGAGGAATTGAGAGGGCGGCGTGTGGTGCAGTTTTACCTCCGGAAACTGCACAATTTAGTTTTCCGTGTGGCCAGTTGTCTGGGAGGATGGTGGACGTAGAGGCGACGACGAGCGGCGGAAAGGCGATGTGGAGCGGCGGCGCGACGGCCTGTCGGTCGAGGAGCGGTCCGGAGAGGTAGAAGGATAGGAGGGACGATAATTGCTATGGTCAGCAAACGGTGGGCGGTAAGCGTACGACGAGTGCGGAGCGTCTTGGGAGAAGTCCGCGTACGATGGGCGACGAGGAGGACTGGAGGCAAACGCCGGACGGTAAGCAGGCGACGAGTACGTAGCTCCGTTGCGAAAGTCTGGGTACCACTCGCGCTCGTCGCGTTGACGCCGACGGCACACACGGGCAACATGCCCTCGAATTCCGCAGTAGTGACACACCGGCCGACGTGCAGGCGGACTCCAAATAGGACACATAGCGGGGCTCGGGGACACAGAGACCGGAGTTTGCTGGACGGGCTGTGGATGCGACGGGTAAACAGCAGCAGGAGGCGTCGCAGCAACCTGGGCATAGGTAGGCACAAAACGCGGTACAGGTGGTTCCGCAGCCAAGGGGCGAGTGACCGAAGCGAGCTCGTCTTTGATGAGATCACGCAAAGGCGAGGACGACGGGGCTGGAGGCGGGTGGGAATCAACTGGCGGTAAGGTGGAGCCGTGCAGTTCCTCCCGGATAATGGAGCGAATGAGGGAGCGTAAGTCCACGTCGGGTGAAACTGGGGTGTCCCAGGTGTCTTTTAATCGAAGCGACTGAAGGTCGTCAAGACGATGGCAAGTTGTTCGGATGTCTTGGACTGACGTTGGATTCTGAGCAGCAAGCGTGTTGAAGGCAAATGACCCAAGCCCTTTCAGAAGATGACGTACCCGATCGTTCTCTGACATAGCGCTGTTGACACGTCGACACAGGGCAAGCACGTCTTCAATGTAGGATGTTTAGGACTCACCGGGTAGCTGAACGCGCGTATCCAACTTTTTTTTGTAGACAGCGGGGCTTGCACCAGATGTGCCAAAGATTTGTCGTATCTGTGCCGAGAAGTGAGCCCAGTCCGGGATGGCATCTTTGTGGTTGACGAACCAAGTCTTGGCCACGGCAGTGAGGTAGAACGACACGTTTGCAAGTTTTATCGCTGAGTCCCAACGATTATAGGCACTGACCTGGTTATATTGGTCGAGCCAGTCCTCGACATCGTCCCCACGAAGACCAGCAAAAATGGGAGGCTCGCGCTGGAGTGTGGTGATGGTCCAAGTGGGGTGTCCAGAAGATTGGGAAGAACCGGGTTGGCTCATCATGGCTGGCTCCAGACGGTTCGAATCGAGAGGAAGAACGGGGGGCCCACCGGGAGTACAAGTGGTGTTGTCGCTGACGGTATTCATCGGTGCGGATGGTGCGAGCAGGTGGCGACCGGAACGTAGCTGCAGTCTGGCGGCGGAGAGGACGCAGGGATCGAGAGCACACTCCACCACTTGTGAGACAGGAGACAGAGCGCAGGATGGAGCGAGCTTTAATGGCACCCGCAAGTATGGCGACCAACCCTTCGAAGAAGAAGATCATCGATGATGATGGATATGTACAGATGAAGACGAAGATCGCATGTTGTGCTTTGAGCGATGATGATGGATATGTACAGATGAAGACGAAGGTCGCATGTTGTGCTTACAATACAAAGAGCAACAAGAAAGAAGTTATGGTAAAGCCGGTGGCACCATGTCACCAACAAAAAAATAATGCACCGGCGCTCTGCGGGTTCGTCATCCAATACATCACCCGTGCTAACAACACAACAGGAGTTGTCAACAGCTAGACTCAAGTAAGAGGTTAAAAAGGCACGTGTAGAGCACTCGATTCCTCCACATCAGCAGTATAGGTTCATAGACTGTTCAAAAATACAAGCAGAACATATTCAATGCATCATACTAACACAATAGTAAGCTTGCACTCTTTGCAAAACGCCATTGTGATTTTTTGGTCAAGGTGTAGACGCCACGAAAAAAAAAATCCAAATTCGTGCGGCACGCTGTTGTTCTAAAACACGGAAACTATGTACAAAATGGCAAAAAAACAACAACGTAAATCGTCTCATCGAAAAAGGCTGCAGTTGCCTTCGAGAACAGGAAAAAAATACAACTTTCTACAAGCATTGTCCTACATGTAAAGAATTAAGTAAGTCCATATATATACTAATTATCGAACCTAGCAAAGGGAAGGAAAGATGTAATGAATAATCAGCGCAATAAAGAACTTAGTGACGAATATATGTGAGCAAACCCTGTGTTCTATTGGCAGCGCTTAGAAACAATGACACATCAGACTTTAAATTCCTGTATCCTGTAGGCTGAATAGTAGTAATAGCCGTCTTCCTCAGCGAAGTCCTCCCGAAGTCCTCCATGAAGTCATCTGCGGTGAAATGGTCCCCGCTCATGCGGTACGTGGGGCACAGCTGAGTCGGCGACTTTTCTAAAAGGTAGCCCCTCCTGGCATACTCGGTCCAAGCCTTCGACCTTATTATGGCGCAGCATAACCTGTAATTATTCCCTTCACTGGCTCACTAAAAAAAAAATGGGTGAGGCTTAGCTAAGGTTAAGCCTTGTCAGATGCGAAGCATATTGATGGCTAGGCTTGGTAATACATGGCTTTCCTTGGTTGAATACTTGGTCATTTTAATACAACCACTAGAAGCCTTCGTCGTGGGGGAAGACAACGGCATGGCTACAGCGGAACGCCGACTAACCCCGTGACGCGCGTTGTGTGAGCGCCTGGATTGCCACTGAAGCCGCGTCCAACGTTACTTGCCGCGTCCGCCTGCCCGGTGGAGCGAGCGTTTCACCTACACCGAGTGTGTACGATGGCATCGTTCTCCCTCTCCCAGCGCGTGACGGCGATCTGTCGTGACGTCATTGTGTCACGTGGTTGGTCGCGTACAGCGCCGAGCGACGGCGCGAGGTGGGGGACCTGTTTCTCATCTGTCATGACGTCATCGTGTCACGTGGTGTGACGTCATCGTGTCACGTGGTTGGTCGCGTACAGCTCCGAGCGACGGCGCGAGGTGGGGGACCTGTTTCTCATCTGTCATGACGTCATCGTGTCACGTGGTGTGACGTCATCCTGTCACGTGGTTTGACGCATACAGCCACGGTGACGGCGTGGGGCATAGCTCTAGCAATATGCTTCGCATAAAAACGTGCGCATAGGAGCCGGTCCTGAAAAGAGATTGGCAGCACTGTTTATATTTTCTTTGAAGTACACAGAAAAGGAATCAACTGCTGGCACGAGGAATGCGGAAGAACTTCGTCCCCGGCTTCCTTTATCTCCGCCCGTTGTTGCCACACCATGAAACGCAGCAGTAGCTCCCGTAATTTAACCCTCTCCGTGGCATATAGTGTGGTATTGTGTACAGCCTCCCTGATTTTTAATAATATAGCGCGAGCGTAGACCGAACTGCTGGTCAGCGCCTTATGACGGCGATACGCGTGCAACAAGGCGCACGCGCACGAAGGCAGAGTGTCGTCTGCTACGCTGTTCCGAGCACGAGGGCACACGCCCTGCCACAATATCAGTTCGCTAGATCCCGCCGAGCCGTAGAGCGCATGCGCATGATTAATATGTGAGACTGCATGAGACATGATTTCTTTCCCTCTTTTTTTTTTGCCTACTACGGGAGGCCAGCCTGGCGATGCAAAGTTACCATAAGAAAAAATAAAAGAAAAGAAAGTATCACATATTAATCATGCGCATGCGCTCTACGACGTGGCGGGATTTAGCGAACTGATATTGTGGCAGGGCGTGTGTCCTCGTGCTCGGAACAGCGTAGCAGACGACGCTCTGCCTTCGTGAGCGTGCGCGAACTCTCGCCTTGTTGCACGCTTATCGCCGTTATAAGGCGCTGACCAGCAGTTTGGTCGACGCTGGCGCTATATTGTTAAAAATCAGGGAGGCTGTACAGACTGTAAAGGTTGTCGCAGTCATCAAACGGCAAAGGGAAATATATCGCAACGAAAAAATAGAAAAGAAAAATAAATCCGCTGATGAGAGTTATTTATAATATATATAGAGGCAAGCACGTTAACATATCGTTCATGAAATATTCTGTCTAACTAGCCTCAATCCCTTGTGGGAGCGAGCTGACGTATACCGATTTTTCTTTCTAGAAAGCAGCGAGGGTTGTCAATAGTTGTCTCTATGGTTTCCTTGCACACCGTACTTATATGCGCTATGGTCCAGTGATAAACCTTCATTTTACAGTGATCGCACACTTTCGTAATGATCGCACAGATCTCAGTATCCGCTACAATTTTCTTATACCCCTTCACGTGTGCACTTTCGATTGTGATCGAGCCCTCGACCGGGATCCGACTTTCAATCCCGATGGAAAATGATCGCTGATATAGCGGTCCAAGGGTCGCGAGTACGAACAGCCATAGCGCAACAGATGTCACTAAGTAGGTCTGAAACAGCCAACAAAATTTGCCACGTTGGCAGAAAAAGTCCTTGTATAATACTTTTTTCCAGAAAAACAAAATGGCAATGGTTTAGCTCTGGCTAAACCTTGAGGATTGCGAATTCAACAAGGAGAGAAAGAGAGAGGCGATGGAGAGCGCGCGGCAGCGGCGGCGGCCCTGGCACGCCAGCTATGCGCAGCTGTGCCGCGACCTGCGCAGAATAGGCACATGTTCCATTGCGACGCCAGCACCGTCAGATTGCGCCGAGGCCGCTGAAAACGTCGGTGGCCAAGCGGCTTCATATTTTTTTGCTCATATTTTGCTCATATTTTAGGCTTCTCTCTTTTGCTGTTAGTTCCTAGCACTCTATATAAAAGATGTCTGTTAAGATAAGGGTGAGCCATCGATAAATTTTGTGTTTTTAACGGAACGTGTTGCGAGCGACTTTTAGAAAATTGCTCTTTCGAAGTAATGCACATGCTCTTCTGGAAATGAGAGTACAAGAACAAACAGATTGCTCACGGCTCATATTAAATGCGACACGTGCAAAATTCGTTCACGCAGCGTAGCAAACGACTTGCTAAATGTTCTTAGCTCAAGAAACATCAAAATCAATCCCGCAGGCAAAAGGAAACAACTTACCGGAAAAACGAGGCGACGCTTTGAAAACCGCGGTGAGGTGGGCGTAGCCGGCGGCACATGACCGGCACAGCACCAACTTCTATATAGAAATGGGACGCTTGGATGCGACCCGCTGGACGTGTGATAAGTTGTCGACCTTTGACGTAGAGTGGAAGCAAACATAGGCCGCCCGGCGGGTGGTCAGACCCTATTTTGCTCGGCCGCGAAACGGCTTGAGTGTCCGCTCGTTAAGTAAGAATGTTTCTCTATGCCGAGCCTGTCGGCCAGGGTAGGCAACACCAGACCCATGGACCAGAACAGTTCCTCCGCTCGTCTGGATGTGCTAATTCGCTAATCTACGACAGATGGCGCTTAGAACGTTCTGCACATGCGCTTCATCGCATCAACCGGAGCGGTTGGACCATGGGCTCAACTCTAGGAAGGCCGAATTTGCGCCTGGCGCGGCGTCGCGAGTGTGACCTGACCGGCCACCACCGGTGCTCGCCCGCGCGCCGAGGACGTCGGAGTATAAATGAGCCTTTACAGACGTGACGATGTCGCCGCAATTGCCCTAATCCTCCCGTCGCGGCGTCTGCAGCCTCTTCTCACGGCTGCTTCCGGTATAGTTGCAATGCGCACCCTGCAACCTCGCTATCAAGCTAGTGTTTCACTGAGCTGAATACAGCTACAAGCGACTACAGGCTAATCTACAGGCACTGTAAGCGCCAAATAAATCGTGTTGTCGGCCAGACAGCACCACAAGGAACTGTAACTAAGATGTCGGCCGGACTGTGTTCATAAATTGTGCGCGTACGCACTGCGCTTTGCGAAATTGATTGTTCAGTGTTCTTATCAATGGGGCATTGCGTTTTCGCTCCACCTCATACTACTGCTTCCTAAATATATAGGCGACGAAATAAGTGTTTTTTTAAATCCTTGTCATTTCAGTCTCGCGTTGGCCGAATGAAAAGCGTCCACGTTTTAAAACAAATGGTTAACTTTGTGAAAACCAGATGGGGCTACAGTGGCTCCGATTGTCGGTGCATCTTTGTCAGTTTGGTTCATAAGTTTGTGAGGGTTTAACCTCTCAAAGCGACTCAGGCTATACGGGACCCCGTGGTGAAGGGCTCCGGAAATTTCGACTACCTGGGGTTCTCTGACGTGCACTGACACTGCACAGTGCATCTTTTTCTGCGTTCGTTATGTGCAGTTGACGGGGAATTACAGATGTGATATGAGAGCAAGGGTACAGCAAATGGCTTTCGTCTTTGTAAAATTATCTAATCTTTGTAAAATTATTTATTGAGTAGAACAGTAGCAGAAGAGTAGAATCAGTAATTTTACACTTTGTAAAATTATCTAATCAGTAGAACATTTTATAGGTTTAGGCATTATAGCATGCCACACACACCGGATAAAACTAGTGGGAAAAAATTAAGGTACCTCAACGAGAGCGCGATAATCTCTTAGAACCTTTCAATCGGGCCGCTTTCACAACGCTACTGGAGTGTGACATGGCACAAACTGAAATAAAAGAGCCCTCGCTATAGAAGCAAAAAATAAAACATTGAAAGCAGCGCCTATCTTAATGTAAATATTAGTAACAAGAAACCTACACGTCCACTGCACAGAGTAGGAACTCTACGTTATTCCCCATAAATGTGAACTGAATCGAGTGTTTGAGCTTGCTGCAGAGTGACTATCAGTGTTTATGTACCAGAATGACCGAATACTCTCCTTATGTGCGGTTCTTTAACGGTGAGCGTACGCCACTCGCGGTCGCTGACGTTATTTGTATATAGTCGTAAAATATCTGCAGCGAAAAGCAGAAAATGTGTTTGTACTTTCGGATAATAATAACTGGTCTGCTATTTTAACGAAAGAAAACTGAAAATGTTCTTCACTAAAAGTAATGACAGCAACATGCTGCTGTCGCACACAGTGCTTGGTACCCCAGTAAGGAACACCGAAATTAGCCGAAGGATCGGGAGTTATATTCGGAAAGCGGTTAACTGTCAGCATATGAAATGTTCAAGCAACACCTAGAAGAGTTCAAATCTCTTTTATAATCGCTGTGTCTACTCACAAGAAGCGTTTTATGCAGACCCATGCCAAGAAGCTGTCCTGTGACACGTAGACATTCAAACCGCCATGCGATTTGGAGGCGTTGAATTTATATCAACGCATGACGTTTCTTACTGTTTTCGATGCTCTAAAGAGATCACCTGCTCGCCCATTTTTAACAAAGCCCCTGAGAGGTGTTGACATTGTGTGCTGGTGCCGCATTGCCTGTCCATCCTGTTGAGGACGATGACCAGCCAAAATCCGTCGGCGGTGGTCGTTTACTACCTGTCTGTCTGCCTGTTGGTTGGGTAGTCAATTTTTGAACTTTTAGAACGTGTATGCGATTGGGCGCAGTCTCATCGTTATAATCTATCTATTCTTACTTGGAATGAATTCATATTGCGCACTCTGCAGATGGCCACCGAAGGAAAATCATTATCTGGACGACTGGCGATAGTGACCGGCGGAGGAGGCGGAATCGACGGCGCCGTCTGCCAGATTCTGGCGGAGAAAGGAGCCCGCGTGGTGGTGGCGGGGCGCACTCTGGAGAGCCTGGAAGCCACAGCTGCATCTCTCCCAGGTGAGATAGTCAGAGCCAAGGGGATACGAACGCCTCAACAGTGCCTGTGGATTAAATGCCACTGCGTTAAGCGCGTGTTTTCGCTTAGCCTTATTGCAAGTATAGCGCATTCTGCTAGGTAGAGATTCCTTCAGAACATAAATGTAGCGCACCACATGAGCAGGTGGGGCCGTCTTGGAGCTCCAACTTTGCTCCTGTGTTGTCGCTAAATTAAAATGCAGTAATAAGCATCACTTGTGCCATTAAGCGTTTTGCGAGTGTGGCACACAAGTTATACAAATAAGATGTTTTCTCATACTCCAAAACCATGAGCGACGAAAGTCCAATAAAGAAACAGGACAACACAGCACTTCATGAAAAAGATCATAAGGATCTTGCAGTGAAGTTCTCGAGGACGAATAACTGGGAGAGTTGCTTTGAATTTTCCGTATTGTATCAGCGCTTTTCTCTGGACTTCTTCTTGGTGTGTCGCATTTCACGCTTTTACAGGGTGGAAACTGCAAACAAACCTCGCGCAACTATTCGTCGTGCAGTTTTTTGCACCATTCCTAAAGACCATGTTGACGTAGCTCCCATTCTTATCTCGAGAATCTGAAATCTGTACCGAATGCTTTAAGAGAACCTACGCTTCCTTTGAGAAATCTGGCGCTACTCTGTTCATTGCGCATACTTGAAATTAAATGCAATGTACTAGCAAGTGGTGCATCGACACCTGTCCTTACCACTGTCTACTAACCACTAACTGCGACTATCCGGTCATTGCGTGAAGTTTTTCACATAAACGACGCACATAATTAATCATACCTTTTGCTGCAGTCCCTGTTGACACCGTATATCAAAATCTGACACACTAGCTTGCGGAAAATTACGCGGTAGTATTCGTGTGAACTCATAGTGCTGCGGAAGCGGGCTGAGAGAGATAAGTGGCATACTGTCACCAGCACTCTTCAAATTAGAAGCTGAGATGATGCGCGAGGTGTCGAGACCGAAGGCCACGTTTTTCGTGCACAAAACGCTTCAACAGCTCTTCACAGGTGAAGAAAGCTACAAATTACGATGAAATAAATTATGTAGATAGGCTAAAAACGGACGGAAACATTCTGAACAAGAGAATTCACTTTAGCAGTCCATACATCACACTCAACGGCCGCCTTATACAGGGCGTTTCAACTTATTTTCCCAGCATCGCGGCAACATACATGAGCTTTCGAGAAGCTTGATGTTAAAGCAACCTCTCCAGTGCACGTAAGTCGACAAAATAGCCAAAGCGCCGAGGGTAACCGTGTTTTCGAAATTCTAAATATTGATAAGTATTTTACATGCGGTGCGCTGCACTCCTCTATAAAATTAAGGAGACTTGCGTAATAGTTAAAAAGATAACTATAACAGTTAACGCGTTGCTAGTTCCTACATCTTAGCAGTATTCTGATTTAGTTCACTGCTGACAATGCTATGCCTAAAAAAACGCTCTTGTAACTAAAAAAAGCGTATTTGTGAACTTGTTCAAAATCTTGCGTGAAAAACCCTGTATAGTGATGACGTTCCTCGAATCTATCTAGATGAGCGCCGCCAGCAGTTTGTCTGCAAATTTCCGCTTATGTGCAACCGAACCATACGGGATTTTCCGCCCGCGCCTGGACAAACCTTCGCAATTACTGATGGTCGTAGCTTAGTCAGGCAGCGAGCGTTCAGGTGAGAAAGATGGCGTCTCTTGGTCTAATTCAGGCCGGGTTATAACATAGTGCTTTGCAAGAGTATAAAGCGGCTGCTGCACTCTCTTCATAAGCTAGTTACTGGGGCTAATTTCCTTAAGAGTGAACTTTCTTCTCAGTACGAGAGACATAACTGTGCACTCACTCTAGAAGCTCTTTGAGTTGCAGGATCACTAAATGTAATCGCTTTTGCACTGAAGCATTGCTGCGGTTGAATCTGATCTGCATCTGTGGAAAAATATTTCCGTGGCTGTTTACTTTGAATGTAAAAAAATTATCTCCATCAGAGCGATAAGGAGAAACTGATCATCATGCAATACTGTCAATAAGTTCCATTCAGCTATATCCTGGGCTTGTGTGCTTAAGTTTGAGAGAAACGCTGTCAACTAACTATCACCATCTTTTACAACAGCCACCTTCGGAGTAAAACGCTTCGATGAAGCAAAGATTCCTCGGCTCAAGAAGGACTCTTTCACGAAAACCTGTGATATTTCAGAATTGTACTCGTCGCACCATTTTGCGTGATATGTGCAGCGGTATTATGTTTTAAATGCTCGGCGTGAGCAGAGAATCAGCACTGAATTTTTATTGGAAGAAGTTGTTGACAAGATGCCACTGATCTCTCTTGCCTAACGACAAACCTTTATCATACAGTACACCGCCATAGTACATCTACATTAGTATTTTCTGTGGTGTGAAGCTGCTCAACATTGTTTTACCGGTTACGAAGCTGAGAAATATCTTTCTCGGCAATGATCGATGAATTATAGGCCAGTTTAATCTATGGAATTCAGAAAATGAACATAAGAAGATCCATGAAGTGTCGGCGTGCATTTATATGTTTGAAAAGAATCCCAACGTTGCAAATAAATCGATAGTCCTAGTGTGTATACCGGGTGTCCCAGCTAAATGTAACCAAACTTTTAAAAAAGGCGAAGTGTCCTAGTCCAGTCAAACCAACTCATGGTGGTTCATAGTCGCGTGGCCTAGTCTTGAGTATTTTTTTCGCTCTTGAAAGTTAATTCATTAGTTAAGTTTAATTAGCTAAGTTTTTAATTATTAACTTCAGGAAGAAAGTGTCAATGCAAAAGTTTTAGACCACCTTGAAACACCGCTAGTAGTGCTGTTTCTGTCAAGTTACGATTTACGTAGCTTCATTTATTGGCCTTAAAAGGAAGTTGTCACGTGACCAGCTGCTCGCTCACTTCTCTGCCCCAATGTGCACCCAAAGTCTCATTGAGGAGAGGACTTCAGAAAAAATGGATTTTATTCTTTAAGGCGCATGTTGGGACGTTGAAGTGGCACAGTTGTCATGTGGAAGCTTTTTTTATTGTGCGGGTTATGGTTAAAGGCTGGTAAAAAAACTACTTTACGTAAATATTACTTTGCTGCAAATGTCTCAGTAAGCTGTTTCTCAAAGCGATCTACAACTTTTCCATTGACACTTTGTTTCTCAAGTCAATAATTAAAAAGTTAGTTAATTAAGCTTAACTAATTAGTAAACCTTGAAGAACGAAAAAAATACTGCAGACTAGGTCACGCGACTCTAAACAACCCTCATTTGGTTTCAGACGGCCAGGGCATCCCGTGTTTTTTAAAAGCTTGGTTACATTTAGCTGGGACACCTGGTATACCGAGTGCCTAGAATATAGGCATAGTCGTTTTCTCCTCACCTGTAGCAAAAGGCTGCTGGTAATTTAAATGTTTAAATACACAGAACACTGATCGTTAGGATAATAGCAAACCGTATATTTTGCTTGAAAATAAATGGGAAAGGGGGGCATATGGAGAAAATGTGTGACCTTTCACAAAGTAAGAGCTGCGATATTTGTCTCAGGTCGCCGCGCAAATTGTTTCACCACAGGCATTGACCACAAAGCATTGATCGTAGACGTTGGAGACGCGGGGTCTGTGGAACAGCTCTTCGAAGCTGTTAAGGGGTTGAGCCCAGTGGTCGCCAGCATTGTGGTCAACTGCGCCGGTTTCATCGACCACAGCACGCCACCTGCCACCGATATCAGCGACGAAATGTTCGACCAGACGGTGCGAGTAAATTTCAAGGTAAGTGGTAGATTATTTTTGAGAAGGATGTTTACACCTATGATGAACAAAAAAGTGTCAGATAGATAACCTTTTTTAGGCCAATTGCGACGCAGGTCCAATAGCACTAGTTGAGCTTAGTTTAAGTAGTTCATTAAGGGCTCTACATTAAGAGCAAGATTCAACGGCCTGTAAGAGATAATGCCCATATATGCCGCATTGGACGTCTTCTGCTTTACTTTCACATATCCCTGGGAGTCCTCGAACTATTTCTAATGCAGTGGTGGAGCGGTTAAGCTATGCACCACTGCCCTGCGACTAGGTTGCTGCTACCGGTGGGGATTATCAGACTGTCGCGAATCGGGGTGACGCGTCCCCGACTGCTGGAGGGGCACGCTTTCGCGTGTAGGTTCGAAGAAGAGAACAAACGAATCAAACAAAGCAAAACGGAGCCGCGTTTCTATTTTAAAGGAAAAGAGCCATGAAAAGAAGCGAAAACAGCAAGGAAAACACACACTAGGGATGCGTAAAACACAACAGATAAAAAGGAGAGAGTTCACTAGCTACAAAGCGTCCCAGGTGGAGCGGCAATGCCTTCCCTGCTGAAAAAAAGTTCTATGATGCAAATAACCTCATAGATCATTCATCATAGAATATCATACAATCTGTATGACATATCATACAATCTGTATGATATATCATACAATTCGTATGATATATCATACACATTGTATGATATGTCATACAGATTGTATGGTATTCTATGATGAATGATCTATGAGGTTATTGCATCATATAACTTCTTTTCAGCAGGGTTGCAGGTAGCACAGACGCGGGTTGGCGAGTTGCCATGCGTCGCTGGCGATGCGTCCAGGGAGGCGGTGGTAGAGAGCCAGGAGATGAGGAACGGAGATGGACACGGGAGACGCTAACGAACTCCTGTCAGCCGCCCCCAGGAACTGGGCAGCTGCAGCAGGAAAACCATGGCCAGGTCCTGCAGGCATAGGCAGCCCATCTAAGGAAGCCGTGGCAGCAAAGTGGCTATCGCAGTAGGCTTGTGTCGTAAATTCAAGGGAAGTCGACGGCAGCACAGACCCGAAGTCTGAGGGCTGCCACCTCCATGCTTGAATGAGGCTCAGTGATCTTGCGTCGATGATCCAAGGGAAGTCACTAAGCCACTGGCAGCTCGGATCCAACGTCCGACAGCTGCCACTTCCACGCTTGAACGAGGCTTAATGGTCTTGCGTCGATGATTCAAGGGAAGTCGCTGGCAGCTCGAACCCAACGTCCGACAGCTGCCACTTCCACGCTTGAACGAGGCTCAATGGTCTTGCGTCGATGATCCATAGGAAGTCAATGGCAGCTCGGATCCAATGTCCGACAGCTGCCACTTCCATACTTGAATGACCAGACTTGTGGTGCGGTGCCTTCGTTTAAAGCTCGGTTTGCTGACACGTAGCCCTACGCTCCTCGTGCCTGCCTCGAGCACACCAATCGCACTCGCACACTCGCAACGCGAGCCTGGCACGCACGGCGCTCCGCTGTCCAAAGCACCACTGCGGACACGCCGCGTTCCAAAAATCCCTCGATAGTGCGGTGCGCACATCACATAGACCCAGGTTGATCTTGCCGACCAAACTCTGGTGGCCAATATTTTATCGAACTACCACTTCGCACAGTGGGCAGTTCGCACACAATACGTTGCGGATGATGGGATAAAGCCATAAGTTTACGCGTTTTCGGTAACCCAACTACCACTAAGAGGGGGCGGTGTGGGCAAACTGCTTACGGTGACTCGCCAGCCACCTAGGGGAGCCACCTAGCTGGCTCCCCAAAGTGGCTCGCCAGTCACCTAGGTGCCTCCCCTAAGTGGCAGGTGTCACCTTGGGCAGGTTGCCCAGAACCCGATGGGCACACAGAGGGACCTCAGAGACAACGGCTGAGTGAAAGCCTGTGAGCTAGTGCACAATAAAATGCCGCCATCATCTGGAAGACTTTCAAGTACCGAGCGTTAGCTGTTCAGTAGCGCCCTCTATCGTACATGTGACGTATTGCCATGTGATTAGGCTACTTTTGGATACATTAAGGCGAGCGGGCGCCTACCACATTGAGGTCGGATATTTTGGGCCAATTTGAACCGAAAAAGTTTTTCGACTCTGGCCATTTTTCCATACCTCAAGAACGTAGGTGCCCGGTCGCATGAGGTATGAAATTGTGAGGGGCCGAGTCCTGACAATACGGCTGCCTTGTTAAACCTAACTGTAAGCAAATAGTAACCTAATGAGACAGTGTTGGTGTTTAACATGCCCTACTCATCGAGCCCGTCACGAATATTCATTAGTTATATCATTAAGTTATCGCTTAGTTAAGTATAAGCAATTAAATATAAGCATATCCATAACTAAATATTAACTTCAGTAGTTCTTTTCGTGCCTAACCTGTTCTACTCATATGGAGGATTCCAAATATCGAATTCGTTTTTTGATGCTTTATTAATTACATAGTTTAAAGAGATTAACAATAGTCATGCGACAAGTTAATCATGATGTCACAGAAGGAGTGACGTCACCAATCAATAATTCGGTATACTAATGACGTCACGAATCAATCACCAACTGGGTTGCTATATAGATTTACTAAGGGGGCCGCAATGTTGAATTCCTCGGACTTAGAAAAATTCACACCGACGCAGGTGGTAGGAGACCCCAAGAAATCATGAGACGTGACGAATAAGCTAACGCTCTAAAAATTTGAAATTTTGTGCTCGTGTAGCTTGTGACGAACGAGCAATAGCCTTCCATTCGGAAACTTGCGCTCTGGGTTGGCCTACCGCAGTCGTGTAAACGAGTCCGATTTTCTCGGCAGAAAACGGAGTTGCTGCTGTTTGCTAACTTTCATTGACCGAATATAAGATTCAGAATCACATAAAAAATGTTTCGTGCACCACGCCTTCCTCTGTCAGAGATGGTTTGCTGCCATGGAAGCAGCGAACATAGAGAACAGGATACATTCAAAAATATAGGGTGCAATAGGTTTCAAAATAGACGAACAAAAAGAGACCGAGGTGATTAAAAAAAAAGTTAAAAATCCTTCTCGCCCGTTGTAGCCGAATATTCAAACCAGCAAATCCAAAATCCAAGCCGTGACCACCGTGGTTACTCAGAACTACTACACACGAGAGACTCTATGCAAGATTAGATTGGCAAAGAAAAATGACCAAAGCTCGACATTGTAGATCAAAAATTGCTTGTGTCCAAGTCTTATACTTTTCAGGAAGATATATCACCGTTGAAAATAATGTCTGCATTGCTGAATAACACTCCATCCAAAATCAAAAAATGTTACCGCCATACAGCTCGTGCTGCTTTTTAAAGAAGGATAGTGGGAATTTTTTTGGCTGCCGCGTTTTCTGCTTGAAACTGGCTTGCAGGCCTTAGTGAAGATGAAAGTGAGCTCAGAACACCAGTGCGCGGAGTGAAGTAATAACGAACGATTTTGTACTGGCACTTTCTTTCTCGATAGGCGCAAGCAGTTAAGTGCAAATTTTGGGTGTCGTTTTTTATTTATTTGAAAACTGAAATGAATATAATAAACCTATGTACAATAGTACTGAACTCATAGACAAGGCTAGTGTCGGGTCCATCATAAAGGTACCTAGTAAATGCCGAATTTGGAGGGAACACTTCTCCACATAAATAAATTCAAAATAATAAAATAACGACAGTCTTTGCGCAAAATATGTCCGTATACGCATTTCTTCATGCGGGCATTCTTTGCGCACACTCTTTACAAAATCATTTCAAGCCAAATTTTACAGAACCAACAGTCCTCAAAATTTCAGACACAGGAATAACATTTCGAGGTATTGTGAAAAATTACTTATAATTTTAACATCATTAGGAATGCCATTCTATATTAGGGCAACGTTGAACTCAATCATCCTTTTTTCGTATGTGTTGTGGCATATGGGCACGTTAAAATCGTTTGCACTTACAGCTCCAGTGTCTCTTTTAGGAGTTATAAAGATACTAGGGAAACGGCTCATTGAACTGCTGTATTTTAGAAATTTTTTGTGTGGTTGTTAACGCATAAATAGAATGTAAAGGTAAAATATGGCCTCTCTGAACAAGTGGCTTGCTGGGGTAAGTGTATTTGGAATAATTCTTGATTCTTCAAGATATGTGGGGTAAGTATTGCCCCAATGTTCTATGCAGTAACTTCACTGACTGTGTGGAAAGTAATATATAGAATGCGTTGTATAGATTAATCAAAACATTCTCGCGCTTTTAAGGGAACCTATCCAGATGCTAGTTTTGCACAAATTGTTTTTTAAGCGAAATCTCTACTACGGGACCTCGTGCTGAGACCTTCGGGTGACAGGTTCTGAGTTAAAAGTCAGCTGAGTTGGAGGTCACTCTATGAAAAATAATAAGAGAAACTGAGTCACTATCTATGACTGGGAGTCGAACCCGAGGCTGTCGCCGCAGCCAACTCGCTTCCTCCTACACTGCACCAAACTCTCGCTCTCTGAAGTGGAGAGCGGTGTCATGGACTTCTCGATCCAGCGCCGACTGATATTTCGAAATCAGGTGCAAGCCTAGTTTGCATAAAATTCCATTTCGAGGAGAAACCATGAAATAGGGAAAAAAAGAATCGATTAAATAGCCAAGAGTGGGAGTCGAACCCGTGGCTGCGTGAACAGATCTCCTTTAAGGGCCATTCAGCGAGACCACTAGACTAACGCCTTTTTTTTCTTCAACATGGCATTCGTTACAATGACGCGATGCTTAATTTACTTGAGCTATCCGCAAATAGTGGCACATAAACACACACGAACGAGAAAAGAGTCAATTCGGAGCGCATAGCGAATACATCGTAACACGACACATCTAAGGAGACAAAAAACTAGAAAAAAAGCATTGAACAACGAAGCATTAAGAGTGAGCACCACTCCGGTTCATACTCGGTGTGGGCATACAATTCTTTTAGGTGTACAATCAATCTCCAGAAATGGTCTTTGACAGAAACAAGAGATTCACTATGTCGGGCCATCATGCGCGTTTTCCACAGTCTGTGTAATCCAGTTAAAGATAACATACCCAAGAGCTGATAAACAAAATAGTAGTGAAGTCAGAAATTTTACAGAATGCAGCCTATAATTGTCTTTTTTTTTAATGTCCGTTGCATGATGTCACAGGAAAGTATTGCATCTTTAAAATGAATTAAATAATACTCAGTCGTTTAAGGAGCATCTCAAAGGCGACAATTCAATGAGCGACACAATAATACTGTCTTTCTCTAGCCATTTTTCAACTGGTAATGTCTCAGTGTGTACCCTAGAGAAAAATGTTTTTGTACATGGCGAGAGGTGCATTTTACGTAGTCTCCTCAGTACGTCATGTCCCGGTAAGCCAAAATACACACAGGGATATAGTGGCGGAGGGAAGAGCGTACAGATTAGGTCTTTATACAGCCGTTTCTCGACACCGAAGAAAAGGAACTCATGAGAAGAACGAACAAGTAGTAAAGAACAGACAAATACACCTCAAGCATGAATCCCCACTAACACGGACGACCAGGAGCATAAGATACGGTGATGCTCGGTAAAGCACGAACTAAATTTACCTGCAGGAATTCCCACATTATTGGCTGTGTAATATCCCGGAGAAACTTAAAACGTGAAACCACCTGTCGAACATACAGGTGGACTAAACCAAGGCAACCAGCGCTTACAGGCCGGAATAGGTTATCACACCTCATTGCTTCAAAAGACGAACCCCACACAAAAGTTGCGAAAGCTCTGTGGAAACGTTGGGTATAAAGTGTTGTGCAGAGAATAATTTGCAGTACATATAAAAAATTTAGTGGCGAGAAAGAGATTGCACAAGGTCACCCTGCCAAAAATCGAGAGACCATGGGGCACTGAAGTGTAAGCTTAGCTCTGAAGAGTTGGCACGTGATCTTTCCAGTAGTGGGCACTGCCCTTATAGGCACTCATAGAAACGGCAAGGTACTTTGGTGGTCCACGTGCCCATTGTATATCAGCTTATTAGGTAGGTGTTGTTCCCCACATACATAATCCCAGACCTCAACTGTTAGAACAAAAAATTCGAGCTCCTGACACTGACCCGAAGTGTGCCGTTAAACGAATAACCTCATCGAAGCTTCGCTTAGCAGAGCAGAAAAACGCGAGGTCATGCGCATAGGCTAACACCTTCAGTTCATCACCCATAATAGGAAAACCATGGACAGCTGCACTGTTTATAACACTCAGGCAAAGTGGCTCTAAGTATAACGCGAACAGAAGCGGAGCCAGCGGGCAGTCTTGTTTCACAGAGAAGTGATTTTGAACTTGTTGTGAGAGACAGCCATTTACAATCAAGCGCGCTGAAGAGCTTTTGCAACAAAGGGCGCATCCCAGTAGAACGAACTGAACCAAGATTCACGTGATTCAGCAGAGAAAAAGGAAACTGATGCTTGTCTTCATCAAATTCCATCTTTTCCGATACGCGGCACTGCCTGCTCACCGTTTTTTCTGCGTAGCACAAATCCATGCGCTCACTCGTATTCGAATATAGTAAACATGCTCTGTAAATTTATTTATGTGATTTCTCCAGTGCATGTCAAAATCGAAATGCACGCCTAGGCATCTTAAACTTGTTACATGTTGCATCGGGTCACTGTTTACATTGAAGGTAATTTTGTTGTAGTTATAAGTTTTTCCCTTAGACGTGAACCCAGTGTAATTTGTTTTGTGTGTAGTAACAGTGAGCTGATTCTTAGTAAACCACTTTAAGACCTTAACTAGTTCTTCTTTATATTGCTGTCTGGTTCTCCCATTGAGCCTCCCATAAATGCTAACGCAATTTAAACAGCGTGCTTTAATGCTTGGGAATATTTGAAGGTTCGGGGAATGTCATTTACATATAACAAAAAAGAGAACAGTCCCAGCACAGACCACCGTGGCACCCCAGTCAGGACTGCCTGTGGTTTAACAATCAAGTTATTCATTACGTTATATTGACGTGCTAACCAGGACTAAATCAATTCTTATCACGTCGGCCTCGCGGACAAGCACTGGTTGTTGCTTTGAACAACCACTGTATTTTGTGAAGTCACAATAATTGGGGCATGCGAATTTTGAAGTAACTCGGTGGGGGTGAATGTGTCGTGCGGCTCTTCGGACAACATTCAACATTATAATAAACTATGTTCCTATCAGCGCCTGCAGCTGAACCTTGCTTGTGCTTGCGATTGAAATGTCATGTCTTCTTAGTGGGTTGTTCTCAGTCCACAGCGGCTTAAAACATGGAGACTACATTCGAAAGCAAGACAGACTCAGCAAGACTCTGAATCGAAAGGAAGGCTCTTTGCTCAGATAGCAGCAACAAACCTCTGTCAAAATTTGAAGATATACCGGTAGCAACGTAAAAGTATCAAAAGTCGCAAAACCGACAACAGGCAGCCAGTGATTTCTTTCGGTACAGGGCGGTCTACTTTGTGCCCGCTTTGTTTGTGGTTTAAGTGGTTAAATCTTAAATCGTAATATCATACATGATTTTCTTAAGTACTCTCAAAGCGAGCAATTACGCTACCAGTAGTAGTCATGCACGATGTCCAGTAACATTCTGAAGCCGATGCCACGTTCGGAAGGGCCTGCATATCAGGTAGCCTGTAAAGCTAGCCAATAAAACTGACAATCACACCTTTCTGACCAACCTGTATGCAACCTCAAAAACCTGTAACGACTTCTTGGACAAGATAACTGACGATCCAATAACCAGAAAAATGAGCCGAGAGCTTTCAAACAGCGCACAAATATTTTGGGTTGCACGGATCCTATTGTCCTTGAGCAGATAGGAAAGGAACACTATTGACCAGATGCCGTCACGTAGATCCTAGAATGCTCGAGTGTACTTCAACAAACTCCCACAAACTTCAACAAACTCTCAGCCCTTAAAATGCTGAAATGATATTATTATATTATTATCGATGAAAGGTCTAAACTAGTACTGGGTAGTTTAGCATTTAGCCATTCTTACCGCAAGACTCTTAATAGAGGTGGTGTGTAGAAAGCGCAGGTTCGTTTCTCTCCACTGCAGGGAACATTCCTCGTCTGCAGAACAGCAGCACGTGCCATGCTCGAAGCTGGCATCGCCAATGGAGCCATCGTGAACGTGGCCAGCCGCGCAGCCAACGACGCCGCTCCGCTTCTGTCGCTTTACGCCGCCAGCAAGGCCGCCGTCGTCTCCTTCACCAGAACTCTGGCCGCCGAGCTGGCACCGCGGGGCATTCGCTGCAACGCTGTGCTCCCCGGAACCACGGACTCTCCGCCTTTTGCTAACATGCCGGAGAAGATTCGAAGAGCGGTGTGCGAGAAGATTCCTCTGGGACGCTTCGCTCTGCCTCGAGAGATAGCCGAAGCTATTGCTTTCCTCTGTTGTCCGGAGAGTTCCTATGTGGTGGGCTCCGCCTTGTTGGTAGCCGGAGGACGGCCTTGAAAGAACCATTATAAGCGTTAAGGAGCTGTGGTTATTCTTTTCGGGCTCTGTCAAAGGCCCATTGATTGAGTGTCTTTGGGGAGTAACGAAATTTTTGTTGGACGAGGGAAGGGAAAAGAGGCTCGTTTCCCTCTTCGCTCTTTGGTTGTGGTGATTGTTGGCTTCCGTCACGAACTTTTTTTAGTGTGGACCTGAATTTTTTTGTTGATATTAATAAACACATGCGGGAATTGAAATAAAAATTGATTATGAAATAAACCTTCGTTCATTACGCCTTTCTCTGTCAAGCACTTCCTCTGATAACTGAGCTCACTTTAGCGCCTTTGGCAATGTGAAAGAATGTTAACTGGTTTATGGGGTTCAACGTCCCAGAACGGCTCAGGCTCTGGGGAATGCCGCAGTGAAGGGCTGCGAAAATTTCGACCGGCTGGTGTTCTTTAGCGTGAACGGACTTTACTCTGTACATGGGTTTTTAGAGTTTCGCCTCCATCAAAATTCAACAATCGCGGTCGGGATCCAATTGCGCGCCATTATTTCTCAATATTAGCTACATTGAAACAGTATAAACATAAGAGTATCTGGAAGAATCGTAATCATTCTCTCGAGCCTGAATATCTGAAACAGTCCCAGTCACTGTAGTTGTCACCCATGACACACAGAAAAAGACACTTGGGCGAAAAACAGGCAAGTCTCCTCGCACCTCCACCATCTCAGCCGTCATTTCTATTTTGGGCAGGTATTATCATCGCTTTCACTATTTTCAAAGGGGCCTCTATTTACATGAAAATGATGTTTTCTGAGAGCTTATTCCTTTCGCCACTATTGCCCTCGTGTGCGATGCGTTCCTGTTGTTTTCCATGAAATAAGAATTGAAACGAAATTGCACGCGCCTGCCCACTGGATCGAGCTGAGCCATGATGCTGTCACGTCGGGACAGAGGAGAGTCAAAGAGATGTGAGAGGCTGCGATGCCACAGTGGTTGGTGCACTCGGCTACTGATCCGTACTTCCCGGGTTCGATCCTGCCGCGGCGGTCGCGTTTCGCTGGAGGTGAAATGGAAAAGCCGACTGTTTGCTGAGAGATGTGAGTGCACATTAAAGATGCCCAGGTTGTCGAAATTATTCCGCAGCCCTCCACTACAGCCCCTCTTTCTTTGTTTCTTCTTTTACTTGTTTCCTCGTCCCTTTCCCTGGGGTCCGGTCCGGGTATGCACAGAGATGTGAAACAGTTACAGGGCTGTTTCCCTACATTGAAACCAATTTGCATTATTTCTGGAGACACTGACGAAAGAGACACGCGTCGCAAAACCGCATCCGCCGGAGCTGCGAATCTTACGGAAGCGAAATAAACCTCGTGATATGAAAAACATGCGCCCATCTACCTGACATCGTGCGCAGGAAAGCTTATGGCGCATGTGGTCCTGAATCACCTCAACGCTTACATGAAAAGAGAAAGACTGCTTCCCGCCACCAATGTCGACTTTCGAGCTGTGTTCCGGACTCATGCTACAGCTAAAAGAGGAAGTACTCAACCCCTGATTTCTCTCATCTTGCGAGAGCAATCCTCGCTCTGGACATTACCAAAGCCTTTGGTAATGTCTACCACTCCTCCGTCCTTCGGCCACTGAGCACTCTAAACGTGGGCTTCCGTACGCATCCGTATTTAGCTGCATTTTTGCTTGAAAGAAATGCCTGCATGCAACTAGGCAAAGCTCAAACTCAAACCTACACGCTCAGAAGTAGAGGCGCCCGCCCAGGGACAGTGCTGCACCCCTTCCTGTAATATTGTCGCGAGTGGAAGAAAAAGACGAGTAGCGATTGCGGCGCGCCGACGACGACGTTGCTGCTGGTGGACCTTCCTGTTTTGTTCTGTGCTCTCTGTCTTCACCCGTTCTCGCCGCCGGCCTGTACGTCAAGCCGTGACATTTGGTGGAGGTGCTGGGTAACGCATCTCATGCAGCGCACCCCGCCTCGTAGTTCGAGCCCCGTCCTAAGTCCTGGCCGTCGAGTTTTCTTGGAGGAGCCCTCGGCAGAAACTGAGACTCGCGCTAGCCGACGTCCGCAAGGCCAAGCGCCGGAATTCGGACTCTTGCCCGAGGGATCGCGGACATCTAGGACAGCCAACGTCACCATGGCGTCCCAGTCACAACAAACCGACCCCGCGATTGCGTCGAGGATCGTCTACGTGCCTGTCACTCCAAGATCTGTCGTCCCGTTCCGTGGCGATGGCCTCGACGATGTTGAAGACTGGGTCCAGCACTATGAAAGAGTAGCTCGACATAACGGGTGGACTCCCGACCAATGCCTGCAGAATCTGTACTTCTCCCTGGAAGCCACAGCAAAGTATTGGTTTGAGAACCATGAGGCTTCTTTAACATCATGGGAGACATGCAAGAGCGAACTGGTGCGCACGTTCGCGAACCAACACCGGCGACAGCAAGCAGAAGATCTGCTCCACGCTCGCATCCAGGGACCCACCGAAAGCGTCAGGAGCTTCGTCGAAGACGTGCTGCGTCTGAGTGCCCGCTCCGACCCGCGGGCTACTGAGGAGAAAAAGGTACGGGCGTTGATGAGGGGTGTCCGGAATGACATCTTTGGAGGCCTCATACGCAATCCTCCGACCACAGTAGCCGGATTTGTCGCCGAAGCTACAAATATCGAGCACGCATTGGCGACAAGAACCAGTCACTTTCAGAGACTGAGCGCCCTTCCTGCCGTCTCAAGTCTTGCCTCGTCTGGCCTGGGCGGAGTTGGTCTAGCCGATGTTCGAGAAATAATTCGCGACGTCATCTGCGAGGAGCTGAAAAAGCTCTTCCCTTCTCCTGAGCAGCCCGCCTCTGTCTCCATCGCGTCGGCCGTTCGCGAGGAACTGCGACACACGCTGGCGCCAGAAGACGTCCCAATTGTAGCTGCAGCCGACCCACCAACTCTGAGCTACGCCGCCGCAGTTCGTCGTCCGCCTCCCGCCCATTGCCAAGTCCAGAGCGCTCCCGATTCTGGCCTTCAACGCCGCGAGTTCCTGCACCCGTCTGATGCCCGCCTGGGACCGCCGAGACGCAGGAAGACCGACATCTGGAGGACTGCGGACCGGCGACCATTGTGTTTTCACTGCGGTGAGCCTGACCACATGTATCGCTCCTGTCCATACCGCGAGCTTGGCCTAAGGGGTTTTAACCGGGCTGATCCGTGCCCCCGCTACGGTGAACAGCCCCGCGACATACAAGACTACCTTCGACGTTCTCCATCACCGGTTATAGCTTCTCCTCGCACCTCCCGGTCGCCGCCACCTCGCCGCCCACCATCCCCTTCTCGCGGGTCTCGCCGTGAGAGCCTTTCGCCACTTCGGGAAAACTGAGTACGGCGACGCCTGGAGGTGGCGTTGCCGGAGTCGCACGAAGTAAAGAACCTCCGCCTACGTTGGAATGTCCCAGCTCGACCGGTGGCATCCTTGGAAGCGCGAATCGTTTTGTAACCTCTAGCAATGTGCACATTCTGATCGACGGACGCGACGTAACGGCGCTTGTGGACACCGGCGCCGATTACTCGGTCTTCAGCGGAAGTTTCTCTCGGCGTCTTCGCAAGGTTACCACCCAGTGGGACGGACCGCCAATACGTACCGCGGGAGGCCACATCGTAAACCCTGTTGGCAAGTGCACTGCCCGCGTCGAGATCCACGGTGAGACGTGCCCCGCCACATTCGTGATATTGGAGAATTGCTCTAAAGATGTTATTCTGGGCATGGATTTTCTCCGTGAATATGGCGCCGTAATCGACATAGGGCAGAACAGGTTGACCCTCCGCGCACGTTCTTCATCGCCAGTACCGCCTCGGGCCACAGGCTTTGCGATGAAAGTTGATGCCGACCATGTCCACTTGCCGCCGTTGTCGACAGTTTTCCTGCCGGTCCGAGCCGATACAACAGCATGTGGAGAAGGCGTTCTGGAAGGCAGTGTCCAGCTGTTACTTACGCGTGGCATTGGTGTTGCGCGAGGGGTCGCAAATGTTCGACGAGGGTGTGCCAACATCTTCGTGACCAACTTCAGGAACGAGCCGCAGCACCTGACAAAAGGGTCAGTTATAGCCCAAATGGAAGAATTTAGCGGCGTTCGTGAAGCTGTTGCGCTGCCTACAGAGGCGGCCCCGCCCGAGTCTCGAGACCCTGCAACGTTGCCCCTGGATATCGACCCCAAACTTGAGCCTTCCCAAACACGTGAACTGCTCTCTCTTTTGCATCGGTACAATAACTGTTTCGCGACGACATCCCGAGTTCGCCAGACACCCGTCGCCAAGCATCGAATTATTGTCGACACCGCAACGCACCCGATTCGTCAGCCGCCGTACCGCGTTTCCTTGAAGGGAAGGGAAACCATACAGGAGCAAGTGCGCGAAATGATAAAGGACGACGTCATCCAACCATCCAACAGTCCGTGGTCCGCACCTGTAGTACTAGTGAAGAAAAAAGACGGGACCCTACGATTTTGCGTCGACTACCGGCGACTCAACAAGGTGACCAAGAAGGACGTGTATCCACTACCACGCATCGACGACACCCTAGACCGTCTTCGTCATGCCCGCTATTTTTCGTCCATCGACTTGAAGAGTGGATACTGGCAAATTGAAGTGGATGAGCGCGACCGCGAAAAGACTGCATTTATAACCCCGGATGGCCTCTACGAGTTTAAGGTGATGCCGTTTGGCCTGTGTACAGCGCCCGCGACATTTCAACGAGTCATGGATACTGTGCTCGCCGGTCTAAAGTGGCAGACATGTCTCGTGTATCTGGATGACGTTGTCATCTTCTCAAGCACTTTCGCAGACCATCTGGTGCGTCTTGAAGCGGTTCTTCAAGCTCTTCTGAACGCCGGACTCACGCTCAAGCCTTCGAAGTGCCGGTTCGCATACAGTGAACTAAAGTTCCTTGGTCACATCGTCAGCCAAGTGGGTGTGAAGCCAGACCCCGAGAAAACGGCCGCCGTCGCATCTTTCCCTCCACCGTCGGACAAGAAGACCGTCAGAAGCTTTCTTGGTCTCTGCGCATACTTCCGACGTTTTGTACGGAACTTTGCCCAGATCGCGGCGCCACTTTACCGCCTGACGAAGGATAACGTTGTCTTTGAGTGGACCGAGGAGCAACAATCAGCATTCCGCCGATTAAAACACGCCCTTGCAACATCCCCCATACTAGGCCATTTTGATCAAGACGCCGACACTGAACTCCACACGGACGCCAGCAACAAAGGACTAGGAGCAGTGCTGGTGCAATTCCAGGACGGCGCTGAGAGGGTTATTGCGTATGCCAGCCGAGCTCTTTCGCAGGCGGAGGGCAATTACTCGACCACTGAGAAAGAGTGCCTCGCTGTCATGTGGGCCATCACCAAATGCCGGCCCTATCTGTACGGTCGCCCTTTTCGTGTCGTCACCGATCACCATTCGCTGTGCTGGCTCGCCAATATTAAGGATCCAGCAGGCCGCCTTGCTCGGTGGAGCCTTCGGCTACAGGAGTACGACGTCACCATCACCTACAAGTCCGGCCGCAAACACCATGATGCTGACTGCTTGTGTCGAGCCCCCGTGGAGCCGGCACCGGGAGGCGAAAATGACGAAGAGGACGGCTTCCTTGGGGCATTGGACATGGCAGATATGGCTGCTCGGCAACGCAGTGATCCTCAGCTTGATCAGCTGATGGCGCACTTGGAAGGCCACGAAGCTGCGGTGCCTCGCATTTTCCAGCGCATACTGCCGACATTCAAGATAATGCATGGTGTATTGTACAAGCAGAACTTCGACAGCAGCCCGAGGTCGTGGCTCCTTGTTGTGCCGGAAGACCTGCGCGCCGAGGTCGCCCAAGCTTGCCATGACGATCCTACAGCTGGTCACCTTGGCTACAGCCGAACACTTTCACGTATTCGAGAACGGTACTACTGGCCGACACTTCCTAAGTACGTCCGTCACTACATAAGAACTTGTCGAGAGTGTCAAAGGCGCAAAACACCGCCCATACGACCAGCTGGCCTTCTCCAACCACTCGAACCACCGCCTGTTCCGTTCCACACTGTCGGAATGGATTTTCTTGGTCCATTTCCAACGTCGCGGTCGGGCAACAGGTACGTTATCATAGCGACGGACTACCTAACACGATACGCGGAGTCCCGAGCACTTCCGTCGGCGACAGCTGTTGAGGCAGCCCAATTTTTTATTGAGTGCATTGTGCTCCGTCACGGTGCCCCTGCCGTTTTGATCACTGACCGGGGTGCCGCGTTTCTGGCCAAGCTCACACAGGAGATCCTCCGTCTCAGCTGCACCAGCCACCGCCGAACTACTGCGTACCATCCGCAAACGAATGGGCTGGCGGAGCGGCTGAACAAGACCATGGCCGACACGATCGCCATGTACGTGGATGTCGCCCACCGCAGTTGGGACGCGGTACTGCCCTACGTTACATTCGCTTATAATACCCCTGTCCAGGAGACGACAGGTATGTCCCCTTTCCAGCTGGTACATGGAAGACAGGTCACCACGATGCTTGACGCTATGCTACCGCACGAGCCACCTGTCGACGTCGCCGATGATGCCCGACTAGTCTGCGAGCGCGCAGAAGAAGCTCGACAACTCGCCAGACTCCGTACCCAACATCAACAACATGCCGACGCTCGTCGGTACAATCTCCGTCGACGCGACGTCCATTTTTACCCTGGAGACAAGGTCTGGGTGTGAACACCGGTGCGCCGTCGAGGTCTCTCCGAAAAACTCATGAAGCGCTACTTCGGCCCGTATACAGTTGTTCGCCGCCTCGGTGAACTTAATTACGAGGTGCTGCCCGAAGGAACCCGACCGTCATCACGTCGTTCACCCCGCCCTGAAATAGTGCACGTAGTGCGGCTTAAACCGTATTACGCGCGATGATCGCCTGGACCCGAACTGATTTTACCACTCCCTTTTACACTGGCCAGCAGGAGTTGCTGGGCGCGTGTGTGGTTTTCCTTCGTGTGCTCTTGCTTCCGTGCTAGCATCGGGACGATGCTTCTTTATAGGGGGAGGTAGTGTCGCGAGTGGAAGAAAAAGACGAGTAGCGATTGCGGCGCGCCGACGACGACGTTGCTGCTGGTGGACCTGCCTGTTTTGTTCTGTGCTCTCTGTCTTCACCCGTTCTCGCCGCCGGCCTGTACGTCAAGCCGTGACAATATATCACCCTCTTTTCACTAACACGCAAATTGGCAGCCATCCCGGCGCTCTGCACTCCCTGTACACCGACGACATTACAATCTGGACTACCACATGTAGGCACGGTGACATAGAATCGTATCTGCTGGAATCGCCCGAAGTTGTAACCTCGCACACCCAAAGTAAAGCCCTCAGGTCTTCGCCATCCGAATTGGTACTTTTTTATTTATTTTTTATTTATACAGAATACCCCTAAAGGCCCTCGAGAGGGTACTACATAGGGGTGGGGGGGGAGCACAGGCAATTGAAGAGAATAAAAAAAACCACAAATATAAAACAAACAACAAAAGCACAAATAAGACACTTTGGATGACATAAGTAAGCAAAAGGATCAATCAAAAGCACAAATAAGACACTTTGCATGACATAAGTAAGCAAAAGAATCAAAAGAATGGCAGCGCGGCAAAGAACGAAGATTACTGCAGTATTAAAATTATACAAACAGAACACTAATACAATGAATCTTTTTAGTGACAAACCCTGCAAAAAAGGAAGCCATGAATAAATAAAATAACAATGTATTGCGAAGAGTTGAGCAGTAGTTATTGAAGATATAAGTTTAAAATATTGTGACAAAGACGAAGCTGGCAGTGGCGCGGGACGGAGCGCCCGTGCTAGGCCAGCGGCCATTAAATCACCTCATAGCCATCGTTCACCACGCCTCATTCTTCGGCTGGCCGCCACGTAACATTTGGTGTCAGGTGCTGGGGTCCCTTCATCGCCATCCTGGTCCCGGAGCTTCGGTGTCCTGCGCCTGCCGTGGACGTCGGCGGTGAGTACCTGGTCCGCGCCGCCCGGCCGTGCCCCAGCCCGCCGGACCTGAACCGACCTCGCCGCTCACCCCAGCCCCGTCCCCCGCCCGGACCACACGACACGACGACCCAAGACCCCACCGACCCGAGACCCGACCGACCTGAGACCCGACCGACCCGAGACCCGACCGACCCGAGACCTAAGACCCACAAGCGAAGACACCGCCCCCCCCCCCCCCCCCCTGCCCCTGCCGTCCGGTGCGTCCACGGACCTCGGTCGTCAGCTCCTGGCACCCTCCGGCCCGAATGCTTCGTGGACCGGGACTCATTCTCTCATCTTTCTCATCGTGGCGGCCAGCACTGCACCATCTTCTACATATTGTTCGATCCTTCAGTCAAGACCATCGCCATTTCGCCGTCTGTTCGTCACCGATCGAGACGATCGCTCGGAGGACCCGGGTAGTGTGACGAAGACGAAGCTGGCAGTGGCGCGGGACGGAGCGCCCGTGCTAGGCCAGCGGCCATTAAATCATCTCATAGCCATCGTTCACCACGCCTCATTCTTCGGCTGGCCGCCACGTAACAATATTTATCAGGATCAGTGGTGGTTGCGATATGTGAAGGCAGAGTGTTCCAGTCAGATATTATGCGTGGTAAGAATGAATGCGCATAGATAAATGTTCTGCACGTGAAACTTCTAACTTTAAAGGGATGATCGCGGCGGTCAAAAATCGAAGGAGGCAATGAAAAAAAGTCGTTATGAAGTGATGGATGATGATAAAGTTTATGAAAAAGTGATAGTCGTGCAATTTTACGGCGGAGACATAAATCCTGGAGACCTGCGCGTTCCTTTAAGGCTGTGATGCTGGTGTTACGTGAATAATTGGAGTAAATAAAACGAACGGCGCGGTTCTGCAATGATTCAATGTTATTTATTAGGTAAGATTGGTAAGGGTCCCAAATAGCCGAGGCATATTCAATTTTAGGTCGAATTAGAGTGGTATAGGCATGAGCACGCAGGTGAGGAGGAGCATGCTTTAGGCTATGTTTTAAGAGACCTAATGACCGATTAGCAGATGCAAGCATAAGGTTAATATGGTGGTTCTATGCTAAGTCTGAATGAAGGTGAAGTCCTGAGTACTTATACGTGGTGACTAAGCTATTATTTAAGGAGTATGCTGTTTGAATTCGAGACATTCGGTTAGTAAAAGACATCAATTTAGTTTTTGAATGATTAAGTTGCAAAAGCCAGGTTGAGCACCATGCTGTTACTGAATCCAGGTCAGATTGAAGGGATTGGCAATCGGTGTTAGAATAAATTTTGCGATAAATTACACAATCATGAGCAAAAAGTCTGATATGGGAAGAAATGGAATCCGGTAAATCGTTGATAAATATTAGGAAAAGTAAGGGGCCAAGCACACTTCCTTGTGGGACGCCAGAGAGTGTACTTGGCTGAAAGACGAATTGTGGTTATTGACAGTTGTAAATTGAGACCTGGAAAAGAGAAAATCTTTAACCCATGCAATGACAAGAGGGTGAATATTAAGCAGTGCTAGTTTCATTAATAACCGGTTGTGAGGTACTCTGTCGAAAGCTTTAGAAAAATCAAGAAATATGGAGTCTACTTGAATGCCAGCATCAATCGATGAATGTATGTCTTGAATGAATCCGGCAAGTTGCGTTTCGCATGAGTAGCCTTTACGGAACCCATGTTGATATTTAAAAATAATGTCATGTTCTTCAAGATAGTTAATTACCTGTGAGTGAAATACGTGTTCAAGAAGTTTGCAAACAGTGCTAGTTAATGAAATGGGTCGGTAATTTATTGGTGAGGAACGATCGCCAGACTTGAAAATTGGCACAAATTGAGCTAAGCGCCAATCCAGCGGAATCACACCTGATGATAGAGATTGTGAAAAAATAGCGGACAAGATGCGATGAATACTATCAGATGAATTTTTGAGTATTTTGTTATTAAAGCCAAGGTGATCTGATGCTGATGTTGTTTTAAGCTTCCCTAGTAAGGATAAGATACCGGTCTCACTGATACATATTTCGGACATTGATATATTAGAAGTGCTGACAGAAATAGGAGGTAGAGGGAGATTTTCACTGGTAAAAACGGATGTGAATGCGTTATTGAAAAGTTCGGCGCATTCGGCCACTGGAACACTGCTGCCTTCCGCGTTGGTAAGAGTAATGTCAGGATGATTAGCGCGGTTTATTATCTGCCAGAACTTCCGTGGATTGTTTCTTAGCATTGCCGGTAGATCGTGTGTGAAGAAGTGCCTACGTACATATATCAACTCAGACTGATATTCCTTATCACATAGTTTGTACCGTTGCCAAGATTCGGAGTGTCTGTTCTTGTCGGCTTGTCTGTAAAGGCACTTTTTCTTGTTATTAAGGCGACGTAGATGCCTATTAAACCAAGGCAGTGTGTTAGTGCAAGGGATACTGATGACGGGTATGAATCTGTCAATGAGAGTAGCAAGTTTCACGCTGAACAGGTTCCAGTTCGTTTCCAAGGAGCGTGACGAAAAATCGTGAAGAAAATGATCAGCAAAGACTGACAACTGAGCGTTTATTTCACCGAAGTGTGCTCGGTTGTAGCACCTTATTTGTTTAGTACGAGTTACCTTTTTATGGGGCACAAAATTCAGGTTACCCGTGATTATGAAATGGTCGGAAAGGCCTTCTAAGAGCGCAATGTTGGAGCAAAGGTAAGGATCACTTGTCAAGATAAGATTGAGAATATTGGCTGTAGTGGCGGAACGACGCGCAGGTTCAGAAATAAGTTTGTGCAAAGAGAAATCGAGACAGGACTGGAGGAAAGCCTGAGCTTCAGGATCATTAGCAGGAGCTGTTAATGACGACCAGTTAATAGCCGGAAAGTTAAAGTCACCAAGTAAAAGTAAGTTTGGATTCGGGAAACAACAAGTAAGATCGCTTAATAAATTAGAAACCTGACTTTCGAATGAAGAATTCATGTCCGGAGGGCGGTAAATGACGCCAATGATGGCGACCGTGGGACCACAACTCAACCGAACCCATACCGATTCTATGTACGACGTGACCTCGATAGGCACAGCAGTGAGCACTTCATTGACAGCCAGAAGGACACCGCCACCTCTAAGGCCCGTGCGGTCACAACGAAATATGTTGAATTCGGAGTCACAGGCGAAAACGGCATCATCAGGAACCATGTCATTTAACCAAGTCTCGGTAAGCGCGATAACCGAGGAGCAGCATGAATCAATTAACGAAGAAAGAGCTACGTTTTTAGAAAGAACACTCCTTATGTTAGTGTACAGAAAACTGACATCGTAATTGGAGCTAAGCTGCGCATTTCGCCTCACGGGTGGTTTGGCAGCCACTTTACGAGAACTGGAAGGGATGCGTCAGGCAAGGGACACGCGCACTGCGCTACTGGTTTGATCATCCCAGAAATACGAGACACCATTGATTAGTAATAAATCTTAAAGAACATCACCGTCCTGCAACTGACATCGCCTTGGATGGAGCCCCCTTCCAAAAAGTCGCAAATATTAAGGGCTTGGGTTTCTACATGTCCAATATTGGCACTAACACCAATGCTATAAAAGCTATTCCCAAATTTGAGCAGAACAACGTCACACTAAACAAAAATGGCTGAGGCTTAGCTTAGGTTAAGCCTAGTCAGATGCGAAGCATATTGTCGCCGAGTTGCATATCGAGCACGCCGCTTGGCTAGACGTTCTTCACGCTCTTCATCAGTCTCTGTAGCACGCCGCAACTTTTGCTTCTCATTCCAACGAGCAGCCCTGTCTCCAGGAGGCATCTCTATCCCGTGTACGCCTAGCAGAGGCAGGCGCACCCCCTTGTATACCGCCGCTCCAGCATCACGTGTTCACTACAGCGCACCTAGCGGCAGAAGCAGGAAACACATTGGTCGCGACGCCTCGCGCGAGGGCGCGAGCTGGGGCCCCGTTTCTCCTATGTCGTTACGTCACGCATCACGTGGTCCTCCTTGGTCGCGACGCCTCGCGCGACGGCGCGAGCTGGGCCCCCTTTCTCATCTGCTGTGACGTCACGCAGCACGTGGTCATCCTTGGTCACGACGCCTCGCGCGACGGCGCGAGTTGGGCCCCCGTTTTTCATCTGCTGTGACGTCACGCATCACGTGGTATGACATGGAGGTCACGAAAGGTCAATGGTAACGACACCGCCGCTCTCGAGGAGCTGGGTTGGGCTATTTTAGTATGCTTCGCATAAAAGCATCTCCAACCGCCACTGGGGCATGAGAGAGGCTGACAAGTGCCACCTAGCCTACCGCATTCTCCAAAACAGCGTCTACACCGGGGACCCCGCGCACCGGCATATCGTTTGGGCTCCTGCTCACATGGGCCTTAAGGGAAATGAGGCAGCTGACGCCGCCGCTCGCGCGCTCTCTCACCGGACATTCCCCTCCGACCCCGACGATCAGGACCTCGAATTCACTCCCGCTTACTCCTTTAAAGACATTGTTTTACTATATATATCTGGCCACGGTCTTTATCCCCGCCCGTGTAAAGGTCTCTCAAAGGCGGAGGAGCGGCTTCTGCTTCGCCTGTATACCAATACTTTGCTGTGCCCGGCAGCTCTCAAACACTTCGACCCTTCTTTCTCGGGCAGCTGTCCGCACTGTGCGGAGAAGTCTTCGGACATTTACCACATGGTGTGGGCCTGCCCCTCCAACCCTGCTATCCCCCCTCACCCCAACCCAACCCGGGAGGACTGGGAGGCGACCCTGCTCGGCTGCTCTGACCTGCAGGCCCAACGGGCCTTGGTCGCGCGAGCCCGGGCGGCCGACGCCACTGGGGTCCCGAACTAGGGACCTCCACCTAGTACTTGTAAGGGCTGGCCCCCTCTGGGTCAGCTCATGCAATACCTCCAGTAGTGCATGTGTAAATAAATGTTTTCCATCACCACCTCGTTAAGGCGTTGAATTACCTGTTAATTCCCCCAGCTCTACCTCTCCCCGTGAGAGACCGAGCAAGTGGGCAGTATAACCAGAACTGCCTACAAAACGGCCTTTCTCCAAGAAAAAACAACAGCTACCGTCAAACTTCTTCAGCTGGGGGTACTTAATACGTTAGAAGAGCTAGTCGAAGCACACTTATTGGGCCAATACCACCAACTCTTCCGGGCGATAACCGGGCAGCAAATCTTAAATCGATTACAAAGTTATTTCCCTGGTCAAATCAATGCTCAGTGTTCCCCTCCCGATGCCATCAGTGCAAATATTAAGGCGAAAGCATTTAATGCCTCATCGTTGTCGACAGAAGTCTATCAGCAGAGGTGTCACGCTTTTGACGGATGTCCACCCAGGTATGTGGAACAGTTATTGCGTATTTCCTTTCCTAAAATGCAATTTTCATTTCCTTCATTACGGCCCCTCTTTCTTTTTCTTCTTAAACTCCCACTTCCTGCCTTCCTATACAAACGGATGACAGCTGTACACTTAGATATGTGAGACAGTTACTGCCGAATTTTGCTTTCTTCAAATACAATTTTCATTTTCTTCATTACGGCCCCTCTTTCTCTTTCTTCTTTCACTCCCACTTCCTGCCTTGCTCTACAAACAGATGACGAGTGTCCACCGAGGTATGTGAGACAGTTACTGCGGAATTTCCTTTCCTCAAATACAATTTTCTTTTTCTTCATTACGGCCCTTCTTTCTCTTTCTTCTTTCACTCCCGCTTCCTCCCTTCCTGCACGGTGTGGTTAAGGTGTCCACCGAGGCGACAGAGAATTACTGCAGCATTTCCTTTCCTCAAAAACCGTTGCGTTCAAAGGGCAATGGGTTGCGCCGAGTGGTGGTGGTGTTCCGTGGACTCCCTGGCTCCCCTGCAACACACTGTCGCGTTCCGCTCCTACAGGCGAAGCTGAAGCGTCATTAATTAACAGTTAATTAGTATTTAGTCATTCATCAGTAATTAGCCAATAATTAGTAATTTTTCGTTAGTTAGTAATGAGGCAACAATTATGCACGGCGTCATCCAGTGGTGGCATCCCCACTGCCACAGAGGCAGCCAAAGTGGTGCGGAAGACGCTTTCGCATCTACGCAATTAGACAAAGTGCCCCCTGAAATTTGTTACATACCGCCACTCCCTAAAAACAGTCACCTGGAGCACAATGACGAGCGACGCATTGCCAAAGCTGAGGCCCTTCTCAAGCGCTACCCACATAATCCGTGTTTATCACATGGCAGTCCTTACGCCACGTATAGCAATCCTGACACTCGCATCCATGCCCGTGCTAGACCGCACACCGACAAACACGCCCGACAGCAAGGGCATTCAGTATACCGCGAAAGAGCTCAGCTCACCTGGACACGTAGACCACCTCATGGTCCTCGCTATACTGTTTGTGAAGGACCCGAGCCCTTGCTACTCTGCGTTCCCTGTCTCGCTCAGGGTGCATGTTCTTGGGGATGGGGGTTACGTTGAGGTTAGAGCGGAGGGTAGCAGAAAGGGGGACCCCCTCGGTAGGCTCTGTAATTGGGGTCAGGCTCAACTGGGACAACAAAGTACGACCAGCCTCTGAGCTGGATAGACGGGATAGTTGTGCCATAAAGGTAGCTTCTTTCAGCTCCTCAAAGGTGTTGTGTACACCGAGTTTGAGGAGTCGGTCGTTGGATGTGCTGGGGGGAAGACGTAGAGCCGTTCTCGTGCAACTACGTAGGAGCGCATTAACCCGGTATCTCTCCTTCTGTTTGAGGGGTAAGTATGGAAGGGCATATGTTGTGAGCCTTATGATGTAAGCCTGGGTGAGTCGAGTCGTGTTTCGCTCGCGTAGGCCAGCCCTGCGGTTCGCTATGCGGCGAATCAGTCGAGTGGTGTGTTGAGCGTGTGTTTGAAGTGTCTTTATGACTTCTCCGTGCGCACCGTGGGAGTGGAGAACCAGTCCTAGCACGCGGATTTTGTGTACTAGTGGGATGGGATGGGTACCTATAGCGAGAGAGATGGGTGCATTGACTGAATCGCGTTGCTTGGGCCGGTAGAGGAAAAGCTCCGATTTTGAAGGGGAGCAGGTCAGGCCACGCTCCCGTACATATGCGTCGATGGTGGTTAGTGCCAATTGTAGGTGTTCTTCTATTTCGGCATCGCTGCCATGGTTTGCCCAGACAATGATGTCGTCGGCGTAGAGGCTTAAATGGATGTCGGGAATTTGAGCTAGCTTTTGTGGTAGGTGAAGAAGTGCTATGTTGAATAAAATAGGGGAGAGCACGGCTCCCTGGGGCGTACCTCGTGCTCCCAGCGTGATCCCTGGTAGGCTGTGATCACCGAAGGTAAGCGTGGCTGTGCGGTGGCTGAGGAAGTCTCGGATGTAGTTGTACATCCTGGCGCCGACTCCCAGGGTCGTAAGGTTTTCTAGGATAGCTGAGTGTGTAACGTTATCAAATGCCTTAGTGAGATCCACCCCTAGGATAGCTTTAGTGTCGGAGGTCTGTGAGTCGAAAATGTGATGTTTTAGCTGCAAAAAGACGTCCTGTGTGGAAAGCCCTGATCGACATCCAAACATGCTAGTGGGCATGAGATTGTTGCTTTCTAGGTATTGGCAAAGCCTGCGCTGAAGTACATGCTCCATGACTTTGCCAACAGAAGATGTGAGGGAGATGGGTCTGAGGTTAGAAGTAAGCAGAGGTTTGCCAGGTTTGGGTATGAAAATGACTCTCGCCTCTTTCCATTGTGGTGGGAGGGTGCCCAGTCGCCAGCACTCATTAAAGTATGCTGTAAGTGCAGCAATGGATTGTGCGTCGAGATTCCTGAGAGTCTTGTTATGTACCCCGTCTGGGCCGGGGGCTGCGGACGTGTTAAGCGTCTGGAGTTCAGCCTGGACCTCTGCTTCTGTAATGGGTTGGTCAAGCTGGTCGTTAGGGGGGCCTGCATAATCAGGGTGGTGTGCAGGAGGGTATGTGGGGAAGTATTGATTCCGAAGGTCTTGGAGGAGGTCTGGTGGAGGTAGATCTGAAGTATGTATGAGTTTGGTGAGGGCGTGTCTCTGGGCAGTCTAGAGTGAGTGGAGTCTATTAAGTGCCGAAAAAGGTACCAGGTCTGAGGCACACTCATATTGCCATCAAGCTTGTTGCAGATAGATTCCCATTTCTGATGTGAAAGATTCGCTGCGTGTGTTTCTATCTCTTTGTTAAGGCGGGCGAGGCGACGCTTAAGTGTGCGATTCCATCGCTGCCTTTGCCAGCGGCGCTCTAGGCCTGTTTTAGCCTCCCATAAATGTAGGAGGCGGAAGTCAATTGTGTCGCTTGGGCAGTCTTCGGGTAGAGTACAAGTTACGGATCGGACATCGCTTTTTAGCTGCTCGGTCCATGCGGTGATGTCCGTGATGGGAACGAAAGTGCGTGGTGTTCTACATGAGCGGAAAGAGTCCCACTTTGTAAGAATGGAGCCTCTGGGAGGCCTGCGATGTAGTTGAATGTGTAAGAGAATCTCGATGATGAAATGGTCGCTACCAAGATTCTCTTGTGTGTTGCACCATGTGGCGTGAGGGAGGCGATGTGCGAACGTAAGGTCTGACGTAGTGTCTTTACAGACACTGTTTCCCGTGCGTGTAGGAGAAGTGGGGTCTGTGAGAAGGGAGAGACCGGCTTGTTGCGCGGCTAACCATACCCGACGTCCTTTCGGTGTGTCGTGTGGGTAACCCCAGGCTGTATGTGGGGCGTTAACGTCTCCCACGACGAGTAAGGGGCACTTGTTGGCTATGCGCTTCGCGAGGGTAAAGAGGCGCTCGAAATTACCTTGAAGGCACTTAGGGTGGCTATATACATTTAGGATGAAGACACTGTTCGCTCGAGTGTGTTGCGGCACAAGCTCAATAAGAAGGTGATCAATGTCTTCAATCACTATGGAATGGGAGATGGTGGTGAGTGAACGACGAACCAGAAATGCTACCCGAGGGAGTGTGGGGGATATGGGCAGAACAGGAGCATAGCCGGCTAGGGTGAGTGGGTTTGAGGGTTCCTGCAGGGCAAGGATGTCGGGTCCTGTAGCGCAGGACAGCAGTTGGTGGATTACGTGACGCTTGTGACCAAATCCCCGGCAGTTCCACTGCCAGAGTGTAAGATTACGGAGTGGAACTGCCATCATGATAATCTATAGAGGAGGGAGCTTTAACGGGGGGTTGGGAGCCCTGAACTATGGTAGGGATAGGGTTGGCCTGTTCCTCCGGTGCTTTGGGCTTCTTGCGTCTGTTTGGTGTGGGGTCACGCTTTGGGAGTCGGGACTCAAGATCGTTACAGCGTTCAGAGAATCCTTGAGTTAGCACATCGAATCGGTGGTTAAGAATAGCGTTGTCTTGTGTTATGCGGATTACTGCGGCTTTGATGGGTGTGTATTCCTCGTTGATGCGAGTTAAAGCGTCCTGCAGTTTTGCCTCAAAGCGAGCTGCAAATGATTCAAGCAGGGTTGGTATGTTGTTTAGTGACATGGGTGTGGAGGGAGAGGGCGTTGTGCACGGAGGTGAATTAGTAAAGGGATCAGTGTCAGCCTCCATTGCTAGCAAATCAGGAGAGGAATTGGGCTCGGAGTGGGAGGACGAGGTATCGGTGGTAGGCGGGTTGGGAGGAGGAGTTTGGGATGTGGTAGGAGCGGGAGCAGGTGGAAGGGTAGAACCAGCGGCAAGAGCACTTATCTGGGCTTCCAGCTTGGCGATGTGTTGACGCAAGGCGGCGGCTTCTGCTCGGGCTGCTGTAGCTTCTGCTTTAGCCGCTGCTGCCTCCTCCTGAGATTTTGCCAGGGCTTGTTGTAGACTGGGTTGTGCAGGCAAGGATGTCGTGTGCCTGTGTGAGGAGGCGGAGGTGTCCCAGACTTGTTTCAACAGCACTGACCAAGCTGGTTTGTTTTGGTTGGGCTGTGGGAGTCCGGATGACAAATGGTGAAAATTTTCTCTGGAGAGGACCAAGTCGTGCTGCTGCGTTTGTCGGTGGTTTGGCTGTTTCCGTGGCTGGTGTATGTTGCGTCCCTTGCAGGATCCCGTGCCTGTCAGGTGTGGGCCCTCGCACAGAATGCACTTGGGCGTGCAAAGTGTGTCTTCTTGGGAGTGTTGTGTTCCACAACGGGGGCAGATATTTGTCTTGGGACTCGGGCATACGTCGTGGCGGTGACCCGGCTGTCTGCAGTTTGTACAGGCATCCGGACTGCCACGGTATGGGGTGCAGCGGTGGATGGCTCCCATGTATTTGATGGAGTGAGGGACTGTGGTTTCGTCGAAGGTGATCAGGATGGAGTGTGTCTTTTCCATGCGTCGCGCTGGTAGAATGGTGTATTCAGGATTTCTTTTCACCAGGTCGTTGTACAGTTGCGTCGGCATCTCGTCGTCATACGCGTTCGTGATGACTCCTCTGGTAGCCCCCGGTGGTGGTGCTACGTATGCCGCGCAGGGATATGTTTTGCCTCCGATGGTGAGAGAGGTCAGCGTCTTGAGAGTCTCGACTGTTGGGAAATGTGTGGTTGCCATGGTGAAAGTATTGTTCGTCGGGTGGACGCGCAGGCAGAAGTCGTCCGGTGGAATGATATCGAGCTGGGTCTGCACTGTCTTCAAGAGCCGGTGCGCTGGGACATCTAGGAGTCGTAGTTCACCTCGCGGGCGAACGACTACTCGAATAGCTTTAGGTGGGAGTGGTGGCAGCTGCTTGCTCCGCTGTACTGCGAGGCGAGCCTCCTTAGTCGCAGGTGGTAGACGGGCCGGCGTCTTGCCGCTGCCGGTTACGGCTGCTGCGTGGCGCGACGCGTTGTTGGCGTTCGGGTGAGCTGCGTCTGAGGTAGCGATATACGACAGGCTCCCGTATGGCCCTGGCGGTAGCCGACAATAATGCAAAGCTTCTAACCTCCAGCTCAATCATTACCAATTCGACCACAGAGGCAGAAGAGGCAGCCATCGCGCTTGCTCTCATTTCTACATCTGCCACAAAAATTATCTCCGATTCCAAATCTGCAATTTTAAATTATGCGAAGGGCTACATATCCAGCACCGCTGCTCGTTTACTACGTTTCTGGCAGCCCCGGCGCCTCATCACCCTCATCTGGAGGCCAGCACATGGTGGCCTCCCTGGCAACGAGGAGGCTCATTCCCTAGCCCGAGGTCTCACATTCCGGGCAGGAGTCGAGCCCCCTCTACGAGCCTCGGAGCGCCTGCTCTCCTTCCGTGACATTCTCTCGTACTACCGAGACAAACGAAGGGAATACGCACCCCCAGCTCCATCCCTCACCATACCGCAGGCTGCACATTGGCGACAACTAGAAACCCGAACTGCTCCATACCCAATACTGCTGCATACGCGATACCCAGACCAATTCCCGTCATCATGCAAACTTTGCGGCAAACCAGGAGACTTCTTACACACCCTCCTCACATGCCCCACCTTCCCTCATCCCCCATCACCAACCGCGGCGGAGTCTTACTGGGAGTCTCTGGGACGAAGAAGAGGCTGTGGTTTATTTCGCTGCTCTTGCCCGTCTGCCTTTTTTGCAGTTTCACGGCCTCTTGGGACATCCTGTTACTCGGAGGGGCCCTTTTCGGCGGCTTGTGGTCTCTGGCGGCTGGCTGGTTAGGCCTACCAGCTGCCAGCTTGGCCATGGCCGATCGGGTTACTCCAGATGGCCCGCCACCCTCGAGCGGCTCTTCTTCGTGTGCGGCAAATCCTGAATCTACCTCGGACAAGTCTTCGGACCATCACACGGACATCCCTTTGCACGCTGGCGTGCTTGAGGATCCTGCCCTTGCACACCATTCCGGAGGCGCCTCCTGTGGCCCCGTAGAACCTGGAGTCTCCCAGGTCTTGTGGTCCCCTGGTCTCTCGCAGCCAGCAAGGCTTCCGGAGTTGCCTCAACCCGCCCGTTTGGAGTTGGGCACGGACGCTGTTGCCATGCGGGCTCACGAACAGCTAATGACAGCGATCTTGGACAACGACAATAAGATAGGCCCGGCAGCTCGCGCAGTCCTACTGTCTCTGGTTTGCGACCTGTACCGCCAAACGGCGCATTTTTTTGCGTGCGCGGTCGCCGAGACCAAATTTTCGAGGACGCTGCAGACCTCATTGGAAGCCAGAGAGCGCGAGCTGGACGCCGTTAAAGTACAGCTTGCGGAGATGTCTGCTAGGGTCACCGCGGCTGAGGCGGATCTTCGCGACCTGAGGCAGGAGGCATTGGTCCCCCGGACTTTCGCAGATGCCCTGCGTGGTGCTCCTGTTCCGGTTCAGAGGGACATCGGAATTTAAGCCCTGGACGCGACCCCTGGCCAGCCACAGCCTCCACCTGCTTGGAACACCCGACCGAACCCCCTGCCGCATCAGATGTTTTTAACTTCCGTCGCGGCTTCAGCAGACGTCGGCCGTGAGGTGGCTGCATTGATTAGGGAAAACATCGATCCCGAGGCCGAGGGAATCGGAGCTGTTGCCCTTCGGCCTTCCCCTCGTGTCCTCACGGTTGCCTCCAGTGACCCTGCAGACCTGGACCGTCTCAAGGCCGCCATTATCCGCATCGAAGCCACTAGAACCGCGATTAAGGTCCGTGTCCCGCGACAGAGGAACCCGCACATTCGCCTGGCAGGGGTCGACCCCGACGTGCGGCCACAGGACCTAGTTACGGCACTCAACCGCCGGAACCCTAATCTTCATCTGGACCCATCCTCCTGTAAGGTCAGACTCTCATTTCCCCAAAACTCCGGACAGTTCGTCCACGTCCTCGAGGTGGATCCTCCTGCTTTCGTCCGTTTATGCGAGGCACGTCGCGTGACCCTCGGGTGGACTTCAGTTGAGGTGCGTGAAGACCTGCATGTGCCGCTCTGCACTTATTGCGCTCAATATGGCCACGCTCTGACGGCTTGCACGTTGAAAAATGACCCTTCAAAGGCTTGTTGCACCCGCTGTGCGGGGTCACATGCCTTGGCCGCCTGCCCAATTTCCATCCAGGATCCCCAACGGAAGTGCGCCCCTTGCGCGGCCGCCGGTCGCTCGTCCGATCATCCTGCCGGGCATGTCTCTTGTTCACTCTTGCGTGAACGTACGGAGAGAATCCGTTCCCGCACTAATTATGGCTCGTAGCGCTCCTCATGTAACCCCGTGTCCTCCGCCCGACCACATCAATTTTCTCCAAGTCAATTTGGATCACACCCGGTGTGCGACTGCCCCGATGGTTAAATATATTTTGGACAATAATATCACAATCACCACTGTCGGAGATCCATATATTAATACCCATAACGAATTTGTAGGAATTCCCTCCACTTTTTACAAAATCCTGTCTCCCGAAAATCCTCGGTGTGTCATATTGCTACACAATCCTACCTTTGATATTTTCCCTACTTTAATTTTTCCTGAAGTTGTTTCCATCTTATGTTCGACATCGACTGATCAATTCCTTTTTGTAGCAGTATATGTACCACCTCGCGCCGATATTACAGTATCTCTGGCTTTGCTCACCACTTGTATCCAGACTTCACCCACTGACAAAATTATCATTTGCGGTGATTTTAATGCAAAAAATATTTTATGGGATGGCAATACCACTGATGCTAGAGGAACTCATGTTGAAGCTTTTGCGGCTTCTAATGCCCTGGTTCTTCTGAATAATCCGGACTCTTTACCAACTTATGAAACTCCATATGCTTCCAGTTGGATTGACATTAGTCTCGCTTCACCTAGTTTGCTTGCAATGGGCTACTCCTGGGAAGTCATTCCTGATTTATCTCTTTCCGAACACAGATTTATTACATACTCTTTTCTTTCCCAACCGTTGTCGCCGTTCAAGTGGCTTACCAGAGCCAGCTCCAGCCGCTTAATTGCCCAGTTAACTTCGTTGCCTTGGTTCAAATCTTTTTAAAATTATCAGTTTCATTCGGCGTGTGCTCTTGATCATGTCCTCTCAAAATTTAACGCCACCTTTATGTCACTTTACAAGAAAAACTTGCGTTTGGTTAAACCACATTTTCCCGAGGGTTCAATTTGGTGGACGGCTGATTTGAGCATGGAGAGGTCCCGTGTGCGCGCTCTTCGTCGCCGTTTTCAACGCATTTCAGACCCACAGCTGAGAATTCTTCAGCGTTCAATTTATTATAAAGCTCTTGCTCAGTATCGCTCTAACATCAGAACCACACATGATAGTTATATAAAAGAGATCTGCTCCACAGCTACACGTAAATATCTCTTTGGAAAGCCATATAAACATGCTTTTGGCAAGCTCAGGTGCCCTTCCATTATCCCTCCTCTACGGTACGCTGATGGCACATATACTGAAACGCTTCCTGACGCTATACAGTTGCTCCTTCGTACTCACGTCGCTACAGATGATTCTTCCCGTGATCTCCCTTTTCATACTCATGTTCGGGACATTACTGCGCAGCCTTACAATAACCCAGTCCAAGATTTACCGTTCACTGCTGCGGAGATCGAAGCTGTCATCAATTCATTAGATTTGTCGTCTTCTCCAGGGCCTGATCTTATCTCTCCCCGTTTTGTTGTCGCCTTGTTTAACGCTCATCCCTTGTTTTTCGTCTCCCTCTTTAATTCTGCCTTGCACTTGGATTACTTTCCGCAGACATGGAGAATTGGCAGAATTACTTTCATTCCCAAACCGAACAGACCAAAGCACCTTCCAAATTCTTACCGACCGATCTGTATTAATTCGTCTTTCGGTAAGGTGCTCGAGCGTTTAATATATGGTCGGCTGTATTACTTCCTGCGCCAAAATAAATTACTTCATAGAAATCAGTATGGTTTCACGCATGGTCGCAGTTCTGTTCAGGCTCTATATCATTTGCGGGAGTTCTTACATAGTTATAAACAACAAAAAATTCCTGTGGTTCTAATTTCTCTGGATTTCAGAGGAGCATTTGATAGTGTTTGGCACCGTCTGGTTTTACATTTTTTACCAAAGCATCGTTGCCCTCGAAATCTATATTCCCTTCTGGAGTCTTTCCTTCATAACCGCCATTTGACCTATCAATCTCCTTCTTGTACTCTTTCTGTGCCTTCTTCCCTCGGCAGTCCGCAGGGTTCACTTTCGCCACTGCTTTGGAACATTTTGCTATATGATCTCCTAAACCTTCCTGTGCCCTCACCTATCCACATTCAGGCATATGCAGATGACACCATTGTACTCATCCCTGGCAAAACTAGCCGCGAGTTGTCAACGCTGGGCTCAAATGTTTTAACTTTAATCCAAAACTGGTGTACCACGTCCCACGTTCAGTTAAACCGAGAAAAGTGTTCTTATGTTTTGTTTTTTAATGGAGCTCCGGCGTTACATAAGCGTAAGCCGACTATTCGACTAGACACTTACAGTCTCAAGTGTGAACCGAGTATTAAATTATTAGGTGTTGTCTTTGACTCTTACTTAAGCTTTATTCCCCATGTTAATTATTTGCAAACGAAAATTCTTGCATCTACCACCAGGCTCCTTAACTGGTTCCATTTCCATTTTCGTGTTTCTCCTTCTCATATGCGCCAAATTTATCATCAGGTTATTCTCCCTACAATTACCTATGCAGCCCCAGCTTGGTGGTTTCATTGCCCCCTTTCTCGGCTAAGAGATCGTGTTTTATCGCTTCAACGAATTCCCCTTCTGGCTCTTACTGGTGCCTATCATACTACGCGAACCGCTGCTCTTCATGTTCTTGCGAACGTTCTTCCTCTGCCTATCTATCTGGACCAGTTATGCGCAGAGTTTATGCTTTTCACGTTACGTCAATCCGTAGTGTACGGCAATACTTTTTATGATCCCTCTCACATTCAACCTTTATTTGATCCCTGGTCAGACCATCCCTCATTAAAATTTAAATTTTCTTTTGTTCAACTTAGTTCTCAAGAAGCTGTATTCTTTTCTTGTCAACGTGCCCTGCATATTTACACTGATGGGTCTTTCACTCCTCGCTCAGCTGGTGCAGCATTTGTTGTTCTTAGCTCAACACAAAATATTGTCCACGTACACCGTCCATCTTTAGAACCACCCTCTAGCGCCTATGCCGCTGAACTTGTAGCCTTTCATTCTGCTGTTGTTTATGCTATCCACAACCCTCCCTCTACGCCTGTTCATTTTTACACTGATTCTCTGTCTCTGCTTTCTGCGCTGTCTTCAGTTACTTCTTACAATCCGACTATTATTGCAATTAAGAAAGATCTCTATCGTTTGTCTTCTTTAGCCCCATTTCTTTTATTTCACATCCGGGGTCATTCTGGAATCTTTGGAAACGAGTTAGCCGACCAAGCTGCTGGTAGTGCCGGCCAATTTGGAAGTTTATATATTTCTACCCTTTCACGCCATTGCGTTCGTTCCCGTTTGCATCATTCTTCACTTCTTTTATGGAGCATTTTTTGGCGCGAGAATAATGGTGGCACTGAACTATTCAACTGGATCCCTGATACACTTAACATTCCCCTTATTCGTCTACACAGGAATCCTCTAATAACGTTACTTACTGGGCATGGTAGATTTCCGTTCTATTTTAAAAGATTTGGCCTCTCTCCGTCTTCAACTTGTTCCTGTGGATTGTTATGTGAAAATATCCGTCATTACTTCCGGGACTGTTCCGTTACTGCTTCTTTAGTTTCTCGTTTAAAATCTCTTTGCTCATCGGACATCACACCATCTGTTTACCCCTCCCTTCTCCGAAACCCTGCTGCTTGTGCTCTTCTCCTTCAAATGGTTCACCTCATAAGTAGTAAAATTCCAAATTATTCACGCTGATTTCTCTCTTTCCTCTAATCTCTTTTCCCCAAGCTTTGCACAGCGGAGCGCCCCGTGCTCCTTTATTGAGCATAGGTGGCTTTGTCGTGGCGTGACTGTGACTACGTCCTTGACTGTGTGACTGCGACTCTGTATTGACTGCGTGACTGTGACTGTGTCCTTGTCTGAGTGACTGTGACTTCGGTTTTTTTGTCTTTTGTCTTGATTATGTTTTTATTTTTGTGATCTTTATTATGTGGCCGGCGCTCAGTGCTTTCTTTGACTGTTACGGTGACAATGACTTTGCAGTGACTTGGGTTTTCTTTTTATTATTATTATTATTATTTATTTCGCGGACTGCACGCTGTGCTTTGGCTATCTGCCTGCGTCTAACTTACTATGACGAGACTTTTGTTTTCTTTTCTTATGAGTTTTTTTTATGCTCTGTTTTTCGCTTAATTTTTTTTTTCTTCTTTGAAACATTTAGTTATTTTTCATTTATTTTGAATTGGCGTTAAGCCTGGCAAAGCATTGCTGGTCCAGGCATTCTCTCTCTTTCTTTTATGTTTTTTTTACCTCTTTTTTTTTAGAGGACCAATAAAAGGGTAAAAAGGGAGTCTCTTCTGACCAGCTCGTCCGCTCAAGACCAGCGCCGGATCATCTCCAGCGCTCACAGAAGGATTGCGCTCCAGGGGCTATCCTTCGCGTTGTAAGGGTGCCTCCTCCTCACATTGAGGAGGCATCCAAGTGCCGTGTAGGGGGCTTTGCCCCCACGATTTACATCATTGGCAATAAAAGTTTCCACCACCACCACCACCTGGACACACACTTGGCCTCCCTATTACTAAGATATACAGCAATCCCAAAGATAAAGGCAAAGTCATTCTGGGAACCCTGGGCTCCTTTCCTTCGTCAAAGCTCCTTGTGATGGGTGATTTTAATGCACGTCACGCGCACTGGGGGTACACCTGTGGTACCTCCAAAGGTAACCTCATTTCTACCCCGATGGCTGATTACAACCTTGTCCTGGTCACAAACCCCACCGTACCCACTCGCATTGGCACAAGTATCACCCGCGACACCACACCCGATATCGCATGGCCAACACCGAACATAATCGTTAAACCTCATAGAGTGCTCCAAGACAGCCTTGGGAGTGGCCACTTTCTAGTCTCCACTATTATTGCTTACGGTTCCAAGATTTTCAACCCTCGTTCTCAGCTTCTCACTGACTAAGATAAATTGAGCTCATACTTGGCAGCTGATTCTACCGAACCCCGAACGGTCGCCGACTGGATAGGCCGTCTGGTGGATGCCATCTAGGGGAACAGCAAACACACTAAAAAATACCCCTACGGCACCGCAGGTTGATCCTAATCTATCTGGTCCATGGGAGGCCTGACAGGGACTTCTCAAGCGCTGGCGTCACCAGCAACGCAATCTTAAATTGAGACTGCGCATAGCCGCTCTGACTCGTGACCCAGAAGAATACTCGAACAGGCTAGCCCGCGCGAACTGCTCGAAATTTTGTAGTGATCTCAAAGGTACATTAAGCACTAAAGGCCCGTCGTCCCTCCTACGTGCTTTCTTAGATCCAAAAACCCTTAAATATCAGACACAGGTCAACACAAAACGTCTAATACAACTAGAGTTCCAAAAGGTCACCGACGTAATCGGCGAACTGCGGGACACTTATATACTACATTCCTTCAGTCAACAGATCCACCCAATCTACCTTCACGTAAGCGAAATTTTCATGCCGAAATCACCTTAAACGAAGTCGGCCGAGCACTCTTAAGTATTAAGGCGAAAGCCTTTAATGCCTCATACTGTCGTTAGCAGACGCGTCGGCAGCCGTGTCGACCGACCCGCCGGCAGCCGTGTCTGTAGGTTTGTCCGCCTTTCGGCTTCACTGCTTAAAAATAAACTGCGCCGAGGGTTGGAATCAAACCAGGGCCTTTGGCATTTGCAGCGGAGACGCTACCACTCCGCCACGAAGGCTCAACGTTCGAACATGAATAAAGGCGTATCTAGTGAATGCATGGGTTTCATAAATAAAAAAGGAATAAATCAAGAAAAGAAAAAATAAAAATAAAATAACTAAATAAACAAAAATAAAAACTAAATAAATATAAGATATGAAATAAAAACTAAAAACAATAAAGTAAGAAAAGGAGCAAAAAATTAAAAAAAAACACACAATATGCAAAAAAAGTAAATAGAAACAAACAGTGCGCCAGGAAACGATTTCGCCTTGCAGCACTTTAGAGAGCCAAAGTGCCCCCTCAAATTTTGTTTGCCGCTCTACGGCGCGGAGGCCGGAAGGCATACCGCACAAGGCACTTCTTAATCTGGACGAAGCCTCCTTCTAGGAACTAACAGAGCTCTTTAATAACCACTGGGTCGCTGCGACGTTCCCTTCAGCCTGGTCCTATGCCAGCATGCGATTTATGCCCAAACGGGGCAAACCCCTCACACTTCAAAATTTGCGCCCTATCTCCTTAACGAGCTGTGTCAGCAAGCTCTTCGAGCAAGGCATTATCATTCGCCTGAAACCGTTCTTAGAAACAACAGGCTTTATCTCCAACGTTAAATTAAGCTTCCGCCCAAACATCTCGGCGCAATGCGTAATTCTCGCCCTTAAAGCGTCCCTCTTTTACACTAAGTGCCGTACAGCCGCTACGCTAGCCATACTAACCCTCAATATTCATAAGGCTTTCGACAGAATGAGCCATGAGCATATCCTCACGACATTAGCCACCACGGGCTGCGGCACCCGCCTATCGCAATATATTCGGGACTTTCTTCAGGGACGCACGACAGAACTCCTCCTTGGGGACATCGCATCCCAGCCTTTCCCCCCGCCTAACCGGGGTACCCCACAAGGAGCAGTTCTATCACCTTTACTTATTAACATTTCCCTAGCGCATCAGGCAAACACCCTTACTGCTGTCTCAGGGCTCCACACAGCCATATACGCACATTATATGACCCTCTGGATAACGGAACGATCCCTTGGAACAGCCCAGCATATCCTGCAATCTGTCATAGACATCTACACCACCCATTTAGCAAACACAGGGCTTCGTAGCTCTCCAAATAAATCGGAATTCTTGCAGCTGAAACCCCTCTCCAGTGCCCCCCTATTGGACTGCACATGTACGGGAATCTAGTGCCCATTGTGCCTCAGGTTAAGGCCTTCTCGTTAACAACACACTTGATGGAATCGCCACCTTTCAACTCTTGCAAAGACAGACCAAACAGGTGGATATACTAATCAGGCGGGTGGCAGCACGCAGTAATGGGCTGTCTGAACGCGAGACCCTCAATATGACAAATGCACTAATCATTAGCTGCATTACATACCACCTCCAATACCACATACTCACTCAGCCCCAAACACAACAGCCAGACATCCTAATACGGACGGCTGTCACCTCCGCCCTACGTCTTCCACGCATGGTTAGCACGAAACATCTCCTGGCCACTGGTACACCGAATAAATAGAAGCTCAACGCTAAAACCAATTAGTCCGCCTGAGTCGCACGGAAACAGGACAAGGCCTACTGCGACAGGTACGTCTCAATCCAGCCATTCCCACCCCAACAAGTCCTACACCTTACATGATTTCTCTGCATACGCAGGATCACATATATCAGAAGCTCCTACCGTGCAATATAAGCGCTAGCCTCCATCAGGATAGGCGGCAGACACGAGCGAGCTATTACACAAAAACATACAGCAACCACGCCAATGTCCTTTATGTCGACGCGGCAGAAAATTCTAAAGCAGGATATTTCCCGGCAGTAGCAGCCTATGAAAACGGCACAGTGGGCCCGCCGCCACTATCCGAACTAATTAACTTGGAGAGGCGGAAGGAGCCGCCATAGCATTTGCGCTAGCCCGCTCCACCATTGACAAAAACATAACCGAAATTTGCATAGATCCCCAGGCCGCGTACCGCCACTACCTACAGGGCGTGGGAACGCCGGCAACACACCGCATTCTTGCCACGGCCACCTCTCTCGACAGAACGGCTACTTGGTCGTGGATCCCTGGGCATGCATTGATCCCCTGTAATCAGCGCGTTCATGCGCCGGCCAGAGAAGTCTCCTACCGGATCCCGGACGATCAGGCACCCAACCCTGCGCAAGAGGCGCATCGGTGCTCTCTAAATATCATCAAATAACCACATTCTACAAATTCAGCTGCATGACACTGCCATAACCCCCCAGTACCACGTCGCCCTTATCCAGCGCCATATGGCAACAATCACAGGCAGGCTGTTTTATTTCTTCCTACCGTCTCTCATGCTTTCACCCAACACTTTCTCCTGATTTTAAAACATGTGGCGTGCTCAGATCCACACTTTTCCATTACCTTTGGCAATGTCCTTCCCTAAAGGCAGTATCACCTATCCCCAATCCCACTCATTCTTCCTGGGAGGCTGCTTTACGGACAGCTCAGCTTGCCGGCCAGAAATGGCTGATGGATCGGGCTTTACGTGAAGCACAAGAGCGTGGACTACTGGACCAGTAGGGGACCACTCTCGAAGTTTTTTCTTTTTTTTGTCTAATTATGTTTTTTTCCATCTATCCACCCGTCCCGTCGATGTGAATGCCACTGAATATCCTCAGCTGTCCACATTCGCTATATCTGTGACCGAAAATGCTCATAAATTAGTTACCTCTGCCACTATTCGGAACTCCACGCAGTACATCCAAGCGGCAGAGGTGGCAACAGCCCTTGCGGTTGCCCACTCCTCCTCAGAATAGATTTTCTCCGATTTAAGGACAGCCATCTGCAATTTTGCAAACCAAAAATTTAAGCTCCGCCTGCTACGATCCTCCAATCTGGTCCCTCTCCGAACCGCCACATCAACCTCCTCTGGCTTCGAGCGCACTGCGTACACCCGGGCAACACGGCCGCCCACGAGCAAGCCCGACCTCTCGTCAACCGGGCAGTGGGTGGCCTGCCCTCGTTACAAAGTGCGAGGGGACGCCTCCTAACCTATCACGACATCGCTATGCATTATAGAAACTACCGCCAAATCTACCCACCTCCACACCCTTTCCTGACTAAAACTGAGTGGCGGTGTAGCGACGATTACAAACCAGCACCGTGCCATCGCCTTTCTCCGATTCTCCCATACATAGAGGGGAGAAATCTCCAGCCTGTAACTTATACCTTATCAATAGAGCGGGTTTCAAACACACCTATCAGACTTGCCCAAACAAACCAAAACCTTCATTCCAAGGGATGGAATCACAGAAGCAAAAGGAGGCTGCTCTGCGCAGTTCACAGCCGGAAATGCAGCTTCGAATCGCGGGCTGCGCCTTGAAGGTGCGGTGGCCCAGCAATGCCCGGTGATCTAGATCGACCTGGGGGCCCGTCGCCCCTGTTATACACCTGTCCCCTTACAACCATCCTCGCGTAGCAAAGTTATTACCAACCAACTCGTTTGAAGAACACATACCCCATAATCTCCCACGGCGTGCATAGTATTCCTTGGTCATAATAATGCTTTTCTCTCGCTGATGTTTAGGGAATGGAAGCTGCATAACTCTGTCCCTGTGTAACTGGACACCTTAGAAGCTGTTCGACCTACGTAACCTATGTGTCCACCTGCAAAAAATTACTTTCGAACAGTATCTTGTTCTTAGAAATGTTAAAGCGCAAGCCACCACTTTTTTTTAAACATAGAAGAAATGGGCCTTGCTTTCCCGCGAATGAGGCTGTCCGAACTCTTTAGCTGCTATTAAATTCGTAAAATAGCTGCAGAGTTGTTTTTTTGGTTGGTTGCTAACAAGTGCTGTTTGCGCAGTTAACAAACAATTCGCGCTCTTTAAGTGCAACAAGGTGCCTGGAGAAGGGTGTATGACATTTTGCAACTAGCCTAGCAAGTGATGCCTGCTAATCCGCTCGATATTTTTGTTTTATCTATGAGATCCTGCTCTAGTTTATAAAAACACTCGGCTCCATGCGCCTTTGATCTATCCCCGAAAGATGCTTTCTTCATTAAAGCATGTTTCCTCCTCCTCCTCCTCACTGGCGGTTGCAGTTTTGACGAAAGTAATGGGCTTAACGAGAACGTTAGGCAGTTCAAAGAAAAGGTTTCCTCCAAGAATCTGTGTGGCGAAACGATGGTGTCTGTAATAACATCATAAAAGTTTATTAACACCACTGAGGAACCACGCTGCTAGAAAGTCATAACCCAACAGCTCACGGAAACACACAGCACGGCTCTTGCCTGCCTCGCCGAACGCTCCTCCTCCACACTGCAGCTTACTGTTCCGCCTTTCTCGCTACCACCACTGCCCCGGTTCCACCTTTTCATCCTTGCCCCCTCTAGGCTATCAAAATAGAAATGAAAATTTGTTTTGAAGGCAGGAAATGACGCCGTAATTGTTTCGCATATCTCGGTGGACACTCGAACCGCGCTGTAAAGGAAGGTATAAAGGAGGGAGTGAAAGAAGAATGGAAAGAAGAGCTGCTGTAGTGGAGTTCTCCAGAACAATTTCTACCACCTGTCGATGTGTAAAAGAACAATGAAGAGGAATCTGAGCAAGTTTTTTTATCCCGGAAACTCGATCGATATGTTCCGAGCAAATCTTAGCAGCTTCGAATTACTGTCTGACGGGTTTGTATTCACGGGCTCTATCGGGATCGCCCGACAGCCCCATGTGGAGTCGCAGAGGGTGGCTATGTCTCTGCATCACATGCATTCTGGAGTGTATTCCGTAGGCGAAATCTTACTGTACATGTAGCGACTGCATATGTAGTCGAGCAGTGGGAGGAGCTTCTGTCCACCTCCGACCCGCAAGACCAGCTTGCGCTGCTTGAGCGGGCCGAAGAGGCAGCAAGAACCGATGGGATCCTGTACCTAAGAATACCACCTGCAGCTCAAGAACCCAACCCCTAAACCTCGTCCCATTGTGCGGATTAAAGTTTTATATTGCTACTCGAATTAATGTCCTGTGCGGCCAGTGTTGATGTGATGGAAGAGAGAACGGAATTTTAATGTGAGGAAAAGCTGGAGAGGCCGGACGGTGGTAACATGGCCCTGGCTTGCTACTTCACACAGGGGATATGGAAGGGGAGGAAAGGGAAAGTGCGAATGAAGGCTGATGATGGCATAATACAATAAGTTTCATGGGTGATGTCCACACACACACACACACACACACACACACACACACACACACACACGCACGCACACACACACACACACACACGCACACACACACACACACGCACACACACACACACGCACGCACACGCACACCCACGCACACACACGCACGCACACACGCACACGCACACGCACATGCACACGCACACGCACACACACGCACACTCACACACACACACGCACACACACACGCACACGCACACGCACACACACACACGCACACGCACACACACGCGCACAAGTTTGTCGTATTTGTGGGAGACAGTATAATTGAGCCGCTCCTGTTTGAGCAAAAGAGCTGTCTTCTGCCTTTTCAGATAAGAGCTCAATGTGCTCGAATAGTTTCGATAAGGTGAAAGCGATGGAACGAGCATTTTTAATGCCTACTTTTAGACTGAACTACCATGAACTCTTATTGTACATAGTATGCATGAAATGGTTTACTGCGTGCTCAAAACAGCCTTCGAGCTGCACGGACGGTATCTTTCTGTCGTGTCAAATATATTGAGTGGAAGAAAAACAGATATTCCTAGACCAGGCGAGTTGCTTTCAAACTTCACCTGGGGTTATAGTGAGGACCTAGATTTAGCGCATGATCTAAATTCTATCGGTTCTTGGCGTTCCTCATAATAGAAGTATACAGCTGCCATGACTCCATCTACTTGACCTGAAATGTGAGCGTGTTCTGGTTAAATTAGCTCTGCCAAATCTCATGGTGCTCGTGGGACGTAAAATATCCTGTCGGCATCTCGCCCTGCCCTCTGTAAGCCTGAGCAACGAAAACAGCCCTGTTCTGAACCGTCAAAATTCCCAGCAGTGTTTACTTTCATTCCGAATATTTTCTGTCAACGTCGTCAAAAAGTGGATGAAAAGGCACTCAGAAAAAAAAGGAAATGGTTATCAGAGTCAAAATATGTATCCCGGTCTATCTGACCCTCTAGAGCCATTTTAACCGCTCTTTCGCCGCAGCGTAGCACATATCTGCGCGCAACTGCCAGGCTTTGCTTCATTCGGCTGTCGTGCGGCTCAAAATATCCAGCTCTTCTTTAGCCATGGTTCCGAACGTGCGCATAGTTCTTTGTTTTTCCCGTCACTTTCATAGATTACGACAACCGCCTTCTCGACTGCACTTGCACGCCAATTTGTTACACATGCCGGCCCACACCTGGCGACCTAGCACTCGGCCGCCACTTTCCAGTGCGCTCTCCAGGCTGTGCTGAAAGGTTTTGCATTGCGGAAAAGAAGCTAATCCGCTCTCTACTCTACTTTGGCACACAAGAACGTAAGCAAAATTCGTTGCTCTTTATAGAAGCTAGTTCATGCTCGCGAGAAAATAGGTTTAGTCAGCATACAAAAGAGCATGAGTCATTTGTTCTTGTTGATTCATACTAGGTGACTTATTCTTTAATAGGAAACCAGTGTTTTTGCAATTCGTACGAAAATCAACCTTTAAAGGTTCACTGAAGAGGATTCTGAACTTGTATTTGCCGCGGGAATTCGACTACACGTTCCGAGCTTTCTTAGAAACTTCGATTTATTGCCATGTGTGGCAGATTTCCGTAATTAAATCGAATTAACGTCCGGCTCCCGTCTTTTTTTTTTAATTCTCCTGCGTACGGTGGGCGGAGTCGACCAACGCGTGGAGCGCCTTTCACCCAGTCCCGTGGCGGCTTGCCGCTCTGCCATCGGCGCAGTAATACGTAGTAGTCCGTAGTAGCAAATAGTCCGCGCGTATTTTTATTTCTGCGGGCTTATTTTGCGGCTATATTATCTACGAATGAAACTATTTATTCTTGGAAACCTAAAAAACAAAATAAAGCGAAAGCAAAGCCTCCACGGAGCTGGCTGAAAGGCATTTCACGCGTTGGTCGACTCCACCCACCATACGCGGAAAATTAAAAAAATAAAGGCAGGAGCTGGATGTTAATTCGATTTAATTAGGGAAATCGGCCAGAGAGGTCATTAAGTCGCAGCTTCTAAGGATGCCAGGAACGTGTAGATCGAGTTCCCGCGGCAAAAAGAGGAGTTCAGATTTCTCTTCAGTGCACCTTTAAATGACGAACTATTAAATGACGAAACTATTAATTTTCACCCAACCTTTTTTGCAATCAAGAAATTCACAAATAGATTTTTTATTGCATCTTAAAAGAAACACACGCGTTTATCACAGCACAGATGACCACAAGCCTATCCCATACTGCTTCACTTTCTTGCTGGTAAGCCACTGAACACCCAGTGAATATAATTTGTGTAGCAAGTTTGGTACCCTCACTTGCTTATTTTTATAGGAGATAGCGGGCAGCGAAAAATACATTCCCTTAACTTCTATTTTAAAATCAAACTTAGAATATTTGAAGTGATGTACAACATACCCGAGCGCATGCATAGGCATAAAAAATTACACAGGGCTGATAAAGCGGCAATAAGTGCCAACATTGGGGATGTAAAAACGCGTGTATCGGCGTGTGAAGGAAGGTTACGCTGGATAAAGTCTCGCAAGTGATGTTTTAAGCACGAAGATCCCCGTCAAGGCCTGTTTATACTCCGACGTAGCGAGCGCACGGACGCACGCCCGGCATAGCGACGTCACTTTGGCGAAAGCGTGAGCATCGTTGGGCGGCTTCAGAGGCACTTCTGTTTCCGGAATCTGTGCGGAATGAAACCGCCTCCATTTCGCGCCGAGCTATAGAGAAACGTCCGAGCCCGCCGGCCAGAGTTGGCAGGACCAGACCCATGAACCACACCGGTTCCTCCGCTCGTCGGGATGTGCTGATTCGCTAATCTACGACAGATGGCGCTTAGAACGTTCTGCACATGCGCTTCATCGGGCGCAGCCGCTGTGCCGCGCCGGAGCGGTTGGACATGTGCTGGACTGTAGGAAGGCCGAATTTGCGCCTGGCGCGGCGTCGCGAGTCTTACTGACCGGCCGCCACCGGCGCTCGCGCGCGCGCCGAGGGCGTCGTAGTATAAATGCGCTTTAACAGACATGGCGATGTCGCCGCAATTACCCCCCTCCTCCCGTCGCGGCGTCTGAAGCCTCTTCCAACGGCTGCATCCGGTATAGTTGCAATGCGCACCCTGCAGCCTCCCAACCAAGCCCGTGTATCCCTGAGCTGAATACGACTAAAAGCGTCTACGTGCTAATCTACAGGAGCTGAAAGCGCCAAATAAATGACGTTGTCGGTTGTCGTGCAGACGTCGCCACAAGGAAATATAACTAAGATATCGGCCGGACTGTTATCATAATTGTTCAGCGTTCTTAACAATGGGACATTGGGTTTTCGCTCCACCTCATACTTCTGCTTCCTAAATATATAGCCGACGAAATTATTGTGCTTTAGTCCCTTGTCTTTTCAATCTCGCGTTCGCCGAATGAATAGCGTCCACGTTTTCACACAAATATTTAACTTCGTGAAAACCAGATCGGGCTACTGTGGCTCGGATTGTCGGTGCATTTTCGTCTGTCTGGTTCATTGGTTTATAAGGGTTTAGCCTCCCAAACCGACTCAGGCTATAAGGGACACCGTTGTGAAATGCTCCAGAAATTTCGAATATCTGGGGTTCTGTGACGTGCACTGAACTGCACAGTGCACGGTCATCTAGAATTTCGGCTTCATCTGCGTTCGTTATGTGCAACTTGACGTGGAACTCCAGATGTGATATAAAAGTAAGGGTACAGCAGATGGCTTTCGTCTAACGTGTAGTAACAGTGAGCGCACTCTGTAAAATGATCTAATCAGTAGAACGTTTTATAGGTTTAGGCATTATACCACGTCGCCCACGCCGGATTAAACTTGTGGCAAAGAATTATGGTACCTCAACGCGAGTGCGATAATCTCGTATAGCCTTTCAAAGGGGCCGCTTTCACACCGCTACTGGAGTGTGACGTGGCACAAACTTAAATAAAAGCGCCCTCGCCATAGAAGCAAAAATAAAAGAATGAAAGCAGCCCGTATCTTAATGTAAATATTTCTAACAAGAAACCTACACGTCCACTGCCCAGAGTAGGAACTCGTACATTATTTTCCATAAATGTGAATTGAACGGTCTGTTTGAGCTTGCTGCAGACTTGACTATCAGTGCTTATGTACGAGAATTACTGCATATTCTCCTTATGCGCAGTTCTCTACCGGGCAGCGTACGTCACTCGCGGTCGCTGACCTTATTTGTATGTAGTCGCAAAATATCTGCAGCGAAAGACAGAAAATGCATTTGTACTTGCGAATAATCATAACTAGTTTGCTATTTCCGCAAAAAAAACATGAAATGTTTCGTTAATAAAAGTAATGAAATCAACGTGCTGCGATAGCACACAGTGCTTAGTAGCCCCGTAATTAACACCGAAATTAGCCGAAGGATTGGGAGTCGTATTCGCTTAGCGGTTAATTGGCAACAAATGAAATGTTCATGTAACACGTCGAAGTGTTCAAATCTCTTTTATTAGTCAGTGTGTCTACTCACAAGAACCATTCGATGCAGGCCTCCGCCAAGGAGCTGTCCTGGGATACGTAAACATTGAAATGGCCATGCGATTTGGAGGCGTTGAATTAATATCAACGGATGACATTTCTTAGTATTTTCGAGCACATTATCAACCGCTCGCCCATTTTTAAAAAGCACCTGAGATGTTTTGACGCTGTGCTCTGGTGCCGTCCGTCCTGAACATCCTGCGGGGGAAGATGACCAGCCAAAAGTTGTTAGCGGTGGTCGGTTACTCCCTGTCTGCTTGTCTGTTGGAGATGTAGTCGCTTTTTGAACTGTTAGAACGTGAGTGCGATTGGGCGCAGTCCTCTCACCATAATCCATCTATTCTCACTTTGGGCAAATTCATATTGCGCCCTCTGCAGATGGCCACCGAAGGAAAACCTTTATCTGGCCGCCTGGCGATAGTGACCGGCGGAGGAGGCGGTATCGGCAGAGCGGTCTGCCAGATTCTGGCGGAGAAAGGAGCCCGCCTGGTGGTGGCGGGGCGCACTCTGGCGAACCTGGAAGCCACAGCTGCATCTCTCCCAGGTAACAGAGTGAGAGCCAACGGGATACGAACGCCGCAATAGTGCCTGCGGTTTAAATGCCACTGCGTCAAGCGGGCGTTTTCTGTTAGCCTTGTTCCAAGTATAGCGCATACGGCTAGGTAGAGATTCCTCCGAAACATGAATTTAACGCCACATGAGCACGTAAGGCCCGTCTTGGCGCTCCTACTGTACTCCTCGGTTGTCGCTGATTTTAATTGCGGTAATAAGCATCACTTGTGCCATTAAGCATTTTCCGAGCATGGCGTACAAATTATATAAACACGCTGTTTTTCTCACACTGTAAAAGCAGGAGAGACGAAAGACCAAGAAAGAGATGGGACAACACAGCGCTTTATGCAAAAGATCATAGAGAACTAGCAGTGCAGTTCTTGAGGGTGAATAACTGGAAGAAATGCTTTCAATTTTTTCATATTGTAACAGCTATTTTTTTTCACCTCTTGGTGTGTCGTGTTTCAAGCTGTTGCAGTGTGCAAACTGCAAACCACTCACCCAGCTTATCGTTGTGTAGTTTTTTGCACGTAATCCTAAAGACCATGTAGACGTAGCTCTCTTTGTTTTCTCTGGAATCTCAAGTCTGTACCGGACGCTATAACGTAATCTGCGCTTCCTGTTAGTAATTTGGCGCTACTCTATTCGGTGCGAATACATGAAATCAAATGCAATGTGCTAAGAACCGGTGCATCGACACTTGTTCTAACCAAGCGCCTGATGTTTCGCATAAAACTGCACCCATTTCATCATACCTGTTGTTTCAGTCGCCGTTCACACCGTATAAAAAAATCTACTCCTCTGGCTTTCCGAAAATTACGAGTTAGGTGGACTATCGATCCACCTGAAGCATTCGTATAAACTCTTAGTGCTGCCAAAGCGGGCTTATGGAGATAAGTGGCATACCATCATCTGCACTCTCAAAATTGGAAGCTGGCTTGATTCGCGAGGTATCGAGACCGACGCGCACGTTTTGCGTGCACAAAACAATTCAAGACCTCCTCTGAGATGAAGGAAACGACAAATTACGTTTAAATTATGTACACAGGCTAAAGAAGACAAACTGGAAGCGCTTCTTCACAAAAGAGTCCAGATTAGCAGTCTATTCATTTTTCCAACATCGCGGCAACGTATATAGGCTTTCAAGAAGCTTGAGGCAAAGCAACCTCTCCAATGCACGTAACTCGAAAAAATAGCCAATATTTGTTGGGGCACAGCGCCGAGGGCTATCGTGTTTTCGAAATTCTAAAAACTAATAAGCATATTGCTTTTACTTTTTTATCCACTCCCTTCTGTAACGCCCCACTGAGGCCCTGAAGGTATTGTAATAAATAAATAAATAAATAAATAAATAAATAAATAAATAAATAAATAAATAAATAAATAAATAAATAAATATTACTTGCGGGGCGCTGCATTCCTCTCAATAATTAAGGACCCTAGCAGTAATAGTTAAAAAGATAGATATCAATATTGCTTAACCTGTCTGTTAGTTTGTACATCTTAGCTGTAGTCTGATTCAGTTCACCGCTTACAATGCTATGCCGAAAAAACGCTCTTCAAACACAAAAAGCCTATTTTTTCAGCTTGTTCAGAATCTTAGGTGAAACACTTTGCATGGTGATGAGGTTCCTCGGATATATCTAGATGGACGCCGGACTCGTCCACCTGCAGTTTGTCTGGAAATTGCCGCTCATGTGCTATCGAACCACACGAGAATTTTCACCCGCGCTTGGGCAAAATTCGCTCTTACTGATGGTCCCAGCGTAGTGAGGCAGCGAGTTTTCAGGTGCGAAAGAGGGTGTCTTTTGGTCCTTTTTCGGTCGGGTTATAACATAGTGCTCCGGAAAAGAACAAAGGGGATGCTGCACTCACTCCAGAAGCTAGTAACTGAGGCTAATTTCCTTACGGAAGGAACTTCCTTCAGAATAGGAGAGAAACAACTGTGCACTCTCTCAAGAAGCTGAACGAGTGTCAGGATCGCATCGCTTGTGCAGTGCAGCATAGCTCTAATGGAACTAGACCTGCACCTGTGGCAAAATATTTCTGTTACTGTTTACCTTGAATATAAATAAACTTATCTCCGTCAGAGCGTCAAGAAGAAAGTGATCTACATCATTCAATAGTGTCAATAAGTTCCATTCAGTAGTGGCATGAGCTTGCGTGCATACGTTTCAGAGAAACACTGTCAACTATCACCCTATTCAGAGCAGCCACCTTCGGAGTAAAACGCTTCAATGAAACCACAAATGGTTCGGCTCAAGAAAAACGTTCCCGAAAACTTGTGAATCTTCGCAAATTTCCTGGATGCATCGTTCTGCGTGATAAGTGTAGTGGTACTACGATGTAAATGCTTGACGTGAGCATCAGAGAAGCTGCACTGAGCTTTCATTACAAGAAATTTGCGACAGGATGGTAGTGATCTCCCTTCCCTGACGACAAACCTTCATCATACCTTACACAGTCATACTGCTTCTGAATTAGTATTTTTTGTGGTGTGAAGCTATTCTGTATTGCTTCATCGTTTATAGAGCAGAGATATATTGTTTTCGGTGAAGAATGTTTAATTGTAGGCCCGTTTAATCTCTAGAGATCGCAAAATGAAAGCAGAAAAAACCCGGAAATCTCGAACGGCATTTATATGTTCAAAAAGAACGCCGACCATCCACGTCACACTCAAGAGGTCCAGCTACCTAAAGGTTTTGTAATAAAAGGCGTATATCATCAGTTGTACAGCGGTGCGCAATGCGCATAAGGATTATTTAATGTGGAAAATCTGCAAGCAATGAAATCGGGTACTAGCTTTTACTTAGGTTTAAATTTATGGTGGTTAAACGTCCCAAAGCGACTCAGGCTACGAAGGACGCCGTAGTGAATGACTCTGGAACTGTCGACCACCTAGGATTCTTTAAAGTGAACTGACATCCCACGGACATAGGACTTTAAAATTCCACCTCGATAAAACATGTACCTCTGCGGGCGGCATAGCATCCGCGTCTTTCGTGTGAGCAGCCGCGCGCCACAACCGCTGAGCAACCGCGGCGATAGCTTTTACTCCTTAGGAAGGCGTTGATACCACATCGATACTCCTAAGAGTGTATAGCGCCTTCCTAGAAAAGAGGTATCGTCTTTCTTTGCTTACCTCCAGTAGAAGGTCGCTGCTAATTTAAGGATTTACGGATACAGAACGCTGACCGATACATATTGCCAAAATTATATATTTTTTTTTCATGAAAAGTGGGAGGGGAACACATGCAGTATATACCTGACCTCTTCACAAAATAATAGCTGCCATATCTGACTTCGGTATGCAACGCAAATTGTTTCTCCACAGGCACTGACCACAGAGCCATGCTCTTGGACGTCGGTGACGCGGGGTCGGTGGAAGTACTCTTCGAAGCAGTTAAGGAGTTTAGTCCAGTGGCCGTCAGCATTGTGGTCAACTGCGCCGGTTTCTTCGACCCCAATAGGTCCGCCGCCATCGATATCAGTGACGAAATCTTCGACGAGATGGTGCGCGTAAATTTCAAGGTGGGTGGTACACTACTTTACAGAACAATGTTTAAACCTAGGGCGAAGAAAGTGCCAAATTACCTTCGTTAGGCAAAATGCGACACAGGTGCACTGGCACTAGTTATGCGCAGTCTAACTTGTACAGTAAGGGCACCGCCTCAAGAGTAGAACTCGATAGCATGAGTGGAATAATGCCTATACGAGGTCTGCTAGAAAAGTATCAGACTTTTTTTTTGCGAGCACCTGATGCATATTAAACAAGCGCGCTTGCATAAGCTGACCTTGAGCATTCATGCACATGGCCGAATTTTTTCCCGCCTGCCGAAAGCGTCAGTCGCTGGGACGCGGCGTTTGAGTTAGCCAGTGCGCAGTGCTCTCGTCGGTTTTTAATTGCAAGGAAAATGGCGGAGCGACAGGAGCAGCGCTACTGAATCAAATTTTGCCAGAAACTGGGCGACAACCAAGTGGAAACATTCGGAATATTCAGACGGTTTTCGATGACGATGCTATGAGCAGCACACAGATTTAGTAGTCGTAAAACCGGTTTAAAGACGGCCGCACATCGCTGGAGAGCGAGCCACGCGCTGGTCAGGCATCAACATGCCGAAACGACCAGGTGATTGCCGAAGTGAACGTTGTGGTGATGCGGGACAGTCATTTGACTATCCGAGAAATTGTGGAAGAGGTGGACATCAAAAATTTTTCTGCACATCCCATTATTACCGAAGATTTGGCCATGGAGAGAGTTGCGGCGAAATTCGTGCCGAAGTTGCTCACGATGGACCAAAAGCAGCTTCGTGTTGAAGTTTCACAGGACATGCTGGAGTCCACAAACAGTGACCCCAACTTCATCAACACCATAATCACCGGTGACGAGTCTTGGGTGTACGGGTCGTCACAGTCGTCACATTGGAAGCATTCCATGTCACCAAGACGAAAGGAGGTCTGCCAAATTCGCAGCAACATCAAAGTTATCCTGACTGCTTTCTTTGGCTCCCGCTGTGTGGCACACCACGAGTACGCACCCCACAGGGTCAAACAATGACCAAAGAGTACTACAGGGATGTCCTCGGTCGCCTACGTGATGTTGTGCGGCACAAGAGACCGGAACTGATGTCAACAGGAAATTGGCGCATCCATCACGACAATGCTCCTGCACATTCCGCACTTGATGTAGACTTTCCTGGAGAAAAATCAGACACCTGTAGTTCAACAGACACCTTACTTTCCTGATATGGCGCCCTGCGACTTCTGGCTGTTTCCCAAAATCAAGAGGCCATTGAAAGGAGCGCGATTTCACAGAAGAGAGGACATTATGGCTGCAACGACAGCTGAGCTCAACTCCATTCCGAAAAGGGGCATTTTCTCAATACTTCCAACAATGGCAGCACCGCTGGAAGGAGTGTGTGGAGTTCCAAGTAGACTACTCTGAAGGTGATTAGGTTTCCAACGTTCCAGTTATGCCAGTTTTCTTTCTTCGGTCAAAGGCCGGATACTTTTCTAAAAGACCTCGTATATGTAAAAATGGTCGTCCTTTAATTGACTTCATCTGAAAGGGGTTAAGCAAACAAGGGAAGGGGAATGAGGGGCTCGTTATAAATATGACAGAAGCCAACAGCCACAGAAACCAAGGGACAGAGGGGATTTTTAATTAATTTATTTATTTTGTGCTGTTGATCAATTTAGAATATTACTGAATATGTTATCGCTTAAAGCTAATTGATTAAAAAAGCAGAAGAAAAAACAACCATATGTCGCCGGTGGGATCCGAACCCACGACTTCGTATTATAGATACAAAAAGAGACGTTAAGCACAATAACGATATGACGATATTGCAAGGAGCTCAATCCCAAGCACTTTTTAACTCTACTTGATATTCATAGATCCCTGGGAGTCCTCAATCCATTGCTGGTGCTGTGGTGCAGCGGTTAAAGGATGCGCCACTGCCCTTTGATGAGAGGTGCTGTCACCGGTGAAGATTGTGGGACACAGGTTGCTCTTACAAAGCAAACTCTGACGGACAATATTTAACTGTAGGCCTACTGCCACACTGCGCAGTTAGCTCAAAAGCTGGTGGGGAGGGTGTGGTGGAGCCATAATGTTCCGCGTCGTTGATGGCCCAACTATGTCCTAGGAGGAGGACGGGGGGGGGGGGGGGGCGGTGGACAACGTGCTCAAGGTGGCTCGCCAGCCACCCTGGTGCCTCCCCTATGTGAGAGGTGAGTCACTTTGTACAGGTTGCCCACAACTCGGTGGGCACACAGGGGGACCTCAGAGACAACTACACAGCGGAAGCTGAAGACCTAACGCCCTAAAATTTTAAACATCGTGCATATGTAGCTTGTGAAGAATAAGCGACCGCCTTCCATTCGAAAGCTTGTGCGCAAGGAACGGTCACCGCAGTTGTGGTAATGGGTTACCTTTGCTCGACAAAAATGTGAGTGAGTTTCTGCTCTTGGTGAATTGCCATTGATCGAATGTGCGGTTCCGAATGACATGAAAAATGTATCATGCACCAGGTCTTTCTCCGTCTGAGGGGGTTTGCTGCCATGAAAGCAACGAACATAGACAACAGCTTACATTTAAATTCAAAGTGCATTAGCTTACAAAATAGAAGAAGAGAAAAGGACGGAGCTGGTTAAAAAAGCTGAAAGCCTTCTCTCCCACTGTAGTCGGAGATGCAAGGCAGAAAAACCAAATTCCAAGCATTGACCACCGAGTAGACTCAAAACTACCGCACATGAGAGACTGTATGCAAGATTACTGACGCAAAGGAGTATTGGCCGCGGCCACGGTAGCTGCCTGACGTGTGAAAGAATCTAACCAATAGCCACCTCTCAACTTGTGCACGCAGGTTAGAGCGACTGATGAGGGTGCGAGCATGAAAAAGTCGTGGGAAAGGGCTCGCCAACTTTCACGCGTGATTGACGGTCCTCTCGTGGGTGTTGAAGTGTATTATTATGCGAAGCATACTACTTTAGCTACCACTTCAGCCCTTCACCGTGGTTATGCGCCTCCAAATCACGTTATACATGACGCCACACCACGTGACACGATGACGTCACGTCAGTGGAGAAACGGGGGCCCACCTCGCGCCGTCGCTGTGGTTGTGCGCCTCCAAATCACGTGATACATGACGTCACACCACGTGACACGATGACATCACGACAGTGGAGAAACGGGGCCCACCTCGCGCCGTCGCTGTGGTTGTGCGCCTCCAAATTACGCGACACGATGATGCTTCGCTTTCTCCAGGCTTAACCAAGTTAAGCCTCAGCCTTTTTTTGGCTCAGGTTTCCATGAGAATACCGTGTAGTGATTGAGCGAGTTGATGTGTTCTCAGAATGTGTTTCAGAGCCGCTTTAATGAAGGTGATGTGTATAAAGAGCAACTTTGTTGACTGCAGGGTACTTTCCTCGTCTGCCGAGCAGCAGCACGTGCCATGCTCGAAGCTGACATTGCTGATGGAGCCATCGTGAACGTGGCCAGCCGCGCGGTCAACGACTCCGTTCCTCTTCTGTCGCTCTACGCCGCCAGCAAGTCCGCCGTCGTCTCCTTCACCAAAACTCTGGCTGCCGAGCTGGCACCACGGGGCATTCGCTGCAACGTTGTGCTCCCAGGAACCACAGACTCTCCGCCTTTGACTCAAATGCCGGAAAATATTCGACGTGCGGTGTGCGCGATGATTCCTCTCAGACGCTTCGCCCGGCCTCGAGAGATAGCCGAAGTTATTGGTTTCCTCTGTTGTCCGGAGAGTTCCTATGTGGTGGGCTCTGCCATGTTGGTGGCCGGAGGAAGGCCCTGAAAGAACGATTTATAAGCGTTCAGGAGTTGGAGTTATTCTTCTCGGTCTATATCAAAGGCCCGTTAATTCAGTGTATTTGGGAATTGAATAACTAAATTTTTATTGTAAGAGGGAAGGGAAAAGTGAGGGTCATTTCCCTCTTTGCTCTTTGTTTGCGGTGATAGTTGGCATCCCTCATTAGTTCTTTTAGTGTTGACCTGAAGTTTTTAGTCATAATGTTAAACATATGCGTGAATGTAAATAAAAACTGGTTTTGAAATAAACCTTCGTTTTTTAAGCCTTGCTCCATCTAGCGCTTTCTCTGTTCACTGAATTAGCTCAGCGACTTTCGCAATGTGAAAGAAAATAAACTGGTTATGGTTTATGGGGTTTTACTTCACAAGTAGTGACCGCTGATTCGCATCATGAGAGGGAAATAACTAGAAGAATAAGAATGGGGAGGAGCGCATATGGCAGGTTCTCTCAGATCATGAATGGTAGTTTACCAGTATCCCTCAAGGGAAAAGTATCAACCGCTGTACCTTACCGGTACTCGCGTATGGGGCAGTAACGTGGAGGCTAACACAGAAGGTCTAGCCTAAGCTAAGGGCAACGCAGCGAGCTATGGGAAGAAAAAAGATAGGTGGAACGTTAAGTGATCGGAAGAGGGCGGAGTTGGTGAGGGAACAAACACGGGTTAATGACATCCTAGTTGAAATCAAGAGGACGAAATGGGCTTGGACAGGGCATGTAATGCGAAGGCAAGATAACCGCTGGTCCTTAAGGGCAACGGAGTGGATTCCAAGAGAAGGCAAACGTAGCAGGGGCCGGCAGAAACTTAGGTGGGTGGATGAGATTAAGAAGTGTGCGGGGATACAGTGGCCGCAACGCCAAAGGACAGGGTTAATAAGGGAGACATGGGAGAGGCCTTTGCCCTGCAGTGGGTGTAGTCAGGCTGATGCTGATGATGATGATGACGTACCAGGATGGCTCAGGCTCTGAGGCACGCCGCTGAGAAGGGCTCCAAAAATTTCTACCGGCTGGGGTTATTTAGCGTGAACTGGCTTCGCGCTGCACATGGTTTTTAGAATTTCCATCGAAATTCATCCCACGCGGTCGGGATCGAACTGCACGCCATTATTTCTCAACATTAGCGAAGTTCACGCAGTACAATGAGATCAGAGATTCGTCGAATCCTAACCATTCTCTCGCGCCAGCATAAGTGAAACAGTCTTAGCCACAGAAACTTTTAACCCATGACGACCGGAAGTATACACTTAGACGAAAAGAGGCATTTCTGCTCGTGAATGTATCACCTGAGCCGTTATCTATAATTTGGGCAACTATGATACTCGATTTCACTAGTTTCAAAGGGACGTATTTTTTGTAGAAATAACTTCGTTTTCTGTGAGCTTATTCCTTTTGCCAATATCGCTCTTGCGTGCAGTGTTCACCTCCTCTTGCAGTTCCAGCCCAGGCGAAACAGGAAGGTCAACTGACACTTACTCCTCGCAACGACGTGCACTCATGGGCGTTGCTGTGCAGTTTTTGGACACCCAGCGGATTGAACAAAATCTCTTGAGCCTCTGCGCCGAGGAAAATCGCATCGTACGAATAAGCATGGCGTGTACCGTCTTTCTTGCTCCATAACAGACAAAAATCGAAATATAATAACATTTTACCTACAGCAACAGTAGCTTATACAGGATGTTCCACCTAAGACTTTCTAGTAGCTTTTTTGAGTTAAAACAGTGCTGTATTCCGCTTGTCATTATCAGCAGTTTGTTGCATCAGCATAAAACTAAGTTCAGTGTGTTGTTTACGTAATATTGAATAGTTAGCATTTTGACTATTATTGTTACGCTGCTCAATTCGTGAGAGGTGTTTAGCCCACCGTAAGCAATATCCGTATTACTTTTCTTTTTTATTTAAAAGAAATGTTTTATTACACTTCAGTTTATTTTAGGTTATCATACTGCAGCCTAGAGTGGGGAACCAGGACAGAAAAAAAATGGAGAATAAGTATGTTACAGAAAAACACTTTATCAGTTTTGCAAAATTACCGGAGCCGAACCAAAGATTTAGACCCCGCTTAATACCGAGGACCCGGCCGTGCAAATGATGGCCACCGGCCAGGCCCCTAATGTTATTTGCTTCAGGAACATAAACACCTGAATGCAGTGGGTTCGTGTGGGCATCCAGAGGTATACGTGTCTGGTGTTGTGACTGAAGGGAGAACTGAAAAGAAATTGCGCGCAAATGCCCACTGGCTCGATCTGAGCCACAATCTCTGCCGCGTGCAGACAAGGGAGAGCTGAAAGAGATGTTAGAGGGCTGCGGTGGCTAAGTGATGAGAGCGCTCGGCTACTGAGACAAAGTTCCCGCAGAGAGAGAGAGAGAGAGAGAGACGAGCTGCTTCATTGGCAGAAGATGTCGGGATTGAGGGCAGGCGGGCTTCGTGCGGCTCCCAGGTGGAGATTTCCTGAGCCCACGAAGCGAATGCCACTTGAATGCTCTTGTCCGGCCTCCTAAGGAGTTGATCCCACTCCCACTAGGAGGGAGTGGTGGTAAGTTTCAAGAGTGCAGGTTTCCCGGGTTCAATCCCGACCACGGCGGCCGGGTTTCGATGGAGGCCAAATGCAAAGGCGGCCGTGTGCTGTGCGGTTAGTACACGCTAAAGATTGCCAGATGGTTGATATTGTTCCGGAGCCTCTCCACTACGGCACCTCTTTCTGCCTTTCTTCTTTCACTTCCTCCATGGCTTCCCTTACGACGTGGTACGGGTATCCACTGAGATAAGCGAGACAGGTGCAGTGCTTTTTCGTTTCCTAAAAACCGATTTTCATTTTTTATTCAGGAAATATGGACTCAATACCACGGCCGCCGAAGAGACTCCGGTTTTAAGAACTAGAACTTAGGACATGCCTCGAATTTCTTAGTAACAATAGTTTTTTTAAACTGCTCAATTCGTTTTTTAGGAAAGGAAGTGGCGCAGTATCTGTCGCGCATATGTTGGTGGACACCTGAACCGAGCCGTAATGGAAGGAAGGAAGGTGGCAGTGAAAGAAGAAAGTGGTGCCGCAGTTGTCGGCACCGGAATAATTTCGACCACCTGGGGGTCTTTAACGTGCACTGACATCGCGCAGCACACGGCCGCTTTTATTGTGAAAGCAATACTACGCTCAGGAACAGCCTTTCGCGTAGCGGTGGTCGGTAGCCCCATTTGACCTTTAGAATGACCTCTGACGTCATACCAGGGTGAGAATGAGCTACCAATTCGAGTCCCCGCGCAGCGGCGGCCGGTAGCCACGCGTGGCAATTAGAATGACCCCTGACGTCATACCATGCCTAGCGACGTCACAGCGTGACATCATAACAGGAGCCAGAGACGGGCTACCAACTCGGCTCGTCGCGCAGCGGCGGCCGGTAGTCACGGCGCGCCGCGCTCCTCCCGCTAGAGGCGCTAGCGACGTTATAGTCTGACGGCATACCAGGAGCCAGAGACGGGCTACCAACTCGGCTTGTCGGGTAACGGCGGCCGGTAGCCACGCGTGACCTGTAGATGCGGCGCACTGCGTTCCTTGTTTAGATGCGGCCTGCCGCGTTCCTTCCGTTAGAGGCGCTGCGCTCGCTTTCGCAACCTACCATGCTTAACCAAACCTGAGCCCCCGCGAATTTTTGTGGCGTCTTACCATCTGCTTAAAAACGGGGCCCCCGTCTCACGCCGTTGCCTTGCGCGGCGCATAGCCACGGCCGCGGCCTGACGGCACTCTTCTCGTCAAGCCCATGAGATACCGCCTACAGCCTATACGTCTCGGCAGGTTGCAAAGAGGAAGTATCAGTGAGCTACGGAGACACAAGAAGAGCGACAACAACGGCAGCAGAACCACGTATTGCTTCGCAATTACCAGGCTTAACCAAGCTAAGCCACAGCCAATTTTTTTGCGTTTCCTCTCCATCCAAACGCGGCCGCCGCGTTCTGGTTCGAACCTGGGTACTCCGGTACAGTGGACGAGCGCTTTAACCACAGAGCCACCGCGGCAATCTCTAGTTCTTAGGAACACCTAACCGCGAGTGATTTTTGCGAATTACACGAGGAAATTGGCTTCGCTTTCGCGCAAGGAAAGGGCGAACTCGCTATCTACTATAATGTTCGTAAGAAGCGGCGGAGTTGTTTTGTACCGTTGATTTCTCCTAAGCGTTTTTAGGGCAGTTAACAATTAGTTGCAGCTCTTTGAGTAAAACACCGTGCCTGGGTTGTAGCAGAAAAATATTAAAGAAACTCTGCCTCTGCCGTAACCGAGAATAGAGTAAGCGTGAAATGTTTACGGGCATAATGCGAAGCGCACGCGAACACGACGAGACGCAGGCCTGACAAGAATGTATATGCAGCGCGTTCGAAACTGTCCGAAGTGCGTAGAGGCGAAAGCGTTTTGAGCAACACTTTGCGAATGTGACACTGGTGATGTTACCACTGGATTACGTCACACATAATTCATGAAGAAGTATTGACAAATTACTGATTAGTGTGTAATGACTGATTAATGACTAAATACTAATAAACTGCTAATTAATGACGCTTAAGCTTTGCCTTTAGGAGTGGAACGCGACAGCGTGTTGTAGAGCTGCCAGGCAGTCCGCGGAACGCCACCACCCGTTCGACATGATGCCTCGTCCTTTGAACGCGGCGCTTTTTAAGGAAAGGATTACGCAGTAATTCTCTGCCATCTCGGTGGACACCCGAGCCGCACCTTACAGAAAGGTAGGAACGCCGCCACCCGTTCGGCACGATGCCTTGCGCTTTGAACGCAACGTTTTTTTGAGGACAGGAAATGGAGCAGTAATTCTCTGTCATCGCGGTGGACACCCGAACCGCACCGTAAAGCATTTCATGCTTAGATATTGTGGAATGTATGTGCTTTTTTTGCAAGAGTTATTAGAAATCGGAAATTATAATTCCGTGCATTATCAAACGCATAGCTCGACTGATATCTTGATAAACATTGAGATGGCACTGGCAGCAGTTATTTTGTTTGACTCGTTTGGAGACCAACCGGCGCTTGCATGCAGGTCGCGTAGCAGGGCTTAGAGAGTCTCGTTAAATCTTGTTAAGTCTCGTATGGTGCCCGGATGTTCTCGTTTTATCGTCTTTTCGCTCTTCTGTTAATCGGTATATATGCATTCTTATTTTACATTGCCCATTGCTGTTAGTTACTTAGAAATGTTTATGGTACCTCTTTAATTGGCTCACCTTACATATTTATGTCATGTGTTTTTGTTAATGTGAATGTATCTTGTAACCTTGGCATGTGTACATATGTAAATAAATATTTTCTAAACATGTTTTGTTTGTTTGCACTGTTGAGAGAGAGAGAGAGAAAACTTTATTTACAGAGGAATTCGGGGCACGCCCCAGGGTCCCCGCACGACCCCACTGCACTCAAGTGTTTATGTTCCGAAGGTCCATAACACTGGCAGCACGGCCGGTGGCGATGGTCTGAACGGCCGAGTCCTCCGAGCGCAGCAGGGTCTCCCAGTCCTCCCAGGTCTTGAGGTTCTCTAGGTCCCAAGGGGGAGGGTCCGCCGGGCAGAGGGAAAGGATGTGGAGGGAAGAAGCGAAGGGTTCACGGCATAGAGTGCATGCCGGAGTGGGGAAGGAGGGATGATAATTGGCTAGGGTAAGGGGTGAAGGGAGTGTGTGTGTCTGTAGTCTGCGCCAGAGTGTTGCGTGTTTGTTATCTAGGGAGGGGTGGGGCGGGGGGTAGAGCAGGCGTAAGGCTCTGTGCGCCTGGGTCAGCTCACTGAATGAGTGCATGCGCTCCTTCGTGAATCCCCGATCAGAAGCCACCTGAGCCCGGTTTAAAGAACCTCGGGCTAAAAGGTTGGCGGCCTCGTTTCCGGGATTCCCGGAGTGCGCGGGCACCCATATCAGCTCCACTTGGCGGGGCGGGGGGGCATCGGGCGAGTAAGTATGCCAAAAGCAGGGACATGGACTCGGCCTCGAGCAAAATTTAGAATCGCAGTTTTAGAATCGCTTAAAATGTACCGGGCTTCCGTGCGGGTTATAGCAAGGGCAATGGCGGCTTCCTCTGCAGCCTCTGGGGACGTGTCTGGAGGGAGAGGTAGTGTGAGGAGGGCGGATAAAGAGGAGTCCACCACAGCTGCTGTCGCTTCATCACCCGTGCAGGCAGCGTCCACCCACACGGCGTCCGGCTGGGGGCCGTACGCTCGATGAAGTGCCTTCGCACGGGCTCTGCGGCGCTGCTCATTGTGGGACGGGTGCATATTCCTCGGGAGCGGCCTGATGAGGAGCTCTCGGTGAAGGGATCGTGGGATGGCGAGGAGGGTTGGGTCGTTGGCCGGTATTTTGATTCCGAGGGTGTCCAGGATATACCGACCTGTGGAGGTTTGTGTTAGCCTGATGTATTGGGCCTGTCGGTGGGCCTCCACCAGTTCCCCGATCGTATTGTGGAGGCCCAGGCCTAGTAATCTGTCTGTGGGTGTGTTGAGGGGAAGGTGAAGTGCTACCTTGAATGCCTTGCGAATCAAAGCATCCAAAGCGTTTATGTCATGTTTGGATAGGTGTAAGTATTGGGTAGTGTACAGCACACGGCTGAGGACAAAGGCATGAATGAGGCGACATAGGTCGCGCTCCTTCATGCCTCTATGACGTCCCGAAACCCTGCGGATGAGGTGCGATATCGCGCCTACAACCTGCTTGAGTTTCTTGAGGGTGGTGGTGTTTTTGCCATCGTTCTGGATATGCAGGCCCAATGCACGGAGGGTTCCAACCTCAGGTACCGGGTCACCATTCAGTTCAATGGCAATGGGGGAGCGGGGGCAGCGGTGGTTCTTAGACCGGATGAGGAAGAGTTCGGACTTCTCTGGGGAGCAAGACAGTCCGATGGTCTGTGCGTAATTTTGGGTGAGGGTGGCTGCTTCCTGTAAGGTGTTCTTGTAACGATCTTGTAATCTGCAGCAGGAAGCGGTGGCTGCTGCCGCGAACGCTGCGCAGCTGTGCGCGTTGCTTGCAGGTGCGCTGACTTTTCAAGGCATGGATACTTGGGGGTACCGGCAGCAGAGGCTGCGCCCTCCTGGCGTCGGGTTGTTGAAAGGACGTCCTTGGAGCGGGCAGGCACACTAAGAATGTGCGTCCAGTCCCTTGGGTCGTAGTCGTTGGGGTTTAGAACCTCTCCCTGCACCTGTACCTCCATGATGGCGTTGGTGGCGGAAGCGTCCCACACTGTTGAATAAACTTCCCTTTTATTCAGAGCCCGGATGAGTGGATTTAAGTGCCCCGATGATATCTCTCGGTCTCGGCGTGACGTCACCACACTGCCGACAACGGGAGCTAAAAGCATTTCATGCTTAAAAAAATCTCTGCCTCTCCCGTAACCGAGAGTAGAGTAAGCATGAAATGTTTACGGGCATAATGCGAAGCGCGCGCGGACACGACGAGACGCAGGCCTGACAAGAATGTGTATGCAGCGCGTTCGAAACTGTTCGAAGTGCGTAGAGACGAAAGCGTTTTCAGAACCACTTTGCGTATGTGACACTGGTGATGTTACCACTGGATTACGTCACACATAATTCATGACGAAGTAATGACAAATTACTGATTAGTGTGTAATGACTGATTAATGACTAAATACTAATAAACTGCTAATTAATGACCCTTAAGCTGCGCCTTTATGATGGATGGATGGAAACAACTTTATTACACAAAAAAAAATCTTCCAGGGTGGTCCCCTACTGGTCCAGGAGTCCACGGGCTAGTGCTTCACGTAGAGCCCGATCCACTAGCCATTTCTGGCCGGCGGGCTGAGCGGTCCGTAAAGCAGCCTCCCAGGAAGAATGAGTGGGATTGGGGATGGGGGATACTGCCTTTGGGGAAGGACATTCCCAAAGGTAATGGAAAAGTGTGGATTTGGGCACGCCACAGGTGTTACAATCAGGAGAAAAGGTGGGATGAAAGCATGAGAGGCGGTGGGGTGAAATAAAGCAGCCTGTCTGTAATTGCCGCCATGTGGCGCTGGATAAGGGCAACAAGGTACTGTGGGGTGGTGGCAGTGTCATGCGGCTGAATTTGTAAAATGTGGTAATTTGGTGATATGTAGAGAGGACCGAAGGGGCTTCTTGCGCAGGGTTGGGTGCCTGATCCTCCGGGGTCCGGGAGGAGAGTTCTCGGGCCAGCGCATGAACGCGCTCATTACCGGGGATCGAGGCATGCCCAGGGACCCACGACAGAGTAACGGCTCGGTCGAGAGAGGTGGCCGTGGTAAGAATACGGTGTGTTGCCGGAGTCGCCACGCCCTGTAGGTAGTGGCGGTACGCGGCCTGTGAATCTGTGCAAATTTCTGTTATGTTTTTGTCAATGAAGGAGTGGGCCGGAGCAAGTGCGATGGCGGCTCCTTCCGCCTCTGCAGGCGAATTAGTTCGAATAGTGGCAGCGGCCCCCCCTGTGCCGTCTTCATAGGCTGCGACTGCCGTGAAATATCCTGGTTTAGAATTTTGTTCCGCGTCGACATAAAGGATATCGGAGCGGTTGCTGTATGTTTTCGTGTAATAGCTCGCTCGCGCCTGCCGCCTACCGTGATGGAGACTAGCACTCATATTGCGCGGTAGGGGCTTCTGATATATGTGATCCTGCGTGTGCAGAGAAATCATGTAAGGTGTAGGACTTGTTGGGGTGGGAATTGGAGGATTGAGACGTAGCTGTCGCAGTAGGCATTGTCCTGTTTCCGTGCGACTCAGGCGGACTAATTGGTTGGTGCGCTGAGCCTCTATTAATTCCGTCACTGTATTGTGGGTACCAGTGGCCAGGAGACGTTTCGTGCTAACCGTCCGTGGAAGACGTAAGGCAGAGGTGACAGCCGTGCGTATTAGGATGTCTGCCTGTTGTCTTTGCCGCTGAGTGAGTATGTGGTATGGAAGGTGATATGTAATGCGGCTAATGATTAGTGCATTTGTCATATTGAGGGTCTCGCGTTCAGACAGCCCATGATTGCGTGCTGCCACCCGCCTGATAAGTGCAGCGACCTGTTTGGTCTGTCTCTGCAAGAGCTGAAGGCGCCTTTTTTTTTTTGAACGCGACGCTTTTTGACGAAAGGAAATTAGGCAGTAATTCTCTGCCAGCTCGGTGGACATCCGAGCCGCACCTTACAGGAAGGTAGGAACGCCACCACCCGTTCGGCGCGAAGCTACCGGCGCTTGTATGCCGGTCCTGTAGGAGGGCTTAGAGAGTCTCGTTAAATCTCGTACGGTGCCCGGATGTGGCATGTATGTGCTTTTTGCACGCGTTATTAGAAATCGGAAATTATAATTCCGTGCATTATCAAACGCACAGCCCGACTGATATCTTGAAAAACATTGAGAAGGCACTGGCAGCAGTTATTTTTTGTGACTCGTTTGGAGACCAACCGGCGCTTGCATGCCGGTCGCGTAGGACGGCTTACAGAGTCTCGTTAAATCTCGTTGAGGCCCGTACGGTGCCCGGATATTCTCGTTTCAGAGCGCTGCGGTATTAGCCGTGCCGACACCCCCCCCCCCCCTCTCTTTACCAACTATGCTGGTTTGTTCGAGGATGGTGGTGTATAATTTTGAAAGGGCCAATCACCCTGAGAAAGATCCTTGCCCCCCCCCCCCCCCCCCCCCCCGTGCGTCGTTGCTACGGGAGGCTGATTCTTCTTTGTCCAGTGTTCGTTCTATGTACTATAGGCTGGAATTTGTGATATGTACGGTGTGTTAAAATAAGGTCATGGTGTTTCTGGGTGGCCACCCACTTCGTATACATTTGTTTTGCCCTCAGTCATGAGTGTGTTTCCAATGTTTTGTTTGTTTGCACTGTTGAATAAACTTCCCTTTTATTCAGAGCCCGGATGAGTGCCCTGCGCGTGTGTGTGTGCACCGGGCGATATCAGTCGCCGCAATGTATGTTTGTTTTTGTAGAGGGACCGATGTCCCTTTTTGGTCCTGGGTTCAATAAACTTCTCTTAAAGCCCGGATGAGTGGCTCTCGGTCTCGGCGTGACGTCACCACACTGCCGACAACGGGAGCTAAAAGCATTTCATGCTTAAAAAACATTGTGCAACTAGCTCCCCAAGTGATGCCGGCGAATCCAGCACGTAGTATTGCGCTATCTCTGAACGTGCGCTCTAGCGTAGAGTTGAGCAGTCCGCTTCTTGCACCGTGCGGGTCCCCGATCTTCGGTTCAAGTGAATTCACCTTGAAGTGTTTTGTACGGGCGGCTTTGCTGTGCCTTTGAGTGCTGCATTTCGAGTGCCAGCCGTGCTGTATTAGCCTCTTCCCAGTGCATTTTGAAGTGATTTCACCTTGATGTTTGTGTAAAGCCGGGCTTACTGTGCCTTTGAGTGCTGCATTTAGTCTTTTGCATTTGCCTTTTGTGTTGCCTTTTGTCCAGCGTATCTATGCCTTTCTTCAGTGTATGCCTTTCTTGATCCATGCATTGCGTATGTTGTTCGGTCCTTTTCGGCGCCTGATGTCTTGTGAGCACGGTTGTAACATTCCCTTCCAAGGGAGGGCGCTCTAACTGCATTTGTGCACAATACACTTCTCTTTGTGTGTTGTTTTTACCCTTCAGCGTCGGTTGTAGCTTTGACAAGTGTTCTGTTTATTCGAAAACGGGACTGTTTTATTACGAAAGCAATACTATTGCAGGTCTAACTGCTCGTCGCGTGGTCCGCGGACCCCATTACTACTCGGAAGCCTCCAACGCGCCTTACAGATCATGTGACGTCAACCTCTCCGTTGCTATGGCGACGCGTGACGTCAGCTTGCTCTCTCCACCGCAGCCAGGAGGAGCCGGTTGTGCCGCGCTCCTCGAGGAGTTTCGTTTGGTTTAACGTGCCAAAGCAACTCTGGCTATGAGGGACGCCTTAGTGAAGAACTCCGGAAATTTCGACCACCTGGGGTTCGCATTGGATTGCTGGGGTTTAACGTCCCAAAGCAACTGAGGCAATGAGGGGCGCTGTAGTGAAGGGTTCCAGAAATTTCGACCACGTGGGGTTCTTTAACGTGCACTGATAGCGCACAGTACACGGGCCTCTAGAATGTCGCCTCTAACGAAATTCGGCCGTCGCGGCCGGGATCGAACCTGCGTCTTTCGGGCCAGTAGCCGAGCGCCGTAACCACTGAGCCACCGCGGCGGGGCTACTCGAGGAGTCTCGCCGTGGAAATCAGAGAAGAAGAGTCTATATCTGAATCTAGTTGCTCTACCGTTTCTAAACATTTTAACTCTAAGGCGACAGCCAAGCAAGCTGGAAGGATGTAAGAAAGAGGTTACAACGCGCCCAAGAAACGGAAGAACAGCCAGAAGAACGACTGCGGAAACGACGAGAAGCCGAAGCAGCTAAATCAGCTGTATCGAGTTGAGAAGCTGGGATTAGGCAAGCTAAACGGAATAAAGCCAAGCGGAAACAACGTGCCCAGGAAACAGAGGAACAATGAGAAGAACGTTTCGGAAACGACGAGAATTAGAGGCAGCTAAGCAAGCCACTCACAAGTGCAGAATGCGAGTCCAGCCATGCTATACGGAATAAAGCAAGCAGACGAAGACGTGCCGAGGAAACCGAAGAACAACGGACCGAACGTCTTGAAAAACAAAGCAGGGGTGGCTTTCGCAACAAACCACGTCTACAGAGCTAAACCACAACATTTCATTTACCGGGTGATTATCACACCCGCAACGAAAAGAAGCCAGTTAGAAAAAAAATTCTGGGGTCGCTTTGTTGACCTAAAGTGCGGTGGTGGTGGTGGTGAAAAACTATAATATTCAAAGAGAGTTTGAGGGTCAAAAACCCCTGCTGCATGGTCGGTATCCTTAGTCCGGGACACCGCACGACGAGGCCCCATCTCGCGCCCGCTTTACTAGAGCCGTTTGAGACTACAGTGTGGAGCAGTTGAGGAGAACAGTCTCCCATGTCTCTCGGGAGGGGGTGGGGGAAGGGGGAAGGTGAGGATTCTGAGTACATGCCCACACCATGTGAAAGATACCGCAGATCTCTCTCCACAGTGCGGGCAGCGCCCATCTGTGTTCCGATCGAAGTGTTTTGCTATGACGGTGTGGCTGCTTTTGTCACTGATGTGTGGATAGGATGTTAATCTTCGCCTCTAAGAGTTGAACGCAACAGCGTCTTTCAGCGCTGCCAGAGAGTGCACAGAACGCCATCGCCCGTTCGGCTCTACGCCTTGCTTGTCGGTAAATTGGTTTTTAAGGGAAGGAAATGGATCTGTTTCGTATGTCTCGGTGGACGCCTGAACCTGGCCGTAACAAGAAGGAAGGGAGATGGGAGTGAACGAAGACACTGTACTCACTAGACGCGCCTTTGTTCATTCTAAATCATCGAGCTCGTATGGCGGAGTGGTCAGCGTGCTCGTCACGCGCCTTTGTTCATTCCAAACAATCGAGCTCGCATGGCGGAGTGGTTAGCGTGCTCGTCTAGCACTCCGGAGACCCTGGTTCGATTCCCGAACTCAGCCAACTTCCTACTCGGTTTTATTTATTTATCTGGTCTCACTAGAAAGCTTATTTAGGCTAATTGGTTAATTAATCAATGAACTAAACTCATCCCCTCTTACTTGGAGCACTACTATACAATACCTTTAATTGGTTGCATGGTTACTAGCCAAAGTACAATTGGCCCCGTTTGGAATTCGCGCACTCTGACATCACTATCATTTCGACCAATTGAAAAGCGTGACATTTCTGTCGAGAACTCCTGCTTACAACGATGACGCATTAAGGCTTTCGCCTTAAAAATTCAGGGGGCACTTTGACTGTCTAAAGTGCCTATAGGCGAAAGCGTTTTCCGCCCCACTTTGACTGCCTCTGTGGCACTGGTGACGTCACCACTGTATGACGTCATACACAATTATTGACTAATCACCAAGTAATAAAAAATTACTAATTAATGACTAATTACTGATTAATCAATAAGTACTAACTAATACTTAATGACGCTTAAGCTTCGCCTTTAGGTGGTGGTGGTGGTGGTGGAAAACATTTATGTACAAATATACACAGAAGGTTATGCATGAGCTGACCCAAAGGGGGCCAGCCATTACAAATACTAGGTGGAGGTCCCTAGTTCGGGACACCAGTGGCGTCGGCCGCCGCCCGGACTCGCGTGACCAAGGCCCGTTAGGCCTGCAGGTCAGAGCAGCCGAGCAGGGTCGCGTCCCAGTCCTCCCGGGTTGGGTTGGGGTGAGGGGGGATAGCAGGGTTGGAGGGGCAGGCCCACACAATGTGGTAGATGCCCGAGGACTTCTCCGCACAGAGCGGACAGCTGCCAGAGAAAGAAGGGTCGAAGTGTTTGAGAGCTGCCAGGCACAGCAAAGCATTAGTATAGAGGCGAAGCAGAAGCCGCTCCTCCGCCTTTGAGAGACCTTTACACGGGAGGGGATAAAGACCGTGGTGAGATTAATGAAGTAAAACAATGTCTTTAAAAGAGCAAGCGGGAGTGAATTCGAGTTCCTGGTCGTCAGGGTCGGACGGGAATGTGCGGTGAGAGAGCGCGCGGGCGGCGGCGTCAGCTGCCTCATTTCCCTCAAGGCCAGTGTGAGCGGGAACCCAAATGATACGCCGGTGCGCGGGGTCTCCGGTGTAGACACTGTTTTGGAGGATGCGGTAGGCTAGATACGGTACCCAGTCCTGCTCGACGTTCCGACATGCCCCTGGCGAGTCGGAAATAACTGTTTTTGTATTGGAATCAGATGCAGCCAACGCAATGGCGACTTCCTTCGCGTGTGCTATGTCACGGGCTCGGAAAGTAAGGCCGTTCACTGTATTGGATTGGTGGACGACTGCGGCTGTGTACCATCCCCCATGGTGGGGGCCGGGGGCATCCACGTAGAATACGCCGGGTTTCGATCCATAGTGGTTGGCCAGGGCTTCCGCCCGCTCCAGGCGCCGGCCATTATGGTCCTCACGGTTCATGTTCGCGGGAAGAGGGCGCATGTGGAGGGCGCATCTCCACTGGGATGGAATACGTACGCGCTCTTCCATAAGAGTGGTGTGTTGGAGGTGTAGTCGGGCAAGGAGGCGGCGACCCGACGATGTCTTCGAGAGACGTGTGTATTGGTTAGTCAAGTGGGCTTCCCGGACCTCCCCAAATCTGTTCACCATGCCCAGTTCCAGGAGGCGCTTGTTGGAGGTGTTCACGGGGAGGCCTAGAGCCCGCTTAATAATTTTGCTTAGGATGACTTCGAGTGAATCCTCTTCTTGCTTCCGCAGGTGGAGGTATGGAGTCGAATATAGAATTCGACTGGTTACAAATGCATGCGCCAGTCGCAAGGACCAGAACTCGACAACGTGTTGTAGCGCTGCCAGGGAGTCCATGGAACACCACCACCGTTTCGGCTCGATGCCTTGCCCTTTTAACGCAACGGTTTTGAGGGAAAGAAATGGCGCAATAATTATCTGTCTTCTCAGTGGACACCTGATCCGCACCGTAAAGGAAGGGAGGAAGTGGGAGTGAAAGAAGAAAGAGAAATTTGGCCGTAATGAAGAAAATGAAAATTGTATTTGAGGAAGGGAAATTAAGCAGTATCTATCTCGCTAATCTCGATGGACAGCCCCGCTGCGGTGGCTCAGTGGTTACGGCGCTCGGCTGCTGACCCGAAAGACGAGGGTTCGATCCCGGCCACGGCGGTTCAATTTCGATGAAGGCGAAATTCTTGAGGCCCGTGTACTGTGCGATGACAGTGCACGTTAAAGAACCCCAGGTGGTCGAAATTTCCGGAGCCCTTCACTACGGCGTCTCTCATAGCCTGAATTAGTTTGGGACGTTAAACCCCATAAACCAAAGCAAACTTGTCATCCGTTTGTAGAGGAAGGGAGGAAGTTTGGTTTGGTTTGACTTAATGGTGGTGGTGAAAACATTTATTACGAATGAACAGGAGGTATGTTTGCATCAGCCCGTAAGGGACCGATCCTTACAAACACTAGGTGGAGGTCCCTAGTATGGGACCCCAGTGGCGGTTGCCGCCGCCCGGGCGCGCCCGACTAAGGCTTGTTGGGCCTGTAAGTCGTGGCAGCCGAGCAGGGTCGCCTCCCAGTCCTCCCGGGTAGGGTTGGGGATGGGGAGAATAGCGGGGTTGGAAGGGCAGGCCCACACCATGTGATAGGTGTCAGAAGACACCGCACTACAGTGTGGGCAGCTGCCGCTAAAAGAGGGGTCAAAATGTTTTAGCGCTGCCGGGCACAGCAAAGTATTGGTGAGAAGGCGGAGAAGGAGCCGCTCATCCGCCTTCTTCAGGCCTTTACATGGGCTAGGGTAAAGGCGATGACAATTTTGATAATATGTTGAAATATCTTTGAATGTATAGATCGGATTAAAATCGGGTTCCTGATCGGATGGGGAGGAGAAAACAGCCCGGTGAGAGAGCGCGCGGGCGGCTGCTTCAGCTGCCTCGTTTCCTGCCAACCCCTGATGAGCAGGGGCCCATATGAGGTAACGGTGTGCGGGGTCCGTATCCCGTATGCAATTTTGGTATATTCGATAGGCTAGGAAAGGAGTGCAGCCTTGTTCAACGTTCCGACAGGCCCCTCGCGAGTCGGTGATTATGTATTTTGAATTGGAATGTGAGGCCGCGAGAGCAATCGCGACCTCTTCTGCTTGTGTTGCACTGCGGGCTCTGAAAGTTAGGCCGTTAACTGTGTTGCTGTTTTGAACTACCGCGGCCGTGTACCATCCCCCGTGGTGAGGGCCGGAGGCGTCCACGTAGTATACACCTGTTTTGTTGCCATAAAGTCGGGCTAGCGCTTCCGCTCGTGCCAGGACCGACCATTATGGTCTTCATGTGACATGTTTTCTGGAAGAGGCCGCACGTGGAGGGCACGTCTTCACAGTTCCGGGATGCGAAACCTGTCTTCCATTGGAGGGATGTGTTGGATATGGAGTCGAGCAAGAAGGCGGCGATCCGACTCCGTTAGCGACAAGCGCGTGTACTGGTTTGTAAGGTGCGCCTCCCGGAGCTCCCGGAAAGTATTCACCACCCCAAGAGCCATAAGCCGGCTGTTTGAAGTAGTGATGGGGAGGTCAAGGGCACGTTTAACAATTTTGCGAAGGATGACCTCACGTGCGTCTTCCTCTTGTTTCCGTAGGTGGAGATAAGGAGTCGAATAGAGAATTCGACTAGTTACGAAGGCGTTTGCCAGCCGCAAGGCATCCTTACTTCGTAACCATCCGCGTTTGTTGGAAACCCGGCGGACCATGCGGCCCACCTGGTCCCCCACCTTACGGAGTTTGGCCAATGTAGTGTCTGGCCGCCTGTGTTTGTGGATGTAGAGTCCGAGTACCCGTATCTCATCACTTTCGCGTATGGGACCACTCTCAAGAGAGAGAGATATTTTAGTTGTGCACTTCTGTGAGGGGCGGAGGTGCACAAATTCCGATTTTTGAGGGGAACATTGAAGACCGCAGCGGCGGGCGTAGCGGTCTACTATCGTCGCCGCTGTTTGCAGGCTGGTTTCAATGTCTCCTGTGGTGCCCTGCGTACAGGGCGTGCTGCACCTAGGCGACACCACTCAGCTGGGCCGGCAGGTGCATCATGGCCAGATTGAAGAGCAGCGGGGAACGTACCGCGCCTTGAGGGGTTCCCCGCGTGCCGAGTAGGTAAGGACCATGGTCTCTATCTTGAATTCGAATGTAGGATTGACGATCCATTAAAAATTGGCATATGTATTTGAATGTGTTGAGGCCACAGTCGGTGTGACTTAGGTTAGTGAGTATGATCTCATGTGTTACATTGTCAAATGCCCCTTTAAGATCCAAGGCGAGTACTACCCGGTCATTATGGGGGCATTCGAGGGGGTCAAGGACTTACCGATTGCGTTGCAGGAGGACATCCTGTGCGGATCTGTGTGGGCGGAATCCGAACATAGCGCTCGCAAAGACCTGTTTGTGTTCAAGATATGTAGATAACCAATCCCGCACCATCGTCGCCAATAGTTTGCCCACACATGAGGTGAGAGAGATGGGGCGGAGGTTATCTGTGTCAATTGCTTTGCCAGTTTAAGAATAAAAGTGACCAAAGCCGTTTTCCATTCGATTGGCAGGGAGGTGTCTCCGCGCCAAATCGCATTGACGTATTACAGGAGGGACTGGTATGCCAAGTCGGGCAGGTTCGTCAAAAGCTTGACGGTGACCTTATCCCGTCCTGGCGCAGTGCCCCGTTCCATTTTGGCGAGAGCCGCCCGCAGATCATGGAGCTGGAAAGGTTGATCCAGCTGCGTGTTCTCTCTGCCTGCATAAGAGTACGCAGATCCACGGGGGTCTTGGGCTGTACACAGATACTGGTCCCGAAGTTTCTGTGCTAGTTGAGTCGTGTTGCCAGGAAAAGCGTGCATGGCTCGCTGCAAATGTTTTTGTGTTTCGGTTCGTGTTTGGGTTGGGTCGATTAGGGCTCGAAAGAGACGCCACGTGTTTCGGCTGGACATTTGTCGCGCGGCCGTATTGCATCTATCTACCCAGTTGGAGTCGGCGAGTTGGGCCGCGTACTCTGCCGCTTTCTGGGTAAGCTCGGCAATTCGAGCTTTAAGCTTTCTATTGTGTTTCTGGCGTCGAAAACGGCGGACGAGGCTGCGACGGGCTTCCCAGAGGTGTAAAAGGTGGTTATCCACGTCCGTGACCGCCTCTGAGAGCTGGATGTGTTTTTCATGCGAGGAAAGGTGTGCCAGCAGCTGTTGGGACCATGCTGTGTAGCCTTGTGCGGAAATGGGTGTATTATCAAGTGAGTTAAAATTTTGCCTGAATTTCGTCCAATCTGGGATATGGGCTTGTGTTCTGGGACACTTGAGGGGGCGTGTGCGTAGTGTAGTGTTAATGATGGAGTGGTGTCTACCGAGGGTCTCCTCGGTGTTGAGCCTGTCTGCGTGTCGTATGTTGCGAGTGAAGGTCAAGTCCGGGCACGTATCCCGTGTCACGGAGTTTCCTAGCCGGGTTGGGTGGACAGGGTCCGTGTGGAGGGTGAGGCCCAACGTGGACGCAAGCTCCGCCAGCTTACGCCCGCGCGACTCCTCCTTGCGATACCCCCACTGCTGACTGGGAGCGTTAAAGTCGCCCACAATCAGCAGGGGATCGCGGCCCGCTACTCTTAGCGCGCGGCTAAAGAGGTCCGCAAAAGTCACTCGCTTTAGTTTGGGAGAGCAGTACACGTTGAGTATATGCAACGGTGGGTCCCTGCCGCGGACTGGTAGGAGGGTCACCATTACATAAGAGTACTCTAGTTGGAGGTCGAGATCCACTAGGTTGGCTGTGTAGTCTGTGAACGAGAAGACAAGACGCGGGATCCTTTTGGAACGTCGTGTAAATTGAAATTGTGGCGCCCAGGCCTGGCTCTTGGAGGGCCATCACGGCTGGTAAGGACTCGAAAGTTTCAAGGTAGAGGCGGAAATTGGCCCTCTTAGTGCGGTCCTTAAAGCCTCGACAGTTCCACTGTGTTATTGAAGTTGACATGGCCGAATTGGAGATGGCGGAACTCCTTTGATTAAGGTGTCTCGCCATGATTTAAAATTTTTGGGGGGAGGAGGAGGGATTGGCTGCCTCAGAGCCAGCTACTTGCGCCATCAAGGGGGTGATGACGGAAGGAGCGGGGCAGCTATCCTCATTGTCCGAATAAATAATCAGACGGTTGAATTTTGAAGGGCGGGATACGTCCCTACTGGGTCCCGTCCGACGGAGAAGGCGGGGGTTGTCCGAGATGTGTTTTGAGACCACCGCGGGGACGGCAGATTTGACCTTTGTCAAGATCTGGTCCATGGCGGTCTCGATCATATATCGCAATTTAGAGGTTAAGCGCTCCTCCATCGCAGAGATGGCTGTCACGAGGGCAGGCGATATCTCCGCGTCGCTCTCCATTGCGTCCGAGTTCTGCGGGCTCGGTGCGGCGGACGCCAATTTTGACTCTAAATTTTGAATTTTGTTGAGCAAAAGCTCATTCTGTGCCCGGAGCACGTCTATCTGTTTTTTGTATTCCGCATCGAGTGCGGAGACGGTTACGGGGGAGGGTGAGGGATGGGAGGAAGAGGAGGCGATCTCAGCCCAGCTGCTCACCTATTGGGGTTTAACGTCCCAAAGCGACTGAGACTATAAGAGACGCCTTAGTGCAAGGCTCCGGAAATTTCGACCGCCTGGGGTTCTTCAACGTGCACTGACATCGCACAGCACGGCTCCTCTTTATCTATCTTCCTTCACTCCCACTTCCTCCCTTCCTCTACGGTGGAGTCCAGGGGCGGTATTACGGAACTGTCAAATCAAAAACTTGTCAAAAACGCGTCAAAAACTCGTCAAAAAGCCCCGCCGTAGCCGCGCTCCTATTGGTCGGCCGTGGCCGGCGGCCATGTTGCTTTCTTGCGTCATGGGTGGCTGTCGTTTACGTCACGGACATGACAGAAGTGGTGACGTTGCACGCCTAATTATGCAGGCGCATTTTGACGATTTTTTTTGACGGCTTCGAGGCGGTCAAAATTGGACCGTTCCGTTTTTGACAGAAAATGGCGGCGGCGGCAGCGGCGTCGTATGTGGCTGAGGCGGCTGCGGCGACGCGAGCAACGGCAAAGGAGGGCGCACGAAGACGCGTTTGACTTGCCGGACGAGCTGTTCCGACGCCTTTTTCGACTGGAGAGGCAGACTGCGGTGAGGCTGTGCGACGAACTCGCCGATGAATTTGGAGGTTTGCGTGCGAATGCGCTGTCGGTGCAGCGGCGGGTGGCAGCGGTTATTTGCTACCGGCGGCTTTCACGCAAGCTTCGGCAGCCGACGACACCTCTGTGCCACAGCTACATACAAATAAAACATGCTTATGCTGGAAAATAACTTTATTTTCCCCTGCAAATCGCACTTCGTGGTCGTCCGGTCGAGGAAAAATAAACAGACGACCACACATCACATACAACGCTTCACGCTTTGACACTTTTGTCATCGATCGTAAGAGCCGAACAACACAGGCCTTAACAAGTTGGCTTCGTCGATTTTTTCGCACTTAGATCAACCGCACAGTACCTTGATTTTCGACGCCGCGTAAGAAAACAGTATCAAGGCGTGGAACAGCTGTCTCCGTGCAAAGCGGCTTGTTGACATTTTACCGCCGTCTGCGCACCCCCGCGGCAGCAATAGTTACCCACTAGCAAATTTAATAGCCTAACTTCTTCTGCTTCTTGTTTTTCTTGATATTTTTCATCTTTAAACATATTTTTTTGGCAAAAGAAAATAATAATTATTTTTATTGGTGAGCATTTCTTTACTCTTTTAGCAAAAATTTAGCAGACGGTCCCTCGTCGTGCAGACAAATGCTTCCGGGGCGCCGCTCTGCTGCAATTGGCTGATCCCTCGTTACGTCAATTTTGCGTCAAGTGTCGACGTCACATTGTTTCGTCATTTTGACGTCACTGTCAATAACTTTTGACAGGTTTTTGACAAAGTTCGGTAATACGGACCCAGGTGTCCACCGAGATGACAGAGAATTACTGCGTCATTTCCTTTCCTCAAAAAGCGTTGCGTTCAAAGGGCAAGGCATCGCGCCGAACGGGTGGTGGGGTTCCGTGGACTCCCTGGCAGCGCTACAACGCGCTGTCGCGTTCCACTTCTAAAGGCGAAGCTTAAGCGTCATTAATTAGCAGTTAATTAGTATTCAGGCATTAAGCAGTAATTAACCATTAATTAGTGATTTGTCATCACTTAGAAATTAGTACTCAATTACATGTGACGCCACCAGTGCCACAGAAACAGCGAAGGTGGTGCGGAAGACGCTTCCGCCTCCACCCACTTTAGACAAAGTGCCCCCTGAATTTTTTTATGCGAAGCATACTAAAATAGCCCAACCCAGCTCCTCGAGCGCGGCGGTGTCGTTACCATTGACCTTTCGTGACCTCCATGTCATACCACGTCATGCGTGACGTCACAGCAGATGAAAAACGGGGGCCCAAGTCGCGCCGTCGCGCGAGGCGTCGTGACCAAGGATGACCACGGGGTGCGTGACGTCACAGAAGATGAGAAACGGGGGCCCAGCCAATACCTCCTAGAAAGAATTTCTAGGAGGTAGTGGCCCAGCTCGCGCCGTCGCGCGAGGCGTCGCGCGACGGCGCGCCAATTTTTCTTTCTCTCAGTTGCAACAACATCAAAAACAAAATTAAAAAATGGCTGAGGCTTAGATTAGGTTAAGCCTAGTCAGATGCGAAACATATTGCCGCCGAGTTGCATATCGAGCACGCCGCTTGGCTAGACGTTCTTCACGCACTTCATCAGTCTCTGTAGCACTCACAACTTTTGCTTCTCATTCCAACGAGCAGCCCTGTCTCCAGGAGGCATCTCTATCCCGTGTACGCCTTGCAGAGGCAGGCGCACCCCCTTGTATACCGCCGCTCCAGCATCACGTGTTCACTACAGCGCACCTAGCGGCAGAAGCAGGAAACACATTGGTCACGACGCCTCGCGCGACGGCGCGAGCTGGGGCAATACCTCCTACAAAGAATTCTTTCTAGGAGGTATTGGCTCGGGCCCCGTTTCTCCTATGTCGTTACGTCACGCACCACGTGGTCCTCCTTGGACGCGACGCCTCGCGCGACGGCGCGAGCTGGGCCAATACCTCCTAGAAATTCTTTCTAGGAGGTATTGGCTGGGCCCCCGTTTCTCATCTTCTGTGACGTCACGCACCCCGTGGTCATCCTTGGTCACGACGCCTCGCGCGACGGCGCGACTTGGGCCCCCGTTTTTCATCTGCTGTGACGTCACGCATGACGTGGTATGACATGGAGGTCACGAAAGGTCAATGGTAACGACACCGCCGCGCTCGAGGAGCTGGGTTGGGCTATTTTAGTATGCTTCGCATAAAAAAATTCAGGGGGCACTTTGACTGTCTAAAGTGGGTAGAGGCGGAAGCGTCTTCCGCACCACCTTCGCTGTTTCTGTGGCACTGGTGGCGTCACATGTAATTGAGTACTAATTTCTAAGTGATGACAAATCACTAATTAATGGTTAATTACTGCTTAATGCCTGAATACTAATTAACTGCTAATTAATGACGCTTAAGCTTCGCCTTTAGAAGTGGAACGCGACAGCGCGTTGTAGCGCTGCCAGGGAGTCCACGGAACCCCACCACCCGTTCGGCGCGATGCCTTGCCCTTTGAACGCATCGCTTTTTGAGGAAAGGAAATGACGCAGTAATTCTCTGTCATCGGTGGACACCTGGACTGCACCGTAGAGGAAGGGAGGAAGTGGGAGTGAAGGAAGATAGATAAAGAGGAGCCGTAATGAAGAAAATGAAAATTGTATTTGAGGAAAGGAAATTACGCAGTAACTGTGTCACAAAATCCAGGGGGGGGGGGGGGGGCACTTTTCTGACCTAAAGTGTGGTCACTGATGTGTGGTCAAGATGTTAAGCTTCGCCCCTAAGAGTGGAACGCGACAGCGTCTTGCAACGCTACCAAGGAGTCCATAGAACGCCATCGCCCATTCGGTTCTACGCCTCGCTCGTCGGTAAATTAGTTTTTGAGGAAAGGAAATGTATCTGTCTCTCATTTGTCGGTGGACAGCTAAACCTCACCGGAAGGGAATGGAGGAGGATGAGAGTGAGTGAAGACACCGTATTCACTAGACGCGCCTTTGTTCATTCCAAACCATCGAGCTGGCATGGCGGAGTGGATAGCATGCTCGTCTCTCACGCCGAAGACCGGGGTTCGATTCCTGAGCTCGACCAATTTCTTAATCAGTTTTGTTTATTTATATGGCCTGACTAGTAAAGCTAATTAGGCTAATTGAGTAATTAAGCAATTAACTAAGCTCAGTCCCGCTTACTTGGAGCATCACTATACGATCCCTTCATTTGGTTGCATGGTTACTAGCCAAAGTACAATTGGCCCCGTTTGAAATTCGCGCACTGTGACGGCATGGCCTTTTCGACCAATTGAAAAGCGTGACATTTTCTGTCGACAACTGCTGCTTACAACGATGAGACATTAGAGGCTTCCGCCTTAAAAATTACCGAAGACGCTTTGAGTCGTCGCGCAGCGGCGGCTGGTAGCCACGCGTGAAGTGTAGAAGCGGCGCACTGCGTTCCTTTAGTTGGAGGCGCTGCGCTTTTGCTTTCGCAACCTACCAGGCTTAACCAAAGCTAAGCCCCCGCCAATTTCTTTTTATGCGAAGCATACTACTTTAGCTACCACTTCAGCCCTTCACCGTGGTTATGCGCCTCCAAATCACGTGATACATGACGTCACACCACGTGACACGATGACGTCACGACAGTGGAGAAACGGGGGCCCACCTCGCGCCGTCGCTGTGGTTGTGCGCCTCCAAATCACGTGACACGACGTCACACCACGTGACACGATGACGTCACGACAACGACGTCACACCACGTGACTCGATGACGTCACGACAGTGGAGAAACGGGGGCCCACCTCGCGCCGTTGCTGTGGTTGTGCGCCTCCAAATCACGTGATACATGACGTCACGCCACGTCACTTGATGACGTCACGACAGTGGAGAAACGGGGGCCCTCCTCGCGCCGTCGCTGTGGTTGTGCGTCTCCAAATTACGCGACACGATGATGCTTCGCATTCTCCAGGCTTAACCAAGTTAACCCTCAGCCATTTTTTTAGTTAATTTCGCATAAGTGATTTTCGGGCAGATAACAATGAGTTGCCGCTCTTTGAGTGAAACACCGCGCCTAGTCAAGGGTTTAGCACAAAATACATTTGGCAACTAGTCCACCATGTGGTGTCAGGTAACCCAGCGCATAGTTTGGTGTTATCTTTGTACGTGCGCTCTAGCGCAGTGCTGAACAGGCGGCTTCATGCGCCGTCTAGACCACGGCCTTCCTTCCGGGTCTGTATTGTTAGTAATTAGTCATGTATTAGTCATGCATTGCACAATTTTACTGTCTTTTTGGCCTGTAAGTGACCAGCGCTCCTGTCACGACCTTTTTGTCCTGATCGTTTGGAAGTCAATAAACTGCTCTTCATAATTAAGGTGGAAGCCTTTAATGGCTCATACTCTCGTGACCAAGACGTGTTAGCAAATTTGTCCGCTTTTCAGATTGGTCGAAATAGTCGTGACGGTGCGGTTCAGGTGTCCACCAAGATAACAGAGAATTACTGCACCATTTCCTTTCCTCCAAAAGCGGTGCGTTCAAAGGGCAAGGCATCGCGCGAAACGGGTTTTGGCCTTCCGTGCACTCCTTGGCAGCGCTACAACACGCTTTCGCGTTCCACTCCTAAGACCAAGCTTAAGCGTCATTAATTATTAGTTAATTAGTATTCAGTCAGTAATGAGTCATAAGTAATTACTTAGTAATTTGTTTATTGCTTAGTAATTGGTGCTTATTTATGTGTTGCGTCATCCACTGGTCTCGTAGTCAGTGACACAGAGGCAGTCAAAGTTGGGTGGAAAAACGTTTTTGCCTCTACGCACTGTAGAGATGCCGCCGCAGCATGCGATTGCTGCCCCGTTGCTTCCGACATTTGCGGCGTTGTCGTTCTCCCTCGTAACCAGCTCCGCAGCCAAGGCAGCGCGCTGCTCTCACTGCGTAAAATTTGGAATGAGTTTCTGATAAACAGTCATTAATTTCAGAGATTACACTCATCAGATATTTCTGATGACTTCTGATTTGAGTTCCTGATGTAAGGGCGATGAAAATTGGCCACCGATTTTCTAAGACGTGATATGTGTTTTCTATTGAGATTGGGGGTGGGGTGCGCTGCGAGCTGTCAAAGACAGAATATGCGCTTCACGTTGGCTATGCGAAACCGATGCCCTACTGCCAAATCATTGATCTGCAGCGCTCAACATTAGTTGAAGATTGTCCAGCAGGTTACCACGCACCCGTACACATCGTTTTCATCCAGGTAGGCCTGTTTTTCGCGATTTTACGTTCTTTTGTCTGTTGATCACGTTGGCGCACCTACCCGCCGCGGTGGATCAGTGAATACGGCGCTGATGCTGACCAGAAAGACGCGGGTTCGAACCCGGCCGCAGCGACCGAATTTCGATGGAGGCGAAATTACAGAGCCCCGTGTACTGTGCGATGTCAGTGCGCGTTAAAGAACCGCATGTATTTCTAGGCCGAGAGTGGAGGTGGAATGTATAGACCGATTCTGTGAGTGCTGGTTGTAGACAGGCAAGGGTGGAGCAAGAAGGCTGCTGTGGAGCCCGCGTTTTGCGTGAGGCAGGCGTCTGTGTAGGCCACCGCCGCAGCGCCCAAAGGTTGCTTGTGGTTGTATGCTTATGCTTGGCGGCGGCCTGCGTGTGGTGGTGGTGGTGGTGAAAACTTTTATTTTGTGAAAAAGAGTTTGGGAGCCACAGAGTGGCCCCGCTACATGGTCGGCGTCCCTAGTCCGGGACACCGCACGACGAGGCCCCGTCTCTCGCCCGTTTCACCAGAGTCCTTTGGGACTCAAGCGAGGAGCAGTTGAGGAGGGCAGTCTCCCATGCCTCTCTGGAAGGGGTAGGGGAAGGGGGGAGGTGGGGATTTTGAGTACATGCCCACACCATGTGGAAGATATCACAGGTCTCCCCACAGTGTGGGCATCGCCCATCCGTGTTAGGATCGTAATGTTTTATTATTGCAGGACAGAGTAGAGTACCTGTCTGCAGGCGCCTTAAAGTTCGCTCCTCCGTCTTACTCAGCCCCGGTGTATATTATGTAGACGCAGCAGGGCCATCGCCCACGGGATTTTACTCGGCCGCTGTCGTTCACCAGGAAATGCACTTTGATGGACTCTCCTTTCGAGCCCCGAATTCAATGCGGGCCGAGGAAGTAGCGATCGCGCTTGCTGCCGCCCACGCCAATTCGAGAATAATCATCACGGACTCCCGAAAAGCATGTGAACATTACTTGGCAGGGGAGATCTCCCCCTTAGCTGCTTGTTTTCTACGACGGACTGCCACTGATCCAACACCCAAACGAATCATTTGGGCTCCTGGCCACCAGGGCTTACGAGGTAATGAGGCCGCTGACGCGGCTGCCCGAGCGCTTACTCACCGGGCTCCTCATCTCAGCTCTTCTGGCTCGGAGACTAATCAGCCGCTGCTGCGATTCATGGAAATATTAACAAATTATAGCGACAACCACCGCCTTTTCCCGGCCCCTGCAAAAGGGCTGAGTGCGTGAATGCGGGCATGTTGAGGGGAATGGGTGCGAGGCGGAGGTTAGGGGGGTAGATCGGAGACTGCGGTGGGTCTGGGAATGAGATTGGTGCGTAGGCGGTCGGGGATAGTATCCACTGCCCAGCTAGTGAGCTGGACAGGCAGATGATTTGTCCCTCCCGGAGCAGATCAAGTAGGGCTTGAAGGGATGGAAAAGGGTTGTTTTGTACATGGTGTCTGCAGAAGCCTGAAGGGGGGAGTCCTAGTATTGCTTTATATAGCGTATTGAGGGCTGGGGCTAGTTTGTCTTGGTGTGTACTTCTAAGGGGGGTAGTAAGGAATGTAGTAGAGGAATTTGTTCAGGGCCTCTAGACGGCCACCATGAGTCTTTCACAGGGCTACGGCCCGGAAAACATGCAAGTAGTGGAGCTGCAGGCTGCGAAGAAGCCAGTCTTCAATGAAGCCACTGAATATTCTATTCGGAAGAAATTAGCAGTGCGACCGCTTTCCTTAAAGGCAGGGCCAAGATGTTGCAAATCGGATCACTCACATCTACCTTCCCACTAGGCAGCCGAGACACGCCAAAAGGTGCAGTTCTCTCACCTTTTAAGGCGAAAGCTTTACTACTTGCACTTTCAGCCTTTGCCGTGGCGCGGCGGTGCCACCATTGACCTTTAGTTGACCTCTGTGTTACGTCATGTGTGACATCACGCCGAAGAGAAGGGCGACCGACTCGCGCCGTCGCAAGCCGCGGCAGTGCCACCACCGGCGCCGAACTGCTGCGCTCTCCGCTAGGAGCGTAACAGGTGTTGTGACGTCACGTCGAAGAGAAGGGCGACCGACTCGCGCCGTCGCAAGCCGCGGCGGTGCCACCACTGCCGCCGAACTTCTGCGCTCTCCGCTAGGAGTGCGATTGTGGCGTTACGCTGAAGAGATTAGGCTCGACTCACGTCGCTAGAAAGCAGTAGCTGTGCCAACTACCAGCGGCTTAACATTGCTTCGCGATCTCGCGCCGTCCGTGTGCGACGGCGGTGCACATGAACGGCGGCCTTACTGGACTGGATTGTACTGGACTGGATTGGATTTAATTGGATTAGAATAGATTAGATTAGATTACATTAGATTACATTGGATTGTATAACAGATGCATCGCCACAAGTATAACCACAAGCACCACCACCAGCTACACTACCAGCTGAACCATGGCGTAGGTGCGGATATTGCTTTCGCAATTACCGGGCTTAACCAAGCTAAGCCACAGCGAGTTTTTTGTTCAACATCATACTCATCCCCCTTGCTAAAATCTTGTCTAAAGTCCCCCACCTCTATCACTCGATCTATGCGGATGATATTACCGTATGGACTAGCGCAGGAAACTGCGGTGAAATAGAGGAAACATTACAAAATGCAACAGACGTGGTTCAAAATTATGCACAAAGTATAGGCCTCGCATGTTCCCCTGCTTAATCAGAACTACTTCGAATCAGACCCCAATACCCGGATCCTGACCCGCCACAAATTGTCATCAAACTTGAAGACATATCAATTCCAATTAAACTTCTCATAAGGGTATTGGGTATGCTCATCACGAATGAGGGCTTCAACACGACCACCATTAAATCACTCCACCGCACTGTCCAGAATACGACTGCGATCATTCGTAGAATTAATAATAAACACCGAGGCAAGAGGGAGGCAGACACGCGACGCCTCGTTCAAGCCTTTTTTTTGTTTTTTTTTTATTTATTTTTTATTTTTTATTTTTTTCTGTATCAGTAAACTAATTTTTACTGTCCCCTATCTGTACCTCACTCGGACAGACGAGGAGCAGATAGATAGAATGATCAGGGGTATATATAAGGCTGCCCTTCACCTCCCGAATTCAATGCCCACAAGCAAATTCCTCAAACTAGGCATAATAAACACCCTGGTAGAACTAATTGAAGCCCACTTCACGGGGCAATGGTATCGCCTATCTAGAACACCTACTGAACAGAATCTTCTGAAAAGACTCAAAATCACCCTCGACAACAAAATTTCGGATCAGCATGACATTTCTCTAGACCTTGCAAAAAATCTTTATATTCCCCGTCTGCCCAGAAACACCCATCCTGAGCACGATCAAGATCGTCGCACAGCTCCGGCAGCAGCCGTACACAAGGACTACGCTAGTAATCCAACACTCACATACGTAGATGCTGCAGAATATTGCCACGTATCATTGCAGTGTGTGTTCGTTCACGCTCAAGGCAGCAGGAAAGGGTCGTTATCACTTTTGTTCGTGGCGCGAGAAGCGACCAGACTAATCTCGATTGTTCGCAGCCATGAAAGGCTGCATCTAGGTTTTTCCAGATTACCGTAGATGATCTTGACCTGTTATCTGGAAGTTTCCTTGCCGGCTTTAAATTGAGCGATGCCGCGAGCGGCGGACATTCGTAGTTCGACGACCGACGAGCACGTTTGTTGCTTACGCCGCCGCCGAGTGATTCAGTTATTTTGCGGGCGCAAGTCAGCCCTAATAAAGAGCTTCATTTCCAAGACTGGCTGGTGTCTTCCTGACCACTGGACTGCCGTCACTACAACGTGACATCTGGTGGAGGTGCTGGGTAGCCTCCCATGTTCCGGACACCCCCTACAAGTCGTGACGCCAGCCCTTTGAGTCATCTACCGCAGGACCTGAGTCCAGTCCAGCGCGCAAGCCGACGCCTGCAGGGGGACGAACCTGAGTTCGGGATTCTGCCGGACCCTACCCGGAAGCGAAAGCCAGCAGCAACATCTACCATGAGCCTGCCCCAGACGATGACTCCAATCATTCTTCAGCAGCCCCGGGTGCCACCAACCTTCGACGCTTCGCCTGGCGCCGACCCCGAAGAATGGCTGGAGCAGTTCGACCGTGTGGCTATCTTCAACAACTGGGACGATGCCACGAAACTTAGGTACGTGTTCTTCGCCTTGGAGGGACCAGCAAAAGTCTGGTTTGAGAATGAGGAAGCTAACCTCACGAACTGGGAAACCTTCAAGGAGCAGCTTCTAAAGACCTTCACGAACGTCGTGCGAAAGGAGAGAGCCCAGCAGCTGCTACAGTCTCGCATACAACACCCAAACGAGACCGTTACTGTGTACACTGAGGAAATGAAGCGTCTCTTCCGGCGTACCGACGCAAACATGGAGGAAGAAGAAAAAGTAAAGCTGCTCATGCGAGGAGTTAAAGAGCAGCTCTTTGCCGGCCTCGTCCGCAACCCACCGAAAACTGTCGCGGAATTTGTAGAAGAGGCATCCACGATGGAAAAAACTCTTGATGCCCGAGCCCGCCAGTATGGCCGCCAGCAGCGCGTTTTCTCAGCAAGCTGCCTGGACACCGCTAACAGCAATGACCTGCGGGAGGTTATACGTCAAGTTGTGCGAGAGGAGCTCCGACGATTGCTGCCAACGGGAACGCAGCCGCAACCTTCATCGCTGAGTGACGTCATCCGGGACGAGGTTCAACAGGCCTTGGGTGTGACGCCAACACCCATGCAGCCTATGCAGCCCCCAGCCATGACTTACGCCGCAGCTGTGCGCCGTCCAGCACCTCGACGACGGGACCCAAGCCCCTATCACCCTCAGCCAGCTGCGTTGGACCGCCGCCCACTCGCCCCAACCCGCCCGTCCTACGAGCGACGCGCGCAGCCGAGGAAATGCGACGAGTGGAGAACTCCCGACCAGCGCCGCCCACTATGCTTCCACTGTGGCGAAGCCGGTCACGTCCTCCGGCACTGCCCATACAGAAGACTGGGCATCCGAGGGTTCTCTTACGACGCTCCATGACCCCGACCCGGCCAGCGACCAGCCGAAATCTAGGAGTTTTTGCGTCGGGAAGAATCGCCGAGCCGTCTATCACGTTCCCCGTCGCCATCGTCCCCGCGCTTTGTATCTCCTAGCCGAGGTTACGCCATGCGTGGACGCTCCCCCAGCCCCCGAAGGTTAAACTAAATAAAGCAGCCTCTGGAGGTGAGGTTGCTTCTAAGCAACCTCACCATGCCTCAACTACGACGACAACACCGACGACGACAACACCGACGACGACAACACCGACGACGACAACACCGACGACGACAACACCGACGACGACAACACCGACGACGACAACATCGACGACGACAACACCGACGACGCCAACACCGACGACGACAACACCGACGAAGACAACACCCACGACGACAGCTCCGACGACGACAACACCGACGACGACGACGACGACGACGCGGCCAGACTTGAAGCTTTTACCGCTGCCCAGTGAAGTACCGTCGCAGTACGCCCACCGCAGCCTCACTACTCGACGAAGCCGAGATCGTACACCGAAGACAACGTGCAATGCGAAAACGCGAACAAGTGACCTTGAAGTTATGATCGACGATCACGCGGTTACTGCCCTGGTGGACACCGGAGCTGACTACTCCGTCATGAGTGGGCCACTCGCTGTCCGACTCAGGAAGGTAACAACAACTTGGGATGGCCCGCTGATCCGCACCGCAGGTGGTAACCTGATTACGCCGTCAGGACGCTGCACCGCGAGAGTTACTATAAATGGGAGAACCTACGCGACAACCTTCCTGATCCTACAGCAATGCTCGCGAGACGTGATTTTAGGAATAGACTTCCTGAATGAACATCGGGCGATCATCGACCTTCGATCCAAGTCGAGCAAGCTTTCCACGGACAAAGCCATATCTGCAGCGACGACAGCGACTCATCGCGTTGCCTTAAACGTCCTTGACGAAGTACTGAGCGTGCCGCCCCGATCAAGTGTCTTCGCCTGCATAGGTACTGGAAACGTCGAAACTGCCGAAGGCGTCGTCGAGGGGAAAACCCAGTTACTCCTTGATCGAGGACTGGGCGCCGCAAGGGGAGTCGCCCAAATCCGAAATGGCCAAGCCCAGGTGCTGCTAACCAACTTCACCGAAGAATACCGGCATCTAAACAAAGGTACGACGATCGCTTTCCTCGACGAGCTGGCAGACATCAGAGACATATTTGCCCTACCCGACCAACCCGTAGAACCATCTAACCAAGGCCATCAACCAACGTTTGATATCAACCCGGCATTACCACGGAGCAGACAAGAACAAATAAGTAGTCTTCTTCAAAAGTACAGCGATTGCTTCTCATCAGCATCGAATGTGCGAAGAACCCGACTTGCCAAGCACCGCATTGTCACAGACGAACACGCCCGACCACTGCGACAGAGCCCCTACCGCGTATCGCCGCTAGAACGCCATGCTATTCGCAAGCAAGTTGAGGAAATGCTACGTGACGACGTCATCCAGCCATCAAGGAGCCCCTGGGCAGCACCAGTTGTCCTAGTGAAAAAGAAAGACGGCACCCTTCGCTTCTGCGTCGATTACCGCCGCCTGAACAGCATTACGAAGAAGGATGTCTACCCCCTCCCCCGCATCGACGACACACTGGATCGGCTATGCAACGCTAAGTACTTCTCATCGATGGACCTGAAGAGCGGCTACTGGCAAATCGAAGTCGACGAAAGAGATCGCGAGAAGACTGCGTTCATCACGCCAGACGGACTCTTCGAGTTCAAGGTGATGCCATTCGGCCTCTGCTCTGCACCAGCGACGTTCCAGCGAGTAATGGATACGGTGCTCGCAGGCTTGAAGTGGCAGATTTGCCTCGTCTACTTAGATGATGTTGTCTTCTCCTCAAACTTTGAAGACCACCTTAGAAGGCTTCGCATAGTGCTGGAAACGATCAAGTCTTCAGGCCTGACACTGAAACCAGAGAAGTGCCACTTCGCCTACGAGGAGCTGCTGTTCCTTGGTCACGTCGTAAGCAAGGATGGAGTTCGCCCAGACCCCCAGAAGACGGCTGCGATCGCAGAGTTTCCACAGCCTAATGACAAGAAAGCTATACGCAGATTCCTTGGATTGTGCGCTTATTACCGGCGATTCGTCAAGAACTTTTCGCGCATCGCTGAACCTTTGACCCAACTTACCAAGGCTGACGTGCCTTTTAAATGGGAAAGGCCGCAAGAGGAAGCTTTCAACGAGCTGAAGCGCCGCTTACAGTCCCCTCCTGTGCTCGGGCACTTTGATGAAAACTCCGAAACCGAAGTTCATACCGATGCAAGCAGTGTGGGCTTAGGAGCGGTCCTCGTTCAGAAAAATGGCAGAGAGGAGAAAGTTATCGCGTACGCTAGCCGTTCACTGTCGAGAGCCGAAGCCAACTATTCGACGACAGAGAAAGAATGTCTCGCCATTATTTGGGCCACGTCGAAATTTCGCCCCTACCTATACGGACGACCATTCAAGGTTGTGAGCGACCACCATGCTCTCTGCTGGCTGGCCAATTTGAAAGATCCCTCCGGCCGCCTTGCTCGTTGGAGCCTGCGTCTTCAAGAATTCGACATAACTGTAGTCTACAAATCTGGCCGCAAACATTCCGATGCAGACTGCCTATCGCGAGCCCCCGTAGACGCAGCACCGGAAGAAGACGACGATGCTTTCCTAGGACCGGTAAGCGCAAGCAGTTTCGCGCAGCAGCAGCGCTCGGATCCTGAGTTGCAAAGCCTAGTTGATTATTTGAAAGGCAAGACCGCATCACCTCCCCGGGGGTTCAAGCGCCAACTGTCGTCCTTCGTCCTTCACAATAATGTCCTCCTGAAGAAGAACTTCGCGCCCAACAGGACAGTACATCTTCTTGTCGTGCCCAAGAATCTTAGGCAAGAAATTATGCAGGCATGTCATGATGAGCCGACTGCAGGGCATCTCGGGATTGCTCGCACGTTGCACCGTATCCAGGAGAAGTACTATTGGCCGCGGCTAGCTACCGACGTTTCCCATTACGTGAAAACGTGCCGTGAGTGTCAACGACGCAAAACGCCTCCGACTAGACCAGCCGGACTCCTGAACCCCATACCACCTGCAACTAAGCCCTTTCAGCAAATAGGAATGGACCTCCTCGGCCCCTTTCCGACTTCATCATCAGGTAACAAGTGGATCATCGTGGCCACCGACTACATGACCCGATACGCCGAAGCAAAAGCGTTGCCTAATGGTACCGCAACAGAAGTCGCAAAATTTTTTGTGGAGCAAATTCTCCTGCGACATGGCGCCCCCGAAGTGCTCATCACAGACAGAGGGACGGCATTTACAGCGGAGCTGACGCAAGCCATTTTAAACTACAGCCAGACAAGCCATCGGAGGACCACTGCCTATCATCCACAAACCAACGGACTCTCAGAGCGTCTGAACAAGACCATCGCAGACATGCTCTCCATGTACATCGACGCCGAACACAAGACGTGGGACCCCATTCTGCCCTACGTGATCTTCGCTTATAATACTGCCGTCCAGGAGACAACCAGGTTTACCCCATTCCAGCTGGTATACGGCAGGAAGCCCACGACAACACTCGACGCAATGCTCCCGCACGTGTCCGACGAAGACAACGTCGACGTCGCCGCCTACCTTGATCGCGCCGAGGAAGCCCGAAGACTTACGCGGCTTCGCATTAAAGACCAGCAGCACACCGACGCCCGACGCTACAATCTGCGCCGACGAGACACGCATTACAAGCCAGGTGATCGTGTTTGGATATGGACGCCAGTTCGCCGCCGTGGATTGAGTGAAAAGTTGCTGCGACGATACTTTGGCCCGTACAAGGTTCTCCGTCGCATCGGTGACCTCGACTACGAAGTCATCCCCGACGGCACGACAACATCTCAGCGACGCCGCACACGCCCGGAAGTCGTACATGTCGTACGCCTGAAGCCATATTATGAACGCTAAAGGACTGGAAGTTTTCATTGTCCGTGTTTATTTTCATTTTAAAGCATCGAGACGATGCTTCTTCGGAAGGGTGGTAATGCCACGTATCATTGCAGTGTGTGTTCGTTCACGCTCAAGGCAGCAGGAAAGGGTCGTTATCACTTTTGTTCGTGGCGCGAGAAGCGACCAGACTAATCTCGATTGTTCGCAGCCATGAAAGGCTGCATCTAGGTTTTTCCAGATTACCGTAGATGATCTTGACCTTTTATCTGGAAGTTTCCTTGCCGGCTTTAAATTGAGCGATGCCGCGAGCGGCGGACATTCGTAGTTCGACGACCGACGAGCACGTTTGTTGCTTACGCCGCCGCCGAGTGATTCAGTTATTTTGCGGGCGCAAGTCAGCCCTAATAAAGAGCTTCATTTCCAAGACTGGCTGGTGTCTTCCTGACCACTGGACTGCCGTCACTACAACGTGAAAATATTCTACCACCTAAGCCTATGTCATCACGGTACTTAACCGCGATCATAATCATTGCTCAGCTCTAACTCCCAATCGCGTTCAACATCCCGTCGAGGCTGAAGAACCAGCTATAGCACTGGTCATTACTCATACAAATGCAAAATACATATTCTCGGATTCTAAATCAGCGATACGAAATTTCGCCAAACAACGGGTTCACACGCCAGCACATCGTATTTTGAACAGTGTTGTACCACTGAGTCGGCTCAACGCAATCACCTGGGTTCCTGCGCATTGCGGGCACCCGGGGAATACGGCTGCGCAGAATGACGCCCGAGGACTCGTCGACCGGGTGGTGGACGGTTTTCCTGGTTCCACAGTGCTAGGGAACACATGATGACGTACCATGAAGTCACGCTTCACTACCCGGCTTCCCGACTAGTTTACTCCCCTCCCCATAAATCCCTAAATAAGGTTTTATGGGGTTTAACGTCCCAAAGCGACTAAGGCTATGAGAGACGCCGTAGTGAAGGGCTCCGGAAATTTTGACCACCTGGGGTTCTTTAACGTGCACTGACATCGCACAGTACACGGGCCTCGAATTTCTACTCCAAAGAAATTCAGCCGCCGCGGCCGGGATCGAACCCGCGTCTTTCGGGCCAGCAGCCGAGCACCATAGCCACTGAGCCACCGCGGCGGCGAAGGGCGAGCAAGTCGTTTGGCGACGGATTCAGACAGACACTTTTCAGAACCCTTACCTGTATTCCCTCATGCACCCAGGGGACTATAATCAGCCCTGAAAATTATACCAACACCCTAAGGGGATGTTTTTCACATACTTAGGGCTCGCGCTAATACTGCAACTCCCCCTTTTCTGAGACTCGATAACCGGGAGAGAATGGAGGGCGTGCTGCGCAGCTCACAGGTGGTGGTTCAGCTCCGGATGGTGAGCTGAGCCACAGAGGTCGCCAGTGCCCATGGGCTCCTGGCCACTTAGCGCGACCGCGAGGGCCCACCTGTTCCTGCAACCTCCTTATCCCTATCCCCACGCTCACTGTGTTGCTTAATAAAAATTCTTCCCTCCTCCTCCAGAGAAAGAGCGAGCGTGCGCGAGGTGCGCGTGCTCGGAACGGCATGAACGCTTGCGCGGTGGAGAAGCTGCTGACGGCCACGACCCCACTTCGGCGCCAAGCAACCGTTTTGCACCAGTCAAGACGACAAGCACAAGCTGAAGCTGTGAAAAGGCACTACGGCGGGCGCGAGGGCGTGTTCTATGTCGATGCTCCGGGTCCCGAGCATAAAATGACGGCCGTCGCGGTAGTGAATGAAAATAAAAAATGGACGGACAAGTACTGGCTAGCCAGTACATACTGGCTGCGAAAGAAGTGGCGATTGCTTTAGCTGCAACACACACTAGCTCAGAATACATTCTGACAGATTCTCACAGAGCATATCGCAATTACCTCAGGGGCAGGATCGCACCACTAGGAGCTAAAATCCTGCAACATAGCTATACCCGTGGCTACCAACCTACACACAAACACTTAATATGGGTACCAGGTAACCAGGGCGCCCCAGGGAACGAGAGGGCGCATGCATCAGCGCGAGCATTTCTTCCCCGCAAATCCAGTAAGGATGCCGTGGAACCTCCTACCGCAAACTAACTTATAACGACATACTTCAAGACTTAAGATTATCCAGTCTGGTCTGCCCATCGCCGGCTAAGACACCGGAGAAAGGGGACGGGCTACATCTCTGAAAGCTGCAGACCAACACTTACAACAATCCACGAAGACTACACGCAATAGACCCGGAGTCATTTGACTCACAATGCAAATTCTGCGGGGAGAAGGCGGACCTGTACCATATGGTATGGGCCTGTCAACGAAATCAGGCGGTCACTGTCAATAACCAGGAAACGCAGAAGGTGAGGGGGGAGGCAGCTCTGACCAGCTCGGACGAAAAGAGTCAAAAGCAATTCATCTAAAGAGCCCAGACAGCAGCCTACGCCAGTGGGTTTCCGGACTGAGAGCTCGAACCACCGCTACAACCTCGTAAACAATTTCATTAAAATATTTTCACCACCATCAACACGTCATCAATCGAGCTTTGGAGACCAGAGGGGGTGCCCAAGTTCGGCACTGAAGGCTGTGTTCGTCGTGAAACCCAAGAGAACTCTCGATGTGTCTTACTTGAAGGGTACTAATCACAGAGGAGAAGCTATACATGGTCCTGCCGGCATCGAACGCAAATCACAGGCGCTTGCAATATTGCCAGCCTGAGATCAGTACCTAGTCACTGTTGGAATTCGAGACGTTATCCCCCTCTGCAGGTGAGTTGGTTCGGATAGAGGCGGCCCCCCTGTGCAGTCTTCAGAGGCTGCGCCTATCATAAGAAGTGCTACTTTACAATTTTCTCCCGCGTCGTCATAAAGGATATCGGAGCAGATTCTGTATGTTTTGGTGTAATAGCGCCCTCCAGCCTGCCGCCTACCCTGATGGACAGGAAGGCCAGCTTAAACTTTCCAGCTGATAGGGTGGTATTCTGTTGCGGCAACAACCTTTCCGCCGTACATAGCTCCCGAGAGGTTTGTTTCAGCATCATTTATTTGTACGGGGTTGAGACACCGACCAAGTTGGTGTGGCGATAACGAACCCGCTAAATCTATCCTGGCAGTGAAAGACTGAAGACGCTTTGGAAATTCTCAAGTGTGCTTGGCAAAAGCCTTGTGGTCAACCCACTGCCGCTTCCCCGAACCGTTTGGCGCGTGGCGGGCTTCCTGCATGCGCGGTTTTACGCCGAAAGCCTTTAATGCCTCATACTGTCGTGACCAAGTTGTGTTAGCAAGTGTGTCCAAGTTTCGGTGTGACTACTTAAAAAAAAACCCTACGTCGATGCTGGGAATCGAACCAGAGCCTTTGGCATTTGAAGTGGACACGCTACAATTCCGCCACGAAGCCTTCATTTGTGCTTTCTTTCATGGTATTGGTTTTTATGGTTTTATACAGAAGGGATATATATACATATGTGTGTGTGCACACACACACACGCACACGCACACGCGCGCGTGTACGCGCGCGCGCACACACAAATATTTACTGAGCACCTAGGTAGCCTCTACGTGGCACAAACATGATAGTAAACATATTAGAACTAAAAGTCCGGTAAGAATTCCAGTGCATCAGGAGTGGAAACCAACCCGGTACAAAGTCCAATTCTCTGTAAGTGTCCGTTACCTGCAGCAACATTCGGCTAAAATGAATTGTGGGCGAAACAACAGGTTGAAAGCTGCGGTCTTTCATGCGCTTTTTCCAAAGACTACAAAGTCCAACCAGAAGAAACATATCATAGGGTTTCGAGTCAGGTAGGGAAACAGGAAGGTAGCGCACACTGTAGGAATTTTGGAGAAAATCTTTCTGTAGCGTCCTCTGCAACACATCCCAAAACAAAATCGCGTCTTTGCAGCCTATAAAACATTGTTCAGTTGTTTCAGGCACATTGCACATGCGACAGTTTACAGAAGACACAAAAATGTTTTTCCTATGGAGCCCCGTGTTGACAGGTAGAGTTTCGGTGCGTAAATTTTAGAAAAATGCTTTGGTGCAAGGAGAAATTGGCATTTTACGCACTCGCTTTAAGACATCATGACCCATGAGCCCAAAGTAGACAGAACGATACAGTGGAGGCAGGAACAGCGACCTTATCAAATCCTGTACAGAGTTTTGAGCGAAACAGACTGTAAGTACTCATTTTAAAACCGAACTGTCAAAAAAGGCACGGTGGCACACCCTTCCTACATAAAGCCTACTAAACGGGGGTGTTCAGTTAAATTGGAAGGAGCTACTAAGTTCGGAAGTAGAGTCATAAGGTTAACCTGCCAGAAAGCTATAATAATCGGATGGGAGCAATCACGAAAAAAGAAGAAACGGGCAACCAACTGTCTCACATACAGGTACTCTAAGCCCAGTGGTGCTGCAAAACAAGCCTGAAAAGGTGAAAAGACTCCTCCTCAAGTCTTTAACGCCCCACATACAGCCTGGGGTTACCCACACGGCACACCGAAATAGTCGGGTATGGTTAGCCGCGCAACAAGCCGGTCTCTCCCTGCTCACAGACCCCACCTTTCCTATACGCACGGGAAACAGTCTCTGTAAAGACACTACGCCAGACCTCACGTTCGCACATCGCCTCCCTCACGCCACATGGTGCAACACACAAGAGAATCTTGGTAGCGACCATTTCATCATCGAGATTCTCTTACACATTCAACTACACCGCAGGCCTCCCAGAGGCTCCACTCTTACAAAATGGGACTCTTTCCGCTCATGTAGAACAGCACGCACTTTCGTCCCCATCACGGACATCACCGCATGGACCGAGCAGCTAAAAAGCGATGTCCGATCCGTAACTTGTGCTCTACCCGAAGACTGCCAAGCGACACAATTGACTCCCGCCTCCTACATTTATAGGAGGCTAAAATGGGCCTAGAGGGCCGCCGGCAAAGGCAGCGATGGAACCGAAGACTTAAGCATCGCCTCGCCCGCCTTAACAAAAAGATAGAAACACACGCAGCGAATATTTCACGTCAAAACTGGGAATCTATTTGCAACAAGCTTGATGGCAATATGAGTCTGCCTCAGACTTGGAACATTTTCGGCACTTAATAGACTCTACTCACTCTAAGACTGCCCAGAGACAAGCGCTCACCAAACTCATACATACTTACGATATACCTCTACCAGACGTACTCCAAGACGTTCGAAATTAATACTTCCCCACATACCCTCCCGCACAACAACCTGATTATGCAGGCCCCTCTAACGACCAGCTTGACCAACCCATTACAGAAGCAGAGGACTAGGCTGAACTCCAGACACTTAACACATCCTCAGCCCCCGGCCCAGACGGGGTACATAACAAGGCTCTCAGGAATCTCGACGCACAATCCATGGCCGCTCTTACAGAATACTTTAATGAGTGCTGGCGACTGGGCTCCCTCCCAGCACAATGGAAAGAGGCAAGAGTCATTTTCATACCCAAACCAGGCAAACCTCTGCATACTTCTAACCTGAGACCCATCTCCTTCACATCTTCTGTTGGCAAACTCATGGAGCATGTACTCCAGCGCAGGCTTTGCCAATACCTAGACAGCAACAATATCATGCCCACTAGCATGTTTGGATTTCGACCAGGGCTTTCCACACAGGACGTCTTCTTCCAGCTAAAACATCACATTCTCGACTCACAGACCTCCGACACTAAAGCTATCCTAAGGGTGGATCTGACTAAGGCATTTGATAACTTTACACACTCAGCTATCCTAGAAAACCTTACGACCCTGGGAGTCGGCGCCAGGATGTACAACTACATACGAGACTTCCTCAGCCACCGCACAGCCACGCTTACCTTCGGCGACCACAGCCTACCAGGGATCACGCTGGGAGCACGAGCTACGCCCCAGGGAGCCCTCCTCTCCCCTATTTTATTTAACATAGCACTTTTTCACCTACCACCACAGCTAACTCAAATTCCCGACATCGATTCCAGCCTCTACGCCGACGACATCACTGTCTGGGCAAACCACGGCAGCGATGCCGAAATAGAAGAACACCTACAATTGGCACCAACCACAATCGACGAATATGTACGGGAGCGTGGCCTGACCTCCTCCCCTTCAAAATCGGAGCTTTTCCTCTACCGGCCCAAGCAACACGATTCAGTCAATGCACCCATCTCCCTCGCCCTAGGTACCCATCCCATCCCACTAGTACACAAAATCCGCGTGCTGGGACTAGTTCTCCACTCCCACGGTGCGCACGGAGAAGTCATAAAGACACTTCACACACCCGCTCAACACACCATTCGACTGATTCGCCGCATAGCGAACCGCAGGACAGCCCTACGCGAGCGAAACACGACTCGCTTCACCCAGGCTTACATTATAAGCCGCACAACATATGCCCTTCCATACCTACCCCTCAATATAGAAGGAGAGAGACCGGGGTAATGAGCTCCTACGTAGTTGCACGAGAACGGCTCTACGTCTTCCCCACAGCACATCGAATGACCGACTCCTCAAACTCAGTGTACACAACACCTTTGAGGAGCTCAAAGAAGCTACGTTTATGGTACAACTATCCCGTCTATCCAGCACAGAGGCTGGTCGCTCTTTATTGTCCCAGTTGAGCCTGACCCCAATTACAGAGCCTACCGAGGGGGTTCCCCTTTCTGCTACTTTCCGCTCTAACCTCAACGTTACCCCTCTCCCCAAGAACATGCACCCTGAGCGAGACAGGAAACGCAGAGTAGCAAGGGCTCGGGCCCTCCACAAACAGTATAGCGAGGACCATGGGGTGGTCTACGTGGCCGCAGCGGAATATACGACAGGCTCCCGTATGGCCCTGGCGGTAGCCGATAAGAATGCAAAGCATCTAACCTCCAGCTCAATTATTACCAATTCGACCACAGAGGCAGAAGAGGCAGCCATCGCGCTTGCTCTCATTTCTACATATGCCACAAATATTATCTCCGATTCCAAATCTGCAAATTTAAATTATGCCAAGGGCTACATATCCAGCACCGCTGCTCGTTTACTACATTTCTGGCAGCCCCGGCGCCTCATCACCCTCACCTGGACGCCAGCACATGCTGGCCTCCCTGGCAACGAGGAGGCTCATTGTCTAGCCCGAGGTCTCACATTCCGGGCAGGAGTCGAGCCCCCTCTATGAGACTCGGAGCGCCTGCTCTCCTTCCGTGATATTCTCTCGTACTACCAAGACAAACGAAGGGAATACGCACCCCCAGCTCCATCCCTCACCATAGCGCAGGCTGCACATTGGCGACAACTACAAACCCGAACTGCTCCATACCCAATACTGCTGCGTGCCCGATACCTAGACCAATCCCCGTCATCATGCAAACTTTGCGGCAAACCAAGAGACTTCTTACACACCCTCCTCACATGCCCCACCTTCCCTCATCCCCCATCACCAACCGCGGCGGAGTCTTACTGGGAGTCTCTTCTGACCAGCTCGTCCGCTCAAGACCAGCGCCGGATCATCTCCAGCACTCACAGAAGGATTGTGCTCCAGGGGCTATCCTTCGCGTTGTACGGGTGCCTCCTCCCCACATTGAGGAGGCATCCAAGTGCCATGTAGCGGGCTTCGCCTCCACGATTTACATCATTGACAATAAAAGTTTCCACCACCACCACCAAGGTTTCAGTATTACTAAAAGCGCATCTAGTGAATGCTTGGGTTCCATAAATAAAATAAAAGAAATAAAAAGATAAGAATAAGAAAAGAAACACAAATAAAAAAGTAACAAAAATTAAAAATGAAATGACAAAAATGAAAAATAAAAAGTACTAAAGAAACAAAGTGCGCCAGGAAAGGCTTTCGCCTTGCACCACTTTAGAGAGCCAAAGTACCCTTTGAATTTTTTATTGTCTTTGGCGACTGCGGTCGCTTTTTTATTGTAGTGTTTTAGAGAGCCGCTCTTTAGCGCGTTTCTTGGCGTCGCCGTCACTGTTGCCCGTTTGGCATTTATTGTGTTCATAGGCGTTGGCGTTTACATTTTTCACTCCGATCATTTTAAGTAAAGGAAGAGCGCAAACTGTCTCCCTGGGACAGTGGACGCTTCAATCGCGCTGTTGTGTTGTTGATGATGCGGTATGAGCCGTTGCCTAGCAACCGTCACGGTGGACACCCGGGCAGCACCGCACAGGAAGGGAGGACGTGGGAGTTGGTTGGTTGGTTTATGGGGTTTAACGTCCCAAAGCGACTAAGGCTTGTGAGGGGAAAAGGCCCCCAGCAGGTTCGAGCGTCCTCCGAGGTGGGGCCCCGGAGGATCCAGAAAATCGTCCCAGACCGAGCACGTCTGTAGATATAAAAAAATGGTTTTACTCAAAACAGGAGAGCATTCACTGATGGGTAGGGCGCTGTGCGGCCGACGGTCGAGGAGTGGCTCCGGTATGAGATTCCGCTGCCCGTCGCCAGAAAGGCGCCGGGGCCAAGTACCTCCGCAGGGCTGTTCTCCCTGCGCCCGGAAGTCGAGCGCGGAGCACCAGCACCAGTGGCCCTGACGACGCACCAGATAGGAGACGGCCGCCCAGGTCTGGTCACCCGGGCACGGCCAGGAAGGTACCCTTTCACAGCAGGGGGTCCCAGCCACGGGACGGCAGGCACGATCCGACAGCTAGGTCGGCATGATCTCCGGGCAGGCAACACCTGCCTGTGCCCGGCACGGCGCCCGGTCTCCGAGGCAGCGAGAGGCAGGCAGGAGACAGGAGACAGCAGGTTCCTTGTTGCGCATAACTGGGCGAGTGTGGCTTCCCCAGGCCTGGTCACCCGGGTTCAAGAAGCCGTTCAGCCGTGACCTCGCCTGCTTCGTTGCCCAAGCTCGTCTCCTCGCGCCGCTTGCGCCACGCCCGGCGTCTCTCTTCTTTTATGCGAAGCATATTACTCGCACAACCGAACTCTTCCTTGCTGCGCCGCGCACGTCCGCGTAGCTACCACTTGACCTTCACCGGCGCACCACGTGATATGACGTCACAACAGCTGTGAAAGCTGGGGCCTCGTGCGCTCGCTTGCGGACGCGCAGCCTCCGCCGGCGGCCTAACTCCCGCTCTTACCGCTAGGAGATACTGACGTCATGCAAAACGCGACGGACTCGTTGAGTCAATTGAGCAGCGAGATGTGGGCCAGGGAGAGGGCGGCTCGCCAGACCGCAAAACTATGCTTCGCATCCTAGGCTTAACCATAAGCTAAGCCAGGCCATTTTTTCCTCTCCTTCCGTCTCTTTCCTAAGAGAGTGTCAGGCCGCCGCTAGTGCTGAAGGGCGCTGGGGGCGCATGACAAATATGCCCCCTCCCCCTTTGAGAAGTTTTTTTTTCAGGAAAAAAAACCAACTTTTGCACCAAGCACTGGTCGGCGGACTGCACCACACAACACTGAACACTTTCACACGCGCACCACCGTTCACTGGCTGTCGACAGTGTTTCACACACACAAAACACACAACAAAATGTAACTGCAGAGAGAGCGAGAGAGAAAACTTTATTACAACAGGAATTCGGGGCACGCCCCAGGGTCCCCGCACGACCCCACTCCACTCAAGTGTTTATGTTCCTGAGGTTCATAACACTTGCAGCCCGGCCGGTGGCGATGGTCTGTACGGCCGGGTCCTCCGCGCGCAGCAGGGTCTCCCAGTCCTCCCAGGTCTTGAGGTTCTCTAGGTCCCGCGGGGGAGGGTCCGCCGGGCAGAGGGAAAGGATGTGGAGGGAAGAAGCGAAGGGTTCTGGGCATAGGGCGCATGCCGGGGTAGGGAAGGAGGGATGATAGTGGGCTAGGGTAAGGGACGAGGGGAGAGTGTGTCTGTAATCTGCGCCAGAGTGTTGCTTGTCTGTTATCTAGGGAGGGGTGGGGCGGAGGGTAGAGCTGGCGTGAGGCTCTGTATACCTGGGTCAGCTCACTGAATGAGTGCATGCGCTCCTTCGTGAATCCCGCATCCGAGGCCACCTGAGCCCGGTTTAAAGAACCTCGGGCTAAAAGGTTGGCTGCCTCGTTTCCGGGATTCTCGGAGTGCGCAGGCACCTGCACAGGCACCACTAAAGGAAGTTCACACACAAAGATTGGTTACCCGACCAGTGAAAAAAACGTCACAGCGACAGAGTTCTCAAAGGGTCATGTTTCTTAACTAAGATAAGCGTTAATTACAAATGGGACTCAATCAAATGAGTTCGGCCCGGTACCACCAGGCCAGGACGTGGCAGATCCTCAACTCCCTCATGGACCCGAGCAAGAACAAATCAGAAAGCGGCAGATCGATTCAGAGGCTGGTGCACCAGTACACGGGCACGGACGAACAGCTACTCGAGGAAGTCCGGGTCAAATGCTATGGCAGAGACCAGGTCGAAAGCTACCAAGAAGAGTACCAGGGCGAAGAGAATCCAACCATGGATCGGCCCATAACGAGAGAGGAAGTCGTCGAGGCGATCAGGTCGGCAACAAAAAACACAGCAGCGGGGGCGGACAGAATCAAGAACTCGCTCATAAGAAACCTCAGCGATGGAGCCATAGATCAGCTCACAGCCTACTTCAACAAGCTCTGGCAAGAAGGAACAGTGCCGGCCGAGTGGAAACACGCGGTAGTGGTAATGATCCCGAAGCCAGGCAAGAAACTCCAGGTCGAGAACCTCAGGCCGATCTCCCTCACGTCGTGCCTGGGCAAGATGTACGAGAAAGTAATCACAAAAAGGATCCAGTCGCACCTAGAGAAGAACCAACTGTACCCAGACAGCATGTACGGGTTCAGAGCCCACCTGTCTACGCAGGACGTACTACTCCAACTCAAGGAGGAAGTACTCGAGAAAATGCCGAGAAGTGGCGAAAACGTTGTCATGGCCCTCGACATAAAGGGAGCCTTCGACAACGTGAGCCACGCCGCCATCATGGAAGGCATCAACAACACCAACTGCGGGGGAAGAACCCACGACTACATCAGGGCCTTCCTGAGCGACAGAACAGCGACCGTGGGACTAGGCGAGCTGAGAAGCGACGTCTTCACCACGCCTTGCAAAGGAACACCCCAAGGCTCCGTGATATCGCTCGTCCTGTTCAATATGGCGATGATCGGGCTAGCAAGACGACTCAAGGAAATCCCGGGCATCCAACACGCGATGTATGCCGACGACATCACGGTGTGGGTCACCCAAGGATCGTTAGGGGAGAAGCAAGACAGACTACAAGAAGCTGCGACCTGCGTAGAGACCTACGTCAGGGAGAGAGGCCTGAGATGTTCGACGGAGAAGTCGGAAATCATCAGGATCGGAAGAAATCCTACCAAAGCCTCGCTGGAAGTAGTTCTAGAGGGGCAACTGATCCAAGAACAGAACATGGTACGAATCCTAGGCATGTGGCTGCAGAGCAGCCGAAAATGCAGCCATATCATCAGCCTGCTGAGAAGAGCCGCGGAGCAGGTTGGCAGAATGATCAGAAGAGTCTCTCAGAGAAGGTACGGGATGAAAGAAGAAGATACCCTCAAACTCGTCAACAGCCTAATCGTTAGCAGAGTTATGTACTCCTTGCCCTACCACGCAACAACAAAGGCGGAGCGAGAGCAAGCCGACTGTATTCTCAGGAAGGCATACAAGATTGCTCTACACCTGCCCAGAAACGCATCAAACGAGAAGCTACTCCAACTCGGAATCAGCAATACCTTCGATGAGCTTGCCGGGGCTCAATTGGGGGCACAACTCATCAGACTCAGAGGCGCCTCTACGGGAAGGGCGCTCCTGAGAAGGTTGGGTCGGAACACGTGCGGACTGGTAGACAGATACGCGGACGTACCGGACGACCTTAGAAAGACCTTTAATGTAGGACCCCTGCCTAAAAACATGGATCCTAACCTACACGAGGACAGACGAAAAGCAAGGGCCGAGCAGATAGAAAGGAGGCTAGGCCGATCAGAGAGCACAGTCTATACGGACGCCTCCATGTACGTACATGCAGGGAAGCGCTTAGCCGCTACGGTGGTAGTTGATAGCACAGGAGACATGGCCACATGCGCCTCAGTGGAGGTCGTGGGCATAACGGTGGCCGAGGAAATTGCCGTCGCGCTGGCGGTAGCAGAAGGCTATAGGAAAGGACGATCCCTAAACATCTTAACAGACTCGAAAGACACGTGTAAAAACTATACGAAGGGCAGAATTAGCGGCATGGCCCTCAGGATAATCAGTGGGGCAGCAGCCTCTGCTGAGAAGACACCCATACAACACATAATCTGGGTCCCAGGCCACGCAGGCGTAGCGGGGAACGAAAGAGCAGACAGCCTAGCTCGAGGGCTTACATAACGAGCAGGCATGTCAGATCTTCTGGAGCTTCAGCTACTAGCATGCGAGGGGGGATACACAGAGACATTACAACTATACAGGGGGACTAGATTCAAGTACCCACCACCACACAAAGCCCTCACGAGGGAGGAAGCAGTCGGCTGGCGTAGGCTACAAACAAACTCCTTCCCCAACTTGTACATCTATAACAAGATGTCACCAACACAATACAGAGCAAACTGCCCTGGTGCGGCGACACACCCACACTATACCACATCACATGGGAGTGCGAACGAAATAAAGCATTCCACCAACACGAATTCCCGAGTGCGGAGCAATGGGAGAGCCGGCTCACCAGCAGCGAGCTCGCGGCCCAAAGGGCCTTAGTGCGGCACGCTACTGATGCAGCGCGACTCAGTGGAGCCCTGGACTAGGGGCCCAACCTTGCTGAAGAGAAGCCTCAAGTCGCCGGCGCCACGAAAGACGACGGAGGCTTCGAATCCGCGAATCTCTTAAAAGATCTCAATAAAAGTTTTCTACTACTACTACTACTACCACCACGAACGATGACGCTTGGAGAGCATTCACTGGCTGGCGCTCTTCATAGCGTTTCAGCATATTTATGTGGAACAACTTTTTGCTGGAGCCCACGTCAAGCCAGTAGTCGACTTCTTTCTTTTGGCCTGTGACTCCAAAAGGTCCTTTCTATTGCATGATGAGCTTGTTATGGGAAGCGGGTAGAAGTATCAGCGCTCGATCACCAACCTTCAGTTTCCTATTACCGGCCTATTCCTATTACCGGCCGTGGCGGAGTGAAAGAAAAAGAGAGACCGTAGAAAATAAAATTAAAATTGTGTTTGAGGAAAGGAAATTACCCAGTAACTGTACCGCATATCTCACTGGACACCTGCCATCCGTTTGCAGAGGAAGGAAGCGGGAGTGAAAGAAGAAGAAACAGAAAGAGGACACGTAAGGAAGAAAAGGAATTTGAGGAAAGGAAAATACGGAGGAGGTTGCGCCTTGGAGGACAGGCCACAGTTGGAACTATTCAAACGGACGGATAGTCACCGCGAGCATGAGCCATTAAACGCTTGCAGACTGCAGAGCAGAGCCGATTGACAGCATAGAGTCGCCTCCTCCGCCCTCTCCTGCAGCACGGTTTGTCAGCTGGCACGCAGATCTGCTATGGATAACATGAAAATATATGTTGAACTGTATTGCGAAAATTAATTCACACGAAAGCCATCTCTACGCATGACGCTGCACTCACGGCGCCGCATCTAGCTGTTATCATCTTAAATAGCAGTTTTGAAAGGTCAGTGATTAAAGTGCTCTTTTGTATTTTTCGTGTTTTATTGTGTTAGCGAGTTTACGCTGCAGCTTCGCGGTCTAATACGAGGGCCGTTAATTGGTTTATTGTGGTTTAACGTCTCATAGCGACGCAGGCTATGAGGGACGCCGTAGGAGAGAGATAGAGAAAAAAAAACTATTTACACAGGAATTCGGGGCACGCCCCAGGGTCCCCGCACGACCACACTGCACTAAGTGTTTAGTTCCTACGGTCCATACCACTGGCAGCACGGCCGGTGGCGATGGTCAGCACGGCCGGGTCCTCCGAGCGCAGCAGGGTCTCCCAGTCCTCCCAGGTCTTGAGGGTCTCTAGGTCCCGCGGGGGAGGGTCCGCCGGGCAGAGGGAAAGGATGTGGAGGGAAGAAGCGAACGGTTCTGGGCATAGGGCGCATGCGGAGTGGGGAAGGATGGATGATAGTGGGCTAGGTTAAGGGGTGAGGGGAGAGTGTGTGGTTGTAGTCTGCGCCAGAGTGTTGCGTGTTTGTTATCTAGGGAGGGGTGGGGCGGGGGGTAGAGCTGGCGTGAGGCTTTGTATCCCTGGGTCAGCTCACTGAATGTGTGCATGTCCTCCTTCGTAAATCCCCGATCCGAGGCCACCTGAGCCCGGTTTAAAGAACCTCGGGCGAAAATGTTGGCAGCCTCGTTTCCGCGATTCCCGGAGTGCGCAGGCACCCATATCAGCTCCACATGGCGGGCCGGGAGTGCATCGGGCGAGTCCAGTATTCCAAAAGCAGGGACATGAACTCGGCCTCCAGCAAAATTTAAAATCGCTGTTTTGGAGTCACTTAATATATACCGGGCTTCCGTGCGAGTGATAGCTAGTGCAATGGCGGCTTCCTCTGCAGCCTCTGCGGACGTGTCTGGAGGAAGAGGTAGTGTGAGGAGGGCGGATAAAGAGGAGTCCACCACAGCTGGTGTCGCTTCATCACCCGTGCAGGCAGCGTCCACCCATACGGCGTCCGGCTCGGGGCCGTACGCCCGATGGAGTGCCTTCGCACGGGCTCTGCGGCGCTGCTCATGGTGGGACGGGTGCATATTCTTCGGGAGCGGCCTAATGAGAAGCTCCTGGTGAAGGGGTCGTACGATGGCGAGGAGGGTTGGGTCGTTGGCCGGTATTCTGATGCCGAGGGAGTCCAGGATATACCGACCTGTGGAAGTTTGTGTGAGCCTGATGTACTGGACCTGTCGGTGGGCCTCCACCAGTTCCCCGATCATGTTGTGGAGTCGCAGGCCTAGTAATCTTTCTGTGGGTGTGTTCAGGGGAAGATGAAGTGCTACTTTGAATGCCTTGCGAATGAAAGCATCCAAAGCGTTTATGTCATGTTTGGATAGTTGTAAGTATGGGGTAGTGTACAGCTCACGGCTGAGGACGAAGGCATGAATGGGGCGACATAGGTCGCGCTCCTTCATGCCTTTATGACGTCCCGAAACCCTGCGGATGAGGTGCGATATCGCGCCTACAACCTGCTTGAGTTTCTTGAGGGTAGTGGTGTTTTTGCCATCGTTCTGGATGTGCAGGCCCAATACACGGAGGGTGCCAACCTCAGGTACCGGGTCACCATTCAGTTCAATGACAATGGGGGAGCGGGGACAGCGGTGGTTCTTAGGACGGATGAGGAGCAGTTCGGACTTCTGTGGGGAGCAAGACGGTCCGATGGTCCGTGCGTAATTTTGGGTGAGGGTGGCTGCTTCCTGTAAGGTGCTCTCTATGTCGCCGTCACTGCCGTGAGTGGTCCACAGGGTGATATCGTCGGCATAAAGAGTGTGCTTCAGGTGGGGAATAGTTGCCAATGTTCGGGCAAGGGGGATGAGGGTAATGTTAAAGAGAAAGGGGGAAAGGACGGACCCTTGAGGGGTGCCGATACTCTGAAGCGTGTAGGAGGGAGAAGACAGAGGGCCGAAGTGTATCTCAGCCGTGCGGTCAGTGAGGATTTCTTGAATGTAGGCATACGTGCGCGCACCCACATTCAATGCGGATAGAGCAGTCATGATCGCCTGATGTTCAATGCGATCAAAAGCTTTGGAGAGATCCAAAGCTAAGACTGCTTTGGTGTGACCTGGAAGAAGCGGGTCGAAAATGGCGTGTGTGAGTTGCAGCATGGCGTCCTGTGCGGAAAGATGGGGCCAAAATCCCACCATGGTATGCGGGTAATGATTGTTGTCCGCCATATGACTTGTGAGGCTCGCTAACACAACATGCTCGAAGAGCTTCCCGAGGCATTAGGTTAGCGAAATCGGGCGAAGGTTTTGAAGTGTAAGTGGTTTGTTGGGTTTTGGTATGAATATTACCTTCGCGTGGCGCCAGGAATGAGGGAGGTTACCCTCCCTCCAGCACTGGTTGAAGTATTTCGTAATGTGGGTGATCGATTGGTCATCCAGATTACGGAGCATCGAGTTTGTGATCTGGTCTGCACCAGGTGCGGAATTGGCGCGGAGAATCAGGAGGGCCGCTCTGACTTCCGTCTCCGTGATGTCGGTGTCGAGCGTGGGATTTGCTTGTCCTGTGTAGTGCGGTAGAGGTATGGGGCCGCCGGGAGATGTGTATGTGGTTTGAAGTGTGTCTAGAAGGGTGTCGGGATCGTCAATGTGTTCATGTGTGAGGCGTGTCACGTGGTGCTGTGTTGCTGGTTTGGTGCGTGTGGGGTCAATGAGGTGTCGGAGGAGTTGCCATGCACGTTTGCTGGACAGGTTTCCGGCCATGCCGTCACATATCTGTCCCCAGTTGGATCGGCAGAGCTCCTCAGAGTGCTGTTGGATTTGTGTCTGCAGCGCGGCCAGCCGCTTTTTAAGCCTTCTGTTGAGTTTGTTGCCTTTCCAGCGTACCAGGATGCTGTGATAAGCCTCCCAGAGGTGGGCTAGGCGTGTGTCAAGGGTAGGTGTTTCGGTTGTAGTTTCAATGTGTCGCGTGTTGTGGTGAACGTCATGCTTGACTGACTGCACCCATGCGTCGATGTCTGCGATGGGAATGTCTGGGAGGGCAGTGCGTGCAGTGCGAAATGCATCCCAGTTAATGAGTTTGTGTATGGTATTTGCAGGACGGGGTGGTTTGTACGGGACAGTGATTTGTATAATGTAATGATCACTGCCCAGTGTATGTTGTGTTCTGTTCCAGGTAACGCCGCGGATACAGCGGCTCAGCGTCAGGTCCGGACTGGTGTCCATGCTGACATTTTTGCCGATCCGTATAGGCGTCTGAAACGTGTTGTGCACAGTAGGTTGGAGGTTCTGCACGAGCAACCAGAGCCTGCGACCTCGATGTGTCGTGGTTGTGTATCCCCAGTCAGTATGCTGACTGTTGAAGTCCCCACCGATGATTAGGGGCTGTTTCCCTGCTAGATGGTGTAGCTTTCGCAGAAGTGATTCTAGCGAAGGCCTCCGGAAATTTCGACCACCTGGGGTTCTTTAACGTGCACTGGCATCGCACAGTACACGGGCCTCTAGAACTTCGCCTTCATCGAAATTCTTCCGCCGCGGCCGGGATCGAACCCACGTCTTTTCTCTGCGCTTAGAAAAAATTGTTGGAGCTTCAACATGGCTTGCTTTAAGGTGGTTTAACGTCCCAAATCGACTCACGCTATGAGGAACGCCGTAGTGAAGGGCTCGGGAAATTTTGACCATCTGGGGTTCTTTGAAGTTCACTGACATCGATTTGTTCTGGTTTGGTATGGTTTATAGGGTTTAACGTCCCAAAGTGACTAAGGCTGTGAGAGACGCCGTAGTGGAGGCCTCCGGAAATTTCGACCACCTGGGGTTCTTTAACGTGCATTAACATCGCACAGTACACGGGCCTCTAGAATTTCTCCCCCAAAGAGATTCAACCGCCGCGATCAAACCCGCGTCTTTCGGGTCAGCAGCCGAGGACCATAACCACTGAGCCACCGCGGCGGCACATTGCTTTGTTCTATTATAGTGCAAATAATCCCAAATCACCATGGTAAAGTTCTGGAAATGGCCGGGGCCAAATTTTCTGTATCATCCCTATCCTGTATCATCGTGGCTACAGATCATATCAGTTTGTAAATATCCCTGATGTCCGTGAGGCCTTTCCAATGAAAGCCATTAAGCGAAAGGACTTTAGGGGAGGCCTTCGGGAAGGACCATATCACTTATGCCTACAGATAAAGCATCTCATTCACAGAGCCACCGCTTCACTTTCCATTTTGATAATATCGCTTCAGCTTTCACTTTCAGTCTGATGACACATCTTATTAAACTTCCAGTTCAGGTGCGCTCGTTCCCGGTCTGATTACATCACTGCCGGTTTGTCACGGGGTGGCCTGCGTTTTAAACGCTCAAAGAAAGTTTTATTTTCCTCTTATTCATTATGGTGAAGGCACGGCCGATGACGTCGTGTGGTGACGAGGGTTTTTTTTCCGTTTCTCGTGGACTGTCGATCAAATACGACGCGAAATGCAGGCACGACCGCTTAGGAGTTTCTTTTAGGCAATAAGCGCATTTCAATAATAATCAGCACCGCCCTGACTGCGCCCACTGCAGGACAGTGACCTTTTCAATGATGCGTTATTGCCCATATATGTGGAATTCGTCATTCTTGACCTTACATTCATAGATCCCCAGGAGTCCTCAGACTACTCCTGGCGCAGTAGTGCTTCGAATAGGTGATGCTCAACTGCCTGGCAATGGCAGGTGCTGCCACTAGTAGGTCTTGTGTGAGGCAGGTTGCTGTTCCAGAGCAGCTTCTTGCGACGGATCATGAATTTAACTTCCACTTGGAACGGTGCTGAGTCTTCTCAAAGCCAGGCGGGCAGGTTGTACTGATGCTGCAAGGTCGCGTGAGGTTTATGTTTAGGTTTATGGGGATTTAATGACCCAAAGCGACTCAGATTATGAAGGACGCCGTAGTGATGGGCTCCGGAAATTCTGACCACCTTGGGTTCTTTAATGTGCACTGACATCGCACTGTATACAGGCCTCTAGAATTTCGCCTGCATTGAAATTCGACCCTCCCGGCAGGGATCGAACCCGCAGCTTTTGGGTCAGCAGCCGAGCGCCATAAGCACTGAGGCACCGCGGAGAGTGCAAGGTCACGTGAGATTGTTGACCCACCTAGGAGTCCCTTCTTCAGGTATTTCACGATGAGTTCCTGCATAATGGGGCCTAAACGCTCTCGTGTCTTGTGGTTGTATGCGTATGCTTGCCGGCGGCCTGCGTGTGTGAATGCGGCCATGTTGAGGAGAATGGGTGCGAGGCGGAGGTTAGGGGGGTAGATCGGAGGCTCCGGTGGGTCCGGGAATGAGATCGGTGCGTAGGGGGTCGGGATTGTATCCATTGCCCAGCTGGTGAGTGAGCTGGACAGGCGGATGATTTGTCCCTCCCGGAGCAGATTAAGTAAAGCTTGAAGGGGGTGGAAAAGGATTGTTTTGTACATGGTGTCTGCAGAAGCGTGAAGGGGGGAGTCCTAGTATTGCTTTATATAGCGTATTGAGGGCTGGGGTTAGTTTGTCTTGGTGTGTACTTCTAAGGGGGGTAGTAAGGAATGTAGTAGAGGACTTTGTTCAGGGCCTCTGGACGGCCACCATGAGTCTTGCACGGGGCTACGACCCGGAAAGCACGCCTGTAGCAGAGCTGCGGGCTGCGATGAAGCCAGTCTTCAATGAAGCCACTGCATATTCTATTCGGAAGAAATTAGCAGTGTGACAGCTTTCCTTACGGGCAGGGCCGCGGAGTTGCAAATCGGATCACTCACATCTACCTTCCCACTAGGCCGCCGAGACACGCCAAAAGGTGCAGTTCTCTCACCTTTTTTGTTCAAAATCAGATTGATTACATGAGTCATGACATCAATCAGTAAAGAAAGAAGAAAGACCAAAATAATTCACGGGCCAATTACTACTCTAAGGAATGGAAACTTCAAGCCCAGGAGCTTAGCTATTTGAACCTTTGCTATCACACACGCAACATGCCGTGGTCAACGGTAGCAGCGCGGAACCTTCTACTGGGTACAGCGACATATGAGGCTTTGCTCGGCCAGCGCTGTACTCAACAGGCGCCAAAGGAACGCAGACATAGCTAGATGCCACTTGCCTGCCTCCACCGTCCAATCCACTTTCACATTCTTATTCACTCTTCTGGCATAACGTAGTCCGATTTCTTCCCCATACGCCCGCAGTATGTTCCTCCTTCGTTTTCCTCCTTGCACTCCCTTCGTATCACTTAACTTTCATCCTCAAGCGTGCTGCTCGTCCACCGACAGGCCCAATACATCAGGCTCACACAAACCTCCACAGGTCGGTCTATCCTGGACTCCCTCGGAATCAGAATACCGGCCAACGACCCAACCCTCCTCGCCATCCCTCGACCATTCACCGGGATCTTCTCATCTGGCCGCACCCGAGGAATATGCACCCGTACCACCATGAGCAGCACCGCAGAGCCCGTGCTAAGCATTCCATCGAGCGTACGGCTCCGAGCCGGACGCCGTATGGGTGGACGCTGCCTGCACGGCTGATGAAGCGACAGCAGCTGTGGCGGACTCCTCTTTATCCGCCCTCCTCAGACTACCTCTCCCTCCAGACACCTCCTCAGAGGCTGTAGAGGAAGCCGCCATTGCACTTGCTATCACCCGCACAGAAGCCCGGTGTCACAAAATTCGGCGCATTTTTGAAACAAAGAAAAACACCGCCGCGCGCACGGCGTCTCGCCGGCGCGAGCCGAACGGGGCAGAAGGAAAACCCCCGCTGAGCGCGTGGTTCTCTCTCCCCTCCACCACCGCTCACCGACACGGCACGCTCCGAGGGAATGAGTCATCCACGCCGAAGATTACTCTGGAACATCTGAGTCGCTTCTACTGGTGACGGGGAGAAAAGGGCGTAGCGTTGCGTGCACTAAAACACGTCCCCCTCGCCCGTCGGCGGCGCGCCATGCCAGAACTAGCCCGAACCTTCGCGAAACGTCCCGACTTTGACCAATGAGGACGCGCGGCCGGCGGGAGAAAGGAAGGGAAACTACTCAGGAGATGCTGCGTGTATGTGGCGCGTACACAAACAGACGTGAGAGCGAGCCTATAAAAGAAGGAAGTTGACCGCTGTCAAATTAGGTAAACCCGGCACCAGTTAAGTATAGGGTGTATCTGTCCTCGCTTCGGCGAGCGCGCCTTCGGCCGCTGATCTGTTTTTTCAGCAGGATCCGCTCCGGCGGAAGCAGTTGTTGCTGCTACGCGCGTCTTTTCTTTCTTTTTTTTATGCGAAGCATACTAAAATAGCCCAACCCAGCTCCTCGAGCGCGGCGGTGTCGTTACCATTGACCTTTCGTGACCTACATGTCATACCACGTGATGCGTGACGTCACAATAGATAAAAAAACAGGGGCCCAACTCGCGCCGTCGCGCGAGGCGTCGATTTGGTTCTAGTAACGTTGGTCGTGACCAAGGATGACCACGTGGTGCGTGACGTCACAGCAGATGAGAAACGGGGGCCCAGCTCGCGCCGTCGCGCGAGGCGCCGCGACCAAGAAGGACCACGTGATGCGTGAGGTAACGACATTAGGAGAAACGGGGCCCCAGCTCGCGCCGTCGCGCGAGGCGTCGCGACCAATGTGTTTCCTGCTTCTGCCGCTAGGTGCGCTGTAGTGAACACGTGATGCTGGAGCGGCGGTATACAAGGGGGTGCGCCTGCCTCTGCTAGGCGTACACGGGATAGAGATGCCTCCTGGAGACAGGGCTGCTCGTTGGAATGAGAAGCAAAAGTTGCGGCGTGCTACAGAGACTGATGAAGAGCGTGAAGAACGTCTAGCCAAGCGGCGGGCTCGATATGCAACTCGGCGACAATATGCTTCGCATCTGACTAGGCTTAACCTAAGCTAAGCCTCAGCCATTTTTTTCTCTTTCCTCTGATCTCCTAACTCTATCTGCACGTGGCAGCGGTGGTGGCTTGGCTCGAGCCAGTAGGCAGGCCCGTGCAATTTCCTTTTCATCCTTCTCTCAGTCACAACAACCACAACAGCTGTCAAATTAGGAGTCAGTTGAGGGTGTATCTGTTCTCGCTTCGGCGAGCGCGGCTTCGGCCGCTTATCTGTTTTTTGAGCAGCGTCCGGTCCGACGGACGCAGTTGTTGCTGCGACGCGCGTCTTTCCTTTCCTCTCTCTCCTTCCTCTGATCTTTTAACTCTCCTCTATCTGCACGTGGCAGCAGTGGTGGCTTGGCTCGAGCCAGTAGCAGGCCCGTGCAATTTCCTTTTCATCCTTCTCTCAGTCACAACAACAACAACTATCAAATTAGTCCGGACCGCCCTTTAAGCTTGGTGGTGGTGGTGAAAACATTTAATCAGAACGGACAGGAGGTGTTTGGATCAGCCCGTAAGGGACCGATCCTTACAAACACTAAGTGGAGGTCCCTAGTCTGGGACCCCAGTGGCGGTAGCCGCCGCCTGGGTGCGCCCGACTAAGGCTTGTTGGGCCTGTAAGTCGTGGCAGCCGAGCAGGGTCGCCTGCCAGTCCTCCTGGGTTGGGTTGGGGATAGGGGGAATGCCCGGGTTGGAGGGGCAGGCCCACACCATGTGATAGGTGTCCGAAGACACCGCACTACCGTGCGGGCAGTTGCCGCTAAAGGAGGGGTCGAAATGTTTTAGGACTGCCGGGCACAGCAATGTATTGGTGAAGAGGCGGAGAAGGAGCCGCTCATCCGCTTTCTTGAGGCCCTTACAGGGGCTAGGGTAAAGGCGATGGCTATCTTGATAGTAGGTTGCGATATTTTTGAACGTGTAGACCGCATTAAAATCGGGTTCCTGATCAGGTGGGGAGGAGAAAAGAGCCCGGTGAGAGAGCGCGCGGGCGGCTGCGTCTGCTACCTCGTTTCCTGCCAACCCCTGATGAGCAGGGGCCCATATGAGGTAACGGTGAGCGGGGTCCGTATCCCGTATGCAATTTTGGTATATTCAATAGGCTAAGAAGGGAGTGCAGCCTTGTTCGACGTTCCGACAGGCCCCTCGCGAGTCGGTGATTATGTATTTTGAATTGGAATGTGAGGCCGCGAGAGCAATCGCGACCTCTTCTGCTTGTGTTGCACTGCGGGCTCTGAAAGTGAGGCCGTTAACTGTGTTGCTGATGTGAACTACCGCGGCCGTGTACCATCCCCCGTGGTGAGGGCCGGAGGCGTCCACGTAGTATACACCTGTTTTGTTGCCATAATATCGGGCTAACGCTTCCGCTCGTTCCAGGCGCCGACCATTATGGTCTTCATATGACATGTTTGCTGGAAGAGGCCGCACGTGGAGGGCCCGTCTCCACAGTTCCGGGATGCGAAACCTGTCTTCCATTGGAGGGGTGTGTTGGATATTGAGTCGAGCAAGAAGGCGGCGACCCGACTCCGTGCGCGACAAGCGCGTGTATCGGTTTGTAAGGTGCGCCTCCCGGAGCTCCCAGAAAGTATTCACCACCCCAAGGGCCATAAGCCGGCTGTTTTGAAGTAGTGATGCGGAGGTCAAGGGCACGTTTAACAATTTTGCGAAGGATGACCTCAAGGACGTCCTCCTCTTCTTTCCGTAGGTGGAGATAAGGAGTCGAATAGAGAATTCGACTAGTTACGAAGGCGTTTGCCAGCCGCAAGGCATCCTTACTTCGTAACCCTCCGCGTTTGTTGGAAACCCGGCGGACCATGCGGCCCACCTGGTCCCCCACCTTACGGCGTTAGGCCAATGTAGTGTCTGGCCGCCTATGTTTGTGGATGTAGGGTCCGACTACCCGTATCTCATCACTTTCGCGTATGGGACCACTCTGAAGAGAAAGATATATTTTATTTGTGCACTTCTGTGAGGGGCGGAGGTGCACAAATTCCGATTTTTGAGGGGAACATTGAAGACCGCAGCGGTGGGCGTAGCGGTCTACTATCGTCGCCGCTGTTTGCAGGCTGGTTTCAGTGTTCCCTTGTGCTACCCTGCGTGGCCCACAGAGTGATGTCATCGGCGTACAGGGCGTGCTGCACGCCGGCGACACCACCCAGCTGGGCCGGCAGGTGCATCATGGCCAGATTGAAGAGCAGCGGGGAAAGTACCGCGCCTTGAGGGGTTCCCCGCGTGCCGAGTAGGTAAGGACCATGGTCTCTATCTTCAGTTCGAATGTAGGATTGACGATCCATTAAAAATTGGCTTATGTATCGGAATGTGTTGAGGCCACCGTCGGTGTGACTTAGGTTAGTGAGTATGATCTCATGTGTTACATTGTCAAATGCCCCTTTCAGATCCAAGGCGGAGTACTACCCGGTCATTATGGGGTCATTCGAGGGGGTCAAGGATTTTCCGATTGAGTTGCCGGAGGACATCCTGTGCGGATCTGTGTGGGCGGAATCCGAACATGGTGCTCGCAAAGACATGTTTGTCTTCCAGATATGTAGATAACCGATCCCGCACCATCGTCTCCATTAGTTTGCCCACACATGAGGTGACAGAGATGGGGCGGAGGTTATCTGTGTTAATTGGTTTGCCAGCTTTAGGAATAAAAGTGACCAAATCCGTTTTCCATTCGATTGGCAGGGGGTGTCCCTGCGCCAAATCGCATTGACGTATTCCAGAAGGGACTGGTATGCCAAATCGAGCAGGTTCGTCAAAAGCTTGACGGTGACCTTATCCCGTCCTGGTGCAGTGCCCCGTTTCATATTGGCGAGAGCCGCCCGCAGATCATGGAGCTGGAAAGGTTGATCCAGCCCCGTTTTCTCTCTGCCTGCATAAGAGTGCGCAGATCCACGGGGGTCTTGGGCTGTACACAGATACTGGTCCCGAAGTTTCTGTGCCAGTTGAGTCGTGTTGCCAGGAAAAGCGTGCATGGCTCGCTGCAAATGTTTTTGTGTTTCGGTTCGTGTTTGGGTTGGGTCGATTAGGGCTCGAAAGAGACGCCCCGTGTTTCGGCTGGACATTTGTCGCGCGGCCGTGTTGCATCTATCTACCCAGTTGGAGTCGGCGAGTTGGGCCGCATACTCTGCCGCTTTCTGGGTAAGCTCGACAATTCGAGCTTTAAGCTTTCTATTGTGTTTCTGGCGTCGCCAACGGCGGACGAGGCTCCGACGGGCTTCCCAGAGGTGTAGAAGGTGGTTATCCACGTCCGTGACCGCCTCTGAGAGCTGGATGTGTGTTTCATGCGAGGAAAGGTGTGTCAGCAGCTGTTGGGACCATGCTGTGTAGCCTTGCGCGGAAATGGGTGTATTATCAAGTGAGTTAAAATTTTGCCTGAATTTCGTCCAATCTGTGATACGGGCTTGTGTTCTGGGACGCTTGAGGGGGCGTGTGCCTAGTGTAGTGTTAAGGTGGTGGTGAAAAACATTTATGGGCAAATACCTTTTTACAGAAAGGTGATTGGGGTAGGACCCTATTGACCCTTTCCCTTAAAATACTAGGTGGAGCCCCTATTCCGGTGCCCCATTGGCAAGCAACGCCGCCCGCGTCCGTTGAAACAAGGCCTTTTGGCTCTTTAGGTCTTGATAGCCGAGCAGTGCCGCCTCCCAGTCCTCTCTGGTGGGGTTGGGGTTGGGGGGGTTAGATGGGTTTGATTGACACACCTAAACCATGTGGAAGGTGTCAGCCACCTCCCCAGAAAACTGGCACGCGCCATCAAAGGATGCATTGAAATGTTTAAGCACCGCCGGGCACAGTACAGTGTTAGCAAGAACTTTTATCAGGAGGCGCTCGTCAGCGCGAGATGCAGTGGTCGCTACCGAGGGTCTCCTCGGTGTTGAGCCACTCTGCGTGTCGTATGTTGCGAGTGAAGGTTACGTCCGGACACGAATCCCGTGTCACGGAATTTCCTAGCCGGTTTGGGTGGACAGGGTCCGTGTGGAGGGTGAGGCCCAATGTGGACGCAAGCTCCGCCAGCTTACGCCCGCGCGATTCCTCCTTACGATACCCCGACATCTGACTGGGAGCGTTAAAGTCGCCCACAATCAGCAGGGAATCGCGGCCTGCTACTCTTAGCGCGTAAAGCGTTGTCAACGCCAAACCAATCTAGGCAATTCCCATGAACACAACGATTCCCGGTGGTGGTGGTGAAAAACTTTAATATGCAGAGAGAGTTTGAGGGTCAAAAAACCCTGCTACATTTTCGGTATCCTTAGTCCTGGACACCGCACGACGAGGCCCCGTCTCGCGCCCGCTTTACTAGAGCCATTTGAGACTCCAATGTGGAGCAGTTGAGGAGGGCAGTCTCCCATGCCTCTCGGGTGGGGGTGGGGGAAGGGGGAAGTTGAGGAGTCTGAGTACATGCCGACACCATGTGAAAGATATCGCAGATCTCTCCACAGTGCGGGCAGCGCCCATCTGTGTTCGGATCGAAGTGTTTTGCTCTGGCAGGAGAGAGAAGAGTTCCTGTCTGCAGGCGCCGCAGAGTTCGCTCCTCCGCCTTACTCAGCCCCTTGGCAGGTACTGGGTAGAGACGGTGGCTGTCGCAATAATGAATTAGGATTTCGCGGAACCGCAGAAGCGGTTTATGAACTTCTGATCCAGGAGAGCTAGGATGAGGAGCCCGGTGTGTGAGCGCTCGGGCGGCCGCATCAGCGGCCTCATTGCTTCGTAGACCCTGGTGGCCAGGAGCCCAGATCACTTTTGTGCGAGGTGGATTGGCGGGAGCGCGTCTTAGAATTTGGGTGGCAAGAGGGGAAATTTCGCCTGCAAGATAATGTTCACAGGCCCGGCGAGAGGCTGTGCTAACTGTTCTCGATTTTGCATCGGCGGCAGCGAGAGCTATTGCGACTTCCTCCGCTCGTGTTGAATTTGGGGCCCGAAAAGATAGCCCATCGACATTCATTCCCCGGTGGACTACGGCAGCAGTGAAGAATCGCGTGGGCAACGGCCCTGTGATATCCACGTAGTAGACGCCCTCTTTATATCCATAGTGCCTCTCGAACGTGCGAACCCGCGCTCGCCGTCTGCCTTCATGTGAAGCCATGTCCATGTTACGAGGGAGCGGAGCGACCAAGAGCATGCGGCGCCACAGCACCGGAATGTTCTCCGTCCCCTGTGGGATGCATGTGTGTTGGATGTGTAAGCGGTTTAGCAGGCGGCGCCCAGGAACCGTCTGCAATAGCCGCGTATATTGGTTCACGAGGTGGGCCTCCTGCAACTCCTGATAGGAGTTTACCACTCCCAACGCCTTCAGTTTGGCGTTGGAGGTAGCCACCGGGAGGTCCAATGCTCGCTTTGTTGCCTTCCTGGTGATGGCGTCTATGCGCTCATCTTGTTGTTTGGTGGCGCGTAGGTACGGCACGGCGTAGAGGATCCGGCTGGTCACGAAGGCATGGGCGAGCCGTTGCGCGTCCCTGCCCCGCAGACCACCCCGCTTGTTGGAAACACGGTGGATCATGCGCCCTACCTGTTCACCTATGCTCTTGAGTTTCGCTATAGTAGAGTCCACCTTAAGTTTGTTATTGATGAGCAGACCCAGGATCCAGAGCTCTGCCACTTCTCTGATGGGACCGCCCGACAGACATATGTGTAGAGACGTGTTGTCCTTGCGGTTTGGCCTGACATGTAGAAGCTCTGATTTGGCGGGAGCACATTGGAGACCACAGTCGGCAGCATATGCATCGACTATGGATGCGGCCTGCGGAAGGCGGTCGTCCATCTCCCCAAGGCTCCCCTCGGTGGTCCAGATTGTAATATCGTCTGCGTAGAGTGCGTGTTTTACGCCCTCCACCTGAGCCAGTCGGCCGGGCAGGTGCATCATGGCGATGTTGAAAAGGAGCAGTGATAACAGCGCCCCCTGTGGTGTACCTCGTGTACCCATAGAGTACGGGCCGTATTCCTCGTCCTCGATCCGGAGGAGTGCCTGACGCGCAGAGAGGAAGTCACTGACATAGGCGAAGGCCTTCGCCCCGCAGTTAGTGGTGTTCAAGTTAGAGAGTATGGTGCCATGTTTAACATTGTCAAACGCCCCCTTAAGATCGAGGGCGAGAATGGCCTTGTCGTTTTGTTGCATGGCTGTGGGTCGTATTATGTCCCTGTGTAGTTGGAGTAGGACATCCTGTGCAGACATGTGCGGGCGGAACCCGAACATAGTGTCTGCAAAGAGGCCCTTACCCTCCATGAATGGAGAGAGGCGATCCCGAACCATCGTCTCCATGAGTTTTCCCTCACACGAGGTCAATGAGATGGGTCTCAAGTTGTCGGTACTCACGGCTTTACCTGCTTTGGAGATGTCTGCAGGGTTCAGCGCCGCGTTTCTCGCACAACATCGTCAATGCTAACACATGCAGCGCTCCTCTGTCACTATCGCCACGTAGCTTAAAGCACGATTGAGGTGTCAAATGTTCCAAGAGGGCAGTTAGGTGCCTATTAGGCGCCTTCCCTCTGGTTCAGGTGTCCACCGAGATGTGTAAGACAGATACTGCCCATTTGTTATCCTCAAAAAACGATTTACCAATTTTACCTTCTACTTTCTAGCTCCCGCTCCGTTGGTTTCGCGGCTGTGGGAGACAGATACTGCGCATTCCTTTCCTGAAAAACCAAGCTACCAATTTTACCCTCTGCTTTCCAAGCTCCCGCTCCATTGGTTTCGCCGCTTAAATGGTGTCCACTGCTGGTTACAACGGACAGAGAGAGAGAGAAAACTTTATTACAACAGGAATTCGGGGCACACCCCAGGGTCCCCGCACGACCCCACTCCAGTTAGGTGTTTATGTTCCTAAGGTCCATAACACTGGCAGCCCGGCCGGTGGCGATGGTCTGCACGGCGGGGTCCTCCGAGCGCAGCAGGGTCTCCCAGTCCTCCCAGGTCTTGAGGTTCTCTAGGTCCCGCGGGGGAGGGTCCGCCGGTCAGAGGAAAAGGATGTGGAGGGAAGAAGCGAAGGGTTCGGGGCATAGGGCGTATGCCGGAGTAGTGAAGGAGCGATAATAGTGGGCTAGGGTAAGGGGCGAGGGGAGAGTGTGTGTCTGTAATCTGCGCCAGAGTGTTGCGTGTCTGTTATCTAGGGAGGGGTGGGGCGGACGGTAGAGCTGGCGTGAGGATCTGTATACCTGGGTCAGCTCACTGAATGAGTGCATGCGCTCTTTCGTGAATTCCGCATCCGAGGCCACCTGAGCCCGGTTTAAAGAACCTCGGGCACTCCGGGAATCTCGGAAACGAGGCCTACAACGCACAACGGCTACGGCAACGGCGACGCCGCTAAACGCAGAAACAGGCGCCAAAGAGCTGCGCTGTAAAAGGACTGCGAAAGGCGCTCTCGCATTTCTGCTTTTAAGAGGACAAGTGCAATCGTGCAAGTTTTCGCATGAAATCTACCGCTCTCGGAGGGGCCTGAGAGACTTCAAGCGCACCCGATCTGGCACAAGTGTCCGTGCGAGAGAGGCTAAGACCCTGTGCTCGAGGCGAAGAACAGCTCGAAATTGTCAGCTATAACCCTGTGCTCGAGACGATGAGCAGCTCGAAATTGTATGTTGAACGGGTGAGTTTACTGTTTGCGGCAACAATCGCTTCGACGGGCTCAGTTACTGAGGGCTTTTCGTTCAACTTCCTTCGGTCTGTACGCGGCTGGGATACTAGCCACGTTGTGGCGGAAACGCACCAGCTAAATTAATTCTCAACATCAAAACGGCTCTTAAGAGAAGTTTATTTGGACTCTCGATCAAAAAAGGACATCCGTCGCTCTACAAAAACAAAGATACATTGCGGCAACTCATGTCGCTCTATGCACACACACTCACAGGGAACGGAAGTGCCCAAAAACAAAAAGTGTCCAATAAAGTTCTAGTGGGTCCATATGCGGGGGAAGCACGCGGGGTTGAGAACCGCGCACAAAAACACGCGTATGAACAACGCGCACCACACACGCGCGCCACACTTAATATGGCAGGGGCCGCACTATAACACGGCCCCTGCCTACTACGATGAAGCGGGTAGACCAGCGCCGAAGGAACTGGCGCTCCTCCAGTGACACGAGGTCTACGCACGCCTGGGCGAACATGCGCGCACGCTCCCGCTGCAACATGGGGGACATGGCCCTCAGCGGCCGTCCTTGTAGAGAGAGAGATAAAGAAAAAACTTTATTGCACAGGGAATTCGGGGCACGCCCCAGGGTCCCCGCACGACTCCACTGCACTCAAGTGTTTATGTTCCTAAGGTCCATAACACTGGCAGCCCGGCCGGTTGCGAAGGTCTGCACGGCCTGGTTCTCCGAGCGCAGCAGGGTCTCCCAGTCCTCCCAGGTCTTGAGGTTCTCTAGGTCCCGCGGGGGAGGGTCCGCCGGGCAGAGGGAAATGATGTGGAGGGAAGAGGCGAAGGGTTCTGGGCATAGAGTGCATGCCGGAGTGGGGAAGTAGGGATGATAATGGGCTAGGTTAAGGGGTGAAGGAGTGTGTGTGTCTGTAGTCTGCGGCAGAGTCTTGCGTGTTTGTTATCTAGGGAGGGGTGGGGCGGGGGGTAGAGCTGGCGTGAGGCTCTGTAGGTCTGCGTCACGACCTGCCGGTCGTGGTCTGCGTCAGCTGGCTGAATGAGTGCATGCGCTCCTTCGTGAATCCCCGATACGAGGGCACCTGAGACCGGTTTTAGAGAACCTCGGGCTAAAACGTTGGCGGCCTCGTTTCCGGGATTCCCGGAGTGCGCGGGCACCCATGTCAGCTCAACTTGGGGGGGCGGGGGTGCATCGGGCGTGTCTAGTATGCCAAAAGCAGGGACATGGACTCGGCCTCGAGAAAAATTTATAATCGCAGTTTTAGAATCACTTAAAATGTACCCGGCATCCGTGCGGGTGATAGCAAGTGCAATGGCGGCTTCCTCTGCAGCTTCTGGGCAGGTGTTTGGAGCGAGAGGTAGTGTGAGAAGGGCGGATAAAGAGGAGTCCACCACAGCTGCTGTCGCTTCATCACCCTTGCAGAGCCGCTGCACCTCTCTGGCGCCACAGTACGAACGCCCCGACACAAAGAAGCATACGCGCAAAAGGGTCCCGGAACCTTGAATTGGGGCCGAGGGTCGCCCTGAACCTTCGCGTCATAAGGACCCAAAATGTCCTAGCTACCGAACACTCAAAGATCGCGTGTGGCAAGGTCTCTACAAGTCCGCACTGAGGACATCGGCAGGAGGGGGGGCAAGCACCAAGTTGCCAGACGAACTTAACACTGTCATCAGTACGCGCAGAGCCGTCTTCTCCGTACTATGCAGGAACATGTTTTGGTAGCTGGTACGCAAATCTCCTATAGCTCAGCAGAAAAGTTATGCTGAATTTTTTGCAAAATTTCAATGACATGAAACTCACCTCTCTGCATGGCACTGCACTCGCGCAGCCCCATCTAATTGTTAAATCATGGCTGCAATTTTGAAGCATCCATGCCAAAAAAAAATTGTAGCGGTTTAGCTGTGGTTAAACCGGGTAAATTGCGTCAGCAATGGTGTGCGCATTCTTCTGGTGATTCTTTGGCGCGTTGCCTTCGCCTGGCAGCATTGCGGCGTTCCAGAGCAGTCAGACAGACGAAACAGGTCGCTGCACTTATCAGGCGGGTGGCAGCACGCAATCATGGGCTGACTGAACGCGAGACCCTCAATATGACAAATGCACTAATCATTAGCCCCATTACATACCACCTCCCATACCACATATTCACTAAGCGGTAAACACAACAGGCAGACATCCTAATACGCACGGCTGTCACCTCTGCCCTACGTCTTGCACGGACGGTTAGCACGAAACGTCTCCTGGCCACTGGTACCCACACTACAGTGATCGAATTAATAGAGGCTCAACGCACCAACCAATTAGTCCGCCTGAGTAGCACAGAAACAGGTCAACGCTTAATGCGACAGCTGCGTCTCAATCCACCCATTCCCACCCCAATAAGTCCTAGACCTTACATGATTTCTCTGCGCACTCAGGATCACATATATCAGAAGCCCCTACCGCGAAATAAGAGCGCTAGTCTCAATCACGGTAGGTGGCAGGCACGAGCGAGCTATTACACGAAAACATACAGCAACCGCACCAACTTTTGGCTGGAGCCACGGTTCCTCGGCCGTAACCCCGTCAACACAGCAGCGCCTGTCTTCGCGAAGTCGACAGCTACCTGTGGACACCACTCACACACAGGTGGGGCAACATTTACGCATTTTATGTCCGATCCTCACTTGCATTTCGTGGCGACGGCGCTAGGCCTAACGCCTACGCCGACACTCAGCCGAGAGTGAGTCGCCCACCCGTGTCAAGATGGCTGCACAAAAAGTATAACGCGGCTACGACCCGGACGCCATGGCCTGGTCCGAGGTTCCTTCAGCTCCAACGCCTGAGAGTCCGGATTCTGCGCCCATCGAGAACCCGAGGCTCTTAAAACTAGTGGAGCGCAGCTCCCGCAAGCGGGACGCCGCCTCCAAGAAAGCGGACGCCACGTCGGCAGGCCGCTCAAAACGGCACAACGCTGCAGTGCTTCACGGAGGGGCCCAGTCTAAGACCGGACCCTCTTGGAAACCAAAGCCACTGCTGCGTCTTCATCCAGAAGACAGCGTCATCATCCTGAAGCCCCGGGTCACCGTCACTCTCAGGGATGTCTACCAACATGGCGAGCTGAGAGCAGCGCTCGCGGCCTACCTGGGCGCCAAGGCCGCAGCATCCCTCAGCCTGCCCCCCACATGGGAGCAAAACATGATCGTCGCAGGCACCAGAGAGCCGCACGTCGCGGACAAGCTTCTGCGGGATTTTCAACTAACATCACCGAAGGGCCAGCTCTCCATGTACGGCCAGTTGAAACTCGCTGGAGACGTGTGCCGCGGCGTCATCACCGTGGCCAAGCACGAGACCAGTGAGTCCCTCCAAAACAAGATCCAGTGCGTGCTGGAGAGCTTGCCGATATCCGCAAGCTTGGCAAATCCGACGTCGCGTCGCTCACCTTCCTGGGAAAAGTGGTGCCGCGATATGTGCATTTTAACTCACCTCTCACCCACCTCTCTCACCCACCTCTCTCAAACTAACTGCGGCAAAAACGCCTTTCAATACATTCGGCAATTTTTAACCGACAGACAATCCTACATTCGAGTCCAGGATAAAGAACATGGCCCTTTTCATTTAGGAACCAGGGGTACACCCCAGGGCGCGGTGCTCTCTCCCCTCTTATTCAATTTGGCTATGATGCGCCTACCGGCCCAGCTGGGCGCTGTCGCCGGTGTGCAGCATGCGCTGTACGCCGATGACATCACCCTGTGGGCTACACAGGGTTCCCTTGGAGACATTGAGGCCAACCTGCAGGAGGCGGCGACCATAGTGGACCGTTATGCTCGCCGCTGCGGCCTCCAATGCTCCACCGAAAAGTCTGAATTTGTGCACATACGCCCCTCACCAAAGTGCACAGCCAAAATTTCATTGTCTCTTGAGACAGGTCCAATTCGTGAAAATATCGAAGTCCGGGTACTGGGGCTCTTCATACATCAAAACAGACGGTCAGAAACAACATTGGCCAAACTCCGTCAGGTGGGGGACCAGGTGGGCCGCTTGGTCCGCCGGGTTTCTAACAAGCGCGGGGGGTTACGATGTAAGGACGCCTTGCGGCTGGCGCATGCATTTGTAACCAGTCGAATTCTATATTCGACTCCATACCTCCACCTGCGGAAGCAAGACGAGGATTCACTCGAAGTCATCCTCCGCAAAATTATTAAGCGAGCTCTCGGCCTCCCCGTGAACACCTCCAACAAGCGCCTCCTGGGGCTGGGCATGGTGAACACATTTCGGGAGCTCCGGGAAGCCCAATTGACCAACCAGTACACACGTCTCTCAAACACATCGTCGGGTCGCCGCCTGCTTGCCCGACTGCACATCCAACACACCACTCTTATGGAAGAGCGCGTACGTATTCCATCCCAGTGGAGATGCGCCCTCCACGTGCGCCCTCTTCCCGCGAACATGAACCGTGAGGACCATAATGGCCGGCGCCTGGCGCGGGCGGAAGCCCTGGCCCGCCACTATGGATCGAAACCCGGCGTATTCTACGTGGATGCCTCCGGCCCCCACCATGGGGGATGGTTCACGGCCGCAGTCGTCCACGAATCCAAAACAGTGAACGGCCTTACTTTCCGAGCCCGTGACATAACACACGCGGAGGAGGTCGCCATTGCTTTGGCTGCATCTCATTCCAATTCAAAAACAATTATTTCCGACTCGCGAGGGGCATGTCGGAACGTCGAGCAGGGCTGGGTACCGTATCTAGCCTACCGCATTCTCCAAAACAGCGTCTATACCGGGGACCCCGCTCACCGGCGTATCGTTTGGGCTCCTGCTCACATGGGCCTTGAGGGAAATGAGGCAGCTGACGCCGCCGCCCGCGCGCTCTCTCACCGGACATTCCCCTCCGACCCCGACGATCAGGAACTCGAATTCACTCCAGCTTACTCGTTTAAAGACATTTCTTTACTTTATCAATCTGGCCATAGTCTTTATCCCCGCCCGTGTAAAGGTCTCTCAAAGGCGGAGGAGCGGCTTCTGCTTCGCCTATATACAAATACTTTGCTGTGCCCGGCAGCTCTAAAACACTTTGACCCTTCTTTCTCTGGCAGCTGTCCGCACTGTGCGGAGAAGACTTCGGACATCTACCACATGGTGTGGGCCTGCCCCTCCAACCCTGCTATCCCCCCTCACCCCAACCCAACCCGGGAGGACTGGGAGGCGACCCTGCTCGGCTGCTCTGACCTGCAGGCCCAACGGGCCTTGGTCGCGCGAGCCTGGGCAGCGGCCGACGCCACTGGGGTCCCGAACTAGGGACCTCCACCTAGTACTTGTGAGGGCTGGCCCCCTTTGGGTCAGCTCATACCTCACCTCCCGAAGTTTATCTGTAAATAAATGTTTTCCACCACCACCACCGACCACAAGACATCGTCACCTTCTTCACCGTCGGTGAAGCGAGCGCCCGGGAAGAAGATGGCGCCTCCAACGCCCAGCGGCAGAGACACTGGCCACTTCCCGGCCCTCAAGACAAATGGCGCTGCCGACGCCTGCGCACCAGCGCCTCAACACGACAAACAGATGAGCAGCTGGGCTGAGATTGCCTCCTCTTCCTCCCATCCCTCACCCTCCCCCGCAACCGTCTCCGCACTCGACGTGGAATATAGAAGACAGATAGACGTGCTCCGGGCACAGAATGAGCTTTTGCTCAACAAAATTCAAAATTTAGAGTCAAAATTGGCGCCCGCCGCACCGAGCCCGCAGAACTCGGACGCAATGGAGAGCGACGCGGAGATCTCGCCTGCCCTCGCGACAGCCATCTCTGCGATGGAGGAGCGCATAACCTCTAAATTGCGATATATGATCGAGACCGCCATGGACCAGATCTTGACAAAGGTCAAATCTGCCGTCCCTGCGGTGGTCTCAAAACACATCTCGGACAACCCCGCCTCCTCCGTTGGATGGGACCCATTAGGGACGTATCCCGCCCTTCAAAATTCAACCGTCTGATTATTGATGCGGACAATGAGGACAGCTGCCCAGCTCCTTCCGTCATCACCCCCTTGATGGCGCTTGTAGCTGGCTCTGAGGCAGCCAATCCCTCCTCCTCCCCCCCAAGAATTTTAAATCATGGCGAGACACCTTAATCAAAGGAGTGCCGCGATCTCCAATTCGGCCATGTCAACTTCAATAACACAGTGGAACTAAAGAGGCTTTAAGGACCGCACTAAGCGGGCCAATTTCCGCCTCTACCTTGAAACTTTCGAGTCCTTACCAGCCGTGGTTGCCCTCCAAGAGCGAGGCCAGGGCGCCACAATTTCCAATTACACGACGTTTCAACAGGATCCCGTGTCTTGTCTTCTCGTTCACAAAGACCACACAGCCAACCTAGTGGATCTCGACCTCCAACTAGAGTACTCTTATGTAATGATGACACTCATACCAGTCCGCCGCAGGGACCCACCGTTGCATATACTCTACGTGTACTGCTCTCCCAAACTAAAGCGAGTGACTTTTGCGGACCTCTTTAGCCGCGCGCGAAGAGTAGCGGGCCGCGATCCCCTGCTGATTGTAGGCGACTTTAACGCTCCCAGTCAGCAGTGGGGGTATCGCAAGGAGGAGTCGCGTGGGCGTAAGCTGGCGGAGCTTGCGTCCACGTTGGGCCTCACCCTCCACACGGACCCTGTCCACCCAAACCCGGCTAGGAAAGTCCGTGACACGGGATACGTGTCCGGACTTAACCTTCACTCGCAACATACGACACGCAGACTGGCTCAACACCGAGGAGACCCTCGGTAGCGACCACTGCATCATTATCACTACACTACGCACATGCCCCCTCAAGCGTCCCAGAACACAAGCCCGTATCCCAGATTGGACGAAATTCAGGCAAAATTTTAACTCACTTGATAATACCCCCATTTCCGCGCAAAGCTACAGAGCATGGTCCCAACAGCTGCTGGCACACCTTTCCTCGCATGAAACACACATCCAGCTCTCAGAGACGGTCACGGACGTGGATAACCACCTTCTACACCTCTGGGAAGCCCGTCGCAGCCTCGTCCGCCGTTGGCGACTCTACCGCAGTCGTGGCCTAGTGGTTTGAGCGCCCGTCTCGGCTACGGGAGGTGGGTGGTTCGAAACGAACCCACCGCCGTGCACCCACCGGTACAAAAGGGTACAAGCGTCCCCCGGCCTGGCGCTCGGCTTTCCTTAGGGGTGTACGTTTGGAACAAGTAAAAAAAAAGGGCCAGAAATTGTGGCTTATGACGCACGAGGCGGACTTATGGTTGCTTGGCGGGGGAACTTATCACTCATCCGTCAAGGCAACTGTTTGCTCTAAGACCCTTTTCCCAAGCATTTCACGCTAGAATTGCCGAGCACCACGCCAGGGGAAATCTTGTACCCATTAAAGAAACCGGTGGGTTCCCGGCCGCACTGGGGATCGAACCCAGCACCTCTCGAATGCGAGGCGGATGCTCTACCACAAGGCCACGCTTCGGGCCACGCAGCCGAGACGCCAGAAACACAATAGAAAGCTTAAAGCTCGAATTGCCGAGCTTACCCAGAAAGCGGCAGAGTACGCGGCCCAACTCGCCTACTCCAACTGGGTGGTGGTGGTGGAGAAAAACATTTATAATGCAATAAATATTTACAGAGAGGTGATTGGGGTAGGCCCTATTGGCCCTTTCCCCTAACAATACTAGGTGGAGCCCCTATTCCGGGGCCCCATTGGCAAGGAACGCCGCCCGCGTCCGGTGAACCAAGGCCTTTTGGGTCTTTAGGTCCTGACAGCCGAGCAGGGCCGCCTCCCAGTCCTCTCTGGTGGGGTTGGGGTTGGGGGGGATAGATGGGTTTGACTGGCACACCCAAACCATGTGGAAGGTAGATAGATGCAACACGGCCGCGCGACAAATGTCCAGCCGAAACACGGGGCGTCTCTTTCGAGCCCTAATCGACCCAACCCAAACACGAACCCAAAAACACAAAAGCATTTGCAACGAGCCCTTCACGCTTTTCCTGGCAACACGACTCAACTGACAGAGAAACTTCGGGACCAGTATCTGTGTACAGACCAAGATCCCCGTGGATCTGCGTACTCTTTGCAGGCAGAGAGAACATGGAGCTGGATCAACCTTTCCAGCTCCATGATCTGCGGGTGGCTCTCGCCAAAATGAAACGGGCAACTGCGCCCGGACGGGATAAGGTCACCGTCAAGCTTTTGACGAACCTGCCCGACTTGGCATACCAGTCCCTCCTGGAATACGTCAATGCGATTTGGCGCGGGGACACCCCCCTGCCAATCGAATGAAAAATGGCTTTGGTCACTTTTATTCCTAAAGCTGGCAAACCAATTGACACAGATAACCTCCGCCCCATCTCTCTCACCCCATGTGTGGGCAAACTAATGGAGACGATGGTGCGGGATCGGTTATCTACATATCTTGAACACAAACAAGTCTTTGCGAGCGCCATATTCGGGTTCCGCCCACACACATCCGCACAGGATGTCCTCCTGCAACTCTATCGGGAAGTCCTTGACCCCCTCGAATGCCCCCATTATGACCGGGTAGTACTCGCCTTGGATCTTTAAAGGGCATTTGACAATGTAACACATGAGATCATACTCACTAACCTAAGTCACTCCGACTGTGGCCTCAACACATTCCAATACATAAGCCAATTTTTAATCGATCGTCAATCCTACATTGGAATTCAAGATAGCCACCATGGTCCTTACCTACTCGGCACGCGGGGAACCCCTCAAGGCGCGGTACTTTCCCCGCTGCTCTTCAATCTGGCCATGATGCACCTGCCGGCCCAGCTGAGTGGTGTCGCCGGCGTGCAGCACGCCCTGTACGCCGATGACATCACTCTGTGGGCCACGCAGGGCAGCACAGGAGACATTGAAACCAGCCTGCAAACAGCGGCGACGATAGTAGACCGCTACGCCCGCCGCTGCGGTCTTCAATATTCCCCTCAAAAATCGGAATTTGTGCACCTCCGCCCCTCACAGAAGTGCACAACTAAAATATATCTCTCTCTCTCTTGAGAGTGGTCCCATACGCGGAAGTGATGAGATACGGGTACTCGGACTCTACATCCACAAACACAGGCGCCCAGACACTACATTGGCCAAACACCGTAAGGTGGGGGACCAGGTGGGCCGCATGGTCTGCCGGGTTTCCGACAAACGCGGAGGGTTACGAAGTAAGGATGCCTTGCGGCTGGCAAACGCCTTCGTAACTAGTCGAATTCTCTATTCGACTCCTTATCTCCCCCTACGGAAACAAGAGAAGGACGCCCTTGAGGTCATCCTTCGCAGAATTGTTAAACGTGCCCTTGACCTCCCCGTCACTACTTCAAACATCCGGCTTATGGCTCTTGGGGTGGTGAATACTTTCCGGGAGCTCCGGGAGGCGCACCTTACAAACCAGTACACGCGCTTGTCGCTAACGGAGTCGGTTCGCCGCTTTCTTGCTCGACTGCATATCCAACACACCCCTCCAATAGAAGACAGGTTTCGCATCCCGGAACTGTGGAGACGTGCCCTCCAGTGCGGCCTCTTCCAGCAAACATGTCACATGAAGACCATAATGGTCGGCGCCTGGAACGAGCGGAAGCGCTACCCGATATTATGGCAACAAAACAGGTGTATACTAAGTGGACGCCTCCGGCCCTCACCACGGGGGATGGTACACGGCCGCGGTAGTTCACAACAGCAACACAGTTAACGGCCTAACTTTCAGAGCCCGCAGTGCAGCACAAACACAAGAGGTCGCGATTGCTCTCGCGGCCTCACTTTCCAATTCAAAATACATAATCACCGACTCGTGAGGGGCCTGTCCGAACGTCGAACAAGGCTGCACTCCCTTCCTAGCCTATCGAATATACCAAAATTGTATACGGGATGCGGACCCCGCACACCGTTACCTCATATGGGCCCGCTCATCAGGGGTTGGCAGAAAACGAGGCAGTAGACCCAGCCGCCCGCGCGCTCTCTCACCGGGCTGTTTTCTCCTCCCCATCCGATCAGGAACCCGATTTTAATCCGGTCTATACATTCAAAGATATTACAACATATTATCAAAAGTGTCATCGCCTTTACCCTAGCCCATGTAAAGGCCTGAAGAAGGCGGATGAGTGGCTCCTTCTCCGCGTTCTCACCAATACATTGCTGTGCCCGGCAGCGCTAAAACTTTTTGACCCCTCCTTTAGCGGCAGCTGCCTACACTGTAGTGCAGTGTCTTCTGACACCTCTCACATGGTGTGGGCCTGCCCCTCCAATCCCGCTATTCCCCCCATCCCCAACCCAACCCGGGAGGACTGGGAGGCGACCCTGCTCGGCTGCCACGACTTACAGGCCCAACAAGCCTTAGTCGGGCGCGCCCGGGCGGCGGCAACCGCCACTGGGGTCCAATACTAGGGACCTCCACCTAGTGTTTGTAAGGATCGGTCCCTTACGGCTGATCCAAACATACCTCCTCTTCATTCGTAATAAATGTTTTCACCACCACCTCCGATATCCTTTATGTCGACGCGGCAGAAAATTCAAAACCAGGATACTTCACGGCAGTCACAGCCTATGAAAACGGCACAGTGGGGGCGGCCGCCACTATCCGGACTAATTCCCCTGCAGAAGCGGAAGAAGCCGCCATCTCACTTGCTCTGGCCCACTCCACCATTGACAAAAACGTAACCGAAATTTTCACAGACTCCCAGGCCGCCTACCGCCACTACCTAAAGGGCGTGGCGACGCCGGCAACACATCGTATTCTTGCCACAGTCACCTCTCTGGACCGAACGGTTACTCTGTCGTGGGTCCCTGGGCATGCCTCGATCCTCGGTAATGAGCGCGTTCATGCGCTTGCCCAAGAACTCTCCTCCCAGACCCCGGATGATCAGGCGCCCAACCCTGCGCAAGAAGCCCCATCGGTCCTCTCTGCATATCACCAAATCACCACATTTTACAAACTCAGCCGCATGACACTGCCACCACCCCACAGCACCTTGTCGCCCTCATCTAGCGCCACATGGCGACAATTGCAGACAGGCTGCTTTATTTCCCCCCACCGTCTCTCATGCTTTCACCCCACCTTTTTTCCAGAATGTAGTACCACTTGTGGCGTGCCCAGGTCCACACTTTTCCACTACCTTTGGGAATGTCATTCCCCAAAGGCAGTACCCCCATTCCCAAATCCCGCTCATTGTTCCTGGGAGGCTGCTTTACGGACCGCTCAGCCCGCCGGCCATAAATGGCTAGTGGATCGGGCTTCACGTGAAGCACAAGCCCGTAGACTCCTGGACCGGTAGGGGACCACCCTGGAAGATTTTGTGTGTGTGTGTTTAATAAAGTTGTTTCCATCCATCCATCCTACTCGGCGAGGTAGAACATTGTCTCTGAGCTACATTCTTAGCACGACATAGAGAACACCTTACAAGAAGCAGCCACCCTCACCCAAAATTACGCACGGACCATCGGACTGTCTTGCTCCCGAGAGAAGTCCGAACTGCTCCTCATCCGGCCTAAGAACAACCGCTGTCCCCGCTCTCCCTTTGCCATTGAACTGAATGGTGACCCGGTACCTGACGTTGGCACACTCTGTGTATTGGGCCTGCTCATCCAGAACGATGGCAAAAACACCACTACCCTCAAGAAGCTCAAGCAGGTTGTAGGCGCGAGATCGCTCCTCATCCGCAGGGTTTCGCGACATCATACAGGCATGAAGGAGCGCGACCTATGTCGCCTGATTCATGCCTTTGTCCTCAGCCGTGTGCTGTACACTACCCCATACTTACAACTATCCAAACATGACATAAACGCTTTGGATGCTTTGATTCGCAAGGCATTCAAGGTAGCACTTCATCTTCCGCTTTAGACACCCACAGACAGATTACTAGGCCTGGGCCTCCACAACACGATCAGCGAACTGGTGGAAGCCCACCGACAGGCCCAATACATCAGGCTGACACAAACCATCCACAGGTCGGTACATCCTGGACTCCCTCGGAATAACAATAGACTGCCTGGGAATAACAATACCGGCCAACGACCCAACCCTCCTCGCCATCCCACGACCCCTTGACCGGGAGTTTCTCATCAGGCCGCTCCCGAGGATTATGCACCCGTCCCACCATGATCAGCGCCGGAGAGACCGTGCGAAGGCACTCGATCGGGCGTAAGGCTCCGAGCCGGACGCCGTATGGGTGGACGCTGCCTGCACTGTTGATGAAGCGACAGCAGCTGTGGTGGACTCCTCTTCATCCACCCTCCTCACACAACCTCTCCCTCCAGACACGTATCCAGAGGCTACAGAGGAGGCCGCCATTGCACTTGCTATCGCTCGTACGGAAGCCCGGAATATTTTAAGTGACTCTAAAACTGCGATTCTAAATTTTGCTCGACGCCGAGTTCATGTCCCTGCTTTTGACATGCTGGATTCTCCCGATGCACCCCCGCCCCGCTGAGTGTGGGGCTGATATTGGTGCCTGAGCACTCCGGGAATCCCGGAAATGAGGCCGCCAACCTTTTAGACCGAGGTTGTTTAAACCGGGCTCAAGTGGCCTCGGATCGGGGATTCACGAAGGAGCGCATGCACTCATTCAGTGAGCTGACGCAGGCCTCCAGAGCCTCACGCCTGCTCTACCCCCCGCCCCGCCCTTCCCTAGATAACAAACACGCAACACTCTGGTGCAAACTACAGACGCACACTCTCTCCTCACCCCTTAACCTAGCCCATTATCATCCCTCCTTCCCCACTCCGGCATGCACCCTAGGCCCACAACCCTTCGCTTCTTCCCTCCACATCATTTCCCTCTGGCCGGCGGACCCTCCCCGCGGGATCTAGAGAACCTCATGACCTCGGAGGACTGGGAGACCCTGCTGCGCTCGGAGGACCCGGCCGTACAGACCATCGCCACTGGCCGTGCTTCCAGTGTTATGGACCTTAGGAACATAAACACTTGAGTGCAGTGGGGTTGTGCGGGGACCCTGGGGCGTGCACCGAATTCCTGTTGAATTAAAGTTTTTCTCCCTTTCTCTCTATCCTCAGCACGACGCTTTGCAAGACGTTCTTCGCGCTTTTCTGGCGTCTCGCGTGAACGTTGTCGCTTTCTGGCTTCTTCCTGTCGTTGTCACTTCTCCTTAGAGAACTGAATAGCAAAGCGCTCACGCTGTTGTTGTGACTGCAAGAAGGATGGAAAGGAAATTGCACGGGACTGCCTACTGGCTCGAACCGAGCCACTGCACGCCAAAGGGCAGCGCACATTATAGACGCTTGGCAGCGCGGGAGCATGGTCACCGATATATTTGGTCACGTGTGCTTTCATGGGCACCGCAATATTTGGTCACGTGTCCTTTCCGCCACGCTGCCAGGGAGTCCACAAAACACCATCGCCCGTTGGGCTGTACGTCTTGCTGGCCGGTAAATTGGTTTTTAAGGCGGAAGCCTTTAATCTCTCATCGTTGTAAGCAGCGGTTGTTGACAGAAATGTCACGCTTTTCAATTGGTCGAACCGGTCGTGACGTCACCGTGCGCGAATTTCAAAAGGGGACAATTGTACTTTGTCTAGTTACCATGCAACGAATTGAATGGATCATATAGTGATGCTCCAAGTAAGTGGAACTAGGCTTAGTTAATTGCTTAATTACCCAATTAGTCTAATTAACTTTTCTAGTCAGGCGATATAAATAAATAAAACCAAGTAGGAAATTGGTCAAGCTCGGGAATCGAACCCCGGTCTTCGGCGTGCGAGACGAGCATGCTATCCACTCCGCCATGCCAGCTTTTTTTTTTCTTTATTGCCTGGATTTTGCAAAGAAAATTGGACAAAACAAACAATGAACAAAACACAATAAACACTATGTACATACGACTCGTGGTCAGCCAGCATGAATCTGGCTTCGTCTAATTGAAATTCAGGCAATGTACAGAGCGGCTCTAGTTTTGAGAGCCACTCCGATGGGTCCGCAGCGGCCTTCTGAATGGCCAGAAACATGTCCATATTTTCGCGAAAGTAAATCCTGGCAGGTCTTGCGTCTCGGTCACTATTTTAGCCTGCCAATCAGGAGTGCATATACAGTGGAGGCCTGTCAGCATTATTAAGTCCAAAGGCACCCCATCCTCATTTTTAACAGATAAGTACCGTATGCCGTCCGGGTCTAGCGGTAATTCTTTCTTTAAGGTTCGCTGCAACACATCCCAAAAATATACCCCTTCCCAACAGTGTAAAAAAACATGGTCTATTGTTTCCGGCTTCCTTCAAATCAAACAGTGAGATCCCCAGGATAAAAAGAATTCCTTTTCATCTAAAAATTTTTTAACCGGTAAGGTTCCGGTGTGCAGCCTAAAAAAGAAGGTTTTTGTTCCTGGCGGCACCTGCATTTTTTTCACTCTCTTTAAACATCTTTGCCTGGGCCTCCACTGTACAACGCCCTTCACAAGGGCACGGGGAAAACTACATCGCACAAAGCACGGTACAGTTTCTTTCGTTTCACAGTGGACAGAAAGTCATTCGGAAACCGCGCGGAAAGAAACCTTACACTGGCAACGATTTCCCGGTAAAAACCGCTGACCCTACTGTAAACCTCTGCAGTTCCGACTACGTGCTCCGGCAGCAGGCGCCGCAGCCTAACTTGGCATACGGTGCGCAAAAATGGGTCTCTTGTGTCCCGAAAAAACAAGAAACAATTCACCAGCTACCGAAGAAACAAATGGCCCAGTCCCAGCCCACCTTCCTGTACCCGTCTGAACAGGTTGGTCCGGCTGCAGCGCTCCCAGTCACACGGCCAAGACGGCGAAAATTCTGTGCAGCTTTTGAATTCTTAACAGCTCGATGGTTTGGAATGAACAAAGGCGCGTCTAGTGAATACGGTGTCTTCGCTCACTCTCATCCTCCTCCTCCCTTCCCTTTCGGCGAGGTTTTGGTGTCCACCGAGATATGAGAGACAGATACATTTCCTTTCCTCAAAAACCAATTTACCGACGAGCGAGCCGTAGAACCGAATGGGCGATGGCGTTTTATGGACTCCCTGCCAGCGTTGCAAGACGCTGTCGCGTTCTACTCTTAGAGGCCAAGCTTACCATTCTAACCACACATCAGTGACCACGCTTTAAGTAAAAAAATTGCCCCCCTGAATTTTCAGAGGTGTTCACCGAGATATGTGAGACAGTTACTGCGTAATTTCGTTTCCTCAAATACAATTTTCACTTTCTTCATTACGGCCCTCTTTCTCTTCTTTCCCTCCCACTTCCTCCCTTCCTCTACGGTGCGGTTCAGGTGTCCACCGAGATGACAGAGAATTACTGCGCCAGTTCCTTTCCTCAAAAAGCGTTGCGTTCAAAGGGCAGTGCATCGCGCTCAACGGGTGGTGGCGTTCCGTGCACCCTGGCAGCTCTACAACACGCTGTAGCGTTCCACTCCTAAAGGCGAAGCTTAAGCGTCATAATTAGCAGTTAATTAGTTTTCAGACATTAATCAGTAATTAACCATTCATTAGTGATTTGTCATCACTTAGTAATTAGTACTCAATTATATTTGACGCCACTAGTGCCACAGAAGCAGTGAAAATGGTGCGGAGAACGCTTTCGCCTCTACGCACTTTAGACAAAGTGCCCTCTGAATTTTTCCGGAGACCTCCACTTCAGCACCTCTTTCTCTTTCTCCTTTCACTCCTTCCTCTCTCCCTTCCCTTACAGCGCCGTTCAGGTGTCCGCGGAGATATGTGAGACAGATGCTGCGCCATTTCCTTTCCTCAAAAACCAATTTACTACCCTCTTTTAAGGCTAAATCCTTTAATGCCTCATACTGTCTTTAGCAGACGCGTCGGCAGCCGTGTCGACAGACGTGTCGGCAGGAGTGTCGACAGACGCGTCGGCAGGAGTGTCGACAGACGCGTCGGCAGGAATGTCGACAGACGCGTTGGCAGGAGTGTCGACAGACGCGTCGGCAGCCGTGTCGAGAGACGCGTCGGCAGATTCGTCCGCCTTTCGGCGTCACTGCTTAAAAGGCTCAAGGTTCCAGAATTAATAAAAGCGCATCTAGTGAATGCATGGGCTTAACAAATAAAATAAAAGGAGTAAAGTCAAGAAAAGGAAAATAAAAATAAAAAGAAATAAACTAAAATAAAAATAGAATAGAAATAAAATGTGGAAATAAAAATAAAAAAAAACAATAACATTAAGAAAAGGAGCAACAAAAAAATAAAAAATAAGAAAAATAAAAAAAGTAAAAACAAACAGTGGCCAGGAAACGCTTTTGCCTTGCAGCACTTTAGAGAGCCAAAGTGCCCCCTGAAATTTTTCTTTCTTCGTTCACTGCCACTTCCTCCCGTCCTGTACGGTGCGCTTTGGATGTCCACTGCGGCGGTTGCCAGGGAACGGCTCAAGGTCGGTGCGACCACGGTCGAGGTGCAACCACGGCGAAAGTGCGACCATGCTGTAGAGGCGGTGGTGGTGGTGAAAACATTTATTACGAATGAACAGGAGGTATGTTTGGATCAGCCCGTAAGGGACCGATCCTTACAAACACTAGGTGGAGGTCCCTAGTATGGGACCCCAGTGGCGGTTGCCGCCGCCCGGGCGCACCCGACTAAGGCTTGTTGGGCCTTTAAGTCGTGGCAGCCGAGCAGGGTCGCCTCCCAGTCCTCCCGTTTTGGGTTGGGGAGGGGGGGAATAGCGGGGTTGGAGGGGCAGGCCCACACCATGTGATAGGTGTCAGAAGACACTGCACTACAGTGTGGGCAGCTGCCGCTAAAGGAGGGGTCAAAATGTTTTAGCGCTGCCGGGCACAACAAAGTATTGGTGAGAAGGCGGAGAAGGAGCCGCTCATCCGCCTTCTTCAGGCCTTTACATGGGCTAGGGTAAAGGCGATGAGAATTTTGATAATATGTTGTAATATCTGTGAATGTATAGACCGGATTAAAATCGGGTTCCTGATCGGATGGGGAGGAGAAAACAGCCCGGTGAGAGAGCGCGCAGCGGCTGCGTCAGCTGCCTCGTTTCCTGCCAACCCTTGATGTGCAGGGGCCCATATGAGGTAAAGGTGTGCGGGGTCCGTATCCCGTACGCAATTTTGGTGTATTCGATAGGCTAGGAAGGGAGTGCAGCCTTGTTCGACGTCCCGACAGGCCCCTCGCGAGTCGGTGATTATGTATTTTGAATTGGAATGTGAGGCCGCGAGAGCAATCGCGACCTCTTTTGCTTGTGTTGCACTGCGGGCTCTGAAAGTTAGGCCGTTAACTGTGTTGCTGTTCTGAACTACCACGGCCGTGTACCATCCCCCGTGGTGAGGGCCGGAGGCGTCCACGTAGTATACACCTGTTTTGTTGCCATAATATCGGGCTAGCGCTTCCGCTCCTGCCAGGCGCCGACCATTATGGTCTTCATGTGACATGTTTGCTGGAAGAGGCCGCACGTGGAGGGCACGTCTCCACACTTCCGGGATGCGAAACCTGTCTTCCATTGGAGGGGTGTGCTGGATATGGAGTCGAGCAAGAAGGCGGCGACCCGACTGCGTTAGCGGCAAGCGCGTGTACTGGTTTGTAAAGTGCGCCTCCCGGAGCTCCCGGAAAGTATTCACCACCCCAAGAACCATAAGCCGGTTGTTTGAAGTAGTGATAGGGAGGTCAAGGGCACGTTTAACAATTTTGCAAAGGATGACCTCAAGGGCGTCCTCCTCTTGTTTCCGTAGGTGGAGATAAGGAGTCGAATAGAGAATTCGACTAGTTACGAAGGCGTTTGCCAGCCGCAGGGCATCCTTACTTCGTAACCCTCCGTGTTTGTTGGAAACCCGGCGGACCATGCGGCCCACCTGGTCCCCCACCTTACGGAGTTTGGCCATTGTATTGTCTGGCCGCCTGTGTTTGTGGATGTAGAGTCCGAGTACCCGTATCTCATCACTTTCGCGTACGGGACCACTCTCAAGAGAGAGAGATATTTTAGTTGTGCACTTCTGTGAGGGGCGGAGGTGCACAAATTCCGATTTTTGAGGGGAACATTGAAGGCCGCAGCGGCGGGCGTAGCGGCCTACTATCGTCGCCGCTGTTTGCAGGCTGGTTTCAATGTCTCCTATGCTGCCCCGCGTGGCCCACAGAGTGATGTCATCGGCGTACAGAACGTGCTGCACGCCGGCGACACCACTCAGCTAGGCCGGCAGGTGCAACATGGCCAGATTAAAGAGCAGCGGGGAAAGTACCGCGCCTTGAGGGGTTCCCCGCGTGCCGAGTAGGTAAGGACCATGGTCTATCTTGAATTCGAATGTAGGATTGACGATCCATTAAAAATTGGCTTACGTATTGGAATGTGTTGAGGCCACAGTCGGTGTGACTTAGGTTAGTGCGTATGATGTCATGTGTTACATTGCCAAATGCCCCTTTAAGATCCAAGGCGAGTACTACCCGGTCATTATGGCGGTATTCGAGGGGGTCAAGGACTTCCCGGTTGAGTTGCAGGAGGTCATCCTGTGCGGAGGCGAAGCGGCTGGCGTAGTGTAGCTCTCGCTACGAAATGCTCTGATACTATTAAGCATGAAATGCGTTTAGCTCCCGCTGTCGGCAGTGTGTTGACGTCACGCCGAGACAGAGATCCACTCATCCGGACTCTGAATAAAAGGGAAGTTTATTCAACAGTGCAAACAAACAAAACATTGGAAACACACTCATGACTGAGGGCAAAACAAATGTATACAAAGTGGGTGGCCACCCAGAAACACCATGACCTTATTTTAACACACCGTACATATCACAAATTACAGCCTATAGTGCATAGAACGAACACTGGACAAAGAATCAGCCTCCCGTAGCAACGACGCACGGGGGGGGGGGGGGGGGCAAGGATCTTTCTGGCCCTTTCAAAATTATACACCACCATCCTCGAGCAAACCAGCATAGTCGGTAGAGAGAGGGTGGGGGGGGGGGGGGGTTGGCCCGGCTAATACCGCAGCGCCGGCATAACCAGCCGACCTTCGTGCACGACAAAGAAGTGTGTGTGCCACCGTCGCAGAAACCGCGCCTCCCCATCCGCTGCAAGCCTTTCAGACAGGTATTGCCAGATGAGGAGACGCAGGCTCTGCAACGCGGGGTACATAGCCGTCGCCGGTTGACGCCGGGCTTCGGCCAGACAGCGGCGACGCCACAAAACAAATATAGCGGACATAAACACTAGTTTGGCAAAATAATCCCCTGGTTGCCGGATGCCTGGCCCAGCACGAACTGAAAACATCCGATACACTTGCCACCACATTATCCGGGCAACACGGCACTCAAAGAAAGTGTGTCGCGCTGTCTCTCGCGCTCCACATTGCGCGCACTGGTCGTTGGGCACAAGGCCCCATGATAAGAGGCGTTCGCGCGTGGGGAGGACTCTCCATCTCCTCCTCCACTCAAAGTCGCGGACCTGCGGAGGGTGACGACTTGTGCACCACGTGCGCCACTTGCGTACCGCGGTGCGCCGCTGGTCGTCGGCGCCAAGGCGCACGCACGCGATCATCTCGCTCAGCCGAGACGCGGGCGTCTCAGTCAGGTCGACTCCTGGCAAGTCAGAACAAACAGACTGCTTAAAACCAGCAGCCGCTCTATAGAAGCGCAGAGGCCTCTCGGCCTGTGGACCTATATGGCGCTCAGTGGTGAAGAAGCGCCGCACTGTGCTCATCCAATAAAACATGAGCGAACGCCCAAGGTATGCGTCGCTCTCCACCAGCGTGCTTACGAGCTTGGCGCTGAGCGCACGCGCCATGGTGGCTTCACAGGGCAGCCCAATTCCTCCTCTAGAAGGCGGCAGCTGGCAAAGGCGTCGAGCGACCTGCGCCGTGCCACCGTCCCAGACAAAGGCGCCCACAAGGGACGCGAGCCGACCCACCGTACGACGTGGTATCACTGCTACGCGGGCCACATAGTGGGCAAAGGCGCACGCGCGGCCCTTGATGACGCTCACCCTGGCCTCCATGGAGAGGCCGAACTGCGCTGCCATTTTTAGCGCGCTCATCGTGCGCGCAACAACTTCATCCCATGTCCGGGACGACACACCGCTCTGCTCAAAAAGGACTCCTAGCACTCGGACCCCGTCCACGAAAGGAGTGGGCACCGGGAGGGGATCGCTGAAGGTCCCAAAACGAAGCGCCCTGCTCTTGCTGGCGTTGAGCTCGGCACCAGACAGCGCCGAGTAAGTAGTAAATACTGCCAGGAAGGCCTCAAAACTCCGGGTGTCTCGGACGAAGATTGAAATATCGTCGGCATAGGCCGAGACGACGATTGTTTCCTGTCCTGTCAATGGAAAGCCGCGGATGCGTTCGTTGGAGGCGACGCTGCGCAGCAGGGGGTCCAAAGACAGGACGAACAGAGCTGGAGAAAGAGGGCATCCCTGGCGCACGCCACGTGTTACGGGGAAAGGAGCGGTGACTGACCCGTTCACCAAGAGTTCGGCCGTGAGGCCCGAGTACAACGATTTGATACGCTCAATGAAGCTGGCAGGCAGCCCAAAGCACCGCAAAACGGAGTATAAGTAGCGATGCTCTACTCTATCAAAGGCCTTAGCTTGGTCTAAGGAAACAAAAACCCCGCTAGTCCCTTTCGCGTGTGCGTATGCGAACACATCGCGCGTGAGCGTGAGCGACGCAAAGACCGAACGGCCAAAGAACAGCGCAAGCCTGGAAGGGGCTAACGAGGTTTGGCAAAAGAAGACGCAAGCGAGCGACGAGAATCGAGGCGACCAGTTTGTAGTCAGTATTGAGCAGGGTTATCGGCCGCCACGCCGCCGGGCATGACGACGTTGTTCCCTGCTTTGGTATCAACACGATTCGGCCCGCACCGAAAGACGGTGGCTTAGCTCCTTCCTCGAGGAAGGCGTTCACCAAATGCGTGAGGAAGTCCCCGAGCACATCAAAGAAGGTGTAGTAAAACCCGGAGACTAGACCATCTGGTCCGGGTGCGGAGGCGCGATTCATGTCGCTTAAGACTGCGTAGACCTCCTCCCGCGTGGCGCGAGCGCAAAGAGCCCATTCCGCGTCGTCGGGCGCGTGGGGAAGGGCGGCGCAAAAGGCGTCTACAGCAGCGTCATACCCATCCCACTCGCACAGGTCTTGCAACGCAAAGAGATGGGCAAAGTGATCACGGAAGACGTGCTCGATGTCTTGGACCTGCTCGGAAATCGGGCCATCTGGCATAGTTACGCTTCCAATACGCGCCGGTCGGTCGCTCTTGTGGCGGCAGCTGTTCGCGTGAAAGAGGTCAGCGCGTTCCTGCGACGGCATGCGGAGATTCGCTGCGGTACAGGAGGCCTGGGACCCCTCTTCCAGGATGTGGTGGTACCGGACGCGAAGAGTGTCCAGGTACTCTCGCATCGCAAAGGTGAGCTCACCCCTTTGCTTCACGATACGCATGCGGCGTAGCACGTCGTTGAGCGCCGCAGTCTTCCGCGCGTGCTTTGCTCTGCCAGCCCGAATGAGAACTTCTCGCCATCGTGTTTTCAGGGCGTCCCAAATCAAGGGACTGAACTCAAAGAGGGCAACAGAGTCCACCAAATCTGCACGGATGTCGCGAATGCTCTGGTCGTCCACCAAGAGTGAGATGTCCATTCTCCAAGTAGAGAACGTCGCAATTCGGCCCGAAGCGCACCTCAAGGATACCGCGACAGGTAAGTGGTCGCTGAGTGCTCGGGCGCCTGGTGGAAATGGCACTACCTCGCAGGATGCTAGTTGCGGCACGAGGGCTGGAGGTAGGTACACCCGGTCGATTCGACTGGCGCTACGGCCCCTAGCACGTGTGGCCACGAAAAGGTTCCCGTGCAGTTCGACCCACGCGTCCGTAAGGTGCAGCTGGCGAACCAGTTTGCCTAGCTCCTTCGCGTAATAATTGGACGCACCTTGACCGGGGCCCTGAATGTCACGCCACGAGTCTAGGACGCAATTAAAATCCCCCAGCAGGACATATGACACGGATTCAAGCAGGTGGGATGTAAGAGAGCGGCAAAACTCGCCTGTCAGAGATCGCGTGACGGGCGCGTACAGGTTTACAAAGCGAGTCCTCCGCCCGTCGAGGAAAATGTCCACCACCAGTACTCGACCATCGTAACCAAAGGTACAATGCGCACCTGCGCGGAAAGCCGGCGTGAGGAAAACAACGCCCACACCGCAAGGCCGTGAGTCCGTCAAGGAAAAGAAAGCATCGACATGAAAGCGTGAACGAAAAGAAATAACGTCTGCAGGGGTGCGAAAATTACACTCCTGAAAAAACAAAACATCAATTTGGTACCAACGCGCAAGGTGAAGCACCTCCCGTTGCTTATCGGGAGAGCGAAAACCCTGCGCGTTAAAGCAGGCGAAACGAAAAACAGCCATCATGAAAATAAAGGACGCAATGTAACAAAAATAAACAACGAAACAAGTAAACAAAACAAAACGCTGACGGACTCACAGTACAGTTCTGCGGATAGAGTCTGCGAGTGCGTCGATACACCGGCGCAAGCAGGAGTGGGGAAGGAGGGATGATAGTGGGTTAGGGTAAGGGGCGAGGTGAGAGTATGTGTTTGTAATCTGCGCCAGAGTCTTGTGTGTCTGTTATCTAGGGAGGGGTGGGGCGGGGGGTAGAGCTGGCGAGAGGCTCTGTATGCCTGGGTCAGCTCACTGAATGAGTGCATGCGATCCTTCGTGAATCCCCGATCCGAGGCCACCTGAGCCCGGTTTAAAGAACCTCGGGCTAAAAGGTTGGCGGCCTCGTTTCCGGGATTCCCGGAGTGGAACCCAGAACCCTTCGCTTCTTCCCACCACATCCTTTCCGTCTGCCCGGCGCAACCTCCCCCGCGGGACCTAGAGAACCTCAAGACCTGGGAGGACTGGGAGACCCTGCTGCGCTCGGAGGACCCGGCCGTGCAGACCATCGCCACCGGCCGTGCTGCCAGTGTTATGGACCTTCGGAACATAAACACTTGAGTGCAGTGGGGTCGTGCGGGACCCTGGGGCGTGCCCCGAATTCCTCTGTAAATAAAGTTTTCTCTCTCTCTGATACACCGGCGCTGGGGGGGCGTCGAGGCGCTTGGGAGGCGTCCCGGGTCCCTGCTGGCGTCCTGGCTGGCGGCCCCGCGGCGGGACGACGATGCCAAGCGGTGCTAATGGTTGCGCGGTGGAAAGGTCCGGCTGATGCGCGCGGCTGCGGCAGCAACACACATTCACACACGCACCAACACACTCCACCGCGCAAACACCGTCCATCGTTCGCCAAACGCGCCGACGGAGCCAGCGCGCCGAAAAGATAACGGCGCCGTAGAGCGCCGAAAGAACGGCGCTCGGGCGGCCACCGAGCAGGGAGGGGAGGAGGAAAAGGCCCAGCAGGGCCTGAAGTCCGGCGAGGAGGTGCCATGGCGGAAACTATTCATTTCCCTCGACGTCCATGTGGACGCCGTCGCCGTCGTCGTCTGCCGTCCTCGGTTTCTTCTTCGGCGCCTGGGTGGCCGAAGAGCAGGTCGCGCCGCCGTCCGACGACGAGGAGAGCTGGCGCTTGGGGTCGTCGAGCTCGAGAGACTTGCGCGCCCCCCGTACCAACTTAGCTGCGCACGGGCCCTGCGGCGGCAGGGCGACCGGGATGTGCGGCGGCTTCGGTCGCGACTCGCTTGAGCCGTCGCTGCTCGGGGCGTCCTTCACGGGTGTGTGCAGGGCGTCACTGGGGGAGGGCGAGCCAGGCGACGTGGTGTCCGTGCCCTTGCCCTCGTGCTGCGCCGCCGTGGGCGCGTTAAGCAGCGAAACCTCCAAACTCGGAGGTTCCACAATCGACCTCGTCAGACTCGGACGAGGTCGATTCCGCGACGTCGGAGTTGCCCGTGTACAGCTCCGTTGCGGATTGGCCGGACGAGGTGCCCGCCGTCTCCGTGCCCGCCTGGTCGTCATCGGGCTTGGCCGCGGCGTCGTCCCGCACGTCAGCCCCCTCGAGAGGGCTCGCCGCCGCCTCCTGTGCCGCGCCGCTCGAACCGGCGCCAGCCCCCTCAGGTGTCGCCTTCGGCCCGGGTTGCACACCAGGCTCCTGGGAAGGTCTGGCTGCCGCAGCAGCCGCGGCACGACGCAGTCGGAGGACGGGTGGTCGCCTCCGCACCTCTTGCATACCGGCTTGCAGTTGGCGCCGATGTGTCCGTACGCGCCGCACCGGCCGCAGCGCACCGCCTTACACGTAGCGCCGAAGTGGCCCTAGGCGCCGCACCGGGAACAGACGCGTTTCATGCCTCGGTATTCAATCATGGCTCGAACACCGGCCACCGTCAGGAAGTTCGGCGGAGCCCGGGTCATCTCGAGCTTCACCAGGCGCGTCCCGTTCCCGATGCGGTTCCTGGACTGGAAGGAGACCTCGGTGATGGCGCGCACCTTCCCGTACGGTTGGAACGCCGCGGCGCGGTCCTCGTCGCTGACGCACGGGGGGAGACGGAAAACCGTCCCGTGCACCACTGGAACCCCCATCTGCTCCAGTGGCACCTCCTTTCCGGCGATGAGCAGCGAGCCCAACGCCACCATTTTCGCTGCCTGCACCATGGAAGCCACGGCGCCAGTGACTTTTGCGGACCTCTTTAGCCGCGCGCTAAGAGTAGCGGGCCGCGATCCGCTGCTGATTGTGGGCGACTTTAACGCTCCCAGTCAGCAGTGGGGGTATCGCAAGGAGGAGTCGCGCGGGCGTAAGCTGGCGGAGCTTGCGTCCACGTTGGGCCTCACCCTCCACACGGACCCTGTCCACCCAACCCGGCTAGGAAATTCCGTGACACGGGATACGTGTCCGGACTTAACCTTCACTCGCAACATACGACACGCAGACTGGCTCAACACCGAGGAGACCCTCGGTAGCGACGACTGCATCATTAACACTACACTACGCACACGCCCCCTCAAGCGTCCAAGTACACAAGCCCATATCGCAGATTGGACGAAATTCAGGCAAAATTTTAACTCACTTGATAATACACCCATTTCCGCGCAAGGCTACACAGCATGGTCCCAACAGCTGCTGGCACACCTTTCCTCGCATGAAACACACATCCAGCTCTCAGAGGCGGTCACGGACGTGGATAACCACCTTCTACACCTCTGGGAAGCCCGTCGCAGCCTCGTCCGCCGTTGGCGACGGCAGAAACACAATAGAAAGCTTAAAGCTCGAATTGCCGAGCTTACCAGAAAGCGGCAGAGTACGCGGCCCAACTCGCCGACTCCAACTGGGTAGATAGATGCAACACGGCCGCGCGACAAATGTCCAGCCGAAACACGTGGCGTCTCTTTCGAGCCCTAATCGACCCAACCCAAACACGATCCGAAACACAAAAACATTTGCAGCGAGCACTGCACGCTTTTCCTGGCAACACGACTCAACTGCCACAGAAACTTCGGGACCAGTATCTGTGTACAGCCCAAGACCCCCGTGGATCTGCGTACTCTTATGCAGGCAGAGAGAACACGGAGCTGGATCAACCTTTCCAGCTCCATGATCTGCGGGCGGCTCTCGCCAAAATGAAACGGGGCACTGCGCCAGGACGGGATAAGGTCACCGTCAAGCTTTTGACGAACCTGCCCGACTTGGCATACCAGTCCCTCCTGGAATACGTCAATGCGATTTGGCGCGGGGACACCCCCCTGCCAATCGAATGGAAAACGGCTTTGGTCACATTTATTCCTAAAGCTGGCAAACCAATTGACACAGATAACCTCCGCCCCATCTCTCTCACCTCATGCGTGGGCAAACTAATGGAGACGATGGTGCGGGATCGGTTATCTACATATCTTGAACACAAACAAGTCTTTGCGAGCACCATGTTCGGATTTCGCCCACACAGATCCGCACAGGATGTCCTCCTGCAACTCAATCGGGAAGTCCTTGACCCCCTCGAATGCCCCCATAATGACCGGGTAGTACTCGCCTTGGATCTTAAAGGGGCATTTGACAATGTAACACATGAGATCATACTCACTAACCTAAGTCACACCGACTGCGGCCTCAACACATTCCAATACATAAGCCAATTTTTAATGGATCGTCAATCCTACATTCGAATTCAAGATAGAGACCATGGTCCTTATCACTCGGCACGCGGGGAACCCCTCAAGGCGTGGTACTTTCCCCGCTGCTCTTCAATCTGGCCATGATGCACCTGCCGGCCCAGTTGAGTGGTGTCGCCGGCGTGCAGCACGCCCTGTACGCTGATGACATCACTCTGTGGGCCACGCAGGGCAGCACAGGAGACATTGAAACCAGCCTGCAAACAGCGGCGACGATAGTAGACCGCTACGCCCGCCGCTGCGGTCTTCAATGTTCCCCTCAAAAATCGGAATTTGTGCACCTCCGCCCCTCACAGAAGTGCACAACTAAAATATCTCTCTCTCTTGAGAGTGGTCCCATACGCGAAAGTGATGAGATACGGGTACTCGGACTCTACATCCACAAACACAGGCGGCCAGACACTACATTGGCCAAACTCCGTAAGGTGGGGGACCAGGTGGGCCGCATGGTCCGCCGGGTTTCCAACAAACGCGGAGGGTTACGAAGTAAGGATGCCTTGCGGCTGGCAAACGCCTTCGTAACTAGTCGAATTCTCTATTCGACTCCTTATCTCCACCTACGGAAACAAGAGGAGAACGCCCTTGAGGTCATCCTTCGCAAAATTGTTAAACGTGCCCTTGACCTCCCTATCACTACTTCAAACAGCCGGCTTATGGCTCTTGGGGTGGTGAATACTTTCCGGGAGCTCCGGGAGGCGCACCTTACAAACCAGTACACGCGCTTGTCGCTAACGGAGTCGGGTCGCCGCCTTCTTGCTCGACTCCATATCCAACACACCCCTCCAATGGAAGACAGGTTTCGCATCCCGGAACTGTGGAGACGTGCCCTCCACGTGCGGCCTCTTCCAGCAAACATGTCACATGAAGACCATAATGGTCGGCGCCTGGCACGAGCGGAAGCGCTAGCCCGATATTATGGCAACAAAACAGGTGTATACTACGTGGACGCTTCCGGCCCTCACCACGGGGGATGGTACACGGCCGCGGTAGTTCACAACAGCAACACAGTAACGGCCTAACTTTTAGAGCTCGCAGTGCAACACAAGCAGAAGAGGTCGCGATTGCTCTCGCGGCCTCACATTCCAATTCAAAATACATAATCACCGACTCGCGAGGGGCCTGTCGGAACGTCGAACAAGGCTGCACTCCCTTCCTAGCCTATCGAATATATCAAAATTGCATACGGGATACGGACCCCGCACACCGTTACCTCATATGGGCCCCTGCTCATCAGGGGTTGGCAGGAAACGAGGCAGCAGACGCAGCCGCCCGCGCGCTCTCTCACCGGGCTGTTTTCTCCTCCCCATCCGATCAGGAACCCGATTTTAATCCGGTCTATACATTCAAAGATATTACAACATATTATCAAAATTGTCATCGCCTTTACCCTAGCCCATGTAAAGGCCTGAAGAAGGCGGATGAGCGGCTCCTTCTCCGCCTTCTCACCAATACTTTGCTGTGCCCGGCAGCGCTAAAACATTTTGACCCCTCCTTTAGCGGCAGCTGCCCACACTGTAGTGCAGTGTCTTCTGACACTTATCACATGGTGTGGGCCTGCCCCTCCAACCCCGCTATTCCCCCCATCCCCAACCCAACCCGGGAGGACTGGGAGGCGACCCTGCTCGGCTGCCACGACTTACAGGCCCAACAAGCCTTAGTCGGGCGCGCCCGGGCGGCGGCAACCGCCACTGGGGTCCCATACTAGGGACCTCCACCTAGTGTTTGTAAGGATCGGTCCCTTACGGGCTGATCCAAACATACCTCCAGTTCATTCGAAATAAATGTTTTCACCACCACCACCACCGCCAGGAAACGTAAACCACCAAGGTGCGGCAAATATGTCAGCCCCCCGACTCCGAGGACCTCCTCGAGCAGGTCGATGAGGCGATCGGCCGGAACAGGTTCCGGCACAGTAAACAAAAAGCATTGCGCCTTTGTGGGGCGCACTGCAGGGCAGGGTCTCTCCATCGCGACGGGGCCCGGGTCACCACGGCAGGAGCGCGGCGCCGGGCAGCAGAACGGCAGGCAGGACCTCCGGGACGCTGTATCCGGGGGCCCGCCTGGACAGGAAAAGCTCGATGATCCGCTGGCTCGACGGGCAGCGTAACGGCATCCGGGCACCGTACGAGACTTAACGAGATTTGTTGTTGTTGTTGTTGTTGTTGTTGTTGTTGTTGTTGTTGTGACTGAGAGAAGGATCAAAAGGAAATTGCACGGGCCTGCTACTGGCTCGAGCCAAGCCACCACCGCTGCCACGTGCAGATAGAGGAGAGTTAAAAGAACAGAGGAAAGAGAAAAAGGAAAGAAAAGACGCGCGTCGCAGGAACAACTGCGTCCGCCGGAGCGGACGCTGCTCAAAAAGAAGCGGCCGAAGCCGCGCTCGCCGAAGCGAGAACAGATACTCTCTTTTAACACGATTTAACGACACTTTCTAAGCCCTCCTACGCGACCGGCATGCAAGCGCCGGTTGGTCTTCAAACGAGTCACAAAAAATAACTGCTGCCAGTGCCTTCTCAATGTTTATCAAGATATCAGTGGAGCTGTCGTTTGATAATGCACGGAATTATAATTTCCGATTTCTAAAAACGCGTGCAAAAAGCACATACATGCCACAATATTTAAGCATGAAGTGCTTTACGGTGTGGTTCGGGTGTCTTGCGATGACAGAGAATTACTGCTCAATTTCCTGTCCTCAAAAAACGTTGCGTTCAAAGGGCAAGGCATCGCGCCGAACGGGTGGTGGCGTTCCTACCTTCCTGTAGCTGCGGCTCGGGTGTCCACCGAGATGGCAGCGAATTACTGCGTAATTTCCTTTCCTCAAAAAGCGTCGCGTTCAAAGGACGGGTGGCGGTGGTGGTGAAAACATTTATTAAGAAAGGACAGGAGGTATGCTTGGATCAGCCCGTAAGGGACCGATCCTTACAAACACTAGGTGGAGGTCCCTAGTATGGGACCCCAGTGGCGGTGGCCGCCGCCCGGGCGCGCCCGACTAAGGCTAAGGCTAAGGACGAGGCATCACGCCGAACGGGTGGTGGCGTTCCGCGGACTGCCTGGCAGCGCTACAACACGCTGTCGCGCTCTACTCCTAAAGGCGAAGCTTAAGCGTTATTAATTAGCAGTTTATTAGTATTTAGTCATTAATCAGTCATTACACACTAATCAGTAATTTGTCATTACTTCGTCATGGCCGCCGCGGTGGCTCAGTGGCTATGGTGCTCGACTGCTGGCCCGAAAGACGCGGGTTCGATCCCGGCCGCGGCAGCTGAATTTCTTTGGAGGAGAAATTCGAGGCCCGTGTACTGTGCGGTGTCAGTGCACGTTAAAGAACCCCAGGTGGTCGAAATTTCCGGAGCCCTCCACTACGGCGTCTCTCATAGCCTTAGTCGCTTTGGGACGTTAAACCCCATAAACAAACAAACATTACTTCGTCATGAATTATGTGTGACGTAATCCAGTGGTAACATCACCAGTGTCACATACGCAAAGTGTTGCTGAAAACGCTTTCGCCTCTACGCACTTCGGACAGTTTCGAACGCGCTGCATATACATTCTTGTCAGACCTGCGTCTCGTCGTGTCCGCGCGCGCTTCGCATTATGCCCGTAAACATTTCATGCTTACTTTACTCTCGGTTACGGGAGAGGAGAGTTTTTTTTTTTCTAATTATATAGTAGATATCCGTTTTATGAAAGAGTTCTCGGGTAAGTACAAGGGCCGTTTACTCTGCTTACAAAAAAATTAGGCGTGGATTAGCTTAGTTAAGACTGGATATGAGAGGCGAAAAGGAAATCCCATTTGAGAAGTCGTTTCGCCGTCTTCGCTCATCTGGCTGCTCTCAGTTGACGCGCTGCACCCGGTTTTCTGCCGTTTCGGCATACGTTAAACTTTCCGCTTTTCATTTATTCGTTGCTTTTCGGCCAACTCTCAACCTGGCACTTCTGGATCGGTAGATTTTCGACAGCCACGCAACACTCTGGCGCAGAGTACAGACACACACTCTCCCCTCACCCCTTAACCTATCCCACTATCATCCCTCCTTCCCGACTCCGGCATGCGTCCTATGCCCAGAAGTTCGTCTAGGTGGTGTTGCCAGAACCAAAGCTTCCAGAACCCTTCGCCTCTTCCCTTCACATGATTTCCTTCTACCCGGCGGACCCTCCCCCGCGGGATCAAGCGAACCTCAAGACCTGTGAGGACTGGGAGACCCTGCTGCGCAGGAGAAATTCTAGAGGCCCGTGTACTGTGCGATGTCAGTGCACGTTAAAGAACCCCAGGTGGTCGAAATTTCCGGAGCCCTCCACTACGGCGTCTCTCATAGCCTTAGTCGCTTTGGGACGTTAAACCCCATAAACCAAATCAAACCCTAGCAGGACCCGGCCATGCAGACCATCGCCACCGGCCGTGCTGCCAGTGTTATGGACCTTAGGAGCATAAACACCTGAGTGCAGTCGGGCCATGCGGGGACCCTGGGGCGTGCCCCGAATTCCTGTTGAAAAAATCTCTGCCTCTCCCGTAACCGAGAGTAGAGTAAGCATGACATGTTTACGGGCATAGCACGAAGCGTACGCGGACACGACGAGACGCAGGCCTGACAAGAATGTATATGCAGCGCGTTCGAAACTGTCTAAAGTGCGTAGAGGCGAAAGCGTTTTCCGCACCACTTTGCCTATGTGATACTGGTGACGTCAGCGCTGGATTACGTCACACATAATTGATGACGAAGTAATGACAAATTAATAATTACAGAATAATTACTGATTAATGACTAAACACTAATTAACTGCTAAATAATGAAGCTTAAGCTTCGCCTTTAGGAGTGGAACGCGACAGCGTGTTGTAGCGCTGCCAGACAGTGCACGGAACGCCACCACCCATTCGGCGCGATGCCTTGCCCTTTGAACGCAACGCTTTATGAGGAAAGGGAATGGCGCAGTAATTCTCTCTCATCTCGGTGTACACCCGTACCGCACCGTACAGGAAGGGAGGAACGCCACCACCCGTTCGGCGCGATGCCTTGCCCTTTGAACGCAACGCTTTTTGAGGAAAGGGAATGGAGCAGTAATTCTCTGTCATCTCGGTGGACACCCGAACCGCACCGTAGAGGAAGGGAGGAACGCCATCACCCGTTCGGCGCGATGCTTTGCCCTTTGAACGCAACGCTTTTTGAGGAAAGGTAATGGCGCAGTAATTCTGTCATCTCGGTGGACGCCTGAACCGCACAGTACAGGAAAGGAGGAACGCCACCACCCGTTCGGGGCGAAGCTACCGGCGCTTGTACGCCGGTCCTGTAGGAGTGCTTAGAGACTCTAGTTAAATCTCGTACGGTGCCTTGATGCTCTCGTTTCAGTGCCCGGATGAGTGGAACAGATCACGTATGACAACGAAGTGTATTGTGGCATGTATGTGCTTTTTGCACGCGTTATTAGAAATCGGAAATTGTAATTCCGTGCATTGTCAATGCACAGCTCGACTGATATCTGATAAACATTGAGAAGAAACTGGCAGCAGTTATTTTATGCGAAGCATATCGCTAGAGCTATGCCCCACGCCGTGGCTGTACGCGTCCAACCACGTGACACGATGACGTCATGACAGATGAGAAACAGGTCCCCCACCTCGCGCCGTCGCTTGGAGCTGTACGCGACCAACCACGTGACACGATGACGTCACGACAGATCGCCGTCACGCGCTGGGAGAGGGAGAACGATGCCATTGCACAGACGCCGGAATGTCCTCGAGCGGCATTCCCGCGCATTTCGAACGGGCGTTCACACTCGATGTAGGTGAAACGCTCGCTCCACCGGGCAGGCGGACGCGGAATCCGTGGCAATCCAGGCGCTCACCCAACGCGCGTCTCGGGGTTAGTCGGCGTTCCGCTGTAGCCATGACGTTGTCTTCCCCCACGACGAAGGCTTCTAGTGGTTGTATTAAAATGACCAAGTATTCAACCAAGGAAAGCCATTTATTACCAAGCCTAGCCATCAATATGCTTCGCATCTGACAAGGCTTAACCTTAGCTAAGCCTCAGCCATTTTTTTTTGTGACTCGTTTGGAGAGCAACCGGCGCTTGTATGCCGGTCCCTAGGAGGACTTAGAGAGTCTCGTTGAATCTCGTTAAGTCTCGTACGGTGCCCGGATGTTCTCGTTTCAGAGCCCGGATGAGTGCTCTCGGTCTCGGCGTGACGTCACCACACCGCCGACAACGGGAGCTAAAAGCATTTCATGCTTAATAAAGTCTTTTCTCTCTCTTTCTATCTGGTTGCTTCTCCTTCCATGGCGAGTGCGGGTGCCTATTCTCAGACAGGAGCATTTCTAGCCCAGTAGCGCTCGGCTGCATCGAAAGGTGAAACGGCGGCGAGGTGGTGTAGCGCGCGCAGCGGTAGCGGCGGCGCACATGCGCAGTAGCGTGCGGCTGCGGCGAAAGGTACGGCGACAGAGTCGGGGGCGACGGCAGCGGCCACCTGCGCCGCGTGTGACGGCACTCGGCTTCGCTCATGCGCAGAACTGGCAAATTTGTGCACCGGCTCATGTGCTCTGACCCTCGTAGGGAAGCTTTTCGCTTAAAAAATTATTAGAGCTTTGAAAATACGTGGACTGTTAACTCTGCGCGTACAAACAATTCTTCGACCTTGATCTTGGTTCTATATAGTGCGAAAGCATTCATAAAAAGCCAAGGCCGAATTCTGGTAATAGCCGCGGCCAAGATTGGAGGCCGCCATTGTTCGGGCACGCAGAGTTATACCCCTGTCACACGGGCACTTTCGATCCTCATTGAGTCAATGCTCATCGAACTCAATGCAGATCGACGGTTGTCACACGGCCACTTTCAAGCGCAATCGAGCTCGATCCTGCTTGACTCGATGCCGGTCCCTCAAGCGTGCTTGAGGTTCCAAGCACAATCGAAAGCACTCTCGCACTCACGAAGCTATAAAAATAAACATTAGTTGACAAAACAAAACTACAACTGTTGTTGTTGTAATTGAATATAATGCAAGACAGAACATTTTCAGGCACTATGCCTGCTTATATGCAAACATATTTATAAATAATCTCGACACCCCGCTCCTAGCTTCGCCGTCATGTAAACAACAAAGATGGCGTCCTCCGTTCGTCGACGCTATAGTGAACTATAGTCGACGCGCAAACTATGGAGCGAGCGCGAGACAGCCGCTCTCATCGACTGCTGGCTAGACCGCCTAGATAATTTGCGGCGCCAGAAGAGAAACGCCGTAGGCTACGCAGAAATCGCGGAGGCCTTGCGGACCCTCGGCATCGCACAAAAGCAGAGGTACAGAGGAGCGTCGCACGTCTGGCTACGGATTTGGCTGCCGCTGGCCCCGACTGCACAATGTTGCCGGACATCACCTTGTTATGGCTGTTAGAGGAACATTTGGCGCCACCTAACACACATGAGGGAAACTTCTCAAGGAGCATTGAAAATGCCCGTGTAGCACCGGATGCTTCAAGCGTGCTCGAAAATCTCGATGCCGATCGAGTTCAATGAGCATCGAAAGTGCCCGTGTGACAGGGGTATTATGGTTGCACATCAATTTGTCCCAAAACAGTGAAGGTCACTTTTCTGGGGTGTGCCTATATACTGCGTGGCCCGGTATTACTCAGAGGTGAGCATCGGGCTGGGCGCGGCCTATTGCAGCTAAACATGCTCCCGCCGCGGTGGATCAGTGGTTCGGACGCTCGGCTAATGAGCCGAGCCGGAGCTAATGAGCCGGAGTGCCCGGGTTCGAACCCTATCGAGGCGGCAGCGTTTATATGGAGGCGAAACGCAGAAGTAGTCCGTGCGCTGTGCCATGTCAGTGCACGTTAAAAGATCCTCAGGTGGGCGAAATTATTACGGAGCGCTGCATTCCTTCCTTTTTTCGTTCAGTCCCACCTTTATCCCTTCCCTTACAGTGTGGTTAAGGCGTCCACCGAGCTATGTGGGACAGATATTAGGCCGTCTCCTTTCCCAAAAAGCAATTTTAATTTTTTTTTAAATTAATGCAAGAGAGGTACCATAACTGTGGGATAGCTGCTGCACCGTTCCTTTCGTCATCATCACTTCGAAACCCGAAGCACACACCTTGAGCGACAAAGTTTGTAGTGCCAGAAGGAAAGCAGCATTATAATGGGACAAATTCTTCCTTAGCGCTGAAGCCTCGCAAAACCTTAATCAGATGTCTGAACAATTCTATTGAGCGACTTGTGTAAAGCCTGAACTGGGTGATAGAGGTTATTCCATACTAGCCGTTTCTTACATTTAAGCAGTACCAACCAGACAAACCACCACGCCTTTGTCTGTTAGCTACATAAACCTGCTGAGGTGTCGCGGTAGAGAGACGGCACCGTTACCAATTCTTGGAACTCATTAATTGCTTGCGAGCAGACTAATATACTACGCTTGCAATGTTTCATGCAACCATTTCCTTAATGGCAGTTTTAAAATGCAACGTTTTGTGAACTACTTTTTGTGATGTGAAATGTTCAATTAAAAAGTTTCAGATTTGATTTCACTGAAAGACCACACGTATACTTATTCCCAGCAGTGTGTTTACAAGCATGGCGCCCGTTGCTCTGAGGGCAAAATGAGTTTCAAAGAAATACGGAAAAATTAGCTCTGGTTTAGATCTGGTTAAACCTGGAGGATTGCGCGAAACAACTTCGGCGCGTAGCCATATAATTTTGCCTCAGCAACATCGCCCACAGTCTCGCCGTTTCGCGTGCTCATGCACGACCATACTGCGGATGCCCGAGGAGCAAGTGACGTCACTATGCACAGCTGGCGTGTCTCGCCACGCGCGCGCCTTCCTTTCCTTAAAATTATCGGAGTTAAAACGTGGTCAACGCCAACGCCAATGAACACAGCGAACGCCAACGGAATATGGCATCAGCGGCGCGTTTCTGGTAAACGTTGTCGATGCCAACGCATGCACGGCACACCTCTCATTACCGTCACTTAGCTTAAAGTATGGTTGAGGTGTGCACTGTTACAAGAGGGCAGTCATGCGCCTTCCCTCTGATTCAGGTGTCCACCCGGATGTGGACACCTCGCCCTCACCTCAGGTTAAGCTACTGACAATTTTATATACACCACAAACCACGCAGATGGCGATGCGCAATCACTACTGCGCATCAGAAAGGGAGAGAGAGAGAGGGAGCCTGTCGGCGGAGTGATGGAGAGCGCGCGGTGGTGGCGGCGGCTCCGGCGGGGGCCCCGGCGTGCCTGCTGTGCGCTGTGTGACATCACCCGCTTGACTCAGGCTTTAGCCTTTCACCACTTTGGGTGCGAGAGCGTCGGTGACGGGAGCGGTAGCATGCCGCGTCGGCTCCGTGATAGATCGCAATCAATTGCGATACATCAAATTTTCCCCCTGTAAGCCTGGTATCGTCCTTTCCAAGAACCTCAGCGGCACCCGTCTACACCACGTTTGTAAAGGTGGGGCCAATTTTTGACCACTTTTCGGGCATTTGAAGTCTTCGTCACGCCGCCGTGGTGCTAAGCCTAACGGCGCCGGGGCCTGCGATGGCCCCGGTCGGGGATCCCTCGGCTCCGGCGGCTCCAAATCAAGGCACCGGGTACGACCCGCAGTCTTTGCGGATCGTAACAATGGATACCAACCAATCCGAGGATACGACTCAAGGCGAGGATCCTCTACCAACCGAGTACGATTACCTTGAAGATATGGTCCGCGTCTGGCGCGGAAAGAAGAACGCGGCGGTGGCATCGAGGGACGCTGGTGCTGGTGCCACCCAACAACAGGCGCCGGCTAGCTCTACGCATACGCAGGGCGGGAGTACGCTGAACGCAGCCTCCAAGCGCTCCAAGCTACTCCGGTGGCGGCCGCAGAACACGGCGCGTATCGAAAAAGACGACATCGTCGTGGTGCTGAACTCGCGAAACACGGTCGACCTCACATCAACTTTTGGTCCTAGACAAGCCAGCGCTGCAATCCGCAGCATCCTCGGGGACGACGCAAATGCAGGACTTGCGTTGTGGCCTGTTTGGGACCAAAACGTGCTAGTATGTGCGTTGAAATCAGTCGACGCCGCGGAGAAGCTACTCCGGGATATTGTGCTGCGGGTTGGGGAACGCGAGCTACCGTTCTGGGGACACCCCAAACTCTCCGGTGCGTTCTGTCGCGGCGTCGTGAGTGTTTCGCCTGACGAAACGTCTGAAAGCGTTAAAAGAAAACTCTGTGCGGAACCAAATGTGGTGTCTGTGCGCAAGCTCGGGGGAACCCCGGTTGCGGTGAACACCTTCGCGGGTACTAAGGTGCCACGGACGGTGTTGTACAGCTACGAACGGCTCCCTGTTCGCCTGTACAAGAAAACAGTGCCTGCATGCCACCGCTGTGGCACAGTGGGCCATCGGGCCGATGCGTTCCCGCGACCGCAGCCGGGGCGCAGCAAACGCTGCGGAGTCCAGGTTGCCGATGCCACTCCTGACGGTCCGGCGCAACATGACTGTGTTCCGAGCTGCCTCATCTGCGGAGGCGGCCACCCTACCGGAACTCCTGGCTGTGCAGGGCGGTTCCGGAAAGCCATCAAACCGAGCTCCCCATCCGGATCCAAGCCGAAGACAAAGACGGGGCCAAGCAGGCTCCTCCGCCCAAGCCCAAGAGAGCGCCAGCCGATCAGGAAACCAAGGCCAAAACCGGGCCATCGAAACCTGTCAAGTCCGCGACCCAGGCGGTGCCCCCGGTCCTCAACGCCAGGGACTTCGCGCCCTCGGCACCGGTTGGAGTAGGGCAGTCTCCGGGCCCCCTACCCGTCCCTCTCCTGCCCGTCCCTTCCCTACCGAAACCGCCCTACAGCAGCAGGTAGAGGAGCTCAGGAGCCGGAACCAAATTCTAGCGCGCAAAATTCAGGAATTAGAGGCCAAACAGCCCGGGCTATCCGAACCAATGCAAGAAGCTGAGCGCCAGACTACGAGGATGACGGATCATCCGTAACATCTTGCCTCACTAGCGTCTCGCGGCAGAGCGAGGACACGGTAGTTGGATCTACTGGTCGCGTCGCCGGCCTAGAGGCAATGCAGCGCCAAACCGAGCAACTGGAGGAGCAAGTGATGGCCCTCCGGCTCAAATCATGTCAGCAGTCCGCGAGTCCTTCCAGGACATGTTCAAGACAGCTTTAACGCAAGCACTTCCCGACCTTATGGCCCAGGTCACTGACTCGGTCCTTAAAGCCGTGCAGCCCTGGGTCAGCACCCAAATTAAGAACGCCACAAGCTGCGAATCCCCTCACCTCAAACGTAAGACAGCCTCCCGCCTGGCAGCGGAGAAACATGGTTCAGGCTCAGCAGCTGGTGGGTCGGTGCGGCCCCTCACTGGGGTTGCGCCGGCTCCCGGACAAAGCTAATCCGATCGGCCATAAATAAATACAACAAGATGGCTAGCAGATGTAATAGCAATTCTAAAAACTTTGAAAAATTCCAGATCATCCAATGGAACTGCAGGGGTTTCAGAGCTTGGAAAAAGCGGTCACACCTCCAGCTTTACCTGCAGTACCTAGGTGACATGCCGGCACTCGTTGCCCTGCAGGAGCCCGGCATAGACGCTAAATTATCAGGTTACAGCACCTTTCAGGGGGGCCCCTCTACGTGCATCCTGGTGAATAAGGCTTACACCGTGGTTCAGGTCGACTTAGACTTGACTACCGAGCAAGAATATACAATGGTCCGAGTACTGCCTCTCGACGCCGCGACCCGTCAATACATATCCTCAACATATACTGCCCTCCGCATAAGCCGAGCGTAACTTTCAATGAAATCTTCCTTCGCGCGATAAAATTGGCAGCGAAAGAGCCTCTAGTGATCGTTGGAGACTTCAATGCTCCCAGCCTTCATTGGGGCTACCACTTCGAACAGGCAAGAGGACGTAAGCTGGCGGAGCTCATCTCCACCCTCAGCCTCACGTTGCTCACGGACCCGGCGCATTCCACTCGAGTGGGGAATTCGGTAACCCGCGACACGTGTCCAAACCTTTCTCTCCTTAAAAATGCTAGAGCGGCTGCCTGGGAGAACTTGGGAGATTCTCTAGGCAGCGATCACCTCCTTCTCCGGATTACACTCGAGGCAAAGGCAGCGCGCAAAAAATGGGGTCAGGCCAAGCTGACCGATTGGCACAAATTCCGGAATTACAATATACCTCCCGTACTATTTTACGGCGGCTACGCGCACTGGGCTAACCATATATACAACATTCAGAAAGAACACATGACAACACTACAAACCACCGAAGAGATCCCCGCAGTGGACACCCACCTCCTGCATTTGTGTGAGGCGCGCTGGAGCTTAACTAAACGGTGGAAAAAGCAGAAAACTAATCGCAAATTACGCGACCGCATAGCCAAACTCACAGAACAGGCTGCAGCTTATGCTGCCGAACTCTCAGATTCAAATCGGATAGCACGCTGCGACGCCACAGCTAATCAGATGAGCTCGAAGGGGATGTGGCGTCTCTTTCGCAGTCTAATCGAACCCTCCCAAACGAGAGGGGAGACGCAAAAGCAGATCCGGCGGGCTCTGCAAGGGTTTCAAGGTACGACGGCGCAACTTGCGGATACTCTGTGCGACAGATATCTCTGTCGTATGGAGGACCCGCCTGGGCCAGAGTACATGTAGTCTGGCAAGCCTAACGAAGCACTCGATGCCCCTTTTGAGTTGCAGGATTTTAAGGCGGCCTTAGCAAAAATGCGCCGGGGTACGGCTCCGGGACGGGACCACATAACAGTGAACCTGTTGGCGAACCTACCGGACTCAGCCTACCTTCATTTATTAGAATACATCAACTAGATCTGGGACGGGCGTCCACTCCCTCCCGAGTGGAAAACGTCACTTGTGACGTTTATCCCCAATACAGGTAAGGCCGTGAATACGGACAACCTGAGGCCCGTATCACTGACCTCATGTGCGGGCAAGCTTATGGAGACGATGGTACGGGATCGCCTCTCTCCATACCTAGATAGTAAGGGCTTCTTTGCAGTCACCATGTTCGGGTTTCGCCCCCACATGTCTGCACAGGATGTCCTTCTCCAGCTGCACAGGGATGTAATACGACCCACAACTATGCAACACAATGACAAAGCCATCCTCGCCCTTGATCTGAAAGGGGCTTTCGACAATGTCAAACTCGGAAGCATCCTGGCCAACTTGAGTTCTACCGATTGTGGGGCTAGGACCTACGCGTATGTAAGAGATTTCTTGGCTAATCACCAGGTCTTTCTTCGGATTGAGGGCGAGGAATACGGCCCTTACATAATGGGAACACGGGGTACCCCTCAGGGAGCAGTGTTATCACCGCTCCTGTTCAACATTGCTATGATGCGCCTCCCAAGCCAATTGGCCGTGGTGGAAGGCATTAAACACGCGTTATATGCAGATGATATTACAATTTGGACCACTCAGGGGAGCCTTGGGGACATGGAGGACCGCCTTCAGCAGGCTGCTTCCATAGTCGATGCGTATGCTAATGACTGTGGGCTGCAATGTGCTCCAGCGAAATCAGAGCTTCTGCATGCCAGAGCGAACCAAAAGCATAGGACAGCAATACACATCTCTCTGTCAGGAGGTCCTATTAGAGAGGTGGAGGAGCTCCGTATTCTGGGCCTTTTCATTCACCAGAGACTCAGACCGGACTCCACTATTGCGAAACTGAAGAGAGTAGGCGAACAGGTAGGGCGCATGATCCGCCGCGTTTCCAACAAGGGGGGTGGTCTGCGGGGCAGGGACGCGCTTCGGCTCGTCTTTGCCTTCGTGACTAGCCGGATCCTCTACACCGTGCCATATCTCCGCACTACTAAGCAAGACGAGGCGCGAATAGACGCCATCATCCGCAAGGCAACTAAGCGAGCCCTGGATCTCCCGGTGGCTACCTCTAATGCCAAACTCAAGGCATTGGGGGTGCTAAACGCCTGCCAGGAGGTGCGGGAGGCCCACCTCGTGAACCAATACACGCGGCTCATGCAGACGGCTCCTGGGCGCCGCCTGCTAAACCGCTTACACATCCAACACGACTGCACTCCAGAGGAGGCGGAGCGTATCCAAGTACTATGGCGCCATATGCTCTGGGTCTTCCCGCTCCCCCGTAACATGGACACCGACGTGCATGAAAACAGACGACAAGCGCGGGCTCGGGCTCTTGAGAGACAACACAGCTCCCGACCCGGTGTATATTATATAGACGTAGCAGGGCCATCGCCCACGGGATTTTACTCGGCCGCTGTCGTTTACCAGGAAATGCACGTTGATGGACTCTCCTTTCGAGCCCCGAATTCAATACGGGCCGAGGAAGTAGCGATAGCGCTTGCTCCCGCCCACGCCAATTCGACAATAATCATCACGGACTCCCGAACAGCATGTGAACATTAATTGGCAGGGGAGATCTCCCCCTTAGCTGCTTGTATTCTACGACGGACTGCCACAGATCCAACACCCAAAAGAATCATTTGGGCTCCTGGCCACCAGGGCTTACGAGGTAATGAGGCCGCTGACGCGGCTGCCCGAGCGCTTACTCGCCGGGCTCCTCATCCCAGCTCTTCTGGCTCGGAGACTAACCAGCCGCTGCTGCGATTCAGGGAAATATTAACACATTATAGCGACAACCACCGCCTTTTCCCGGCCCCTGCAAAAGGGCTGAGTAAGACGGAGGAGCGAACTTTAAGGCGCCTGCAGACAGGTACTCTACTCTGTCCTGCAATCATAAAACATTACGATTCTAACACGGATGGGCGATGCTCACACTTCGGGGAGACCTGTGATATATTCCACATGGTGTGGGCATATACTAAAAATCCCCAACTCCCCCTTCCCCTACCCCTTCCAGAGATGCATGGGAGACTGCCCTCCTCAAGTGCTCCTCGCTTGAGTCCCAAAGGGCTCTGGTGAAACGGGCGAGAGACGGGGCCTCGTCGTGCGGTGCCCCGGACTAGGGACGCCGACCATGTAGCGGGGCCACTCTGTGGCTCCCAAACTCTTTTTCACAAAATAAAAGTTTTCACCACCACCATCACCCGCTCATAGCAGGACTCACATTGATAGATTAGGGTATGCGCTTCTTGGGTTGCAGTAGTCTATAGTCGGGACCATCTCACCACCGCAAATTCGTACGCAGGAAACACGGCACCGATGAAATTTCCTCTCAAGCGACCACAGGTCAAGTTATAACTCCTGCAAAAAGCACTAGATACCAGGTGTTCAAGGGTATGACACCACTAAATAATTTTTTAAAGTAAAATGACCTTTCTTCTACATAGTAATAACAGTGTCAGCAGACGTCAAAACACAGGCTACTGGCGTTAACTTGCAAAGTGACCAACCAAATGAAAATAGTCGCAATGTTACCGATATGCGCGCAATGGCAATGAGAGATTTTTATCCGGCCATTATTAAAAGACATATTAGTTTTTTTACGAAAACACGATCAGTCCTGCAGCTGTGCCTCAATTGTGGGGAGAAGGAAGTGTAAAAATTTAATTAAAGTGAAGGGGAGTTCTGCAAGCTTTTGTGTGGGGTCCTCATTCGAGGGCTCCACTAGCTTGAGCTGTCTTATGGACCTGTTGTACGCGTGTCCAATGGTCCCCCAGGTTATTGCTGGTCAGCAGCGGCTCCCACCGCTCAAAAGGTGTGTTGCACGGCTATAGAGTGTTTGGTTTGTCCCCCCAACCCCCCAAAATGTGGAAGTGTGTAGGGTGGGCCCGGCACCAGGGACACGTGTCAGACTATAATGTTGGATGTATGAGCCCTTTCTCGCGGCATCCAAATTCTTCGCCGCATGGCGGTTGAAATAGGCGGACGCACGTCGCGTTGGTTCCGGAAATTTTGACCAAATTCGACCGGACTAAAAATTCTCGCCACGTGATTTCATTTGGAACGGGGAGATATCTAGTGCTAAATCCCCTGAATACCAAAGTTCAAGTGGTAGGACCCCACTTCGGTTTTCTACTGGACTTGAAAGTTACAAAATGAACAATGGTGACTAACCCTGACGGGGCACACAGCTCGACAGCTGGAGGGCATGGTTCGCTAGGCTTATCGACGTCCCCGACGCCTAGCATCGACGTCCCTTCGAAGACGGACCATATGGCGGGGTCCAGCAAAGCCAAGGGAGCGTCGCTAAAACTACCAAATGTTCTTCTCAACGAATTCTAAGAGATGGATAAAGACGTCTTCGGAGACGCCGACGCTGGAAATGAGGACGGGACCCCGTCCGACTCCTCATCGGAGCCAGCCGGATGCTACAATGATTCCAGCTGGGAGCTTGAACAATCCAAGCGCTAGAGAAAACTTCAAAGGCGAAGACAACACAAAGGCACGAGATGCGGCCCGGCTGCCAAACATCATTGTGGAAAATTACCGGGTAATGCCACCAGCTGCAACAAGACTGGATTGAGGGAGCAGAGTAGGCCTAGGCGAACAATGCCGCCACTCCCCAGAGGCAGCTACAAGATCATTATTCTACCTAAGCAAGGAGTCAAGGTGAAATCACTCACCACCCACCAATTATCGCGCGCCGTTGTCATGGCGTGCGGCCAACAGTGCAAGGACGTGTATCTACTTGGAAGGCTTCGCACTGGATCCAACGCCATTATTGTTAACAGCCCGCACGAGAAAACGCCTCAGCTAGTGTGACACAACACCCCTCTCCAATTTGCCGGAAAGGGTTAATATGTAAACGCTTACGCGGCAGCTCCGGACGACGTCCTCCGAGGCGTAGTCAATGGCGTAGAACCAGGTACGTGTCCCGAAGATATCAGAGCACACCTACGAGTGAGAACTCAAGGAGTGACCATACTCCTGGCAAGGATGCTCGAAAAATCTACTACGGCAGCGCTCACGTTCGACGGTCCAATCTTTCCGAAATTCGTCATCTACTACGAAGGTGAAGTACCATGCTACCAGTACCACCCCACTAAGTGTGCTACGCTGCTTCCAGCATGGACACCGCTCCGACGTGTGCCCCACACAGAACACTAGTGTGTGCGGACTGTACGGAGTGCGAAACCTACCCGATCAACGCGTGTGCGCGCCGAAGTGTTTAGTATGCGGACAGGCACAGTGCACCGGATCCAGGGAGTGCCGGGACAGATTGAAGAAAGCAAGGTCAAAACCCACCGGAGAAAGAGGAAGAAGCGACCAACGCGTGCGACCATGCAAGTGATGGTTCAGCTCAGAGGGAGAGAAATCGAGGAGCTGACCGAGGTCCAACTCCTTCCCGCCTGTCCCACAGAAGTGGTACGAAGAAGAGAAAAATAAGCTTTCCCAGAAAAGCGACAGCAATATGAGCTGAGCTTCTACCACTGGTTCGCACTTGGTAAAAAAGGATAGTAATACATCAACACAAGCAACAAAGGGAATTGCGTCACAGAACCGAAAGACGCGAACAGCGATGTGCTTAGACGCGACCTATAACTAGCTCAAATCGAACAAAACGAGCTTGAACGCAAAGTTTAGGAACTCACAAAAACACCAGAGGAACAACGGCGGGAAGTATACATGACTAGAGGCCTTCCAAAACGGCAACCACATGCGCCCGACGAGGGAGATCTTGAAACAGATGGTACAACCGATGAGGCAGGATATGACGCAACAAAACCCGTACGAAATACAAAAAGATGCAAGCACAATTCCAAGGGCAGATCTCAGATATCAGAATAGCTTTTCGAAAACAAAGAAATACTGGAAACATTCGGGAAAGAGCGTACAGTCGTCCAGTGCTAACGGCTTCCACCAGAGAACAAGGCAATAGCAGTAACGCGTAAACATGATCAACACGTGTTCGCAAGAACCAGAATACTTACATATTTGGCAATGGAACTGCAGAGGCTACCGAAAAAAGCAGGCCCTCTTAAAACAATATATAAACAGCAAACTCACAACCCCTGATATACATGTGCTCCAAGAGACTCTTATCAAGCCCACTTTACATGGGTACGATGTTTAGAACGGTCAAAACGAAGGTAAACTGGCCGTCGTAGTCAGCAAAACCATCACCGCCATCAGGCACGACACCACCGCCCACACCGACTTAGTGCATGCGCTTGTAGAAATCGTTCATAAAATGCGATGGCGGGCGGAGGGGGGGACGGCGCACGTTCTTACTGAACGTGTACAGCCCGCCGAGACAAAGAAAGGCTAAATTCTTCGAACTCTTTCATGGAGCGCACAAGCTTGCCAAAGAGAATGCATTCATCATCGTAGGGGAATTAAACGCAATAGACAGGAGTAGGGGTTATCAGAAATAAGACATCAAGAGAAGAACATTAGTCGAGGTAGCGGAATAGTTCGGCTGCAGTCTAATCACAGATCACCCGATCCCCACGAGAATCCAGAATTGCCCCGATCTCACCTTCGAAAGTAAGAGCAGGGAGTCACAGTAGGAAAACATGATAGAAAACCTAGGCAGCAATCATTTTATTCTCCACACACGTATAGCATCGGACAGGATAACACGCCAGATTGGATGAGCGAAAATCAGACTGGAACGCGTTTCGCGGGGCTTGCAGCCAATCTGAAGGCCGTATCCAATCACTGGAGCAATGGGGCAGCAAGCTGTGAGACACGTGAGAAAAATTCACAAAAACATGTGGAGAATAACAACAACGCACGAAGTAGACGGTCACCTACTCACACTATGGGAAGCCATACGCAATGTCACCAAAAGACGGAGGAAGCAAAAGCATAACGGAAAACAAAAAATAAAGTTGGATAGCAGAAATTACGGCAAATGCTTAAGAGTAGACAATGCAACTCGAGAAAAAATTGGGAGCAACTCAACGACTTGCTTAGGGGATATTTAGGCACGGCCGGAACCTGGAATCTCTCAAGAGCACTAATCGATCCGACCAAAATAAAATCGGAAAACAATAAAGCGATGCACAGGCGCATCCATCCTTCGAGGGATCGGGCACCACCCTCCTCGAGAGGGGACAAGCAAAATGTTTCGGCGATCACAACCCACCGCGATGCCGAGGACCGTATCGGGGAGCCGAAAACGAAAATCTGAACCATCATAGCTCTGGAATAATTTATGCGGGCCATAAAGAACACGACCAGAAACACGGCAGCATAAACGGGCAGAATCGACAACGCCCTGATCCGCAACCTGAGCGAAGACATCATGCAAGGGCTCGTAAGCTTTCTCAAGAAACATCCGCAGGCGCAGGCGTTTTCCAAAGGCTGGAAACACGCAGATGTAATAATGATGCCTAAGCCTGGTAAAAAACGCGAGATTGAAAACCTCAGGCCCATACCGCTCACGTCGTGTCTTGGCATGCTTTGTAAACGGGTGGTTCCCCTAAGACTGCAAAATTACGTGGAAGGTAACGACTGTGTAGCCCCCTACCAAGTTCGGCTTCAGAGCAGAAATCTTGACGGCGGACGTCGAGAGAATACGAATCTTAGCCATGTGGGTTCTGTCCAACCAGCGCAGTGCTCACGCTTTCACCCTGGTCAGAGCAACAACGCTACAAGTCCCACGCATGATCACCCGCATCACCAACAGTCGACACGGCATGCATGAAAAGGACACAGCAAAACTAGTCAGAAACCTAGTAGTTAGCCGAATCGGGTATAGCCTACTCTACCGGTGCCTCAAAAATTGGTTGTGGCATCGCTAAGGTTATGCCTGGATATCTCGAATCGAAAAGTTCTCACAGCTTTTCAGCCAACTCCCAAGCTGCCACTTCTGGATCGGTATTTCTGCGCCGTCCGACTGTTGGTTCTTCTTCTCCTTCCATGGCGAGTGTCTGCGCCTGTTCTATAGGCAAGCGCGCCTTATATACCCCTCCTTTACGATGTGCACTGCGCACAGCTGCGGAGAAAGGTCAAACGGTGGCGAGGAGGAGAAGCGGCGGCGCACATGCGCAGTAGCGCGCGTCGGCGGCGAAAGGTTAGGCAACGGAGTCAGCGGCGGTGGCGGCGACGGCGGCCACCTGTGCCGTGCGTGACGTCGCTCGGTTTCGCGTATGCGCAGAAGTGGCAAATCTGGCCTCCGACTCACGCGAAGCGCGGTGTTGACTAGTCTAGTGAAGCTTTTCGCTTCAAAAGAGCGAAATACAACAAGCTGGTGCCCTGCTACGCAAACCGTATAAGACAGTCATCCGGCTACCACGGAACACGCCTACTGAAAAACTCATGACCCTAGGTTTTGAAAACACCTTTCAGGAGCTACGGGATGCGCAGCTTGAGTCGCAAAAAGTCAGGCTGTTCCAGACAGCCCCTGGAAGAGCGCTCTTACAGAGACTCGGATACCGCGAGTAAATACGACAAAAACCGAGGACGGAAACGATCCCAGATGTGCTTCGCAAGTCCCTCAAGGTAGCGCTTATACCAATGAACATGGACCCCGTTCTCCACTGAGGTACAAGAGTAGTGAGGGCCGAATTTAAAAAGAAAACATGCGCTTCTCAATACACGACCATGTTGGCAGACGCGTACTGTAGCGCAGGAGGAACCAAAATTGCAGTGGCCGCGGGGGCCGATACGTCTCTAGGAGAAATGACCAGCGCGTCTATTCGAGACTGCGCGGCTGCAGATGCCAATGAAGTTGCGGTTGGTATGGCTGTGGCAGAGGGCTACAGAATCGGCCAGTCGGTAACAATACTCGCGAACTCTCATACAGTGTGCCGAAATTATATGAATGCCAAGGTAAGTCGTCACGTGCTCTATATACTCCTCGCAGCGAGCAGCAGAATTAAAAACCACAAAGAATGAAACGACAAGACCCCACCCAAAATAGTGCGGGTACTGGGACACACCGAGGTGGCTGGGACCCAAGAGGCTGACAGGATTGCTGGAGGATACATTACTTTCTGAGCATCCGATGAGACAGTGCAACTCGCGCCTGCACCTAAGGAACTCTCGGCCATACAGAAAACTATAGAGGAAGAAGAGGAAGACGGAAAAGAAGAAGAAGGAGAAATCTCTCAACCCAGAGCAAGCTGTCACTTGGAGACAATTACGGACAGGCTCTTACCCAAACCTGCATATATTAAACAAAATGCCCCTTACAATATACGCTGACAAATGTCCCTGGTGCGACCCAAAACCACCTCCATATTCATCACATGGGCCTGTAAAAACATACACGTGGTCCCCAAAATACAAAACGCGAGTGCGGAGTCTCATACCCCAGCTTCCAGGTTAACGAGGCGTAAGTGAATTGAAAAAGTTTTGTCTCAGAAACACTGTCCATAACCAGGGTCCATAATAAAGGGGCCTATAATGGCGAAGCATGACCGTATGCATGAAATTATGGCTGTGTTTTAGTTCTTATGATAACACAAGTAATTATGCTGTGTTATATAACTAGGGTTAACGGCATCTTAGTTGGAATGAAGAGGAAGAAATGGGCTTGGGCAGGGCATGTAATGTGAAGGCAAGATAACCGCTGGTCCTTAAGGGTAACAGAGTGGATTCGAAGAGAAAGCAAACGTAGTAGGGGACGGCAGAAAGTTAGGTGGGCGGATGAGATTAAGAAGTTTGCGGGGATACGGTGGCGGCAACTGACAAAGGACAGGGTTGGCTGGAGAGACATGGGAGAGGCCTTTGCCCTGCAGTGGGTGTAATCAGGCTGATGATGATGATGATTTAACTAGGTGACCTATCTAAATTTGACTTCGCACTTGATGAAAGCTGATCAGACGAATGTGCTTTATGGTACAGCAGTTTAGCGGTTTAAGATTAACACTTGGCTTTACCTGACGCCACTTTGAAACAGACGATAGGGAAATGACCCTGTGGAGCTTGCAAACCTACGCTGGGATCAACGACGACGGGAAACAACAAACACCACCAGACGGAGCAGCCTTTGTTGCCCTCTCGTGGGTTCGAACCCCTGTGCCACTGGGTGCACACCGGTAATGCAATGGGTACAAGGCGATGCAATGGGTGCTCGGATTATTCAGGGCGAAATGCTTCGGAAATAGGTCTTTGTCTCCACTTAGACCAAACGTAAAACACCTTGTGCCATAGCGCTTTTTGTGCGCAGATTCCTTGTGCCATAAAAAAAAACCCTATCATCATCATCATCACCTTGCTCTGTCGCTGGCGTCCCTTAGCAAAGCAACATGCCGTCTTGCCCACACGACAGTACACTCAGCTCAAACTCTGTGAAACTTTCAGAAGGCAACAACAGGACAGGAAGCTGTTTGTACATATATCTTGTGCATGCCGTGCAGGTAGCTTCCTGCCTCGTCATAGCTTGGCCCGTTTATATTACCCCCGGCCATCGTCCAGCATCTATGGCCCCATTTCTGCCATTAACATGTGCGCCAAATCGTAAAACATATTTTGTATTCTTACGCAGCTAGAATGTTTTGGCCATTAAGTTGTCATCCAAATCAGTAAGGCTTTAAAGGAAACATTCCTGCTATAGCTCCCATCGCTTGCAACATGCGCTTGCTTGTTGACTCCAACATCCTTCACGGCGCTTTCCTTTTTTTCGTTTTTTTTCTGAAAAAGCGGTATAAAGCTGAGCTTGCCTCGCTCTCCGGGCGGGCTTCGGCCGCTTATCTGATTTTTTTTCAGCAGCGTCCGCTCCGGCGGACGCAGTTGTTGCTGCGACGCGCGTCTTTTCTTTCCTTTTTCTCTTTCCTCTGATCTCTTACCTCTCCTCTATCTGCACGTGGCAGCGGTAGTGGCTTGGTTCGAGTCAGTAGCAGGCCCGTGCAATTTCCTTTTCATCATTCTCTCAGTCACAACAACAACAACAACTCCGGGCAGGCACTTACGAGGCGGCCAGGTGTTGGGATGCCGCCTAGAAGCAGGGCTGAATTGAACGAGAAGCGAAAGCTTCAGCGTGCCACAGAGACCGCTGAAGAGCGGGATGAACGTCTGGCTAAGCGGTGTGCTCAATATGCGGCTCGGCGACAACGTTCTAGAACAACTGAAGAACAAAGCGAGGAACTTTACCAAGCCTAGCCATCAATATGCTTCGCATCTGACTAGGCTTAACCTTAGCTAAGCCTCAGCCATTTTATGGAAAGGAAATGAAGCAGTAACACTCTCGCTTAAGTATCTTGTTGGACAGCCAAACGATACAAGCCACGCATGATACCATTTTTATGCGAAGCATATTACTCGCACAACCGACCTCTTCCTTGCTGCGCCGCGCACGGCCGCGTAGCTACCACTTGACCTTCATCGGCGCACCACGTGATATGACGTCACAACAGCTGTGAAAGCTGGGGCCTCGTGCGCTCGCTTGCGGACGCGCAGCCTCCGCCGGCGGCCTAACTCCCGCTCCTACCCCTAGGAGATACTGACGTCACGCAAAAGGCGACGCACTCGTTGAGTCAGTTGAGCAGCGAGATGTCGGCCAGGGAGAGGGCGGCTCGCCAGACCGCAAAACTATGCTTCGCATCCTAAGCTTAACCATAAGCTAAGCCAGGCCATTTTTTTGAGCAGCGTCTGCACTGGCGGACGCAGTTGTTGCTGCGACGCGCGTCTTTTCTTTCCCTTTTCTCTTTCCTCTAATCTTTTAACTCTCCTCTGTCTGCACGTGGCAGCGGTGGTGGCTTGGCTCGAGCCAGTAGGCAGGCCCGTGCAATTTCCTTTTCATCCTTCTCTCAGTCACAACAACAACAGCTCTGCCATGCCAGGATGTAGGTAGCGTGAGATGAGGGTGAGGTGTCCACATCCCGGTGGACACCTGAATCAGAGGGAAGGCGCATAAGTGCCCTCTTGAAACAGTGCACACCTCAACCATGCTTTAAGCTAAGGGGCGGTAGTGTCAGATGTGCCCTGTATGCAATTGCACGTTGTGCCAGATTGATTGGAAAACGTTTATTGTCAGCACTGAGCCCTAGTGGGCATTATACTAGGTGGCTTCGAGCCCATGGCTCTTGGCGACCTTGTGAGCCCACTCAGTGGCCCGGACTTGCGTCAACGGGTCTGAGCTGGCCAGTATAGCCTCCCACCGCTCTAGAGAAGGGACTGGTAGTAGGTCCGCCGGTGGCGGCGCCTTTTTGCAGCTCCATAAAATGTGGTCATATCCGGCTATCTCGCCGCATTGTTTGCAAGTAGCGTTGTATTGTGTTGGATACATGTGTGCTAGTCTCGACGGGCTAAAGAAGGCTCGCGTCTGGAGCCGACGCCACGTTACCTCCTGGCTTTTGTCAGAAACGCGGCGCTGTAGCCATAGGCCGTCGGCGTTCGTTGTGTTTATTGGCGTTGGCGTTGACCACGGTTTATACTCCGGTCATTTTAAGGAAAGTAAATGCGCATAATGGCTCCCTGGGTCAGTGGACGACTTAATCGTGCTTATAGGTACGTGGGCTGATGAGATCAAGATGTGAGCTGCAGGCATTCACAAGGTTGTACCAGAAAAGCGCCGCAGAAGCCATAGGCCATCGGCGTCCATTATGTTATATGCGTTGCCGTTGCCGACGTTTTACACTCCGGTCATTTTCAGGAAAGGAAGGCACGCGCGTGGAGAGGCACGCCAGCTGTGCATTGTGACGTCACTTGCTCCTCGGGCATGCGCAGTATGGTCGTGCAACAGCACGCGAAACGGCGAGACTGGGCGATGTAGCTCACGCAACATCATATGGCTACGCGCAGAAGTTGTTTTCGCAATCCTCTAGGTTCAACCAGATCTAAACCGCAGGTAATTTTTCTTGATTTCTTTGAAACTCATTTTGCCCACAGCACAATGGGCGCCGTGCTTGTAAAAGTACAGCTGCGAATAAGTATGTGTGGTCTTTCAGTCAAACCAGAGCCATCAAACCAGTGATGAAACTTCTTCAATTAACACTTCAGATCCCAAAAATTACCCCACAAAACGTTGCATTTTAAAACTGCCATTTAGGAAATGATTGCATGAAACATTGCAACCGTAATATATTAGTCTGCTCGCTACAAGCGTTTAATGACTTCCAAACACTGGTAATGGAACCGTCTGTCTACCGCGACACCTCCACAGGTTTATGTAGCTAACAGACAAAGGCGTGGTGGTTTGTTTTGTCGGTACTGCTTAAATGTAAGAAACGGCTAGTATGGAATAACCTCTACCACCCAGTTCAGGGTTTACACAAGTCGCTCAATAGAATTGTTCAGACATCTGATTAAGGCTTTGAGATGCGTCGGTGCGAAGGAAGAATTTGTCCCATTATAATGCTGCTTTCCTTCTGGCACTACAGACTTCGTCACTTGAAGTGTGTGCTTCGGATTTGGAAGCGATAATGACGAAAGGACAGGTGCAGCAGGTCTCTCACAGGTATGCTACCTCTCTTGCATTAGTTTGAAAAATGAAAATTGGTTTTTGGGAAAGGAAATGGCTCAACATCTGTCCCACATAGCTCGGTGGACGCCTGAACAGCACTCTAAGGGAAGGGCTAAAGGAGGAACTGAGAGAAGAAAGGGAGGAATGCAGCGCTCCGTAATAATTTAGACCACCTGAGGATCTTTTAACATGAACTGACATCGCACAGCGCACGGATACGTTCTGCGTTTCGCCTCCATATAAACGCTGCCGCCTCGGTCGGGTTCGAGCCCGGGCACTCCGGCTCATTAGCCGAGCGTCCTGACCACTGATCCACCGCGGCGGGAGCATAAGTTTAAGAAAAGAAAAATTTGTGGACATGGATGTAAGGTTCTTTTTTTTTTTTTGTCTGAGCTCCAAATTTGTTTTCCCGCGAAACAGAACAGAAGCAGTAATGAATGAATGAAAAACTTTATTGTACTACAATGGTTCTTTCTCGCAGCGTAGGTGGAGCCCTTAGTCCAGGGCCCCAGCGGCCTTTGCAGTCTTGCGAGCCCTGTCGATCAGCTTGAGCTGCTCTTCAGGCTTCGAGCTGGATAGCACAGCTTCCCACTGCTCCGGTGTTGGTGTGTGCGGACAGATTTGGCAACGTCCCGATCCACAACCTGACCGACGACGGGCTCATACATAAGCTCTTAAGCTCTCTTAACAAACATTGGAAGGCGGAGACGGTTCCCGATGATTGGAAACACGCCGAAGTAATAATGATACCTAACTCTGGCAAAAAGCTCCAAATTGAATACCTCAGGTCCGTATCGCTCACGCCGTTCCTTGGCAAGCTTTACGAACGGGTGGCTACTCTAACACTGCAAAATTATATGGACGATAACGACTGTGTACTTCATGCCATGTTCGCCTTCAGAGCAAAACTATCGACGCAGGACGTTCTCCTCCCAATAGAAGAACTCGAACGAGTGAAAATGTTATAATGGCCCTGGACATCCAGGGGGCATTCGATAACGTCAGCCACGAAGCGATCTTTACGGGCCTAGACGACCTGGACTGCGGAGGCAGACTCCACGGCTTCGTCAAAGCCTTCCTGTGCGATAGAGCTGCCATCATCGCCATGGAGATCTTCGATCGCACGAAACTGGCACTCGAAATAAGAGAACAACCGAAGGGTCAGTTATCCCACCCATTCTCTTCAACATAGCTATGATAGACCTAGCTCGAAAACTAGAGAAGATCGAAGGCATCAGGCATGCCACGTGTGCCAACGTACACGCGTCTAAATAACATCGAAATCAAAGGAGTCCCTACCCCACAAGGCGAAGGCTGTCTTGCGATTGTGCACAGTCGGCGAGAAGATTGGCTGCACGGTCGATCCATCTGACATTGATGTTGTGCACTGAGTTCCGGGAAAAACTGACACTAACATAATCGCACGCTTCAGCTGCACATCGAAACAAGCCGAGTTCTTAAGCCACGCAAAGAGTGAGACTGACAATGGAAACGCTGAGGTTCAAACAAGAATATGTAAGTCAATAATCATCTCACGCCAAAAAGGAAGCGAATATTTGGGAAGGCACTTGCCCTGAAAAAGGAAAAGGGTTGGAAGTTTCTTTGGATTGATAACTGCATCATGAAAGCTAGACAGGCAGACCAAAGCATTGTCTATGGCATTTTCGGCGTGGAAGATCTTGACGTATTCAACCAACAACTTTCGCTAGCGTTCTTTTTTTTTCTTTCGTGGGACGGTCTTTCCCTTCATCATGCTTACTGACAGTTACACGTGCCATAAAACTAGCGTGCTTCTAAAGGACCTCTCCCCTTCATTACCTTTCATTCATATCGACATTCGTAGCCTTCGTAAACATTATGATGATCTGGCAGCTCTCCTTTTCATGTTGAGACATCAATTCTCTTTCTAATGTTTATCTAATCCTGGTTATCGCATAAGCATGGTGATTTTTACGGGCTTTCAAAATACATACCTGAGTACGATAACCGTGTTGGGAAAACAGGAGGTGGCTCTGCTATACTTGTAAACTCGTCACTAACATGTCAGTGCCGTCATGACAATACATTTCACAACATTATCTGTGAATCTGTCAGCTTAGAGCTTGATTCTAAAGTTTTGCCCTTCAACAACCGTAGCACAATCGCCGTGTCAGTATATCGCTCACAATCCTCGTCATACTCCGAGTTTTGCACACAGCTTGAAAAAATACTAAAAACGATCACAAATGAGAACAACAACATTCTCATCTGTGGTGATATCAACATTAACATACCTGATAGCACCAGTTCCTGCGGTAGAGAATATTAACACAGCTACCTTAGCTATGACTTATCTTCTCTAATCAATTTACCCACAGGATGCAACCCGAGTGGATCCGACACACTAAGAGATCATGTTCTCTCCAACATCACTATTTATCATACTGAAGGCGTTATCGATCACCTAATTACCGACCAATACTCCATTTTCTTAGCCCTGAACACGCCTAAAAACATCCCGCGTTTCAAGCCACAGCATAAATCTTCGTTCGACCATAACAAATTTCCTTGTTTGATTAATACTGCTGACTGGAGCCAGGTAATTAATGTTGAATGTGTGGGTGTTACATTTGAACACTTATCTACCCGACCTATGGACTGCATTAAACAGTGTACTCATGTTACGGTAGTCACACATTGGTTCAGCCTTCCACGAAATCCCTGGATCACGTCAGGTTTCCTGCGATCAATAACAAAAACAACCATCACAAAAAAAACTAACATCACAACCTTTTAACACAGGTCTCAAGATTAGGCTTAGAAAATATTGTAACATACTTTCCACCCTTCTGAAATGTGCTAAGCGTGACTATTACCAAAGTCAGGTAATTAAAAATGGGAATGACACTAAACGAAGCTGACAACTCATTAGACAATTCCTGAACAAAAATATACCTCAGGCGTCGCTCTGAAAAGTACCTAATGGCACGTACGTGTGCACTAACTCTGCAGGTATTGCTAATGCATCCACTAGCATTCATGCTGATGTCTCATTCACTAATCTGTCACGTTGCCGCAATTCATTTAACCTCTCTCCAACCACTGAAGCTGAAGTTCACAAAGTTATTAATGCACTCAAAGTGACGGGACCTGGCTTATACTTTATACACCCCTCATAAGTTAAATCGCTTTCCGACATTATATCCCAAATTATTGCAGGTATAATTATTACAACTGCTCAAGGTGGGTGTATTTCCTAATTCACTTAAAATTTCTAAGGTAGTTCCCGTGTTTAAGAAAGGCGACCCCAATGCAATTAATAATTACCGTCCCATTTGCATCCTTTCAATTATGAGCAACATTGAAAAAATTATTGAAAAAATCTCTCACGCATTTGTTGAAAAACCTAATGAATGTATTTTAATATACTTTCCCCTGATCCGTTCGGTTTCTGACTTGGTTATTCAACTGAAGTTGCGCCCTTAACTTCCACCGAAGAAATGAAAAAAAGCTATCGACCAAGGTGCATTTATCGGTGCTGTATTTATTGGTCTTACTGAAGCATTTGACACTGGTGTAGTTAAGAGTGTCAATGCTTCAGTAAGTACACCATTCTTTTAGCTAAATTAAATGCGTGTGGGGTTTGCGGCCCTGATCTTGAATTAATTCGCAGCTACTTGTGTAACCGTTCACAAGTAGTTGAAGTTAACTCTAGCCTTTCATCCACTAAAATTGTTAACGTGAGTGTTCCTGAAGGATCTATTTTAGGCCCTTTACTTTTCTTGTTGCTTAGTGCTTCTCAATACTTACTGTCTTATATGCGGATGATATTACAATAATTACATTACATAAATGTATTGACGCACTTTAGGACCAACTTAATACTGATGTAAGAAATGTTGCAGCATGGTGCACTACTAACCTACTGTGCATTAATCCTTTGATGAAAACGTACGTAGTATTTCACTCACCGCAAAATAGCATTAATGCGTCTTCGTCAGTTAAATTCGGTAAGCACTTACTACCAATTTCAGACAGCGTTAATTTTCCTGGTGTAGTATTAGATAAGCACCTTAAATTTCACCTTCATGTGCAGTAACTTCTCCGAAATGTGTTTCTTGGCATTCATATTTTAACCAAGACACGCTCTTATCTTCAGCCCCACATCTTACGTTCACTCTACTATGCCTATATCCATAGCCACATTTCTTACTGTATTTCTTCGTGGGGCAACACATAATCAAATGATATCTATTCCCTCCAACGTCTGCAAAATCAAGCACTTCGATTAATGAATTATAGCCCATTTTGCTGCCATACCTTGCCGCTTTACTCCAGTCTACATATTCTGCCACTTAGCCAATTACATAACTTAAAGTTATCAGCTATTGTTTATCGAATTATTCATCGTGACATAGAACTAGAAGTCTTCCCCAGCAAGTATGTTTTCAATGCTAATAAAACTAGGTTTTGTGAGTGCCTTAACATTCTCCTACCAAAAGTTAGAACTAATAATGGAAACTTTTCCGCAATATTCGATGCTATTACAATATGGAACGCTTCAGCAGACGAAGACATCATCATGCAACAGTTTTATTTTTAGAAGTTCTAGAAAAAAGTTTTAGAATTGCAAATTATGGACTAACTTAGTGTACCCTAATGTATTCATTTCCTTTTCTTGATCCACTTTTGTTGTTCAATGCTTCTTGCCTTCGTTTGTACATACGCGATTTTATGATTGTCTTTGATTGTTGTTTGTAACAAGCAACCACTGTCTTTGTATTTCTTTAAACTATCTACTTTGTGTTAGGAGGTCCCCGCGACGGTTTTATAACAATGGGACCTCCTAGAGTAGTAACTTCTAATAATAATGCTGCTTGTATTATTGTTGTTCAATAAACTTGACATATAGTGTGCACATACACGGGCTCCCTCGGAGAAGGAAGAAAGGCTACAGGAAGCGGCATCCTGTGTAGATCAATGCCTCGGAGAAAGAGGACTCGCATGCTCGACTGAGAAATCAGAACTGTTGCGAGAAGGGAGAGGCTAGCAAAACCGGACCGTCCCAACCAACGAGGTCCTGAAACTCAAGGTCTACCTGGAAGGGACACCCATACCGGAGAGCCCAACAATAATAATATTAAGCGTGTGGGCTCAATCCAACTAGCGGAGTACTCAACAACGCTACAAGTCGCACGCGTGATCACCTGCATCACCAACAGGTGCCATGGAATGCGTGACATACTAAGACTAATCAGAAACCTGCTAGTTAGCCGAATCACGTACAGCCTACCCGAGGAGTTCCTCTATAAAACCGAAATACAACAAGCGGATGCCCTATTACGCAAACCGTACAAAACAGCGCTGTTACCGCGTAACACGTCTACTGATAAACTCTTGGCCCTGGGCTTGCATAACACCTTTGAGGAGCTACGAGAGGCACAGCTTGGTCGCCAAAACTCAGGCTGTTGGAGACAACGTCTGGAAAAGCACTAATACAGAGGCTCGGATACCGAGAGCAGATGCGAGAAATGACGGGGACGCAAGCCATCCCCGACGAGCTTCGCAAGACCCTCAACGTAGCGCCTATACCAAGAAACATGGATCCCAACGAGAAGCGGGAGCCGAATTCATGGATAAAACATATGCTCCTCAAGCAACGACCGTGTATGCAGACGCGTCTTGGAGAGAAGGAGACACCAAAATCGCTGTGGCGGCGGTGGTCGTTTCGTCTTTACGCGAAATGAACAGCGCGTCTCTCCGAGGCTACACAGCTGCAGAGTCCGAGGAAGTAGCCATTGCTCAAGCAGTGGCGGAGGGCTATAGAAGCAGGCGGTCACTAACAATACTCACGGACTCTCAAACAGCCTGCCGAAATTACATGAATGGCAGGATAGGTCGTCACGCGCTCCGTATACTCCTCGCAGCGAGTGACAGAACTGAAAACCAGGGAGAACAAAACGACCAGATCCCGCACAAAATTGTGCGCGTACCGGTGCACACGGGGGTGGCAGGGAACCATGAGGCCGACAGGATAGCTCGAGGACACCTTACTTTCCGAGCATCCGACGAGACCGCGGAAATCGCGCCAGAGCGCAGGGAATACTCGGCCATACTACAAAACTGTAGAGGCAGAAGAACGCGGTATCCCCTGCTGCAGAAATCTCTCAGCAGCAAGGAAGCTGTCACTTTGAGACAATTACAGACAGGCTCTTACCCAAACCTACATATACTAAACAAAACGCATCCTACAATATACGCGGACAAATGTCCCTGGTGGAACGAAAAACTCCCTCTGTATCAGATCACATGGGCCTGCCAAAAAACAAGGACGTGGTCCCCAAAATGCAAAATGCGGGTGCGTAGCACTGGGAGACTCTGCTGTCGAGAGACCGCTGTGAAGACCAACAAGGTCTGGTACAGCGAGCTCAATGGGCGGCAGTGGCCAGCGGAGCTGTGTACTGAGGGCAACCGACCATTTATCAGAGGTAGACGACGTCGACAGATAAGACCCCTGAGGATAGAACCAAAAAGAGAACGGCTCTGAAGGCTCCCTCAAACCACCGGAAAAACACACTAGATTTTTCCCTTCTTTCCTCCTAAAGAGATAACATGCATGTCGGAAAGTTCCTGCGCCGTTCACCATCATTACCATATCCGGAGAAGAGGCCCTCCTGTTCAAAGGACGAAGGCTGTAGTGCCCGAGAAAAACAGCGTTATTATGGGCCGAAAAAAAATAGTGCACCTAAGCGTTTACGCACCGCGGTGGCTCAGTGGTTAAGGCGCTCGTCTACTGATCGTGGCCATCTGCATTTTTACGAAGTAAACGCTTTGCAATCCAAATTCTCTTCCGGGCCGGTTCAGGTCTCGAATGAGATAAATGAGACAGATACTGCATCATTTCCTTCCCTGAAATCAATTTTGAAGCGAAAGATTCGCATCACCATGTAAAGGTAAGGTCGGAGACTGGAGGACTGTAATCTTGAACTGAGCCAGATAACAAACCAGAAGCAACCGTGGTATAAGTATGGTGCTCTACCACGTGACACCGAGTGCAATGTCAAAGATAAAGGTCAAGGTAAGCACGGTCAAGGTGAAGGGTAAGGTCAAATGTAAAGGTCAAGTTTGTGGCAGAAACGCGGCAATGAAGCCACACGCTGTAGGCATTCATTGCGTTCAATTGCGTTGGCCATGGCAACGTTTTAGTAAAATTCGAAACTGGTTTTTTAGGATAGGAAATTCGCAGTATCGGTGGACTCTTCTTCATCCACCCTCTCACACTACCTCTCCACCCAGCCGCCTCCCCAGCGGCGTCAGAGTAAGCTGCCATTGCACTTACTATCACCCGCACGGAAGCCCGGTACATGCATGTTACCTGACTCTAAAACTGAGATTCTAAATTTTGTTCGAGACCGAGTCCATGTGCCTACTTATTGCGTACTCATCTCGCCCGGTGCATCCCCACCCCGCCAAGTGGTACTGATATGTACGTCCGTAACTCTTTGCATCACATGGAACACACAATTACCACTCCTATCGCTCACACATTCATCGAAATTTTACCTACAACCCCTGCACAATCACCCTTGTTCGTTCTTAACTGGTATCTTCTACAACGACAGCCAGTTAATTTACTCCCTCCACTCCCGCAATCTGCGAAGCAATTGGCTGGATCAGATCCCCTACTCATTGCCGGTGACTTCAACTGTGCCCCCGTGGACTGGCGCTATCGGCGCACCAACCAGAGAGGCACAGTTCTCGACTATCAAACGATGGTGCTCCATCTTTAATGATTTTAACCGGCCTACAGGGGTTGGTAATAGTGTTACTAACGATAGAGATAGAGAGAAAACTTTATTACAACAGGATTTCGGGGCACGCCCCAGGGTCCCCGCACGACCCCACTCCACTCAAGTGTTTATGTTCCTAAGGTCCATAACACTGCCAGCCCGGCCGGTGGCGATGGTCTGCACGGCCGGGTCCTCCGAGCGCAGCAGGGTCTCCCAGTCCTCCCAGGTCTTGAGGTTCTCTAGGTCCCGCGGGGGAGGGTCCGCCGGGCAGAGGGAAAGGATGTGGAGGGAAGAAGCGAAGGGTTCTGGGCATAGGGCGCATGCCGGGGTAGGGAAGGAGGGATGATAGTGGGCTAGGGTAAATGCGAGGGGAGAGTGTGTGTCTGTAATCTGCGCCAGAGTGTTGCTTGTCTGTTATCTAGGGAGGGGTGGGGCGGAGGGTAGAGCTGGCGTGAGGCTCTGTATACCTGGGTCAGCTCACTAACAATACGTACCCAGATCTCACGCTTGGAAGAAATGTGGCCCACCTGCAGTGGGAAAGAATGCTAACCACGGTAGGCAGCGACCACCACCTAATTCGCATAACGCTAAATTCTCGCCGCCCTCAGCGCAAATTTACCGTTAGACAAACTTATTTGGATCAGGTCCGAAAATTTCGCCAAGAACATATACAGTCAACACAAGTACCTTTCGACCTAGACACTGGACTACCCAGTTGCTGGCGGATATTCGCCAACATACCCAAATTCTAGACACTACCACTGACACGCCCGTAATTGAAAGTAAGCTCGCGCACCTCTTTCAAGCACAAGAACGCATAACACAAAGGTGGAAAACTCACAAACACAATATGAAACTAAAACTCAAACTTGCACAGCTTCCGACTCAAATAGAACACCCTAGTGCCACTCTTTGCGAAGCTAACTGGAACCAGATTTGTGACAGCCTCTGCGGCAATCTTTCCACAACCCGTGCCTGCCACCTCTTACTCCACATGCTAGACCCCATGCAGTCTAAAACCCAGACACGCTTTAGCATTCGCCGCCTTAGTCATAACCACAGGCAGGACAAGAATGCCTTTCTCGTGCAAGGAAAATGAAATGAAAGGAAAATTAAATGAAAATTGGCTTTAAGGAAATGAAACGCCTGTCTCTGATATCTTGGTGTACACCCGAAAGGAATGGGATCCACAGTACATGTCTATAAAGCAACCTTCTAAGACAGCACCGTATTCACTACACGCGCGTCTCCTCCTTTGCACCAGCAGTGTGTGCATGGCCGAACGCCTCCATTGAGCCCGCTGAACTCGGACGCAATGGAGAGCGACGCGGAGATCTCGCCTGCCCTCGTGACAGCCATCTCTGCGATGGACGAGCGCTTAACCTCCAAATTGCGATCTATGATCGAGACCGCCATGGACCAGATCTTGACAAAGGTCAAATCTGCTCTCCGCGCGGTCGTCTTGAAACACATCTCGGACAACCCCCGCCTCCTCCTTCGGACGGGGCCCATTAGGGACGTATCCCGTCCTTCAAAATTCAACCGTCTAATTATTGGTTCGGACAATTAGGAGAGCTGCCCCGCTGATTCCGTCATCACCCCCTTGATGGCGCAAGTATCTTGCTCTGGGGCAGCCAATCCCTACTCCTACCCACCAATAATTTTAACTCATGGCGAGACACCTTAATCAAAGAAGTTCCGGCATCTCCAATTCGGCCATGTCAACTTCAATAACACAATGGAAATGTAGAGGCTTTAAGGACCGCACTAAGGGGGTCAATTTCCACCTCTACCTGGACACTTTCGAGTCCTTACCAGCCGTGGTTGCCCTCCAGGAGCCAGGCCTGGGCGCCACAGTTTAAAACTACACGACGTTCCAACAGGATACCGCGTCTTGTCTTCTTGTTCACAAAGACTACACAGCCAGCTTAGTATATCTCGACCTCCAACTCGAGTATTTTTATGTAATGGTGACCCTCCTACTAGTCCGCCGCAGGGACCCACAGTTCCATATACTCAACGTGTACTGCTCTCCCAAACTTAAGCGAGTGACTTTTGCGGACCTCTTTAGCCGCGCGCTAAGAGTAGCGGGACGCGATCCCCTCCTGATTGTGGGCGACTTTAACGCTCCCAGTCAGCTGTGGGGGTATCGCAAGGAGGAGTCGCGCGGGCGTAAGCTGGAGGAACTTGCGTCCACGTTGGGCCTCACCCTCCACACATACCCTGTCAACCCAACTCTGCTAGGAAATTCCGTGACACGGGATACGTGTCCGGACTTAATATTAACTCGCAACATAGGACACGCAGACTGGCTCAAGATCGAGGAGAACCTCAGTAGCGACCACTGCATCCTTAATACTACACTAAGCACACGCCCCCTCAAGCGTCCCAGAACACAAGCCCATATCCCAGATTGGACGAAATTCAGGCAAAATTTTAAATCACTTGATAATACACCCATTTCCGCGCAAGGCTACTCAGCATGGTCCCAACAGCTGCTGGCACACATTTCCTCGCATGAAACACACATCCAGCTCTCAGAGGCGGTCACGGACGGGGATAACCACCTTCTACACCTCTGAGAAGCCCGTCGCAGCCTCGTCCGCCGTTGGCGACGCCAAAAACACAATAGAAAGCTTAAAGCTCGAATTGCCGAGCTTACCCAAAAAGCGGCAGAGTACGCGGCCCAACTCGCCGACTCCAACTGGGTAGATAGATGCAACACGGCCGCGCGCCAAAAGTCCAGCCGAAACACGTGGCGTCTCTCTCGAGCCCTAATCGACAAAACCCAAACACGAACCCAAACACAAAAACATTTTAGCGAGCCCTGCACGCTTTTCCTGGCAACCACGACTCAACTGGCACAGAAACTTTGGGACCAGTATCTGTGTACAGCCCAAGACCCCCGTGGATCTGCGTACTCTTATGCAGGCAGAGAAAACACGGAGCTGGATAAACCTTTCCAGCTCCGTGATCTGCGGGCGGCTCTCGCCAAAATGAAACGGGGCACTGCGCCAGGACGGGGTAAGGTCACCGTCAAGCTTTTGACGAACCTGCCCGACTTGGCATACCACTCCCTCCTGGAATACGTCAATGCGATTTGGCGCGGGGACACCCCTCTGCCAATCGAATGGAAAACGGCTTTGGTCACTTTTATTCTAAACCAATTGACACCGATATATTCCGCCCCATCTCTCTCACCTCATGTGTGGGCAAACTAATGGAGACCATGGTGCGGGATCGGTTATCTACATATCTTGAACACAAACAAGACTTTGCGAGCACCATGTTCGGATTCCGCCCACACAGATCCGCACAGGATGTCCTCCTGCAACTCCATCGGCAAGTCCTTGACCCCCTCGAATGCCCCATAATGACCGGTAGTACTCGCCTTGGATCTTCAAGGGGCATTTGAGAATGTAACACATGAGATCATACTCACTAACCTAAGTCACACTGACTGTGGCCTGAACACATTCCAATACATAAGCCAATTTTTAATGGGTCGTCAATCCTACATTCGAATTCAAGATAGAGACCATGGTCCCTACCTACTCGGCACGCGGGAAACCCCTCAAGGCGCGGTACTTTCCCCGGTGCTCTTCAATCTGGCCATGTTGCACCTGCCGGCCCAGCTGAGTGGTGTCGCCGGCGTGCAGCAGGCCCTGTACGCCGATCACATCACTCTGTGGGCCAAGCAGGGCAGCACAGGAGACATTGAACCCAGCCTGCAAACAGCGGCGACGATAGTAGACCGCTACGCCCGCCGCTGCGGTCTTCAATGTTCCCCTCAAAAATCGGAATTTGTGCACCTCCGCCCCTCACAGAAGTGCACAACTAAAATATCTCTATCTCTTGAGAGTGGTCCCACACGCGAAAGTGATGAGATACGGGTACTCGGACTCTACATCCACAAACACAGGCGGCCAGACACTACGTTGGCGAAACTCCGTAAGGTGGGGGGCCCAGGTGGGCCGCATGGTCCGCCGGGTTTCCAACAAACACGGAGGGTTACGAAGTAAGGATGCCTTGCGGCTGGCAAACGCCTTCGTAACTAGTCGAATTCTCTATTCGACTCCTTATCTCCACCTACGGAAACAAGAGGAGGACCCCCTTGAGGTCATCCTTCGCAAAATTGTTAAACGTGCCCTTGACCTCCACACCACTACTTTAAACAGCCGGCATATGGCTCTTGGGGTGGTGAATACTTTCCGGGAGCTCCGGGAGGCGCGCCTTACAAAGCAGTACACGCGCTTGTCGCTAACGGAGTCGGGTCGCCACCGTCTTGCTCGACTCCATATCCGACACACCCCTCCAATGGAAGACAGGTTTCGCATCCCGGAACTGTGGAGACGTGCCCACCACGTGCAGCCTCTTCCAGCAAACATGTCACATGAAGACCATAATGGTCGGCGCCTGGCACGAACGGAAGCTCTAGCCCGATATTATGGCAACAAAACATGTGTATACTACGTGGCAGTTCAACACAAGCAGAAGAGGTCGCGATTGCTCTCGCGGCCTCTCATTGCTCTCGCGGCCTCACAAGGCTGCACTCTCTTCCTAGCCTATCGAATATACCAAAGTTGCATACGGGATACGGACCCCGCACACCGTTACCTCATATGGGCCCCTGCTCATCAGGGGTTGGCAGGAAACAAGGCAGCAGACGCAGCCACCCGCGCGCTCTCTCACCGGGCTGTTTTGTCCTCCCCATCCCATCAGGAACCCGATTTTAATCCGGTCTATACATTCAAAGATATTACAACATATTATCAAAATTGTCATCGCCTTTACCCTAGCCCATGTAAAGGCCTGAAGAAGGCGGATGAGCGGCTCATTCTGCGCATTCTCACCAATACATTGGTGTGCCCGGTAGCGCTAAAATATTTTTACCCCTCCTTTAGCGGCAGCTGCCCACACTGTAGTGCAGTGTCTTCTGACACCTATCACGTAGTGTGGGCCTGCCCCTCCAACCCCGCTATTCCCCCCATCCCCAACCCAACTCGGGAGGACTGGGAGGCGACCCTGCTCGGCTGCCACGACTTACAGGCCCAACAAGCCTTAGTCGGGCGCGCCCGGGCGGCGGCAACCTCCACTGGGGTCCCATACTAGGGACCTCCACCTAGTGTTTGTAAGGATCGATTCCTTACGGGCTGATCCGAACATACCTCCTGTTCATTCGTAATAAATGTTTTCACCACCACCACTACCTCGTTTCCTGCCAACCCCTGATGAGCAGGGGCCCATATGAGGTAACCGTGATCGAGGTCCGTATCCCGCATGCAATTTTGACATATTCGATAGGCTAGGAAGGAAGAGCAGCCTTGTTCAACTTTCCGACAGGCCCCTCGCGAGTCGGTGACTATGTATTTTGAATTGGAATGTGAGGCTGCGAGAGCAATCGCGACCTCTTCTGCTTGTTGCACTGCGGGCTCTGAATGTGAGGCCGTTAACTGTGTTGCTGTTGTGAACTACCGCGGGCGTATACCATCCCCCGTTATGAGGGCCGGAGGCGTCCACGTAGTATACACCTGTATTGTTGCCATAATATCGGGCTAGCGGTTCCGCTCGTGCCAGGCGCCGACCATTATGGTCTTCATGTGACATGTTCGCTGGAAGAGGCCACACGTGGAGAGCACGTCTCCACAGTTCCGGGATGCGAAACCTGTCTTCTATTGGAGGGGTGTGTTGGATATGGCGTCGAGCAAGAAGGCGGCGACCCGACTCCGTTAGCGACCAGCGCGTGTACTGCTTTGTAAGGTGCGCCTCCCGGAGCTCCCGGAAAGTATTCACCACCCCAAGAGCCATGAGCCGGCCGTTTGAAGTAGTGATGGGGAGGTCCAGGGCACGTTTAAAAATTTTGCGAAGGATGACCTCAAGGGCATCCTCCTCTTGTTTCAGTAGGTGCAGATAAGGAGTCGAATAGAGAATTGGACTAGTTACGAAGGCGTTTGCCAGCCGCAAGGCATGCTTACTTCATAACCGTCCGCGTTTGTTGGAAACCCGGCGGCCCATGCGGCCCACCTGGGCCCCCACCTTACGGAGTTTGGCCAATGTAGTGTCTGGCCGCCTGCGTTTGTGGATGTAGATTCCGAGTACCCGTATCTCATCACTTTCGCGTATGGGACCACTCTCAAGAGAAAGAGATATTTTAGTTGTGCACTTCTGTGAGGGGCGGAGGTGCACAAATTGCGATTTTTGAGGGGAACATTGAAGACCGCAGCGGCGGGCGTAGCGGTCTACTATCGTCGCTGCTGTTTGCAGGCTGATTTCAATGTCCCCTGTGCTGCCCTGCGTGGCCCACAGAGTGATGTCATCGGCGTACAGGCCGTGCTGCACGCCGGCGACACCACCCAGCTGGCCGGCAGGTGCATCATGGCCAGATTGAAGAGCAGCGGGGAACGTACCGCGCCTTGAGGGGTTCCCCGCGTGCCGAGTAGGTAAGGACCATGGTCTCTATCTTGAATTCGAATGTAGGATTGACGATCCATTAAAAATTGGCTTATGTATTGGAATGTGTTGAGGCCACAGTCGGTGTCACTTAGGTTAGTGAGTATGATCTCATGTGTTACATTGTTAAATGCCCCTTTAAGATCCAAGGCGAGTACTACCCGGTCATTATGGGGGCATTCGAGGGGGTCAAGGACTTCCCGATTGCGTTGCAGGAGGATATCCTGTGCGGATCTGTGTGGGCGGAATCCGAACATGGTGCTCGCAAATACCTGTTTGTGTTCAAGATATGTAGATAACCAATCCCGCACCATCGTCGCCATTAGTTTGCCCACACATGAGGTGAGAGAGATGGGGCGGAGGTTATCTGTGTCAATTGGTTTGCCAGTTTAAGAATAAAAGTGACCAAAGCCGTTTTCCATTCGATTGGCAGGGCGGTGTCCCTGCGCCAAATCGCATTGACGTATTCCAGGAGGGACTGGTATTGCAAGTCGGGCAGGTTCGTCAAAAGCTTGACGGTGACCTTATCCCGTCCTGGCGCAGTGCCCCGTTTCATTTTGGCGAGAGCCGCCCGCAGATCATGGAGCTGGAAAGATTGATCCAGCTCCGTGTTTTCTCTGTCTGCATAAGAGTACGCAGATCCACGGGGGTCTTGGGCTGTACACAGATACTGGTCCCGAAGTTTCTGTGCCAGTTGACTCATGTTGCCCGGAAAAGCGTGCATGGCTCGCTGCAAATATTTTTGTGTTTCGGTTCGTGTTTGGGTTGGGTCGATTAGGGCTCGAAAGAGACGCCACGTGTTCCGGCTGGACATTTGTCGCGCGGCCGTGTTGCATCTATCTGCCCAGTTGGAGTCGGCGAGTTGGGCCGCGTACTCGGCCGCTTTCTGTGTAAGCTCGGCAATTCGAGCTTTAAGCTTTCTATTGTGTTTCTGGCGTCGCCAACGGCCGACGAGGCTGCGACGGGCTTCCCAGAGGTGTAGAAGGTGCTTTTCCACGTCCGTGCCCGCCTGTGAGAGCTGGATGCACCGGCAGCATGTGCCATTAAAGGCATTCGCCTTAATACATTATCTGTTCTGAAAGTAGTAGGACTCATTTTTTAAAACAAAATTTATTCAAGAGAACAGCACAAACCATTACAATTTATCAAGGTAGCACCCTTCCGCACCTACTCGCTGCTGCCAATGAGTTTTACAATTTTCGTACACCTCCAGGAACGCCTGGACCAGAGTGTTGTTTAGCTCTCTCGTCACGGCCTGTTGAACCACCTCTACCGATCCGTGATGTTTCCCCTCGAGCGTCGATTTTATTCTCTAAAATAGAAAAAATCTGGCGGGGCCAAACCGAGGCTGTAGGGGGGCTGAGGCAGCGTTGCCGCCTTGTGCTGGGCAAGAAATCGGGGTCCTCATTCAGATGATGAAGAAGATCCTACCGGTTGGCCTTTTCCTCCTCTGACAACACTCCCTACACCAACTTCGCGCACGCTTTCTTCACGGATCAGTTTTCTGTCACGATCTCAAAAACTTGGGTTTGAGGAATGCTGAAGTCATCAGCAATCATTCTGATACCCATTCTGTGATCACTGTTAAGTAAATGTATCCCTCGCTACACATTCTCGTTGGTCTTGCTGGTCGAAGGGCGTCTGAAGCGGTCGTCTTCCTCCACTCTTTCCTTACCTTCTCGGAAAAGCTTGTGCCACTCAAAAAACACGTAATCTACCCATTGAAGCGTCACCGTAGGCCTCCTTAATTATGTTGTGAGTCTCTTTGCTCGTTTTACCAAGATTTACTGAAAATTTGATCGCGTATCGCTGATCCAGTAAACGCTCGACGATGATCGCCTGACGAGAGGTTTCGACACGGGTTCACAGTACAAGCGACCTCCTTTCTTCAACGGCCGAGAGCCGACAGCCGATTTTCCCCAGCATTCGCAATATCCCCCTTCAACGATCCTGCACGCGCAGACCACCTGTCGTCCGCCCGTTCGCCCAGGAAAAAAACCAGTCCTACTACTTTCAGAACAGACCCTGTATGAATGAGAGGAAAGGAAATTACGTCCAGGCGCTAGTGGATGGATGGATGGACGAGTGGATGGATGGATGGATGGATGGATGGATGGATGGATGGATGGATGGATGGACGGACGGACGGACGGACGGACGGACGGACGGACGGACGGACGGACGGACGGACGGACGGACGGACGGACGGAAGGACGGATTGATGGATGGGTGGATGAATGGATGGATGGATGGATGGATGGATGGATGGATGGATGGATGGATGGATGGATGGATGGATGGATGGATGGATGGATGGATGGATGGATGGATGGATGGATGGATGGAGGGACGGACGGACGGACGGACGGACGGACGGACGGACGGACGGACGGATGGATGGATGGATGGATGGATGGATGGATGGATGGATGGATGGATGGATGGATGGACGGACGGACGGAAGGACGGATTGATGGATGGGTGGATGAATGGATGGATGGATGGATGGATGGATGGATGGATGGATGGATGGATGGATGGATGGATGGATGGATGGATGGATGGATGGATGGATGGATGGAGGGACGGACGGACGGACGGACGGACGGACGGACGGACGGACGGACGGACGGATGGATGGATGGATGGATGGATGGATGGATGGATGGATGGATGGATGGATGGATGGATGGATGGATGGATGGATGGATGGATGGATGGATGGATGGATGGATGGATAAATGGATGGATGGATGGATGGATGGATGGATGGATGGATGGATGGATGGATGGATGGAAAAAACTTTATTCTCAATAAATTTCAAGTGGTCTTGACCATTATAGGTCACTGGGCGCCGTGGTCGATCCTTGGTCCAGGATGCCGCACTGTGCTGCCATCGTGGCTCAGCGCACAAGAAATCGTTGCGCTTCTCTGTCGTCGCTGGCCAGCAAGTGCTTCCACTGCCTCTGATTCAGGTTGTTTATTCTTGGCTCTAAGTCTGCCTTAGGGCAGCTCCATGTCACATGCTCTAGTGTAGGTTTACCCTGACACCACGGACATTCGTCTGCATATTGTGTAGGTGGTGGTGGTGGTGGAACTTTATTACCAGCGGATATAGAGGAGCGACCCGAAGTCGCCCCCCGCTTACACCGCGGCCGCTATCCCTTGGGCAGCGGCGGCGTCTTCAGCCATCTGGAGGAGCTTGATCTGTGTCCCGGGTCGGGGCTGAGCAATAGAGCCTCCCAATTTTCAGAGTCGGTAATGAATCGACTCGGGGTTAGGGACTGTAGGCAGTTCCAGATCATATGATTTAGATCGGCTTTCGCATCGCAATTTTTCATTTGTCTGAGTAGAGTCCACCCGAATAGAAGCTACACAATTGGGGATTTGGATGGGTGTTAGCTTGAAGTTTACGCCAGGCTTTGGCCTGTTGCTTGGAAAGCGTTCTATCTGCTGGGGCGAATCTGAGTCTTGCAAGCATGTACTGCTGCAGGATTTCTCTGTAAGAACACAACCTGTCCTTGCCGGAGTATACGGCGGGTGGACTGCACGGCCCAGCTCGGCGGGACAGTTCTCGAGCTAGGTTATGAGCCGCCTCATTACCAGCAAAGGAGGCATGAGCAGGCGTCCAGATTAGGCAAATGCGCCGCGTGGGCTGATAATTTAGCAAAATCCGTGCTGCTTGTGGAGAGATTCTTCCAAACGTGCAGTTAGGTACCGCCAATTTAGATACGCTGACAATGGTTTCTGCCGAGGATCCCTTAATGGCTAGAGCAATGGCTGTTTCTTCTCCAACATGTGTGTGCTGAGTGGGTATAGTGCCCCCCGTTATGAGTGTACCACATTCCGTTGTGACCACAGCTACCATCTTGTCAGCCGAAGAATCTGCTGCATCAACATATACCACAGAGGTATCATTCAGGAAGCGTTCGCCTAATGATTTTGCTCTCTCTGCACGATGTTTAGCGTGGAAATTTGGGTGCATTTTCCGAGATAGTGGAGAAATGACCAGAAGCTGGCGTATATGTTTGGGAAGGTCAGTTGTTGGTCCGCCTTGTCGTTCGTATGTTATGCCTAGTGTGGACAGAATGTGTCTGGCAGTTGGTGTGGCCGTTAGTCGTTCGTACTGCGAGACGGTTACCGCCTCATAAATCTCACTTAGGGTGTTATGAAGACCGAGACCTAACACTTTCTCAGTCGCTGTGTGCATGGGTAGCCCAACTGCCTGTTTGACGCATTTTCTGATTATGGCCTCCACTTTCTCTTTTTCAGCTGACTTGAGATGTAGGTAACGGCATACGTAAGCGATGCGGCTGATCACAAAGGCTTGTACTAAAAGGAGAGTATTACTTTCCCTCAAGCCCGAGTGGCGGTTACTAATGCGGCGAATGAGTCGCATAATTTGCTGCGAGGTTCTCTGAAGCTTCTGAATTACGTCACCATTGAAGCCGTGTTCTTGTAGAGTTAGGCCCAAGATTTTAATTTTGGGTACTCGAGGAATGGGGATTCCGCGAATACTGAGTTCGATGGCCGGTGGGGGTTGCGCAAGGGAATATGCGGGATTTTGTGATTTTGCAAGGGATTTTGCGGAATATGAGAAATTCAGATTTGGCTGGAGAGCACCGCAGCCCCCTGGGGTCTACATAGTTCCCCACGATATCGATGGCACGCTGGAGTGTCTCATCGATTTCAGCATCACTGCCCCTCGGCGGTCCACAAGGTGATATCGTCAGCATAGAGGCTGTGGTGGAGTTGCGGGATCTGCGCTAATTGGTGTGGAAGTTTCAACATTGCAACGTTGAAGAGAAAGGGTGACAGGACCGATCCCTGCGGGGTGCCCTTGTTGCCGAGGGGGAAGTCGCGCGAGTGGAGACCTCCTATTTGAAAATGCGCCTTTCTACCTGCGAGAAAGTCGCGGATATAGTTGAAGGTGCGGGCTCCCACCCCGAGTTCATCAAGGTTCTCCAAGATCGCATCATGTATTACATTGTTCGAAATCCAATCATGGTTGAGGGGTACAGCTCGTTCTCCTCCATAAACCGATTGAGGCGGGTATGAACTACTTGCTCCATGAGCTTGCCTACACAAGCCGTGAGCGAAATTGGCCTGAGGTTCTCAAGGCTGAGTGCCTTCCCAGGTTTTTGAAAGAGAATGATCTCTGCCGTTTTCCATATTTGTGGAATTGAGCCCTCCGACCAGCATTTCTGCATATACTCAGTTAGTGAATGTAGCGACTGTTCATCTAGGTTGCGGAGGATCTTGTTGGATACTGCATCTGGACCAGAGGCGGATTTACAGTTTAGCCTGGCAATCTCTGCCATAACCTCATCCACAGTAATCGGGGAGTCGAGCTGCGTGTTTTCCGGACCAGCATAATCTGGAAAGGCTAGGATAGGAGCATTGCCAATATATCTGTCTTTAAGTTGAAGGAAACGGTCCTCTGGTGTGCCTGCGTATGCATGCACAAGCTTTTGCAGGTTCTGCCTCTCGGTGGTTCTGCTACCTGCAGGGTCAAGTAGATGACGGAGCAAGTTCCAAGTCTTAGAGACTCCCATATTTCGATCCATACGATTGCATATTTCCTCCCAGTTTTGCTGAGTAAGTTTGACCGCATGATCCTCGATCTCCTTGTTTAGCCTAGCTATTCTTCTGCGCAGATTGCGGTTCCACTGCTGTCGTTTGAGTCGGTTCTCGAGTCCTCTCTTTGCCTTCCATACGTGGGGAAGCCGGCTATCCACAATCTCCAGGTGGTCAGCCTGCTCTAACGTACGGGTTGCTGCCTTGGCATCTTGACAAAGATCCTGTGCCCAGACATCTATGTCTAGTATAACGGGGGTATCAGCTTCTCGGGCGACCATTTTTTTATTGTGTAGGGAAAATCTTGAGTAGTTTGTGCAAGTGTGGGTAGGTACCAGTTTGTAGTCTGCGCCAGTGTACCGCCTCCTCTTTGGTAAGCCTTTTGTGTGGGGCTGGGTAGCTCTTTACACTGACCCCTGTAATGATCGAGTATATCTGAGTACGTGGGGGTAACTGGGTCAAAGGTGCCTGTGCTGCAAAGTGCTGCAAAGGATCGGTCCCTTACGGGCTGATCCAAACATACCTCCTGTTCATTCTTAATAAATGTTTTCACCACCACCACCATATCCTCCGCCACACAAGTTTCAAGTGGAGACAGGCTCCTTCGCAAACGAAACCTATACATACTACGCCAAATTCACCTTTCGATAACCGCGGACGAATGTCCCTGGTACTACGAAACACCCACTCCATATCACATCACATGGGCTTGCCAAAACATAGACGTGGACAACAAAATACAAATCCGAGTGCGGAGTAATGAAAGACTGCTGTCCAGCGACCGCTGTGAAGACGAACAAGGTCTGGGCGGCCGTGCAAGGGCGGCAGTGCCAACGGAGCCCTGGTCTGAGGGCAACCGACCATTGATTAGAGGTGGACGACTTCGAGAGAGAAGACTCCTGGGGATAGAACCTAGGAGAGGACGTCACTGAAGATGCCCCCAAACCGCAGGAAGAAGCAAGAGTAAAATAAAAGTTTTCCTTCCTTCCTTCCTTCCTTCCTTCCTTCCTTCCTTCCTTCCTTCCTTCCTTCCTTCCTTCCTTCCTTCCTTCCTTCCTTCCTTCCTTCCTTCCTTCCTTCCTTCCTTCCTTCCTTCCTTCCTTCCTTGCTTGCTTGCTTCCTTCCACACCACTTAACGGGTGTTGCTTAAGTCTGCTTACGCGGAGGAATGTGAAAGCCTGTGTTTTTTTAGGAGAGGAAAGAGCCCAATAACACACAAATCTCCACATCTCGGTGGACACCTCATCCACGGCTTAAAGCTTGCAATTGAAGGTGCACATGTCATTGGTCAGAACTCGTATTGCAAGATAGCCTCCAACATGACAAACATGTGGGCTATATGCAAAGAGAACTGCTCTGACTGCGTCCAGAATGCTATATTACGAAAGGCTGCTCTAAATTTCGGTGAATCTATACGGCAGCACTGCCACCGCATTGAGCTCAACCAGTGATAACATGCTGGGACTCCGTCTGCCTCGGCGATATGTGTTCGTCAACCCAACGTGTCGACGACGGCGGGCGCAGTTTTGCACGGCGCGTCTCTACACCGTCATCGTAGTTTGCTGGCCCAAGCGATTATGACAGCTCCGGTCTAATGTTAGCACGCTTCAAATATTTCGTCACTGTTAGGTCATCACACATGCTGGCGGCGAGGGTTTGATTCCTACCTAGACCGTAATTTTCTATTTTTATTTCACTTACGACGTTATGATTCATATTGAGGTCACAGGGCATCATGATCTGGCATCAGGAAGAACATTAAAAGCAGAGATGCCATGGGAAGCCCTGGTGGCAAGCGAATCCCCTGCCGAACAGCAACACGTGATCCGCCTGGTGGTGGTGGTGGTGGTGAAAACATTTATTAAGAATGAACAGGAGGTATGTTTGGATCAGTCCGTAAGGGACCGATCCTAACAAACAATTGGTGGAGGTCCCTAGTATGGCACCCCAGTGGCGGTGGCCGCCGCCCGGGCGCGCCTGACTAAGGCCTGTTGGGCCTGTAAGTCGTGACAGCCGAGCAGGGTCGCCTCCCAGTCCTCCCGGTTTGGATTGGGGATGGGGGGAATAGTGGGGTTGGAGGGGCAGGCCCACACCATGTCATAGGTGTCAGAGGACACTGCACTACAGTGTGGCGAAGGAAGCCGCCGTGAAACACTGCAACTTCTCCTGTCTTTAGTTGCGGAGGCCCCGGCCCCACCCCTTGTAAGGACGCCTAGTCCGGGACCCCTGTGACTTCCGCGGTAGCTCGGGCCCTAGCGACGAGGCCTCTTTTGTTCTCTAAGATAGAGCAGCCGAGCAGGGCAGCCTTCCAGCTCTCTCGGGTAGATGAGGGGCAAGGGGGGTAAGCAGGGTTAGAGGGCGGCGAGTAGGGGACCTCATATATCGCTTGAAAATCAATTGCTTCTTTCTGGCGATCCAATATGCGGCCACTCTTGCAGTCAACATGCCATCTGATGCTATCGTATTAAAAAATATCTCTGCCTCTCCCGTAACCTAGAGTAGAGTAAGCATGAAATGTTTACGGGCATAGCACGAAGCGTGCCCGGGCACGGCGAGACGCAGGCCTGACAAGAATGTATATGCAGCGCGTTCGAAACTGTCTAAGTGCGTAGAGGCGAAAGCGTTTTCCGCACCACTTTGCCTATGTGACCCTGGTGACGTCACCACTTTATTACGTCACACAACTGATGACCAAGTAATGTCAAATTACTAATTAGTGACCAATTACTGATTAATGACTAAATACCCATTAACTGCTAATTAATGACACTTAAGCTTCGCCTTTAGGCGTTGAACGCGACAGCGTGTTGTAGCGCTGCCAAGACGTCCATGGAACGCCACCACCCGTTCGGCTCGATGCCTTACACTTTGAACGCGATGCTTTTGAAGTTACGCAGTAATTGTCTGTCATCTCGGTGGACACCCGAACCGCACCGTAAAGGAAGGGACGAACGCCACCACCCGTGCGGCGCGATGCCTTGCCCTTTGAACGGAACGCTTTTTGGGGACAGGGAATGGCGCAGTAATTCTGCGTCATCTCGGTGGACACCCGAACCGCACCGCAAAGGAAGGGAGGAACGCCACCCCCCCGTTCGGCGGGAAGCTACCGGCGCTTGTATGTCGGTCCTGTAGGAGGGCTTAGAGAGTCTTGTTAAATCTCGTACGGTGCAAAGATGCTCTCGTTTCAGTGCCCGCCTGAGTGGAATTCAGCGCACGGATGTTGGCATCTACACACTCGGATACCACTAACACACCCAGGGCGTCCACACTCATCCACCGCAGCCTCACCTACAAAACTCATCACATTACGTCTGAGACGCCCTGCGTGATCACGGAAATTATACATCACACACATTCACTTCCTTCTATATTTATAGCAAACATATACCACCCCCCGTCCCTGCCGATGGCCCCGCTAGAATCACTTCTGCGAAAGCTACACCATCTAGCAGGGAAACATCCCCTACTCATCGGTGGGGACTTCAACAGTCAGCATACTGACTGGGGATACACAACCACGACACATCGAGGTCGCAGGCTCTGGCTGCTCCTGCAGAACCTCCAACTCACTGTGCACAACACGTTTCAGACGCCTACGCGGATCGGCAACAGTGTCAGCATGGACACCAGTCCGGACCTGACGCTGAGCCGCTGTATCCGCGGCGTTACCTGGAACAGAACACAGCATGCACTGGGCAGTGATCATTACATTATACAAATCACTGTCCCATACAAACCACCCCGTCACGCAAATATGACACACGAACTCATTAACTGGGATGCCTTTCGCGCTGCACGCACCGCCCTCCCAGACACACCCATCGCAGACATCGATGCATGGGTGCAATCACTCAAGCATGACGTTCACCACAACACGCGACACATTGAAACTACAACCGAAACACCGACCCTTGACACACGCCTAGCCCACCTCTGGGAGGCTTATCACAGCATCCTGGAACGCTGGAAAGGCAACAAACACAACAGAACGCTTAAAAAGCGGCTGGCCGCGCTGCAGACACAAATCCAACAGCACTCTGAGGAGCTCTGTCGATCCAACTGGGGACAGATATGTGACGGCATCGCCGGAAGCCTGTCCAGCAAACGTGCATGGCAACTCCTCCGACACCTCATTGACCCCACACGCACCAAATCAGCAGCACAGCACCACGTGACACGCCTCACACATGAACACATTGACGATCCCGACACCCTTCTAGACACACTTCAAACCATGTACACATCTCCAGGCGGCCCCATACCTCTACCGCACTACACAGGACAAGCAAATCCAACACTCGACACCGACATCACGGAGACGGAAGTCAGAGCGGCCCTGCTCCGCGCCAACTCCGCACCTGGTGCAGACCAAATCACAAACTCCATGCTCCGTAATCTGGATGACCAATCGATCACCCACATTACGAAATACTTCAACCAGTGCTGGAGGGAGGGTAACCTCCCGCAGTCCTGGCGCCACGCGAAGGTAATATTTATACCAAAACCCAACAAACCACTCACCATTCAAAACCTTCGCCCGATTTCGCTAACCTCATGCCTCGGGAAGCTCCTCGAGCATGTTGTGTTAGCGAGACTCACAAGTCACATGGCGGACAACAATCTCTACCCGCATAGCATGGTGGGATTCCGCCCTCATCTATCCGCACAGGATGCCATGCTGCAACTCACACACGACCTTTTTGACCCGCTTCTTCCAGGTCACACCAAGGCAGTCTTAGCTTTGGATCTCTCCAAAGCTTTTGATCGCATTGAACATCAGGCGATCATGACTGCTCTATCCCCATTGAATGTGGGTGTGCGCACGTATGCCTACATTCAAGCATTCCTGACTGACCGCACGGCTGAGATACACTTCGGCCCTCTGTCTTCCACCTCCTACACACTTCAGAGTATCGGCACCCCTCAAGGGTCCGTCCTTTCCCCCTTTCTCTTTAACATAACCCTCATACCCCTCGCCCAAAAATTGGCAACTATTCCCCATCTCAAGCACACTCTTTATGCCGACGATATCACCCTGTGGACCACCCACGGCAGTGACGGCGACATAGAGAACACCTTACAGGAAGCAGCCACACTCACCCAAAATTACGCACGGACCATCGGACTGTTTTGCTCCCCAGAGAAGTCCGAACTGCTCCTCATCCGGCCTAAGAACCACCGCTGTCCCCGCTCCCCCATTGCCATTGAATTGAATGGTTACCCGGTACCTGAGGTTGGCACCCTCCGTGTATTGGGCTTGCACATCCAGAACGATGGCAAAAACACCACTACCCTCAAGACACTCAAGCAGGTTGCAGGCGCGATATCGCACCTCATCCGCAGGGTTTCGGGACATCATAGAGGCATGAAGGAGCGCGACCTATGTCGCCTCATCCATGCCTTTCTCCTCAGGCGTGTACTGTATACTACCCCATATTTACAACTATCCAAACATGACATAAACGCTTTGGATGCTTTGATTCGCAAGGCATTCAAGGTAGCACTTCATCTTCCCCTCAACACACCCACAGACAGATTACTAGGCCTGGGCCTCCACAACACGATCGGGGAACTGGTGGAGGCCCACCGACAGGCCCAATACATCAGGCTCACAAAAACTTCCACAGGTCGGTATATCCTGGACTCCCTGGGAATCAAAATACCGGCCAACGACCCAACCCTTCTCGCCCTCCCACGATCCATTCACCGAGAGCTTCTCATCAGGCCGCTCCCGAGGAATATGCACCCGTCCCACCATGAGCAGCGCCGCAGAGCCCGTGCGAAGGCACTCCATCGAGCGTACGGCCCCCAGCCGGACGCCGTATGGGTGGACGCTGCCTGCACGGGTGATGAAGCGACAGCAGCTGCGGTGGACTCCTCTTCATCCACCCTCCTCACACTACCTCTCCCTCCAGATACGTCCCCAGAGGTTGCAGAGGAAGCCGCCATTGCACTTGCTATAACCCGCACGGAAGCCCGGTATATTTTAACTGACTCTAAAACTGCGATTCTAAATTTTGCTCGAGGCCGAGTTCATGTCCCTGCTTTTGGCATACTGGACTCGCCCGATGCACCCCCGCCCCGCCAAGTGGAGCTGATATGGGTGCCTGCGCACTCCGGGAATCCCGGAAACGAGGCCGCCAACCTTTTAGCCCGAGGTTCTTTAAACGGGGCTCAGGTGGCCTCGGATCGGGGATTCACGAAGGATCGCATGCACTCATTCAGTGAGCTGACCCAGGCATACAGAGCCTCTCGCCAGCTCTACCCCCCGCCCCACCCCTCCCTGGATAACAGACACGCAACACTCTGGCGCAGATTACAAACACATACTCTCCCCTCGCCCCTTACCCTAACCCACTATCATCCCTCCTTCCCCACTCCTGCTTGCGCCCTATGCCCAGAACCCTTCGCTTCTTCCCTCCACATCCTTTCCCTCTGCCCGGCGGACCCTCCCCCGCGGGACCTAGAGAACCTCAAGACCTGGGAGGACTGGGAGACCCTGCTGCGCTCGGAGGACCCGGCCGTGCAGACCATCGCCACCGGCCGTGCTGCCAGTGTTATGGACCTCAGGAACATAAACACTTGAGTGCAGTGGGGTCGTGCGGGGACCCTGGGGCGTGCCCCGAATTCCTTTGTAAATAAAGTTTTCTCTCTCTCTCTCTCTCTCGGTGTCGGCGTGATGTCACCACACTGCCGACAAAGGATCTAAAAGCATTACATGCTTAATAAAGTTTTATGATGATGACTATGATGAAGGTGCGGTGTTCTCGCGGCTGTGATATCAACCAAGAGAAAACGCACCTGTTAAATGTACCCTCTAAAAGAATCCTTAACTTCAATTAGCGTAACTCGTGTGATAACTGTTAACTGAAGCCAACAGTGGACAGCACGCACTGATCATTGCACTTGTAGTGGGCCGGCTGTACTTTGCTAGAGGGGGCTTTCGCAGCCAGCACGCATAGGTGGCATGTATTTTCTGGAAAGTCTTCGCGACCCAGCAGTAAAATATTGCCGATGTTAAGTCCCTATCCATACCGCTGCACCCAGTGAGCCGCAGATAATTGTTGTCTTATCAATAACAGTGTTTAAAGAGTCAAGCACAAAGAACGACTACTTAGCGAATTTCATACACAATACCCACATGCCTCCATTCAGCGCGTGAATGCGAGGGCAACTTTCTGGGCGTACGAAAAAGGCTAGCAGTTCATAGCATTGCATGCCAACTCTATCGCCCGCCGCACCCCTCCCTAGATAACAAACAAGCAACACTCTGGCGCAGAATACAGACACACTCTCTGCCCTCACCCCTTACCCTAGCCCACTATCATCCCTCCTTCCCCACTCCGGCATGTGCCCTATGCCCAGAACCCTTCGCTTCTTCTCTCCACATCCTTTCCCTCTGCTCGGCGGACCCTCCCCTGCGGGACCTAGAGAACCTCAAGACCTGGGAGGACTGGGAGACCCTGCTGCGCTCGGAGGACCCGGCCGTGCAGACCATCGCCACCGGCCGGGCTGTCAGTGTTATGGACCTTAGGAACATAAACACTTGAGTGCAGTGGGGTCGTGCGGGGACCCTGGGGCGTGCCCCGACTTCCCTGTACAATAAAGTTTTTTTCTCTCTCTCTCTCTCTCATAGCATTGCTAACCACGAAATATGTGCGAAATTACGTTTTTGTACCGAAGGCTACAACAATATAGCTGCGAAGCATTTTGCCATGAGCACCCGAATGACCTTGGTACTACCATGAGATAAGTCATGGCTGGTTTTACTATGCACATATACCTACCTATGTGTGGTCCACTTTGTTGAAAAGCTTTGACCCTGAACTTTTACCTCAAACTATGACCATGAAGTTTGCCACACGACACATCTCGCCGTGATCCTACGCATGGCCTTGAAGTGACCTTGAGATAATTGATCGTTGCACATCTGCCTTACCATCCACTTAAGTGCTGCAGCACTTGACCTTTGACGTTGACATTTCGTTTTCCTGAGAGTGCGCAAGGAAGCCCCGTAGTAACCGAGTGGTATCACGTGATTCAATTTGCAGTTGTCACTTTATGGTATGGGGTATACAAAACGGAGCTGTGCGTTGTGCTTCCACTATGTGAAAACTCGGGTAAAGGGCGTGGCGACGCCGGCCACACACCGTATACTCTTGCCGCGGCCAGCTCTCTAGGCATAAAGGTTACTCTGTCGTGGATCCCTGAGCATGCCTGGATCTCCGGCAATGAACGAGTTCATGCGGTCGCCCGAGAGCTCTCCTCCCGGACCCTGGATGATCAGGAACCCAACCCTGCGCAAGTGGCCCCATCGGTCCGTTCTGCATATCACCAAATCACCACATTCTACAATCTCAGCCGCATGACATTGCCATCAGCCCACAGTACCTTGTCGCTTTATCCAGCGCCACATGGCGACAATTACAGACAGGTTGCTTTATTTCATCCTACCATCCCTCATGCTCCAACCCCACCTTTCCTCCTGTTTGTAACACTTGTGGCGTGCTCAGATCCACACTTTTCCACTACCTTTGGGAATGTCCTTCCACAAAGGCAAAGGACCCCGATCCCCTATCCCACTCATTCTTCCTGGGAGGCTGCTTTACGGACCGCTCAGTCCGCCGGCCAGAAATGGCTGGTAGATCGGACTTTATGCGAAGCACAAGGCCGTGGACTCCTGGACGAGTAGGGGACCACCCTGTATTTTTTTTCTATTAAAAGGTGTTTCGATCTATCCATCCAACTGGATTCAGCAAAGTTGGACCACTTTTTTCTGCTAGATACCACCGCCATGTGCAGTACCTCCAAAGGCAAAGGAGGTGTGCACTCTCACGGACAGAGTTATGCTTCTTTCGTCAAAACCAACGGAATGTAAACCTTTGGATGATTTCGATGGAGGCGAAAAAGAAAATGCGTCCCTTGTGATGTGCGATGTCAGTTCAAGTTAAAGATCTCCAGATGGTGGAAACTGTTAATACGATAGCATTACTAGGTTACGACGGCGAGGTCTTGTCCGTAAAATGTGTTGGCAGGAATTGTGGGTAACTCGTTATACGCGTTATACGAATGATGTAAGTGAAAGAGGATGATTTCAGGATGCTGCGCCCAAAAAAATCGAAATCGGAGGAGTAGTTAATTAATTAGAGCCACAAATTCAAAAAGTGGCGGGGCCAGAGCCGAAATGGCGTTAGATTTGAAAACGCCGGAAGTGTGGAACTACGTGACCGGAAATTTGGGCCGGTCCTGTCGTCCACACTTCTGGAAATAACGCGTTGAGCCAATTTGTAAAGTCCGGAATGATTGAGTTGAATCGAGGGAAAATGTGCACGTAATCGAATTCCATCAATACTTAATGAATATACAAAGTGTCAAGAACGAATTAAGGTGAATTAATGCGCATTAGTTGTGAATAAAGGAGATTTAAGGATGAATAAAGTGAATTATTGTGATCTACGGGTACGTTAAGGTAAATTATTGGTGAATTGTTGTTAATTAATTGTGAACAGCGAAATAATTAAGAACTAAGATTAATCCAAATGAACTAATTGTGAATGAAGTGGGCAATTAAAATTATGTTTAAAAACAAAGAAGCAACCAAAAATGAGGAGGTGTCATTGCTTTCGAATTACTCCAAAGCGGCTTACCGCAGTGATATCAATTTTTTCCCGCAGCCCTGAACTAGGGCAGCTATATTTAATTCAAACGCATTAGATGGCTATGTTGACCCCCGAAGTCTCAGCACATTTTGTCACCGCGCCGGAAGTTGGTCCCCTGTGACATGACAAGGAGTGTTATGTGGTCAGTCATGTGACATCATGAGGGATTAGAATAATAATGAGAATACTGAGGTCCAGATAGGAATCGTACCCGGGTCTCCGGTGGGCGACATGGGATTACAGGATGACACAAAATTTCAAGAGTGATGACGTCCCACCCGAGCTGAGTCACAATAGCTGTCACATAACGACAGGAAAAAGGAGGAAAGTTTGCCACTCTTCCTGTGATTTACTGCCACCAATTTTTCACAGGACGGCCGGCCACTCATCCGTCGTCACCTGTGACATTTTCAACCCTTTTCAGGTGAGTTCCCTCAAATTTACGGCCGATTTGCGACACCGCTGGACAGCGAGAGCTAAGCCTAACTGCTCAGCAGCCTACTGAGTGTCCCGCTCCTAGCTGCGGGCTCACAAAGCGGCCACATTAGCCTCACGAAGCTGTCGGGCCAGGTCTAAAGCCAGCCCGGAGATTAAAGCAACCGAACAAGTTGGTTGGAAGACTCGTGCACAAATCACCGCTTCACCAGGAGATTCAGAGGAAAGGGAGCTGACTGGTAACATGGTCAGAGAGCTAAAGCTCCAATTCGCCAAAGTAAATGCCATAATTCATATCCTACAATCAGCACAGGCAAACTGTAAATTGCAACGGCCAATGTTGGCTCATTCACCTACAACCGACCCCGTCAGTTATCCCAACATGGACACTGCTCAACTTAAGCCCACGAAGCAAAAAGCATCTCCACCCTACTCACAAGCAGACATCGATGCCCATTCGAGCATCTGATACGCGAATATCCAAACTCGAGGGCGCCCTCTTCCGACTCGCCCCGACCACTGACCCTCTCGTAGAAAGTTGCGCCACAATGCAGCCAGCATGTAAACCCCTACTGAGAGGCTCTATACCCACACGAGTTTCCGAAATCTGCAACCCCCTTAAAATCGACAACCACTTCTAACCTCCCTAACTACTCAACAAACATTACTCTCGCCACATCGGAGAGTGCAACCACGCGCTCATATGGAAGCGCCATTATAAAATCACCCGTCGCGCTATCACAGCCCCCCGAACCTTACGGGAAACGCGATGGCTAGCTCCACTACGACGGTTTGAAAAATAACTGCAGGGACTTCAAGGTAAAGCTGTGAGCCTTGGAACACACCCTGCAGGCTCAGCCGCACACCTCGCACATCATCGCACTTTATAAAACATGCATGCACGGCACATTTATCTGCTACGCCCAATATAACCAACAAACTACACCAGACCAGCTGCCAGACACCGCCATCCTAGTCCAACGAAATTTTACAGCCAATTAAATAGACTTCGTTACCCCGACGTTCCGCACACTCTGTTGCAGGTCCTACCGAACACCCGCTCACACACCCCGCTCCACATCCTTATATCGGCAGCCCCTCTCCCCCAGCAAAAAAAGCACACAAGCGGCAACCGTCGTTCATAAGGCCTGCGCGACTGCACAAATAGGGATGCTAGTCTTCCTCGGTGACTTCAACGAGCCGTATATCGAATAGCGGTGGCATCGAAGAACGTGCGATCAAATGGAAGCAAAAGCATGGGAGACAGCTCAAACACTGGGTCTGACAGTACCCCTACAGCTCGACAGGCGTACTCGTATTGGCAGCAGTGTAACACAGGACAGCTGCCCTTATCTCACTATCGCCCGCAACATCCCAGACGCGCGGTGAGAAAACCTAGGCATTAACATAGGTAGATATCGGTATGTTCTCAGCACCACCTTCACGGCTGCACACAGCGAAACCCCCAACCGAACAATCAAGCAAACTATCTGGGACGCCTTCAGATAAGTCGCGCCAAATGCACTTCAACCACCATAGGCGACCTGAACACATGTACAAACTCAGTCCTCGAAGACACCTCCAATGCCACCTCCACAACCACCCAGGACAAGGATGGTCTCACTCCCGACGCCAAACTCATGCACATTTGGGAGGTCCAGCGCACTCTTCATGCTCGCTGGCTCCGCCAAAAGCACAATCGACCCTTCGAGCTCCGTCTCGTTCACCTCGAGCAGAAGATCGAAGCTTACTCCACCAAACTTTGTCAGGAGCAATAGCCTCAAACCTGCGGCCATCTAAACGGCCAGCTACAATGCAAAAACTTGTCGTTACTGCTCTAAATCGACACCAAACCGACAGCAACACCAAATCGACATATCACAAGAACCTCACCCACGCCATAATCGGTTCTCAGGGCACAAATGATGAACTCCTCGCCAACCTGAAAGACAAATACCTCAATACTTCCACTGAATTCCCTATCCGTTCAGGACACACTGGCGCACATAACTCTAACATGGATGTCGAAATCACGGCAGAAAAAGTCCGCACTGTCCTCAACCACACTAAAACCACACAAGGCGCCGGCGCCGACCACATAACCAATAAGATGCTCCGTAACTTCGAAGACAAGTCCGTCATGGCACTCACGTACCTCTTCAACCAACATTATTTAATATTACTTTTATCCCCCTTGCTTGGCGCTTACATGATGCGACTGATATTAAGTTTCTATTGTACGCTGATTGCATCACTGTGTCGAACTCCCACTACGACCGTTGACTCAAGCCTCCGCCCTACAATCAGCCCTAGATATTACGTCAACTTGTGCTTCTTCAATTGGTGTTCTGCTTTCAGTGAGCTCAACAACGTATCTGTCCGTTGCCAACCGCTGGGGACGCCGTAAACTCCCTCGACACCAATTCATCTACATCTATCTGGAATTCCACTTCAAGTTCTTCGACCGTCAAAATATTGCGCTTGAAAATACACGAGTCAGGAGCAGGGACTGCGTGGCTTTCTGGAGCTACAAAGCAAGCGATTCAGGCGTTAGGTCTGATTAGATGCATTGCTTATAAAACAGCGGTGCCTGCTCTCATGTGGCTGGCAGTTGGTGCGGGCGGTTGTGCAATGGCGCCTCGTTTACCAAGCTCAATTCCAGCATTTGACAAGGGCTCAGTGGGATCGCATTGAAACCGTTAGTCGAGAAGAAATGAGGGTCATCACTTGCCTTCCCCGCATCACCCCGATCGTGGCGCTCCAAGATGCGCAGCTGAATGCACTAGATGAGCTGGGGCAGCAAAGACGTGATGCTCGCCGGCTTAAGTCTAACCTTACACACGCAACGTGCGCACTCATGGCGTATGCTGCCTCGCACTCCATTCTACCAATGCCTCCGCCAGTTCTCCCTCCCTGACATTTTGTGTAGCTAAGCGATAAAAAACCAACTGATCTACGTCGGCCATCTTCTACCCTCACGGTGGCGTCGTTTCGCGAACGAATTACGCAACAAGACGGCCATCTGCCGCATGGATACATTGTTTCATACGTTGAAGCAGGCATCCAGGCTTGCGCAACCACTACTGCAATTTACTTCCCTTGCAAGCCTGCCCTGAACAAAACGTCTAGGTTTCGCTTCCCAGAACCTCCTTCCTCCTTCGGAGCGGAGATGCTTGCCGTTCAAGAGACACTTTTCTCTGTGGCCGCCGTTCCCCTACTACTTGCGGCTTGCATTATCATCCGCACAGGCGCCCTTTACGTCATACACCTACTACGACGCGTCAGTCGCACCCCAGGCATTTGCCAGGACATCCATCGCCTCGCAGCACGCATCCCGCAGCCAATCCGAGTTGAGTGGGTCCCACGATACCTCCTGAGTTCGCAAAGCCGTGCAGATTCTGCGACCTGCCTTGAGACCCCAACAGCGGCTTCGCCTCGAGTCCTCCTTCTGGATGACACCAACCTCCTTTTAACAAAAAAAAAGGAACACCTTGGGCGCCGCACACGTGCTTTAATCCCTCCGTGTGTGGTAACCCCCCTTCCCCTCCTTCGTGGTCCTACCCATGCAGAGCAGGTTGTGCTTCTGAGGATCCGGTTCGGGGTTGCCCTAACTCCAGCCGTGACACGAAAGTAGCAAAATTCGAAGGTGTATATCCCCGCCCTGGGTGTCCAGTCGGCAACAACGGAATCTTGAGGCCGACATTCACTACCTGCTGTGGGTTTGCCCGGCGTTGAAGCCGACAAGAATTCGGCACCTGACTGCAGCGGGTATATCGCCCGACAATAGTGCTTCATACACCGCTTGGACACGACCTCATCATCTTTCATTAGATCAGTGAACCTTTTCTCATTTGTTCTGCCGCAGCGGTGGCTCAGTGGTTATGGTGCTCGGCTGCTCACCCGAAAGACGCGGGTTCGATCCCGGCTGCGGCGGTTGAATTTCTTTAGAGGAGAAATTCCAGAGGCCCGTGTATTGTGCGATGTCAGTGCACGTTAGAGAACCCCAGGTGGTCGAAATTTCCGGAGCCCTCCACTACGGCGTCTCTCATAGCCTTAGTCGCTTTGGGACGTTAAACCCCATAAACCAACCAACCAATCATTTCTTCTCATCTATCATTACGTACCGTTTTATGCCCTGAGGCAATCAACATCGCATTAAAAAAAATTGCTGGGGCTTAGTTTTGGTTAAGCCTAGGTAATTGCGAAAGCAATATCCCTTTGGCTACGCTACGTGTTTCGCTTATAGGTGGTGCACATATGCACGCACTCACACTTAGAAGTACATCACTGACTATATTTCTGATGGGGGAATCCAAACCTCCCTCCAAACAGCAATTGACAAAGTACACGCCTTTGTAGAGCTGAATGGGGTAGCATGCGCCCCCGCGAAGCTCGAATTACTAGTCGTCAGGGACAGGCAAGTTCGCCAGCCCGACCGCGAGCCGCACGAGCCTGTTGTGCTCCAAGGCGACACTCTTCCGATACCTGAGGTCCAAATCGTCCGCGTTCTGGGTATGCTAATAGAGAACAACACGCAAAACTCAGAGGTCATTCAGCGCCTCCGCACCATCGCTAATCAGGTCAATAGCCTCATACATCGGATCGACCCCTGCCGCAAGGTATAAAAGAGGACGACCTGTGGTCGCTTACAGAAGCTTTCCTCGTTAGCAGGATAGCTACCTTGTCATGAAACCAGTCACCAGAAACATGGTACATGGCCGCCATGATGCGTGTCGCCAGCTCAAAGCCCAAGCACTAGATACCACGTACCTTGACGACGAGCACACAATATACATGGACGCTGCTCGGCAAAACGCAAACACATACGTGGCTTGTACAAAGACGCCACAATCTACCCTGGCCACCACCGCCACATTACGAGCGCACGCCCCTACAGCACCGGAAGAAACAGCCATAGCGCTGGCCATCGGTAGGCGCATTCGTTTTTCAGTCCCGGACTGTCCAGCACTACGTTCAGACTCGAGTCCGGCGCACGATTTTTTCGGGGCTGCTCCCACCAGTCAGGAAGCTGCCCGCATAGCAATAGCAATGCGTTCGTTTTTGGCCTTTGCCGGCCCGTGGGCTACTTGGGGCTGCGAGGAAGGCAGCATACGACCGTTGCCCGGAAATTGAAATGCCACGCAGGCAGCCATATTGAGTACGACTAGTATGTATTCTGAGTACTTCTCGGGTCCATGGGGGACGATACCATGTTTAAACCTTTATATTAGCTCCGTAACTGCTCTCTGAGCGATCGTGAGACTTTTTGTTCTTGAATCTTCCTGTTATTTTCTTCAAATCCGCTAAACACGGACGCGCATTCGGAGCTGCGAGCGCCTATTGTTTGCTCGTGTCATCAAGAGGTTCTTGTCCGGTTGCTTTGCTACATACTCTCTGCGCGCTTAACTGATAGCATCGCAGGTGAACCACTCCTATACTGAGCAGCTAGCGCTTGTTGTCTACATTTCTACGCATGCTTTGCTGTGTGTGCCTATCCCCAACGGGTTGGGCTACTTTGGGTGAACTACTCCGCGAGTACTAGCGGCGAGCTCACCCCCGAAGCTGAGATCTGCGATCACCTACGCTAAGCTGACAGTACGATTTCAAATCGACTCAGTCATCGTGATCAAACGTACGGCGTTGCTTCTGCGTCGTGGTGCCCATGGCTTGCGCCGTCTGCTAGCGGATGACAGCGGCCTGGTACGATTACCAAAGGGAACCCCGGATCCGATGGCGAGTCCGCAAGCAGCCGCTGGCAGGTAGGTCATGTGACCATGACGGTGGTTCTTGCCAGAGTGGAAGCCGAGACCTGTCAGCAAGTAGCCCGGGACTGGAAAATCGAATATGCCCGCTGATTCACGTACAAATAGAATCCGAAGTGACTGCAAAAGAGCTATCTCAAATTACTCGGCAGGTTTTATCTGCCACCCCGCTGCACGCATCCTTCGCGGCTGCACTCCCGACGATAAGATTATCCTGGCCTGGGTACTCGGCCACGCGGGAAACTCTAGAAACGAAGTGGTCGGCCGACTAACCCGCGGTCTAATCAGCCGGGCGGCCGGCCCCTCGGACAAAGACACTCATGCCGAGGCTCGCCAAACATGTGCCGAAATCGCAAACCTCCATAAAGAGACGAGACGCCAATTCCCACCACCCCACCCCGACTTAAATCGAGCGCAGAAACACTCGATCCTTAGCTATTCTAGACTTTCACTTATAAGAGACGGGGAATGCGACCTCGTCTGCCAAATGGTAACCAGGAAGAAATCACCACCCAGGCGCACAACCTCCCGGGTTGCGCGGGAAACCCGCCCGCTCGAACCTTAATGCTAGCTCCCTCCGAGGTGGGACGCAACCAACTCCTTAGAATGCCAGGCAAGACCATCCAACTAGCACTGCTTTCTTGGGCTCAGAAAGTGATCCACCGCAAGATGGTACACGGCCGCAGTCATTCACGAGGAAAGACAGGTGGACGGCCGGACTTTTAAGGCCTCCAGCGCAACCCACGCGGAGGAGGTAGCAATCGCCGTGACTGCCTCCCACCCTAAATCTAAATTGATCTTATCCAACTCGCGAGGCGCCTGTCAGAATTGTGAGCTCGGCTGAATAGCGTCTACAGAACAAAGGATACTTCGAAGAGCAGCTCGGAATAAGGCCCTATGATCCGAATTCTTATTTGGACTCCAGGTCCCCAGGGTTTACCAAGGAACGAGGCCGTCAGCTCAGCAACCCGCGCACTCCCTAACCGGACCCCCGTCGTAGACCCTCCCGATCTGGATCAGGACACCTGTCCTTTTTTAAGGTTCAAGATATATCTGTTGACTACCGGGTGGTGGTGAAAATATTTTAATGAAATAGTTCAGGAGGTTGTAGCAGCGGTTGGAGCTCTCAGTCCGGAACCCCATTGGCGTAGGCTGCTGTCCGGGCTCTTTCGATGAGTTGCTTTTGACCCTTTTCGTCCTAGCTGGTAAGAGCTGCCTCCCACCTCTCCTGCGTTGGCTGGTTATTAACAGTGATCGCCTGATTTCGTTGGCAGGCCCATACCATATGGTACAGGTTCGCCTTCTCCCCGCAGAATTTGCATTATGAGTCACATGACTCCGGGTCTATGGCATGTAGTCTTCGTGGGTTCTTGTAAGTGTTGGTCTGTAGCTTTCGGAGGTGTTGTTCCTCCCCTTTATCTAGTGTCTTAGCCGGCAGAGGGTAGACCCGACGGGATAATCTTAAGTGCTGAAGTATGTAATTGTAAGTTAGTAGTGGTGTAGGAGGTTCCACGGCATCCGCACTGGGTGCCCGGGGAGAAATGCTCGGGCTGAGGCGTGTGCGCTCTCGTTCTATGGGGATGCCCTGGGGACCTGGTACCCATACTAAGTGTTTGTGCGTGCGTTGGTAGCCACGGGAGTAGCTATCTTGCAGGAATTTAGCTGCTAGCGGTGCGACCCTGCCCCTGAGGTAATTGCGATATGCTGCCTGTGAATCAGTGAGAATGTATTCTGAGCTAGTGTGTGTTGCAGCTAGAGCCACTTCTTCCACTTCTCGCCACTTCTTCCGCAGCCAGCATGTCCTGGCTAGCCAGTCCGTCGGCTGTTGTATTTTGGTGCACTACCGCTACGGCCGTCATTCCATGCTCGGGGACCCGCAGCATCGACATAGAACACGCCCTCATGCCCGCTATAGTGTCTTTTCATGGCTTCGGCTCGTGCTTGTCGTCTTGAATGGTAGAAATCGGGGTGCATATTCCTGGGTAGTGGAGCTGCCTTGAGGTGTCCTCTCCATGAGGCTGGGATGTCGGTTTTGGTGTCAAAAAGTTGGGGGCAATTGATGTTTAAATCACTCTGGACTTGTCGGCCCGACCGAGTTGTGGAGAGCCGTACCACCTGCGCCGTAAGGTGTGCCTCTATCAGCTCATCGATCGTGTTGTGCTCACCCAGTCGCAAGAGCCGGTCCGTCGATGTCGCAAGAGGGAGTCCCAGGGCCTTCTTGTAGGCTGTTTTGATTATGATGTCGAGGTTTTTGATGTCACGCTTCTTGAGGCTGAGGTAGGGCGCTACGTAGACGACGCGGCTCACAACGAAAGCCTGCACCAGTTATCTTCTCGTATCCCTGATTTGCGCGTCGTTACCTTATCGATCATCCTGGCGACTTGCTCGCTCCCGAGCCGTAGTTTATGGAGGGTGGGAAGGTCGTTGCCGTTGTTATTTATGTACAGAGCCAGTATCTTGAGCGTCTGAACTTCTTTGATGGGTGGGTTGTCTATGCGGATGTTTATGGTGTTCTGATTCTTGCATTGACGGAAGACTATGAGTTCAGATTTTTCGGGTGAGCACGTTAGTCCACGCGCCCGTGGATAATTTTAAACTGTTTGGTTTGGTTGGTTTTATGGGGTTTAAGGTCCCAAAGCGACTAAGGCTATGAGAGACGCCGTAGTGGAGGGCTCCGGAAATTTCGACCACGTGGGGTTCTTTAACGTGCACTGACATCGCACAGTACACGGGCCTCTAAATTTCTCCTCCAAAGAAATTCAACCGCCGCGGCCGGGATCGAACTCGCGTCTTTCGGGTAAGCAGCCGAGCACCATAACCACTGAGCCACCGTGGCGGCGCGAATTATTAACTGTTGTCGCTGCTGTCTGTAGTTTTCTTCAATCATTTCCATGCTTCCCGACGTTGTCCAGTTAGTTATATCATCTGCGTACAGGGCGTGGCGTATGCCCTGTACCTGATTAAGAAGAGGTGGGAGATTTAGGAGTGCAATGTTCAAGAGAAGTGGGGATAGTACTGCCCCTTGCGGAGTGCCTCTCGTGCCCATCTTCATTTGCGCTGTGTGTTTTGTGCCGGTGCTGATGTTGACGGTTCTGCCCGTAAGGAAATCGCAGATGTATGAGTAGACTCGCTGTCCACAGTTCATGCTGTGGAGGTTGTTGAGGATTGTGGAGTGTTTGACATTGTCAAAGGCTCCCTTGAGGTCGAGTGTTAGAAGCGCTCGGTTACTGTTGGTGCGTGCGGGATCGGTGACTTCGCGTTTGATTTGCAGAAGCACATCATGGCTGGAAAAGCGTGCCCTGAACCCAAACATCGTGTGTGGCAGTAGCTCGTTGTTCTCAAGATAGTTGGAGAGACGGGTGTGGACAGCCTTTTCCATGAGTTTGCCTGCGCACGACGACTAGCACCGTCAGTACCTGACTTCTCTCAAGGGCCTAGGAAAAGTGGGAGAAAGAATACTTCGTAGACAATATATTAACACTCTACTGTGCCCGGCAGTACTCAAACATTTCGATCCTTCCTTCTCCGACTTGTGCTCTTTGTGTGGAGAGGTTGCTGACACCTTCCACGTGGTCTGGACAAGCCAGAAAAATCCTCCTATTCCATCCCTAACCAATTCCCCTACTCGAGAGGACTGGGAGGCTGCCCTGGTCGGCTGCCTCGACCTAACGGCCCAATAAGCCCTGGTTCAGCGAGCTCGTGAGGCGGTACCGACCAATGGGGTAACTGAATAAGAGACTCCAATTAGTATTGTAAGCGGAGTGGTCGACAGGAAGCTGCTTTCCCGTCACGCTCTATGTAAATATTAATAAATGCTTTTCATCATCCTTATCACGAAGGCCACCTTTGCTAAATCCCAGCATTTTATGAAAATAAAATGTCTCTCTCTCTCCCAGCGATGAAATAACTGCTTGACCTCAATGTGGTAGCAGTATTTCCGAATACACTCACCATTCCTTTTTCCACATTCCTGTTCCCAGCATTCCTCTTTGCACACGGCTTAGGTATTTTAGTCAAGTTAACGGCTAGCTTGAAACAGAGGTTTGGACCGATGAGGTATGCACCTTCAATTGCATGCTTTCCGAAAATACATTTTCTATTAAGTTCCGGTTGAGGTGCCCACCGAGATGCCGAGATTTGAGCTCTACTGCGGGCTATCCGTTTCATACAAGCCTACCCTTTCCTCAAAATCTTGTATTCGTGTATTATCCTACGTAAGCTGACTGAGGTTCGGGTTCTTTTCCTTTCTGCTTTCACTACCTCTTTTATACCGTTCTTTACAGCGTGGTTGAGGTGTCCACCGATATGCGAGACAGCAACTGCGCCATTTACTTTCCCCAAAAGCCAAATTTCACTTTTCATTCTGAGGAAGTTATGGGTTTCGTTTATGGGGGTATAAGGTACCAAAGCAACTCATACTATGGGGAACGCCGTTGTGAAGGACTCCGGAAATTTCGACCACCTGGATTTCATTAACGTTCGCTGACATCGCACAGTACATGGGCCTCTAGAATTTCGCCTGCATCGATATTCGACCGCCATCGCTGGGATCGAACTCGCGCCTTTCAGGTCAGTAGCAGAGCGCCATAACCACTAAGCCACCAAGGCGGCCCCCTTTTTTAGGTAATAAAAAGCACATAAGTGCTTCAGTTTTAAGTAGATTCTAGCGAGTTTGAGGTATCCGCGCACCTACTGAGCCGTTACTCTTGCTACTCAGAGGCGTTACAGAGATACCAAAGAACCTGAGGAGTGAGGCTAGATTTGCTTTCTGAGTAAAAAACTAGCAGAGAAAGTTAACCCTGCTTACGTGTGAAAATTCTGAAATCATCAATGCGCTGAGTAATGCTTCATTGCAGAATTACAATTAGTCACTGTCATGACTATGAGTCGAGGAGTTCCTAAGCGCAATTGGCACAAATATTATTTGCAAACTGCAACATGATGCTGCGCTGCGCAAGTGCTGATTCATTCGTCATGTCTGTGATAATGCGTCCTAGCTGCACGAACTCTGTAAAAACTCTGTACACCATACACTGTCATTTCTAAAATGCTCAGCCGTGATATACTGCGCACTGACTCTGAGTCCTGAGTAATGATCTTATCTGCGAGTCATGAGCATGCATACTTTGTACTAACTATACACCTTACATTACACTGCTTGTAAAATGTTGAGTTTATGACATATTGCGTACCGACTGTGAGTCATGAGTGCTGAACATAACTAGAAGTCGTGACAATGCATACTGTCACGTTGTAGTGACGGCAGTCCAGTGGTCAGGAAAACACCAGAAATACTTGCAAACGAAGCTCTTTATTTGGGCTGACTTGCGCCCGCAAAAGAACTGACTCACTCGGTGGCGGCGTAAGCAACAAGCGTGCTCGTCAATCGTCGAACTACGAATGCCCGCTGCTAGCGGCATCGTTCAATTTAAAGGCGGCAAGGAAACTTCCAGATCACAGGACAACATCATCTGCAGTAATCTAGAAAAACCTAGATGCAGCCTTTCATGGCTGCGATCAATCGAGATTAGTGTGGTCGCTTCTCGCGTCACGAACAAAAATGATAACAGCCCTTTCCTGCAGCCTTGAGCGTGAACGAACAAACACTACAATGATACGTGGCAATACTTTGTACTAATTACCCTTAGCAAAATGTAATGCGTTTAAAATATACGGTGGGCTATTTAAATTGTATTTCGAAAATATTTTGTGTTCGTGAATGCACTAAAAGTATGTAGGAAATACGTTCCTGAAGTTTCATGCTTGGTATTCGAAATATATTTTTAAAATGTGCCAAAAATACCTGACTTAAAGCATACTTCGAGCACTTTTCAAATACGGGAAAAAATATGTATGCAGTTTTAGCATCTTGTCACTGTATTAAAAGTGTATTTTCGAAAATATAGAATTAATTCCTCCAATGTATACTTCAATTCTAACAAACGGGCAGTTTTTTTTTTAACGTATTTGCACCACACTTCTAGCTGCCGTTGAACAGTCGAGTGCTCGAAATCGCGTTTCGGGAAATGGCATTTGCGTGTTTCATCGGGCTGGTGAATTACTACCATCAGCACCATCGGCACCAGGGTAAGGGCTGCTTTTCGTCGCTCGTTCGGACGTCCCGTCCTCTCACACGTGTCACACACGAACGAACGAACTCCTCAACGTCCTTGAAACAACTGGGCCAATAATACTCTGCCAATGGCCTGCACTTTGTTTTCGTGAATCCTAAGTGGCCCGACCAATGTTGATCTCTGGATGAAGTACGAGGTCTGTTAGAAAAGTATCCGACTTTATTTTTTTTTTGCGAACACCTGATGGATATGAAACAAACGCGCTTGCATCAGCTGACCTTGAACCTTCGTGCGCATGCACGAATTTTTTCCCGCCTGCCGATGGCGTCAGTCGCTGGGACGCAGCATTTGAGTGAGGCAGTGCGCAGTGCTCTCGTCGGTTTTTTATTGCAAGGAAAATGGCGGAGTGACAGGAGCAGCGCTACTGCATCAAATTTTGCCATAAGCTGGGCGACAGCCGAGTGGAAACCATTCGCAATATTCAGACGGCTTTCGGTGACGATGTTATGAGCAGCGATGTTATAAGCAGTAGTACAATTGATTTAAAGATGGCCGCACATCGGTGGAGAGCGAGCCACGATCCAATTGGCCACCAACATGCCGAAATGACCAGGTCATTGCCGAGCTGAACGCTGTGGTGATGCGGGACCGTTGGGTGACTATTCGAGAAATTGAGGAAGAGGTGGACATGAGCAATTTTCCCGCACATTCCATTATCACCGAAGATTTGGCAATGGAGAGAGTTGCGGCGAAATTCGTGCCGAAGCTACTCACGGTGGAGCAAAAGCAGCTTCGTGTTGAAGTCTCACAGGGCATGCTGGATTCCAAAAACAGTGACCCCGACTTCATCAACATCATAATCACTGGTGACGAGTCTTGGGTGTACGGGTACGACCCGGAAACTAGATCCCAGTCGTCACAGTAGAAGCATCCCACGTCACCAAGATCAAAGAAGGCCCGCCAAGTGCGCAGCAATGTAAAAGTGATGCTGACTGCTTTATTTGACGCCCTCTGTGTGGCAGACTACGAGTACGCACTCCACTGGGTCAAACAATGACCAAAGAGTACTACAGGGATGACCGCCGTTGCCTACGTGATGCTGTGCGGTGCAAGAAACCGGAGTTGAGGTCAAGAGGAAAGTGGCGCATCCATCACGACAATGCTCCTGCACATTCCTTGCACTTGATGCAGACTTTTTTGGCGAAAAACCACACTCCTGTAGTTCAACAGACTCCTTACTCTCCTGATATGGCCCCTGCAATTTCTGGCTGGTTCCCAAAATCAAGAGGCCATTGAACGGAGCGCGATTTCAAAGAAGGAAGAACATTATGGCTGCAACGACAGCTGAGCTAAACTCCATTCTGAAAGGGGCCTTTTCGGAATACTTCCCACAATGGTACCACCGCTGGGAGAAGTGTGTGGAGTTCCAAGTAGACTACTTTGAAGGTGACTAGGTTTGCAACGCTCCAGTTTTGCAAGTTTTTTTTCTGCGGCCAAAGGTAAGATACTTTTCTAACAGACCTCGTATGTTCTGTTTGAATTGAAACACCCTCAAGGAGAACCTTGAGCTGGCGTTCTGTACCACCGGGCTGTGAAGACTCTGCAAGATGACCTCACAGACCAGTTTATTTCATCATATTGTCACGTCGGTTTAAGACGCGCTAAGGCTCAAGGCAGTTTGGAAGGCTCCCAAGAACGTCCGGTGCCGAGTCCGACGGTGGCGAACTTCGTCCTTTTCACTTAATGTCCTCACGTCGTCGTCTTCAGTAGCGCTAGCGTCGTTAGCCCCCCCGTTCGAAAAGCATCGTCCCGATGCTAAAAGGAAACCAGCGTCAGAGGGAGTGTCACGGTGTCCTTGCGTGATACGGTTTCAGGCGAACGACGTGGACCACCTCGGGGCGCGCGTCGCGTCGTGAGCGTGGCGTTGGATCAGGAATGACTTCATAGTTGAGATCGCCGATGCTCCGCAGGACTTGGTAGTGGCCGAAGTAACGACGTAAGAGCTTGTCGCTGAGTCCGCGACGTCGGATTGGGGACCAAACCCAGACAAGGTCGCCTGGGAAATATTCGACCGCCCGTCTCCGCAGGTTGTACCGTCGGGCATCTTGGTCCTGCTGAGCGCGAATTCGCACCCGGGCTAGTTGACGAGCATCCTCGGCACGCTGTAAAAAGTGGGCAACGTCGGCATTTGGGTGGTCGTCGACGTGGGGAAGCATAGCGTCGAGTGTTGTGGTCACCTGTCGTCCATAGACGAGACTGAACGGTGTCATGTTGGTTGTTTCCTGGACGGCGGTATTATAGGCGAACGTGACATAAGGCAGGACTTCATCCCACGTTTTGTGCTCCACGTCAACGTACATCGAAAGCATATCCGCGAGAGTCTTGTTCGGACGTTCGGTCAGGCCGTTCGTCTGGGGGTGGTATGAGGTCGACCTGCAGTGGCTCGTGTGGCTGAAAGCAAGGATATGCTGCATGAGCTCAGCAGTAAAGGCAGCTCCTCGGTCAGTAATGAGAACCCGGGGTGCGCCGTGGCGCAGGACGATCTGAAGCACAAAAAATTTGGCCACATCGATAGCGGTTCCACTCGAAAGAGCGGCTGTCTCCGCGTAACGCGTGAGATAGTCTGTGGCGACTATTATCCACCGCTTTCCGGAGTTTGATATGGGGAATGGGCCAAGCAAGTCCATCCCGATTTGTTGGAATGGTCGGGACGGCGGGTCAATGGGCTTGAGGAAGCCGGCGGGCTTGGCAGGAGGAACCTTGCGGCGCTGACAGTCACGACAAGAGCGAACGTAATGCGTAACGTCATGTCCAAGGCGAGGCCAGTAGTATTTTTCGCGAATCTTGGCTTGCGTTCTAGTGACGCCAAGGTGGCCGGACGCAGGTTTGTCGTGGCAGGCATTCAAAATTTCGAGGCGTAGGTTCTCGTGCACGACGAGCAAGTACTCACGACTGTTAGAAGAAAAGTTCTTTTTGTAGAGTACGCCGTCACGCAGGCAGAGGGAAGACGAAGCTCGCCGGAAGGCGGCAGGTACTCTGCCACTGGCACCTTCAAGGTAATCAATGACGTCTCGAAGGTCCGGGTCGGCGCGTTGTTGTTCAGAAAAGTCGGTAGAGTTTAGGGCGGTCACAAAGGCATCGTCGTCCGCAACGTCGTCACGAGCTGGTTGTGCAGGGGCACGGGAAAGGCAGTCGGCGTCCAAGTGCTTGTGGCCGGATTTGTAGGTTACAGAAATGTCGTATTCCTGCAGTCGGAGACTCCATCGTGCAAGGCGCCCTGAAGGATCCTTTATGTTGGCCAGCCAACAAAGTGCGTGATGGTCGGTCACTACTTTGAAAGGTCGACCGTAAAGGTATGGTCGAAACTTGGAAATTGCCCACACGATGGCGAGGCATTCTTTTTCGGTGGCAGAGTAGTTTGCTTCGGCCTTAGACAGTGCACGACTTGCGTAGGCAATTACACGATGTTGATTTTTCTGGACCTGAACTAGGACTGCACCCAAACCAACATTGCTAGCGTCGGTGTGTACCTCAGTGTCAGCATATTCATCAAAGTGCGCCAGAATGGGCGGTGACTGTAAGCGGCGTTGAAGCTCTAGGATCGCCTGTTGTTGCGGCGCTTCCCACTGGAACTGGACATCGGCCTTGGTCAGGTAAGTAAGGGGCGCAGCGATTTTAGAGAAGTTTTTCACAAAGCGGCAATAATACGCACATAGTCCAAGGAAACGCCGAACTTCTTTCTGATCGCGTGGCGGCGGGAAGTTCGCGATGGCGACGGTTTGTTCAGGGTCCGGGAGGACCCCTTCTTGGTTCACAAGGTGACCCAAAAACTTCAACTCCTCGTAACCGAAGTGACACTTCTCGGCTTTTAGAGTGAGTCCAGAGGATTTTATGGCCTGCAGCACCGCCTCGAGGCGACGAAGGTGCTCGTCAAAAGTTGGGGCGAATACGATCACATCGTCCAGGTATACGAGGCAAGTGTGCCATTTCAGGTCCACGAGTACTGTGTCCATAAGCCTCTGAAAGGTCGCTGGGGCGGAGCAAAGACCAAATGGCATGACCTGGAACTCATACAACCCGTTTGGAGTGATGAATGCCGTCTTCTCGCGGTCCCTCTCGTCTACCTCTATTTGCCAGTACCCAGACTTCAGATCCATGGAGGAGAAATACTTGGCGTTGCATAAACGATGCAAAGCGTCGTCGATTCTGGGCAAAGGGTAAACGTCCTTTTTAGTGATGTTATTCAGTCGCCGGTAATCAACGCAGAACCGCAATGTTCCGTCCTTTTTCTTTACGAGCACGACAGGTGCGGCCCAGGGGCTCCAAGACGGTCGAATGACGTCGTTATCAAGCATTTCCTTTACTTGCGTGCTGATGGCAGCGCGTTCTCTAGGGGAAACACGGTAGGGTGACTGTCGCAGTGGCGGCGCCGTGTCGTCCGTAATAATCCGATGTTTAGCACGGTGTGTCCTGCCGACGCGCGGAGACGACGCAAATGTGTGTCTGTAGCGATTGAGCAGGTCACGCAGCATGCCTTGTTGTTGTTGCGGCAATGTCTGGTTAATGTCGTACTTGACGTCGACTATGTCCTCTGGATCCGGTCGTGAAACACGAGTCAGGCTTTGTGCGCACTTGGTATCAGTGACGGCATCGATGTAAGCGACAGTCGTCCCCTTGTTCAGGTGCTGGTGCTCATTGCTGAAATTAGACAGGAGTACAACTTTGCCGTCTTCTAGAAACACGACCGCCCGAGGTACTGGAATACCGCGGTCGAGAAGCAAAAGTTGTTTACCCTCGACTATACCTTCAGTGTCTCGAATGGTATGCGAACCGACAGTCACCAGGATACTGGAGCGGGGAGGCACGGTCACTTGCTCGTCAAGAATATGGAGCGCCGACGGGAGGGCATCTGTGGTGTCAATGGCATTCGCTGTCGAAAACTGGACGGACTGGGACTGCAGGTCGATGATGGCTCCGCTGTCCGTTAGGAAGTCCATACCCAGGAGAACATCACGAGAGCAATCAGCAAGGACAACAAACTTTGCAGGGAACGTTTGCCCTTGTACCGTGACCCTAGCCGTACACATTCCTATCGGCCTAATCAAATGTCCCCCAGCGGTACGTAACTGCGGGCCGTCCCAAGCTGTCATAACCTTTTTGAGCACAGCGGCGATTTGTCTACTGAGCATAGAATAATCGGCATCAGTGTCAACTAAAGTAGTTACGGCTGTGCCGTCTACTGAAACGTCTAAATCGGCCGGTGCTGGCGTCTTGCGGTACAGTCGAGGAGTCCGATCGCGGCTTTGGTGCGTCGAAGGGATGCGGCGTTGAAGAGAAGCGTCGTGGTTACGAAGAAGTGCGGCGGGTTGTCGGCTTGTCTTAACATGCTGTCGTTCGTGGGTCGTCGAGGACGGTGTGTTGCACGGCATTGGCGATGTGTCTGGCGGCGTTGGAGGGTCTTGTTCTTGTCGTCGAGCAGCCGCACCTCCAGAGGCTGCCGCGTCTAGTTTCCCCTACGGGGACTTCTAGACTGGCCCTGGTCGCTGGGTCCCGGAGAACTGTAGCGGCGCGGAGATGGTGATCGCGACATGCGACGCTGGCCGGAGTCCGCATGAGAGATGTAATCTGCGATCTCCCTTGGTCGCTCTCCAGGCAGCGGACGGGGAGCACCGAAGGGGAACCCTCGAAGACCCATCTCCTTGTATGGACAGCGGCGCCAGATGCGCCCAGGTGCCCCGCAATGGTAGCACAACGGTCGATGGTCCGGGGTTCTCCAGACGTCAGTTCTGCGACGCCTAGGTCGCTGGACAATGTTCGACTGGGAAAGTGGAAGCTGAGGAGCGGCTGGCGTAGGTGCTTCATATCGTTGGGTCGAGGCCGGAAGGAAACGACTTGCGGCGGCAGCATAACTCAATGTTTGTGGCGGCGGTGGAGTGGCTGCCGGAAGCTGCGACGTACCTAATGCTTGTTCGACCTCTTCGCGAATGACATCTGTAAATGACGCAATCTGCGGCTGAGGAGGGGTGTGCTGCAAAGCCTTCGCCACCTCTTCCCTTACAATGGCTCGAATGACCTCATGCAGCGATTCTCCTGAGGTCATGGATGTTCCCTCAGTAAGGGTGCAGAGCATCGATACGTTAGTGCGCTCGTACTGTCGTGCCCGCATGTCGAGTGATTTCTCAATGGACATTGCTTCCTTGACGAAGTCGTTTACTGTTGCGGGTGGACTCCGAACCAGGCCTGCGAAAAGCTGCTCCTTTACACCGTTCATCAGCAATCGCACCTTCTTCTCCTCCGGCATGCTCGGGTCTGCGCGACGGAAGAGGCGTGTCAGCTCTTCCACGTACACCATTACACTTTCGTTCGGAAGTTGGATGCGATTCTGCAGAAGAAGGTCGGCCTTCTCCTTGCGAAACGTACTGGTGAACGCCTGGAGAAATTCTGCTTTGAATGTCTCCCATGTTTGGAGGCAAGATTCATGGTTTACGTACCATGTCCTTGCAGAGTCTTCCAGAGCAAAATAGACATGACGCATCTTTGAGTCCCCGTCCCAAGAATTGAATGTGGCCACCCGGTCGAACTGGTCGAGCCAGTCCTCGGCGTCCTCATGGGGTAGGCCATGGAAACGCGGCGGATCCCGTTGGTGGTGGAGAAGGACTGGCGCAGTTGATGCTGGAGGATTCATTGCAGCAACGCCGGCACTCCTTGTTGACTTGTGGTCGGGGGGCAGCCCGAACTCGGGAGATAGGCCTTGTAGTCGGCGGCTGCTCTGGTGAACGGGCGTGTCTACCGGGGGTGGTCGACCTCTGCTGGAATCGCGGCTTGGTGGGGGCGTCCGGTACATGAAAGATGTACCCAGCAGCTCCACCAGATGTCACGTCGGTTTAAGACGCGCTAACGCTCAAGGCAGTTTGGAAGGCTCCCGAGAACGTCCGGTTCCGAGTCCGTTGTTGTTGTTGTAGCCTACGACAGAATGGCACATACCCACTCTGGGGGATCGGCCAAGAATCGGGTGGAAAAGGTTGGTATTCACCTGTACGTAGTAAAGGCAAAAGGAAAGCACACGGGAGAGGAACACCGGGGGAGTCTACCACAAGAAGGGCACGGAGAGGATGAAAAAAAAAGAAAAAAAATCAACAAAACTGAAAACAAATAATAAGAATAATAATAATCATAATATATATATATATATATATATATATATATATATATATATATATATATATATATATATATAGGAGATTGGATTGGAGAGAGAGAGAAAGAGAGAAAAGAGAATAATTCGAAGAAAAAAAAAATGAAGCATAAAAAGAAAATACTGAAAGCGTTAGCAAGGTAGTCGATGAGATTCCAGCAAGAAATTTTGAACAGCATCACAAACAGACCTGTGGCTGAACCCAAGTGTGGTGGCACCAAATGATAGCAAGTGTGGGCTGCTCAAACTGAGGCCAAGTTGCTGTAAGGGCAACTCCAGCAGTCTTCTTCTCAAAGAGGTGAAACGACGACAATGGAGCCAAAAATGATCGATAGATTCAGGCTCACGGCAAAATGCACAGAGGGGAGATAGCGCCAAACCAGATCTGTGCAGATAGAAATTTAGAGGGGGGATGCGGCAGCGCAACCTCGTCAGAGATACTTCTAGCTGCCGAGATGGACAAATTTTCCTGCTCCATGAATATTTCAGATGCTGATATTCCACCGATGTTAAAAGTGTTGTGTCTTGCACGCTTAATAACGCTCGACGCCGGAACCTAGATGCTGTGATATACGCTGTAGCCGGGATGATGGGCAACACAGGGCCGCCTAGGGAAGCCTTTGCAAGGTTATCCGCGATCTCATTGACAGTTACGCTGCTGTGGCCGGGAACCCATATCAAGTGAACAAGGCTCAAATGCGAAGGAAGAAGCGATAAAAAAGTGCTTAAAGTGGGACAGTCAACATGCGACGCGAGGGATGAACACAAAGATAAAGAATCGGTAATGACTGCCACTGCAGAAATAGAAGGATCAAGCTTGCGCAGAGCAAGAACTACTGCCAGAAACTCAGCTTGAAAAATAGGGGTGTAATCCGGAAGGCGCAGCGAAAAGGACCAGTCTAAACTCGGACAGTAAATTCCCACCCCTGCCTTTTCGTTGCACTGAGAGGCATCGGTTGCTATTGCAATTTTTGTAGGTAGGGACCTTAAATGATCCTCTAATAGACCATTTAAAATATGGGGTGGTAAAAGTTTCGCGTTTTGAGGAAAAATGTTGTCGAAAACAATGTGGACAGAGGACCCACTGCTTAATGCTGGAAGGATGTTGTAAATCTGCACGTTTAAAGGCTCAAGCAGCCTTTGCACGAACACAACCTGTGGGGTATGAAAACGAGGCCAGTGGACACCAAAAAAGGAGGTCGGCTGGCAACAGAAAATGCTTTGCGAACGGTGAAAATGGGATTCAAAAATTTTGAAAGAAAATTGAAAGAAAATTTTGAAAGAAAGAACAGTTAGAAAGTGAAATCGGGTTAACAGAGGAGGAATGCGGGCCTCAAGGTACAGCACATTGGTAGCCACGAATTTGGGGACGCCAAGGCACATCCGAAGCACCTCCCTCTCCAAAAGGATGAGAGGACGAAGTTTGTATGAAGCCGAGCCTGAAAACAACACAGAGCCAAATTCTAAAATTGGCCTAACATACAATACGTAAATCATTAGGAGCGTATCCCTGCGCATGCCGTACCTGTGACTACATAACCTCCGTAACATGCCTGCGGCACGAGTCCCTTTTACAGCAACATGGTCAATGTGAGGCCGCCAGGTGAGTTTGTCGTCATAAATGACGCCCAGGTATTTTAGGGATTGAACTTGAGGAATTGGTTGAAATTTGCATGAAAGAGAGAGCACGACAGGATCCTGTAGAGGAAAAACAAGGACAGCACACTTGTTAACATTTAATGAGAGGTGTAAACTGCTCAACCAGAGCTCCAGAGAACTCAAATATGATTGCAACTGATCATAGAGGGAATGTATATCAGGCGCAGCCGCAAAAAATGCTATGTCGTCCGCATAGACGTAAGTGCGAACATGGTGGTGGAGAGGAATGGAGCTCATGAGAATATTGAACAGCACAGGCGAAAGGACAGCTCCCTGCGGAACACCTCTCGTCTGTTTGTACCTCTCGGATTTTACCCCATTATGGACGCAGAAGAATTCCCTGTTATAGAGAAACGCAGATATCCAAGCAACTAAATATTCCGGAAACTGGAGGGACTGTAACCTGTGTATTAGGATGGAATGCTCTACACTGTCATAAGCTTTAGAGACGTCGAGCGTAACCAAAGCAGCATACAGGCGTTGACGACGAGCTAGAAGAATACGACTCTCAAGATCTACATGTGCATGCCATATCGAACATCGCGGCCGGAAGCCGAGTTGACACGGGCTGAGAATAGTTCTGCGGTCCACAAAGGCAGAAACCCGCATAAGTAACACCCTTTCTATTAATTTTACCACGTTTGATGTTAGTGAAATAGGCCTAATATTTTCCAATTCATAGCCTCCGCCCTGGTTTTTAAGTAAAGGGATCACCTTGGCCAGCTTCCACTCAGAAGGGATCCAAGCGAGTTTGATAGAATAGTTGACCAGGTGTAACAAAGAGTTCGGAGACGCCTCAAATAGAATCTTGAGCATCTTTGAAGTAACACCATCAGGACCGGGAGCAGAAGCTGGTAATCTTTGAACAACTTGAGAAAGCTCCGAAAGAGTGACTTTAGTGAAATAATTATCTGGCGACCTGTGCGCAAACAACATGGGACGCAAAGGAAATAGAGACGAGAACCGCTTATGCAAGCCCGCGGCAATTGATTCAACCACCTCGATAGCTTCCTTTGGAGACATAACTAATGACTGTAAATCACGAGAAGGCAGGACCTGTTTCCTGGACCGTAAAAAGCCAAATAATGCCCGTCGGTTGCCTGACTTTGAAAGAAAATCAAAATGTTCAGAGTCATATTTCTCTTTCGCACGAGAAACTGTGCGTTTAAAGATGGCTGCTATGAATTTATAATCTTTCCAGTTATTTGGGCATTGGTTATAAAGAAGCTTTTTCCATGCTGCCTTCCTCCGCCTGTAATCCCTCGTACAGTCCGCGTTCCACCAATGATTAGAGGAATTCCCATTTGAGGGCCGCACCAGGAACTCCGACTTTTTCCGGCAATCCTCTAAAGCCAGGCATATGCTTGTTGACTGGTGATCTTCGGCGATGTTAGAAACTGACGCGAGGGCAGAGCGCAACATCGTCTCAAATTTGTCATAATTTACATGCGACCGCAACGGACGAGCCGCAGGAGTTACACGACATAAGATATCAAAACGAACCGGTATATGGTCACTTGAGGAGCCGCAATCAACAGTCGACCAATTCATTATGCCAATTCCAGGACTGGTGAATGTAAGATCTAAAACAGATTTAGACTGAGCGCAAAGGTAAGTGGCTGATCCAGAATTTGAACACGTAAGGCTGTTATCAGAAACCCAGTCCCAAAGGCGCTTCCCACATAGATTTGTGCGGTAGCCCCAAGACACATGGTGTGAATTGAAATCGCCAGCCAAGAGAAGTGGGTTTCCACAGCTAGCGAGAAGCGAATCTAGAGGTCTAGTATCCTGGACTCCATAGGGAAAATAAACATTTACTAAGGAAAATGGGGAGCACCCAGGAAGAAGAAAGTCTAATGCCAAAATCTCACAGTCAGGGGACATTAGCTGAAAAGATACCTTAGCCTTGTGGCAAAGTTTTGAAGAAACTAACGTAAGCAAACCCCCTCCTCGTGACTGGCAATCTAGACGAAATGAACGATAATTTTTAAAGTGAAAATGTTTGTCGGCTGAAAGCCACGTTTCTTGAAGAATAATGATATCCGGATTAATCTGGGAGAAATACAGTGTAAATCTGTTTTAGCTGTAAGAATAGAGCGACAGTTCCACTGTAAAATTCGCAACGACGCTATGGTTTCGAAAGCAGAGCAGCAGCAACTGCCTGCTCTAAAATGGTGTCCTTCGGCATATTGCCAAGCTGCTTCTTCTGTGATTTGGATTGTGAACGAGAAGAAGATGAAGGAGATATCGGGGACCCGCTACGCTTTAGGACCCGCACGTCAGCCTCCATCATCTCGGAATCAGAGATAACTCCAGCGTCACTGGAAGTACCCGAGGTAAGAACAGTGTTGGGTGCAGAAGTTTGTTCCTGGGGCTGAGATGTTGCAGATAGAGAAGAACGTACAAGAGCAGGGGTAATTACATTCGATAGAGAAGCCAAACTGGTCTGCATAGCATTAGTGAGCTGGGAAGCGAGGACGTTGGTGAGGCATTCCGAAACACTTGCTGCAATTTTCTCTACCATTTTTGTCATGGACGCTTCCACAGCAGACGCAATTGCCTGAGTCAGCGTTGAGTCTAAAGTCATGCCCTGACGAGCGGTCACCCCTGCATACCCGTAGGCCCGTTCCTTAATTTCCTGTATAGCTTCTCGGCGCGAACATCGTTTCCGGTCTATAACCTCCAGGATCTGAATTTCCTGCGCACGAGAGGGGCAGTTGGAAGAATTAGCAGCATGGGCGCCACCGCAAAGGCAGCACTTCTCGTTGTGCTCAGAGCAAGTGCTCGTAGCGTGATCCTCTCCACAGTGACAGCAGCGCAAGGTAGATTTACAACCGCCGGCGCTATGGCCATAGCGCCAGCAGTTGGAGCACTGTAGAGGCCTAGACGACAACTGGTCAACCCGAAAAATTAGAGGCCAGGCCTTTATTTCACTGGGGCAAGACGTGCCGGCAAAGGTGGCAATTACCGACTCAGTGGGTACCCGCATGTTGCCAACATCACGGTTACAGCGGTGCACAGCAACAACACCTGCGGCGGACAGCAGATCAAGGGTCTCAACTGGAGACAGCGAAGAGTCGACGCCTCGGACAATGCCCTTCGTGCAAGCCAGATGAGGCGGAATAAAAGAGCTTACCCGGAGAGATGCGAAAGACGAGGTAGCTAGAAGATCTCTGACGCAGGCAAGGTCTGAGGACCTGCAGAGAATACCGCCGCGTCCAAACTGGCGGACCTCACTGATGGCTTCATAATGAGAAGTGGCTGACTGGAGCGCAGCCCGAACAATTCCAGGATTAGTCATCTTGATGGCGCCACCATCCTTAGGCACCAGCGCAACCGGGATGCTGCCGACGCCACTGCGCAAAAAAGCCTCCAAGGGCAAGACATCAGGGGAAAGGGATGCCGACCAGGAGGAGCTCCCCTGGCCGGGAGACTGGGTAGACATACCCCGGGCTTACGGCCTCACCGTGTGCTTGATGCCCACAAAACGACAAGGACAAAGGCTCAGGGAGAAAAACAAAACCTCAACCAACCACCCGAAACTCAACCGATCGTTCCCCAGCGGGCAACGAAGGTGCACCACCGAGTCCGACGGTGGCGAACTTCGTCCTTTTTACTTAATGTCCTCACGTCGTCATCTTCAGTAGCGCTAGCGTTAATATTCCTGGGTGGGCCATGTGCGTTTGTGCATTTACGTGTGCCGCGCGCTGTGGTTGTCTTGTCACTACCTGATACTTGTGTTGCACTATTTGTGTTAATATACAAGACTGACCCAGCCATAAGATGGCAGAGCTTGTTCAACCGCCGCAGCGCTCTACCGTGGCGTTTATATATATAGCATCTCCAGATCGCCGGCGCGCGTCTCACTCGGCTCGCCCAGAACGTAACAACTCCTCTCCCTTTTAGGAGGGCACCACATAAACTGAACAAGTTCTTCGCTGTTATTCCAACAGCTGTGAAGAGCTCCCCACAGTCGTAAGTCGACAATAACGCAGTTCGTGAGTGCAACACGCACCGCTGCTCCATATAACAGTCATGACGACCAGTTCGGCGCTGTTGAAATCCTGCTTCCGAGATCTGTTGCGGTGGAGTCCACAGACGGGAGCACCAGCACAGCACAGCAGCACACCGTTCCGAGGTCTGGCGGTGGAGTTTGACTCTCCAGGAATATGCTTTTGTGGTAAAGCATAAGAGAGGTAAACTTCATGCGAACGCAGACTTCTTAAGTCGGGCGCACGAATAAGTACGCCATCTAGAGTTCGTTTCTTTTGGCTCAACTGCATCACTGTACACAGTCTCATCAGACAATCATTCATGCTTATTCCTCTTTTCAAATGTTCGCTACTAGTATTTTTTTTTAGGGCAAAAATCTGGTTGCATTTAGGAAGACTTTCGGGCACTCACGAACTTCGTTATTGACGACTTGCGACTGTGGGGGAGCTCTTCACAGCTGTTGGCACAACAGCGAAGAACTTGTTCAGTTTATGTGGTTCCCTCCTAAAAGGGGAAGGAGTTGTTACGTTCTGGGCAAGCCGAGTGAGACGCGCGCCGGCGTTCTGGGCCAGCCGAGTGAGACGCGCGCCGGCGTTCTGAACCAGCCGAGTGGGACGCGTGCCAGCGTTCTAGGCGAGCCGAGTGGGACGCGCGCCGGCGTTCTGGGGATGCTATATAAACGCCACGGCAGAGCGCTGTCCTCGCTTCGGCGAGCACGGCTTCGGCCGCTTATCTGATTTTTTCAGCAGCGTCCGCTCCGGCGGACGCAGTTGTTGCTGCGACGCGCGTCTTTTCTTGCCTTTTTCTCTTTCCTCTGATCTCTTGCCTCTCCTCTATCTGCACGTGGCAGCGGTGGTGGCTTGTCTAGAGCCAGTAGCAGGCCCGTGCAATTTCCTTTTCATCCTTCTTTGTCACAACAACAACAACGCTGCGCCGCTCTTTCCTGCCCGTCTGCCGAGTTGGAATTAAGGCGTTCCAGACAACCTTCGGTGTCGGCACTAACTCTTCCTTCGTCGAATCGCCCGAAACGTAACACCACAAAGACAAAGTGGTCCTGACCTTGGAACTTAAATTCACATTCGAGAACTTCAAACATAAAGTAATCGGGGTTCGCCTCAGTCACATATGTCGTTCTGTGTTTCTGTGTCTGCGTCCTTCGGCTGGTTTTCTCTTTAAGAACTATGTACTAACTAGACCAGATCTCTACCCTACTGTCCACAAAACATTCCATTACATAAGGCGATTTCTTACAGACCGCCAAGCTTATATACGCAAACAAAATGCGGAACACAGAACACACATCATCGGCTCGAGGGCAACGCCTCAAGGCACGGTCCTGTCTCCTTACCTCTTCAGTTTAGCAATGCTTCATCTTGCCTTCAAATTGACTTCTCTGCCCGATATACATCACGCTCTTTACGCGAATGGTATTATAATATGATCCACGCAAGGCACCCTGGGCCACATGAAATCCTGCCAGCAAGCAGTGGCGACCCTATTTATAGTCCACGACTATGCGACCTACTGCGACTTCAGTGCGTCTTAGCTAAACCTGAATTCATGCACGTACATACGTCCTTGTCTTCGGGACACAGCTCCGCTTGGCAATAGTTTCCCCACTGCCTCGGCGCAGTATCTGTCTCACATACCGGTGAACGCCCGATCCATGCCGTAAGAAAAAGGATAAAGGAGGGATTGAGTGAAGAAAGAGGTGCCGTAGTGGAGAGCTCAGAATAATTTTGAACAGTCGGGGATCTTTAACGGCCACTGACATGGCACAGCAGATGGGCGCCTTCGTTTCACCTCCACCGAAAAGCGGCCGCTGCGGTCGGGATCGTACCCGGATATTCCGGAACAGTAGCGAAATGGCCTAACCACTGAGAGGGGTTCTCCGTACTTGGCCTCCCTACAGAGCAGGGGTAGGTTTTAAAGCGAAAGCTTTACTAGTATAGCAGCACCGATTTCACTGTGGCTACACGAATGACTTGAACGCGAGGAGTGGAGGTGGGTAAGGAACCACGTGACGTAGCACGTGACTCGGACTATCTTAAGCCGCGCGTTGTGCAGTCGCCGCAGCCGCTGTGCGCTGTCAGTGTCTCGCTATGTACAAAGCAATTCAGCCGGAGCCGACGTCCTCACAGGGGTACCTGCAGATGTCGGACTGAGACAGATGATGCAGTCGACATTGCCAACCGTGCGAAGGGTTTAGCCATCGATAGGGTGTGCGAATGCGCTAAATAGGCAGCCGAAAACGATGAAGAGCGGGAGCTTCGGAAGCAAAGGAAAGGCTCATAGCTGACCCCTTGGGGCAGTGAATATGTTGTGGCAACGTTGTGGCAGAAAGAATCACTGAGGCTATAGACCGTCGGCGTTCATTGTGGCATTGGCGGTGGCATCGGCAACGTTTTCGACTACGATCATTTTGAGGAAAGGAAGGATGCATAACTGGCTCCCTGGTTCAGTGGATTCCACAGTCGGGCTTCCGTGTACACGGGGAAGGTGCTGGTGGTGGCGATAGGATAGGATAGGAAAACTTTTATTGTCCAACAGAAAGAGGGTAGCCAGAGGGCTACCCGCCTAGACGACGGCCGAAAGGTCTTGACTCTCGGCGGCGGCTTCGGCCAGTTGGACGAGTTGTAACTGAGTCGCCGGGTCGGAGCTCAGTAGCAAGGTCTCCCATTGATCTTTTGTGTTTATGCCTTGTCCCTCCCGGGGAGCATGAGGACATTCCCATAGTATGTGGTCCAAGGTGGCCCTAAGTTCACAGTTTGCGCATTTTTCTGAAAATTGCCCTGGGTACATAAGACTCCAGAGGGCCGGGTTTGGAAAGGTGTAAGTTTGTAACCGGCGCCAGTTGATGGCTTGGTATCTGGACAAGGATCTATCCGCTGGAGGAAGTGTAGCTCGTTGCAAACGATAGTGTTGTGTAATTTCTCTGTAGGTCACCATGCGATCCCTGTCTGTAAAGACCACCTCGCTCGGGTCCGCCCGGAAAGAAAAGCCTCGGGCGAAGTCGTGGGCCGTCTCATTACCAGGCAGGGATGCATGTGCTGGTGTCCAGGCTAGTGTAATTTTCCGGTCTATTACATGACGGCTTAGAATTGTATTCGTTAGAGGGGAGACCCGGCCCCTGCTGAAATTTAGTATGGCAACTTTGGAGTCACTGATGATGTATCTCGCTTAGTGCCTACACAGGCCAGTGCTATGGCAGCTTCCTCTGCAGTCTCTGGGTTAGCCAAGAGTATGGAGGCACTTATTTTGAGGAGTTGTTTATTATTGACGACCGCGACGGTCATCGTGTTCTTACCATACTCAGCGGCATCCACGTAGACCACGTTCTCGTCTTTGTAGGAGCGGAAGCGTTTCTCTAGCGCCTCTGCCCGCTTGGCCCGGCGCACTAAGTGATGAATAGGATGCATATTCCTGGGTAATGGGGGTACAACTATATTGTCTCGAATTTTTCCGAGCATGTCAACTTTGGCGGTTGTTCTGTTATCTCGGCTCAGATTGAGTTTTTCTAGAATGGCCCTGCCGGTTGTGGTCCCGGCTAAGCGTTCGATGTGGGACGTTCTCACTGCTTCCGTAATTTCTTCCAGGGTATTATGCATTCCTAGCTCTAGAAGGCGGTGAGTGGATGTACGGATGGGAAATCTTAGAGCTTGTTTCGTGCATCGCCTGATAATTCCATTTATCTTTTCCTTTTCAGAAACTTTAAGATCATGGAAGGGGGCAGCATACGAGATACGGCTTACTACGAACGCCTGTACCAGCCGTAGGAGATTCTGCTCTTTCATGCCGTGTCTTCTGTTGGCAATCCGCTGTATGAGCCGCGTAGTTTGTTGCGCGCAGTTTTCCATCTTAGTTATTGCATCACCGTTATACCCGTTGCTTTGTATAATCATTCCTAAAATTCTGATTTTTTCAACATCAGGAATCTCCGCCCCTTGTGTTTGTAATTTGATGTTAGGGATGGTTCTAGTTTGTCTTTGATGCAGAGGTCGATAAAAAAGAAGTTCAGATTTCTGCGGCGAGCATTGCAAGCCCCTACGGCTGACTTAGTTTTCGACCTCATTTATGGCCTTCTGTAGCGTACTTTTGATGTGCGCGTCGTGTCCACGGGTCATCCACATGGTGATATCGTCCGCTTACATGCAGAAATTCAAGCCATCTATCCCCTCCAGTCTCTTCGGGAGCCGTATCATGGCCACGTTGAAGAGAAGAGGGGAAAGTACCGAACCCTGAGGGGTGCCTATGCTGCATAAGTGTATGTCTTGAGACTGACTTTCACCAAAGTGGATGCGCGCTATCCTGCCCGAAAGGAAATTGGCAATGTAGTTGTATGTGCGCTCCCCGACGTTTAAAAGAGCCAGGTTTTCTAGTATCGCCACGTGTTTTACATTATCGAAAGCTTTAGTGAGATCAAGTCCCACTATTACTTTCGCATCCAGCGACTTAGTGTCTAATATGTCATGTTTGAGCTGTATCATGACATCTTGCGTGGACAAATGCGATCTAAAACCTATCATCGAATGGGGGTATAAGTCGTTGTCTTCCATGAAATTGTTTAGTCGCGTTTGTATGACATGTTCCATAAGTTTTCCAACGCAAGATGTGAGGGATATAGGCCCTAGATTTTCCAGATTGAGCGGTTTCCCTGAAGTTCAGAAGTGCAAGATGCCGGGCTAGTTGGTAATCCATGATGAAATAACAGCGCAAGGAACGGGACGAAAACACGAAGGAAGAAGACACAGCGCCCGTGTCTGTGTCTTCTTCCTTCGTGTTTTCGTCCCGTTCCTTGCGCTGTTATTTCATCATAGTTTCCCTGGCTTAAGTATGAAAATTACCTTAGCGGTTTTCCATTGTTTGGGAATCTCACCCTTCTCCCTGCATTCTTGCATAAAATTGGTCAGCGCCGTTATAGATTTGTCGTCTAGGTTTCTAAGCATTTTGTTGGTTACACCATCGGGTCCGGGGGCTGATTTGGTTTTCAGTTTTAGTACTTCTGCTCGAACCTCGAATTCGTGAATAGGGGCGTATAGTTCGCTGTTGGATTTACCCTCATAGCGCGGTAAGGAAGTTTTGGTGGCGGAGCCTATATATCTACAACGAATTGCATCGAGGAGTTCCTGTTCCGAACCTTCAAATTTATAACCTAATTTCTGTAAATTTTGTCGCTGTGTTAATTTACTACCTTCTGGATCGAGGAGGTGCAGAAGGAAGGCTTTGATGCCTCATCATTGTCGATAGAAGGTTGTCAGCAGGGGTGTCACGCTTTTCTAGCCAAACCAGAAAAACATCTTTGTGCACGGTGGTATTCGAACCACCATCCTTCTGTTCCGAAGCCCAGCGTGCTAATGGCTACGCTACTTCCTGCCAACCCATGTGTAGTTTTCCTTGCCCACAACGTTGGAGAGTGTTTGCAGAAAGGCGTTCAGTCAGATGGATGCCACCAAATGCAAAAGAATTTGGCCTCACCGCACTTTAGGTCCTAAAAGTGCCCCCCTGAATTTTTTAGAAGGGACAGGAGGTATGTTTGCATCAGCCTGTAAGGGACCGATCCTTGCAAGCACTAGGTGGAGGTCTCTAGTTTGGGACCCCAGTGGCAGTGGCCGCCGCCCGGGCCGCCTGAATAAGGCTTGAGGGCCTGTAAGTCGTGGCAGCCGAGCAGGATCGCCTCCCAGATCTCCCGGTTTGGGTAGGAAAACAGGGAGACGGGCGGGTTTGAGGGGCAGGCTCACATCATGCGATAGGTGTCCGAAGAAGGCGCACTACAGTGCAGGCAGCTGCCGCTTATGGAGGGGTCAAAATGCTGAGAGAGAGATGTGAGCTGCATGCATTAGCGCTGACAACGTTGTGGAAGACAAGGGGAAATATGCGACTTCTCGATGGTTTTGCAAGCGTGACTTTCGCTTGAATAACCAGTGTTAGCTGAGCTAAGTCGCAGCAATGTTTCTCTTTCGCCGCCATCGGGAATGCACCTGGGTCAAGCACATCTGAACCTGAGCGTCGTAGTAAGAGTGAAGTGCTTCTGTCACAGAACCTAGCTTGAGTCGCCGCTTTCGATGCATGCGAAATACAGAGAGCATGTGCTCTACGATCTCAGTGCGCGTTAAGACTGAAGCGGAAGAAATTTTAAGGCGGAAGCCTTTAATGCCTCATCGTTGTAAGCAGGAGCTGTCGACAGAAATGTCACGCTTTTCAGTTGGTCGAAACGGTCGTGACGTCACAGTGCGCGAATTTCAAACGGGGCCAATTGTACTTTGGCTACTAACCATGCAACATATTAAGGCGAAAGCCTTTAATGTCTCATCGCTGTAAGCAGCAGTTGTCGACATAAATGTCACGCTTTCCAGTTGGTCGAAACGGTCGTGACGTCTCAGTGCGCGAATTTCAAACGGGGCCATTTGTACTTTGGCTAGTAACCATGCAACCAATTGAAGGGATCGTATAGTGATGCTCCAAGTAAGTGGGACTGAGCTTAGTTAATTGCATAATTACCAAATTAGCCTAATTAGCTTTTCTAGTCAGGTCATAGAAATAAATAAAACCGAGTAGGAAATTGGTCGACATCGGGAATCGAACCCCGTGCTTCGGCGTGCGAGACGAGCATGCTATCCACTCCGCCATGCCAGCTCGATGGTTTGGAATGAACAAAGGCGCGTCTAGTGAATACGGTGTCTTCACTCACTCTCATCCTCCTCCCTTTCCTTCCGGCGAGGTTTAGGTGTCCACCGACAAATGAGAGACATACATTTCCTTTCCTCAAAAACCAATTTACCGACGAGCGAGGCGTAGAACCGAATGGGCGATGGCGTTCTATGGACATCTTGGCAGCGTTGCAAGACGCTGTCGCGTTCCACCCTTACAGGCGAAGCTTAACATCTTAACCACACATCAATGACCACACTTTAGGTCAAAAAAGTGCCCCCTGAATTTTGACGGGTGTCCACCGAAATATGTGAGACAGTTACTGCTTCATTTCTTTTCCTCAACTACGATTTTCATTTTCTTCCTTACGGCTCCTCTTTATCTATCTTCTTTCACTCTCACTTCCTTCCTCTACGGTGGGGTTCAGGTGTCCACCGAGATGACAGAGAATTACTGCGCCATTTCCTTTCCTCAAAAAGCGTTCCGTTCAAATGGCAAGGCATCGCGCCGAACGGGTGGTGGCGTTCCGGGGACTCCCTGGCAGCGCTACAACACGCTGTCGCGTTGCACTCCTAAAGGCAAAGCTTAAGCGTCATTAATTGGCATTCAATTAGTATTCAGGCAATAATCAGTAATTAACCATTAATTAGTGATTTATCATCACTTAGTAATTACTGCTCAATTATATGTGACGCCACCAGTGCCACACAAGCAGCGAAGGTGTTGCGGAAAACGCTTTCGCCTCTGCGCACTTTAGACAGTCGAAGTGCCCCCTGAATTTTTAAAGGGACGGTATAGTGATGCTCCAAGTAAGTTTGACTGAGTTTAGTTAATTGCTTACTTAACCAATTAGTCCAATTAACCTTTCTAGTCAGTCCAGATAAATAAATAAAACCGAGTAAAAATTGGCCGAGCTTGGGAATCGAACCCCGGTCTCCGGAGTACGAGTCGAGCACGCTACCACTCCGCAATGCCAGCTCGATGGTTTGGAATGAACAAAGGTGCTAGTGAATACGGTGTCTTCGTTCACTCCCATCTTCCTCCCTTCCCGTTACGGCGAGGTTTAGGTGTCCACCGAGATATGAGAGACAGATACATTTCCTTTCCTCAAAAAACAGTTTACCGACGAGCAAGGCGTATTTGTCCGCGTTTCAGATTGGTACAAATTGCCGTGACGTCACACGCGCGAATTTTGACGGGTGTCCACCGAAATATATGAGACAGTTAATGCGCAACTTCCTTCCTCAAATACAATTTTCGACTAGTGTCTACTGAGATATGTGAGACAGTTAATGCGTAATTTCCTTTCCTCAAATACAATTTTCAGTTTCTTCACTACTGCCCCTCTTTCTTCTTTCACTCACACTTCCTCCCTTCCTACACCATGCGGCTCAGGTGTCCACCGAGACGACAGAGAATTACAGCCCCATTTCCTTTCCTTAAAAAGCGTTGCGTTCAAAGGGAAACGCATCGCGCCGAACGGGTGGTGGCATTCCGTGGACTCCCTGGCAGCGCTACAACACGCTGTCGCGTTGCACTCCTAAAGGCAAAGCTTAAGCGTCATTAATTGGCAGTTAAGTAATGCACCAACAAAATGTGAAGTTAAAAATCGCGTAGCAGAATGCAGCACTCAGGCTTTCGCCTTTCACCACTTTAGCCGCTAAAGTTCCTCGTAATTTTTAGGGGCGCCTTTAACTCTCTCACCTCTCCCTATTTCTCCTTTCAGTGCCATCTAGCTTCCTCTCCCCACTGCGTGGTTGAGGTTTCGGCTGTGCAGGCAGCTAGCTACTGCTCCCTTCATTTTCTTGAAACATTTTTTTACCTCAGGGCGCGATATGGGTGTCCACAGATGATGATTATGTGTGTGCTCAGGGTTGATGCCACATACCCCCGGCGGGGGGGGGGGACAGAGAAGTGATACTGGCACTTCTTTTATGCGAAGCATATTGCTAGAGCTACCACTCACGCCGTCGCCGTGGGACCCCCACGTGACACCGTGACGTCACACCACGTGACATCGGATGAGAGAGCCGGCCTCCACCTCGCGCCGTCGCCGTGGGACCCCTAGCCGTCACGCAACGTGACACCGTGACGTCACACCACGTGACATCGGATGAGAGAGCCCGAGCCGACTCACATGAGAAAATGAACAGCCTTCTTTTTTGTTTGTGCGGTTCAACCCATCGGGGTCCTCCCTAGGTTTGACTCCGCCCCTTAGAAATCCCTGTCCCTAGGTGTAATTCTCTTCCCCTGTCTACATTTGTTTGTGTTTTTTGTCTAGCTGAATTAATATTTTTTTTACTATATTTACAAACAATGGATTTCAGAACAATGCTTATTACTTTTATAGAAGCTTTTTACAGTTTTTTTTCATGTAAATTGAATTTGGGCTTTTATTTGTGCATGATCACGTGACTTCATTGTTTTGCACACACCGATATTCTAACGGTCCTCTCGTGTCCGTTGTGCGAGCGTCTTCGCTGGTCTTTTAGGCTGTAGGGCTGATTGCACTGTTTTATTACCTCTTTCTGTCGCAGCTCCGTTGAGCTTTCTTTTGGCCGTTGCCATATTCATAGTTCCTAGTTGTTAGCGCAGTTGCGCGTTCTCTGTTTCACGCTGTTTTATAACCGCTTTGTTCAGTAGCAGCTCTGTTGAGCTTTCTTTTGGCCGTTGCCGTATTCTGTGTTGCGCTGGGTGCGCACTTTTCTAATTGTTAGCGCCGTTGCGCATTCTTTATTTGGCAATATAAATTGTGTTTGTGTCTGTCGATGAGGTGCCCTTGTAGGAATGGAGGGACCAAGTGCACCACCCGCCGAGTCTGAACCTGCGCCAGATAAGTATCTGTGCCCAGTGTGCCAAGCTGAGTTTGCTTTTGAGAGTTCTCAAAGGAGGCATTTGCGAAACCAGCATCCCGAAGCTATAAGCTCTCTTTGTTTCGCGAAAGGCTCCTATTCTTGTGACCAGTGTACTAATGTAAACTTTGCCCGCCGTGGCGAATTGTTGCAGCACCACGAGCAGAACCACGGGTTCGTGTCGAGACTAAGTACGCTTCAGTTTTCTTCCTATTCAGGTGAGGAAGATGCACGCGTTCTTGGCGTTCTTTTTTTGTGCATGCACGAATAAATGTTAGCTTGCGTAGACCGCTCGCGTAGTGTTCTGCGGAGGAAAAGGGAGCGAAATTTTGACAGCTTAAAGCGCTTCCAGGTACTTACATGAACGACAGAGGTCAGTGCATTGCGAATTATATTGCTGGGTAAAGCAAGGAATAAGCACAGCAAGCGCAGGACGACTCCTGGTTAATGCTATTTGCAGGCACAGCAGAAGCACAGGATGCGTAAAAAAAAAATATCGTGAGAAATGCATACGAATAAGAAGCATTATGCGCCTCATTGCTTCTGCTTATCTGTTGTTTATAGCTCTCTCCTCTGTAATTTTAATGCGCAATGTGGAGCAACAGTTTACCTCTTCTTTCTGCTTCGGCAAACGTGCAGTATTCAGGGGTGAGAACTTGGACACAATGGAGCTACAAGCTTGCACGTTCTTGCTTAGAACTGGCGAAATGATTATCTTTTCTTTCTGTGAACAGTTCACGTAAACTGTATTAATCACTAAGAAGTCATCAGTGCTGTCTCTGTGCTCTCAATAAAGGAGCATGGCTCCTTTCTGCATGATATTTATATTGCATGTGCAGGGTACTAGTGCAAATACAAAACTAATTTTAATGCGCAAACCTTGCTTGCCTCATTGAGCGAAAACTCGTTTGTGTGTGTGTGTGTTAACATTCAATGGTACCCGTAAAACATGGCATTCTCATGCAACCTGGCAGGTAGCACTTAATGATTGGCTGCGGGAGCAACCTACGAGGCAGGTGGCCCACCTACGTCACACCACCTTGTGGCGTCCTCAAACCCACCCATTGCAAACTGTCCAGTGGGAAAGGTCCCAGCTAAATGAAAGACTGGTATTTGGGAAGAGCAACGTGGGTCATATAGAGCTGCCGCTGGGGAGCACCTGCCATTGCAGGGCAGAGGCGTATGGCTTATCCGCTGCACCACTGCACCAGGAGGGGTATGAGGACTGTCAGGGATATAAGAATCTAAAATAGATAATGACCTTTTGCATATACGGGAATTAATCCACATGCTATCGCGTCATACCCTTCTGGTGGAGTTTGTTTCCCCTCCGATTTTTTGTACTGTAATTTGAAATGTCTTCGTGTGCAGCCATTGTTAAAATTCCTTATTGTCTACAGTATTGTGACCGTCAACACAGCATTTCCTAGCCTGGGGTAGCCCGCAGTTGTGTCATTCCAATAGTCCCTGACTTCAACACCTGTATTTGTGGGGCTTGCTTCGCTTCCATCAAGTACTGGTTCAACTGCTTGTAAAAAGGGTCTGCACCGGTCATGAACACGGTGTAAAAATAGTTTCGGTGTTGACACTGGCTGTCTGCCACTGCGGAGAGCGCGCACAGATCATGTTTGCCCTCTACTATATGCGCACACTGGCGCGGGGGCTCAGCGCAGTGGTGGCCATTCACTTGCAGAGTGGCAGACGCGGGTGAACGGTTTGCACGGCTTTCGGTCTCATTTTAGGTTTTGTTTTTCGGTGTTTTGCACTGCAAGAGTGCATCACAAGGTGTGGACGTTTAGGTTCATGCCTTCGATGTTGTCGTAGGCACTGTGCGCGAACAAAGTTTGGTAGAACTAGCTTTTGTGTTGCGGTTTGGGACCAGCTGCAGTGATTGTGCAAACCCACGTGGTGGTGTGGGCTCACACCTTGGACGGCTGTTGCGGCCTATGTACATGGCAGCAGAAGCTGACCATACGTGATTATACTTAGTATCCAAGTGCAGATCAGGCTACTAGAGTTGTCCAAACCAAGTGTCGCTCTTTAAAGCTGCGTTTGAGCCCGATCGCCTAGAACTTTGGTTCTAGGCGAGGATAGGAAATAAATATCCCATCTGCCCAGAACAGGTAGGATAATTCGATCTAGTGACCACATCTGCGCGAAGCATTTTCCCGAGCTTACACTATAAAATCGTACTATGCCAAGTTTAATGGCAAGGCACTTTTAAATGCACCCAAGAATCCGATCCTTTTGGCTGATGCTGTGCCCAGTATTTTTCCCAGATGTCCCAGTCTGACAAAAGAGGCAAGTTCAAGAAAGCCTCCTAGATTGGATTGTTAAAACGTTTATTTGGGGCCTGCAGTAGAGCGCACGCGCGCTTCGGACGGGGCCTATGTCACCCTCTGGGCGCCGGCCGCGCGGCCTGGGTCCCCGCTCGCCGTTGCCGGCTCGCTGGGTCCCTGCCGGGCCAGCGCCTCGATGACATGCTGGAGGGTCCAAAGTTGTTCCTCTTGTTTGTCGCTCCCTGCGGCTGCTTCAAGTCGTGGCGGGATCCTCCCAGACTTAGCTTCTTCCTGGTACTTGCTGCAATTCCACAGAATGTGTGCGAAGCCGGCCGTCTCCGTTCGGCAGACTCTGCATTTGTCTGTCGGGTGCGTCTCGGGATACATTCTGTGCAACAGCGACAGGCTAGGGAATGAGCCCGTCTGTAGCTGTCTGAATAAAACGGCTTGCTCTCGACTGAGCCCCGAGCAAGAGGGTGGAAGGGTTCTGCGAGCTAGGCGGAACGCCTTGGTTATTTCGTTGTATTCGGTCATTCGGTCCTTGGTGCTGAACCACAGCGGCCAGTCGACCAAGGCGCGGTCCGTTAGCGCGCGCGCCTCGGCGTGTGCCGTCTCGTTGTGGTTGGCGTTGCGGTCTGACGCCTTGCCCGCGTGCGCCGGGAACCACTTGATTCTCACTTGTTTGCTGCCATCGTCGTTCTTGGTTTCTTGCAGTATGTGCACCGCTTCCTTCGCTATCCTGCCTTTGGCATAATTTCTCACCGCCTGCCTCGAGTCGCATAGCACCGTGTGGCAGTCGCGGTCGGCGATGGCCACCTCCTCCGCTTGCTCTGCCTTGGGGCATCTCGTGCTGGTGGTCATGCGAACGGTGCCTGTGTCGTCGACGACGACTGTCGTGAAGCCGTGTATCTTGGCGTACTCAGCCGCGTCAACGTAGCGTGCGTGTGTGTGTCGGCCGCGTGCTGGTCTATCAGCGCCTTGGATCTCGCTGCTCTCCTCCCTTTATTATACTCCGGGTGCATGTTGTTCGGTACCGAGTCCACTCTGATGTTGCGCCTGATCTCATCGGGGACGGGGAGCTGCGTCTGCTCCCTGCCTTGATATCCAATTCCCAGGTTGTCCAGGATTTTCCGGCCGGCCTTGGTCATAGACAGTCTTTCGAGTTGTGCGGCGCGTTGGGCCTCCGCTATCTCCTCTAGCGTGTTGTGCACCCCCAGCTGCAGGAGGCGTTTGGTGCTCATTGTTTCGAACAGTCCCATTGCCGTCTTGTAGGCTCTGCGGATGAGTATATCTATCTTGTTTCTCTCGGTCTTCTTCCACTTGTGGTAGGCCGCCCCGTACGCTACGTGACAATGACGAACGAGTGGATCAGTCTGATGAGGCTCTCTCCCGTCATTCCGCTTTTCTTGTTCGTGAGTCGTTTGAGTAGTCTCGTGGCGTTCGCCGCTTTCGCAATGAGTCGGGTGACGGTCTCGCCGTTTCTGCCATGCGTCTCGATCGTCATTCCCAATACTCTGATCTTGTTGACTCTTGGGATCGCGTTTCCCTCTCTGGTCTTGACTTTGATTGCCTCGTACTCTCTCGGGCTGCTCTTTGGTTTGCGGTGCTTGACGGGCGGGTAGACGAGGAGCTCCGACTTACTCGGCGAGCATCGGAGCCCCGTTCCGTCGAGTTGGTCTTCGATCGCATCAACGGCCACCTGTAGAGTGGATTCGATGTGGGCATCGCTGCCTTCTTCCACCCACAGCGTTATGTCGGCGGCGTATATCGTATGTCGGACTTCCTTGATGTTCCTGAGCCTTTCGGCCACTCCTATCATCACGAGATTGAAATGCACCGGCGAGATGACCAATCCCTGAGGTGTGCCTGTGCTTCCCAGCTTCTTTTCCTGTGCTTGGAGGTCCCCCCGCTCTGAGCTTGGCCGTTCTGTCCGTGAGGAAGTCTTTGATGTAATTGTATGATCTCTCTCCCATGTTGTTTCGAGACTTGGGATAGGATCGCCGAGTGCTTCACCTTGTCGAAGGTGCTCTGCAGGTCGAGTCCCAGTATTGCTTTGTTGTCGCCGGTGTTGCCGTCGATGATCTGGTGCTTGAGTTGTATCATGGCGTCTTGGGTACTTAAGATGCTGCCTGAAGCCAATGGTTGTTTCCGGGTAGAGATCTTTCTCGAGGTATTCTTGCCACCTGCTGAGCAGGACATGTTCCAACACCTTGCCCACGCAAGATGTGAGCGATATGGGTCGGAGGTTATCCGTGTCGGATGGCTTGCCCGGCTTGGGGATCAGGATGATCTTGTCCTTCTTCCACTGCGTCGGCAGCGTTCCCGTTTTCCAGCATTTGTTGTAATAGCTCGCGAGGCTTTCTCTGGATTTGTCGTCGAGGTTCTTAAGCGCCTTGTTGGTGATGCGGTCCAGCCCGGCCGCCGACCTGCTGTTGAGGTCCTGCAGTGCCGTGCGATCTTCTTCTACGTCTATATCTCTGTCGAGACGTGCCTTGGGCAGCCCCCCGTGGCACTCCGTGGGCGTAGTCGGCAGGTATCTGTCGCTGATGCGTTTCGCCACCTCATCAGCGCCGTGTTTAGTGACTTCTCGATGGATGAGTTTCGCCAGTCGGTCCCTTTGGTGTGACTTAGTCTTGGTTTCGTCGAGCAGATGCTTCAACAAGTTCCATGTTTTCCTCTTTTGCATCTGGCCATCGGCGGCGTTGCATATCTCGTTCCACTGTTGCGCACATAGCGTGCGACAGTGGTCCTCGATTGCTCTGTTGAGTTCTGCGACTTTCTTTCGTAGCCTACGATTAAGGCGTTGTTTTTTCCATCTGTTGAGAATGGACTGCTTGGCTTCGATGAGGTGGGCCAGTCGGCTATCCATTCTGTTCGTTTCGAGGTCTGTTTCTATGTCCTTGGTTGAGTTTCGAACGTCTTGGAGGATCTTGTTGGTCCACGTGTCGATGTTGTCGATTTCGATCTCTTCCGCCTCCTGATTTCTGTTATCTCTGAAAGCGGTCCAATCGATCCACGTATGTTTCCTGACGTTGGTACTGCTCTGCTCCGGTATGCCGATTTCCACGATCATGTGGTCGTTGCCGAGGTACACCCCCGTGTTCCTCAACGTGATCGTAATCGGTTCGTTGTTCTTGACAAACGTGAGGTCTGGGCTGGAATCTCGGGACACAGAGTTGCCAATTCTCGTTGGGTAAGCCGGGTCGGTTATGAGGGTATAGCCGAGTTCTGCCGCGTCTTGGGATAGGTTTCTGCCTTTCGCATTGCTCTTGACGTAGCCCCACGCCGGATCCATCGCATTAAAGTCGCCGCATGCGATCAGCGTGCTCTGGCCGGCCGTCGTGCTTGCCTTGTGAAGAATGGCTTTCAACTTCTGCAGTCTCTGCGATGGGTTACTGTAGATGTTCAAAATGAAGATGCTGTTTTTTCTTTGCTTGGTCGGTATGAGTTCAGTGAGCATATGTTCGATCCTGACGTTGCTTAGCCGGTGTTCGACGAAGGTGTGTCCCTTCCTGACCAGGGTGCACAGGCCTCTGCCGTCGGGCGGGCCCGCGTGCACCCTGTAGCCGGGGAGGGATGGCTTGTCCGTTAGTGTTTCTTGGAGCAGGAGCACGTCGGGCTTGCGCGCCGCGTGCTCGATGTGTTGCTGGACGACTGCCCTCTTCTTGACGAAGCCGTGGCAGTTCCACTGCCGCACTGTTATGCCTGTGGAGTTGGAGGCCATGATTGTCCTGTTCGGAATTCTCCGAGTTGCTGCGCTTGGTTGACTTGCTGCTGTACTGGCATGAACAATGGGTTGCTTAGTGTTAGTTGCACACTGCTTTCCAGATTGCTGAGTCTATTGACGTTCTCCGTTTGGAAGGCTTCGATGGCTTCCTTCATCGATTTGATCATATCCTCGAGGCTGTTGAGTTTGGCCTCGACGTTGTTGTTGCTGCTGTCGGTGCTGCAGTTGCTCATGTTGTTCTTGGTCTTGCGCGATTCGACGGCCCTCTTCTTCGTTGGCGGCTCCTTGTCTGCGCCGGCCGTAGTTTCTTCGGCCTTGTTGTTGCCGCTCGGGCTGGATCTTTGCTGTATGACGTTGCGGAGGGCGTTGCGGATCTCCGCGATTTCCTTGGTGAGGTTGTTGACGGTGGCTTGCAGGGTCGCGTTCTCCTTTTCCAGGGCCTCGTTGATCTCTCGTTCCTTGGTTGAAGCGTTGTCTTCTGTTTCGACGTTGTCGCTCGGATTGGTCTTCATACCTCGTGCGGCGTTGACCCAACAGACTCTCTCGCGCGACGGTGATCTTTGGGTTTTCGTTTTTTGCGCGTCTCTGCTCTGGCTCCTGCAGCTGGTATTTCTCGACTGCGCGCGGTTTCTTGATGGCGTTCTTGACTTACGGGCAGCTGGCTTATCGAGTGACGGGAAAACGCTCTCCGGCGGCAGCTGGTGGCTGACCTTTCGGCGCTCCCACTGACGCTTGCGAACGACGTAGGGAACCTTGTACCTGGCTTTACATTCTGTGTTGGCGGTCGGGTGAGCGCCGCCGCAAAGTTTGCATTTGGGGGTACATTTGTGGTCTTCCTTGGGGTTCGCTTGGCCGCAGCCCCTGCAGATCCGGTTGGTTGGCGTCGGGCACACGTCCTTGCGATGCCCGACCCGACCACACTGGTGGCAGACATCGACTTGCTTTCTGTACAGGTGGCACGGTATGAGCGTGACACCATATCGGACAAAGTTTGGTACCTTTGGTCCTCTGAAGGCTACTATGGTCGTGGTCGTGTTGTCACCTAGAAAACGAAATGCCACCTAGCCTCCTAGAAAACGACAGTCTGCGAGACTGTGGTGAAGCCCGCCTGACGCTGGCCGTCCACTGACGTCCCTGATCCCCACTTGTAAATAAACCCGTTCCCGTCGTCACAACTTCGTGACAATATTTTAGGAGTCAGTATAGTTATTATATATGCTCTGAGCATTCGTGTGGATGGATGGGAAAAACTTTGCAGTGAATGCATTTCGTTAACGAGCTCGGAAGGATCGCACGGCATCGTCCTCGCTGCTGCTTCACCCATTCACGCAGTCCCAGCAAGTATAACACGAAGTTGCCCAAAATTATTTGGTGTCAAAAGCAGTTTCAATCCTTCGGTGCCTTGCTGCACTTAAGAAAGCGCACATACTACATGCCGCGGCACCAAACGATTGCTCAGCACCTGCATTGTAGCTGCCGCAGCTCGGCGACTAGACAAGCCCCCATCGTATGGTGCCGCCTGCCTGCGTTCGATAGAAGCGCAAGGAGCAGCGAACAAGGTCTGGCCGCTCCGCCGGGCGCAGTGTCAGCACCTTAATATATTCTTACACGTTGGTCACGGTAATCAAGATGTCGGTAGTCATTGGATGACTGACACAGCAAGCACTTCTAGAGTAGATCCAGTACGGCTGTCAACTTCAATAATGTTAGATTGTTTTCTTCGTTGTCTGTCTAAGGGCATTGTAGTTCAGAAATCGGGGGAAAATCACGTTTCACCCAATCTTTCAGGAGCATATTCGAGGTGTAAAAATTTTAATATGGTAAAGTCCGGTTTCACCCAAACACGAAAAACCCTATGTGTACAGGGTGGCCAGTTTTTCTAGCACCATCTCCCCTCTGACCTTCCCAGCATATATGGACCTGATCCTCACCAGCTGATTTCCCCTTTGCATTGCTCCTAAGGCTTCCTTCACTTCCTCGTTCGCTACTGGCGGGATATCAGTGCTGTGCACTACTGCCTTTCATTATTGTCCTGATTCCATTGGCTACTATATAGTAGAACTCTGTGCCTACTTTGGAAATGACACTGCCCTCTCTCTCTTAATGAATACATCCGATTTTTTTCTCTGCCGAGTTTCCTCTTCACCGCTTTTAGGCTATCTCCATTCTTGAGAACTTGCTCGATTCTCTTGTTGTGACATGCTTGTTGACGCAGGGTGCTTTAATACCTGGTGTTGGGCGAGACTGTGGTCGATTGGTGGCCGATGCATGACAGCGTGAGCGCTGCATCGTCGTCTTCCAGCTCAGCCACGTGCCACCTGGCAATACTATAGTCTGATACAACTCAAGTCTGGAGCGAAGCTTCGCCCACATTCAGAACCTTTGCAAAGAATTCTTCCACAACTAAAAGTAATCTGTTAAAACTTTTCTTCTCACCTAAAGAAAAAGCCGCTTACAAGAGAAACAATTATATGCTCTAGAATTTCGATCCCTGGCTTGTTTGCTGTACTCAAATAGTAAAAAGTTGTTCCACTTTTTACTACTGGGATTGGCCAGTGGAGTCGCGGATCGTGGCCCACTGCTAGCTGCTGCTTTTTTTTTTTACATTTTGTCGGACTGTATGTGGCATTATTTCCCCTTCCGAAAAAGAGAAGCATTGTTGTGATGCCGACAGCCTCGCGGTCAACGTAAGTTTAATACCGAAAATAAACGTTGGGGGGGGGGGGGGGGGGGTTAGCAGAGCATTCCAGCTGAAGCACGTTACGACTTCAACATGTTTGCCATTCCCGTGTATAGAACGGTTTAAGCCGTACACAACGCGCACAATGTCTGAGCTGTCTGCATCGCAGTTGCACTGCATTGTCTGGAAGCATTTCATAGTCGACATCGTTAACGCACTGTAACATTCTCTAAGGGCCAAAATAGCGGCATAGCAGTTCCTCAGACAAGCCTTGGCAGCTGACAGGAGTCCATGTCGAGATTTGGTCACCGGGTTTGTTGTCAACCTGGCAGTGGCGAAAGTTGCGCTTAAACTTCGCATTACCACCAATTGCAACCGTCTGTAAATTTTTTGCCAGTGAGTGCCCGGATGTGCGCCCACCGAATTGTGCACACGTGTGCATACACATGCTTAAGCGCCCACATGCATGGACACACGCGCGTGCATGTACACACACACACACCACGGAAATTTTTGAGAAAGGAGACTAAACTGCTAACGCAGTAACGAAACCACCTACAATGCTTTAACCGTAAGTGGGAATCGAGCCAGTGGCGGCGGGCGCAACAGAGAAGTTTCGTTTACTGATGCCGTAGGCTACTCGGCCATCTTCAAAGATTCTTTTTATTGTTGCCGCATGGAATATCGGGAACCTCCCTGACCTTGTCTTGCTTTACTTGATTGGGTCGAATTCCGCGACCTCGGCACACGGCCTCATGCCACTATCACTTCCTTGCTCTGCCCGCACATAAAAATTCCTGAAGGTGCACACGTCAAGAAAGGGCGATCAGTCAGGAGGTTTAACTTTCGCAGCATAAACGTTCCGAGCTAAAATGAGAACTGTTCTGTGAACAGTGACCTCGCCGAAAGTGGCGATTGTGCGTGTTTATCAAGCATAGAGCTTCTTCACACGCTAAGCAGTCTTATTAGCAGGAAATGTTCACACGGAATTCTGGTGTCCTTCATTACTGGCACAAATCTTATAGTGTAAGGCATGACCTGAGTGTCCTTTTTAAGAGACTGCTGAAGTGAGCTATGTCTCAAACGAACATAGCGTCACAAATAATTTCGTTGTTCAATAGTTCCTCCTTGCTTGCAGATGTAGCAATTCACTGATCATGGCACAAACGTCCGCTTGGCTCGATGGCATGTCCTAATACGTAAAGTCGACGTTTGAGGTCTAAGAAAGGTTTTTGGGGCCTATTGAATGTACATCCTCTGAACTCGTCTTACTTAATATAAGACCGTCAGCAAAGGCTAGGTAAGGCTGCACGTAGAGGAAGTAATAACTGATCAGAACCTTTGTCAGCTGCCTTCTGGAGAAGCCGTACAGGTTCTAAGAAAAAGCGAATATTTAGGAAATCGAGTGTGTCAGCACAAAATTCCCTCGCGACTATGTACATAAAAGACAGATGAGCATTTAGTCACCTAATAATTATTAGCACAGCTGCCAGGAAGCGGTGGCTTTTTGGGTTTCGAAAAATAAGTCATGAAACAGGTTAGTGGACAAAAACTGCACGAAAGACTCACCATACTGTATCAAGGTAGCATGAAATTCTGTCCACGCATGGGCTCCCTTTGAAAGCGACCCAGAAAAGTAACAAAGCTTCTATTTAACGAATTTACGATCGTCCCCTTGCAATGCACCAATTGCAACATCTTCACAGCGCAACGTCGCATCTAAGACGTCGCAAGTTTGTGTCCGTACAGACACGAAGAGCCCCCAACCAATGCAAGCCTGCTTTTTTATCATATTCTTTTCGTCAGAGCAAGAGACGGAGACGACATCAGCATAGGACAAAATCTTAATTTTACACTGTACTAGCGACAAGCCACGATTAGCTGTGTTTTTGAAGAAACTGAGCTATAGGTGGTCGAGATAATGCGAGTTACAAAGGCAATGTAGAGCAGGTGATGAAAATAAAATATTTTTGGTAAACTCTCAAGATGTATGCTGCAGGTGTGCCAGAGTGGGTGGGTGGGGGGGTGTGACTGGCAAGCCGCTTTTGGGGTGACAGAAAGATGTCTTGGCTTTATACACCTGCAAATACAAGGCAACTTCCGCTCATAGTGGGCACATGCAGTGGTCCTGACGGCGCCCGCTTAAGCATTTTGGGCTGGAGAAATTCCCGATTGACACGAGCTTCAAGAGAGACCTATTACTCGCCTGACGGGGACTTCGAAACTGCTGAAACTGAAAGGTTTTGTAGATGAATAATCCATCACCTTTTCTTTTTATGTAACTCATCAGATAGTCTAATATACATAGCTGGTGTACACTAATTCTGAGTTCATTTGATTTCGCGGCTCTTGCGTAAATTTAGGTCTTTTTGCCGCGAACAGTAAAACATCTCGCAATGAGCAAATTTTGCAGTGTTGTTTTATATGCTGATATCACAAAGAAAAGTAAACAGCAAAACAAGGTTGAATAAAAACCTACGTTCAGAATTTTTTATAGCCTGAACCCGTTTGAACCGGTTCGACGCTATCCGGAGCGGTTCGAACCGGAACGAAATGTCGCTCCGGAGCCGAACACGGAACTGAACTGAACCCAAAAAAATTCGGGTTCGACAACCTGGGCGGAATTATCTGGTGAAGCGCTGCATAGGCTTCCTTCTGTGCTCCTATATTTGGCAGCAACGGCGTGGCTACGACGGTCGACTAGGTTGACTTATAAAATGAAACCGAGAAAGCACGAGTTATACAGGTCTGCAGTCTCAACGTTTGGGGCGATACAGCATACCCGATCGCTAAGTCCAAGAAGAAGGACGGCGGGATGCAAGACTCGAGGCAGCTTTCTCACATGACGAACCTTTGTGATGTGCCTGCTCTCGTCCAGCCACCTCAGTGCGGAGAACGCCGAACACTACTGGACATTGAAGCCATGCAGTTACTTTGAATGAGTCATGCAATTGCGATCTTCACTGGTAATGTCTGAAAAAATGCTTTCTTATTCGCTTGGCTTTAAGAGAGGTGCACAGGCGAATGGATAGAAGTTTACGTCGAGCTACAACGAAGTTACGTTTGCTCTGCAGAGCTAAATATTTTAAGTCATTGCAGGCCTTATTCTGCTTGATAACTGGTTTTCGGTCCGGTATTAGCTGTTTTCGCCAGGTTCTGATTGACCAGCAATAGTAAAAGTCAGGTAATATGAAAAGTAACTGCATGATTTTGCCGATACCTTAGCGACGTTTTATCCCTTTCTAGGATAGGTGGTGAAGAAAATGTACATGTTGAAGCTCGTGGAAGCGAAAAATAGAGAAAAAACTACTCAAACGCTCAAAAACGCTCAAGCGTGGCATACCCAAGGCACACGGTACCGGCTCTTGCCTACACAACGAAAGCCACTGCTGACTCCAGCAACGCCGCATCTCCGTGACGTCACGGCCTGACGCTTGTCTATAGCTTGCATCAGGTTGCTAGCCTTGTGGAATATATGGCAGCCATGCCTCACAAAACTGTATTGAATCGCTTTTAAAGGGCAAGGTAGATTAAATTAGTAAATATTGGAGCAGTTACAGTGCGTCATCCATGAAGTGTTAGCAGAACTTTGGGCAGGTGGGCCTCATGCACTAAGAGTGCTTTACCCTTGAGCGATCACATTTGAGAAGTCTATAGCTAGTCCATGTTGCTCTGATGGCTGCCTTACATCTTGAAAAACTTCAGTTAAATTGTTCGAAACATAGCAAAACAAGTTTGACCATTGTGTAATATGTCTCCATTAAATACGTGCATTTGTATTTTTGTTTGTAGATTTTGCAGCATGGAAGGAAATGGAAGAAATGAAGGAGCAAGTCCAATTCACAGCCACTACTGGACCAAAGCGTTTACCCTCAGGAGCAACGAAGAGGTACCTGTTTTGCCACAGGTCAGGAATGGAGGTGAAAACTGGAAAAGGTAAGCGGCAGCCAAAGTTAGTGGGCAGTGGGAAGTGCAACAAGCACTGCTTTGCAACTATGGCTGTCACGCAAGAAGGAGAGAAAGTAAGTGTTGAGTATTAGGCGGAGCACTACGGCCATGAGAAAAGTGTGAAGCATCAGCGCTTGACATCCACTCAGAAGAATGCCATAGCAGCAAAACTGAGCCTAGGAGTTCCTAGTAAAAGGATTTTGCTAGATGCACATGCAACTGGTGGAGATGAATTGAATGTGCTCCACACTTTGGACAGGCACGATGTTTATAATATAAAGCGAAAGTTCCATATTGGAAATGAGGAGCAGAAAGACCCAGATGAGTTTGTCAGCATGAGTATGTGGATTAATGAGCTCCAAGAAACCTCAGTTTCGCTCTATGCTGATAGAGAGTTGCTTACGGATCAAGGCATAGGGAAGTTTAAAATGGCTCTCATGAACAGCACTCAGGGAATTCCTGCTCGAATATGGTAGGAAAAGTGTTTGTATTAATTCCACCCATGGAACGAATTCGCACGATCTTCATCTGACAACACTGCTAGTAATTGGCGAAGACTTGTCAGGCATTCCATGCGCGTACCTTCTTTCAAAAAGTACTACAGAAGAAACTATGGTTGTTGTTTTTTCAGGCAGTCAAGGAGAGACTTGCTCAGGCACTTTGCACCGAGCTCTTCATGTCAGACGATGCGCCAGCATATTACAATGCTTGGGCAAGGGTAATGGGGAGCCCCTAGAAATGCTTGCTCTGTACTTGGCATGTCAAGCGTATTTGGAACTTGAATGTCAGTAAAGTTAGTAGGAGAGAAAATCGGAAACTTGTCAGGGAAACTTTGCACACTTTGACGCTTTGCCCAAGCGTAACAGAAGTTGAGGCTGTCCTTGCGAAACTTCTGCCGTCAAAGTCTGTGTAGGAGCTCAGAGCCTTCGTTGAGTACTTTGAGAGGGTGTTTGCAAAGCGCCCACAGCAGTGGGCACTCTGCTATAGAGAAGGCAGCGGTCTCACTCCTAATAACCATTTGGGGAGCTTACATAATGAGCTCAAGACGGTCTACTTGGAGAGGAAGCAGTGCCAGAGGTTAGACAAGCTGTTGATTACTTTGCAGAGGTTCACTAATGAGCGGCTCCTGAAGCAGCTTCCTTCTGAGGTGAGGCCCAGGGCAGACCACCGCACAGCTGATAACTTCAAGAAGCACTGTGCAGGTTCCATAATATTGAAATCCGGTGTTAGCAAAGCACCTCATGGTGGCTGGCTTATGGAGTCTGAATCTTTGCGGCAACATCAGTACATAGTTGTCAAGGGGAGCACAGCATGCACAGGTTGCAGGAAGAGCTGTCATGAATGCCGAATTTGAATCCACAGGTTCCATTGTACATGCGCTGACTTCAGGAACAGCTTGAATTTGTGCAAGCATATTTGAAATTTGAAATTTATTTTTTTTTTCTTTCTTTCTACAGAAAGAGGGAGCCGGGGCAAAAGGCCAATTGGCCTGACGAGGTCCCGGCACCTGAAGCAGGGGCAGCGGTGCGCAGCACATACAAGCATGATAACATCATGGCAACAAAATACAAAAACATTGGTGACATTGGTGGCACAAAAGGAGATGGAGATGCACTGTATTGAAAGTGTGGCTACGGAATATAACGCACAGGGGATGTAATATATATATATATATATACATAAATGCAATGACATAACAAAATGCAAGCAAAGAAACACTGCATGCATTACTGACAACGTCAATAGAACAGAAGATACACAATAATTATACAAAAGAGGTGCACAGGCACTGCACAGAAAACATACACCATGTAAACAAAAAATATTTACCAAAGACTAAAAGCATAGTAACTTAATAAAGTAACACGATATGCAGTACAAAAGTAAAAAGAACAAAATGTAGGCCAAAAACGAGACGACCTTAAGAAAGTTTCATGTTAATAGAGGGTCAGTTTCTAACAAAAGCTTCTTGATTTTTTTCTTAAAACTATTTAGAGAAATGGTAAATTCAGTTTTAACGCTAAACACATTGAGAATAGTTGGTACCTGATAATTCAAACTTTGTTTGCCGTAGTTTGTACGGATTCTTGGTACTACTTTCATTATTTTGCGGAAGGGGTACCTCATTGTCGGGGTGTCATTGGTGGAATCATATAATCGATTTTTGTGTATATGCTGCAGCAGGCGAAAGTTATAAATCTGCTTAGTGTTTAGTAGACTGTATTTTCTAAAGAGTGGGGCAGTTGGCAAATTTAACGTAAGCCATAAAATCCTTCTAATGCCCGTAAGGCTCTTTTTTGGAGTGTGTGAAGTTTTTCAATGTTAGCAGCTGTCGTGGTTCCCCAGACTAAAATACAGTACGATAGCCTGGAATAGAAAAAGGCATAATATATTGCTAGCTTAAGCCAGACAGGTATTAGAGGTGCAATTTTATACAGGCATCCAACAGCTTTACTTAGTTCTGTAGTTAGCTTTGAAACATGTACATTCCAGGATAGGGTTTCATTAAACCAAACGCCAAGAAATTTTTGATTAGTAACCCGACTTATTGTAGTGTTTGCATATCGTATATTGATAGGTTGCGATATGAGTGCATTAATAGGTCTGAAAATAATGTAGTTGGTTTTTGTCAGGTTTAAACTTAGATTGTTATTTTGCAACCACAAATGAAGTTCCTTTAGATAAGAATTTACGCTTGTTTCTAACTCCGACATGGAAGTTGCAGAAAAGAAAATATTAGTGTCATCCGCATACATAATTAAATAAGGTGACCCTGGTATTTTGGAGAAGTCATTAATATAGGTGATAAACAGGAGTGGTCCTAATATTGACCCCTGTGGCACTCCCTGTCTAATAGCACAGTGATTGGAAGATACATTATTTACCTGCACATACTGAGATCTATTACATAAGTAATCATTTAGCAAATCTAACGCAGTACCACGAATGCCATAACTTCCTAGTTTTTGCAATAAGAGTTTATGCTGCACACAGTCGAATGCCTTACGAAAATCCAGAAAGAGACCAAGCGTATATCTTCGATGTTCGATATTTTCAATAATTTTCTCCTTCACAGTTAATAAAGCTTGTTCTGTGGATTTGTTCTTCATAAATCCGTATTGCGAACTATCGATAATGTTATATTTATGAAAGAAGCCCATCAGCCTGCTATTAATGACGCCTTCAAAAACTTTAGAAAATACTGACAGGACAGAAATAGGTCGATAATTAGACATTTCAGTTTTATCGCCCCCTTTGAATATTCATGCTGTTGTGCAGTGGGAACTAGAACAAAATTCTGGGTTTCAGAGCCCACCTCATAAAAATGAAGCTCTTCCCTCCACTTCTGCGCAGAGTAGGTCATTTCCATTGGGTGAGCCTGAGGCGCTTCTTGCTAGCATTCAGGCTGGTTCTAACCCTCAGTCACAAAGTTTGGAAATGGAAGGCTTTCGCACTCTGACTGCAGCTCTTCTGCAGGACCTCATGAACGTAAAGGACGACTCGGCTGATCCATGACGTCACTGAAGTGGTGGCAGTCTGTAAATTACTTTTGTTTGTAAAAAACTGATGCGTACGCGTTTCTTTGTATGCGTCTCGGGAAGTCAAAAATACATGCACGCTGTTTCAGTTATTATTTATTTATTTATTTATTTATTTATTTATTAGAGATACTATCAGTCCGGTCAGGACCAAGATAGGAGTGATACAAGGTACAGATTACGAAAGCAATAATACGGTAGGTTTTGAGCCTTCAGCGTGGCACTGCGGTAGTTACAGTTGACCTTTCGCGGAGTGACGTCATACCAGTTGCGAAAAAAAGGGCCCCCAGCTCGATCAGTCGGTGCAGGGCGGCGGTAGTCACGGCGGTGAGCCTCGCGCTCCTCTCACCAGTGGCGCTACAGTCGAGGTGACGTCATACCAGTTGCGAAAAAAAGGGCCCCCAGCTCGATCCGTCGGCGGAGCATGGCGGGTAGTCACGGTGGATCTTTCTCACTGCGTACAAAGATAGTTTGCCATGCCGTCTACTGCCACACAGAAGGAGAAGGCAGCTCGCCAGTGTGAAGCCAGGAAGAAACAACGAGCTTTCGCAACCTACCAGGCTTAACGAAGCTAAGCCTCTGCCAATTTTTTAGACAACCCCCTCGCATTGCGAAAGCAGAGGCGGCTCAAGGCCGGCCCCCATACTGCCGAAGTCTTGAGATGACCATTAGCAGGAAAGAAGTTGCGGGCGTATGCGACTCCCTTTTTTGGTTGTTTTAATTCTTTGTGGTTCCAAGGTCCCAGAATCCAGAGTCGAAGCCTAGGGCTTCTTTTTAGTCGTCCGTTAATTTTTTCCTCCAAGATGGCGGCCATGCAGTGTCAAAAGTGTAGGTGCCTACGTGTTCTTGTTGCGCTTTTTGGTGTTTGCTTTCTCGACACCGACTGTGTGGCGCCGTGAGTGCCTCACCCGCTAGTGGCCGAGGACTTTAAAAAGGGGGCCGTATGGGCACGAACTTCAGTCCGCTCGTCAGTGGAGACACTGCTGCCGCGAACACCCGGGACTCCGAGCCGCCGCACCGCATCCGCGAAACCGCAAGCTGCCCTGGAAGGACGTCACCTTCGGGGGGCCGCACTGACTGCGTGCTTGAGGATGGACTGCAGCCGCGCTCCCCGATTGACTGTGTGTTTGTTCCCCTTCTGAACTTTTATCGACTGTAGCTAATTGGACTCTCACTTGTGTTCTGACCTGTGTAGACATATTCAATGTATAACTTAATTCAGTGTATTTAATGCTATTTTTTTCTGACATTGTTTTGTAGAATGTATATTACGCTTCTGTGAAAGCAGCCGCATTCTTCAGTTGAACTATAAATGTTGTTTTGTTGTTGTTACCTCGTAGCACGCCTCTGTCTCATTCACTACGTTTGCTTACCGGCTACGCCGGGCATCAAACGGCCACCCCCCTCATTGTCAGGACTCGGTGATGACGTCGTGTAATTGCCGAACCCGTGACACAATTAACTGGTGTCCGCGACAGGACGTTTGGTGCAAAGAAAACGTGGTGAACTGAGAGGGAGACTTGTTGAGGTGTTGAACTGTGCCGACTTATTAGAGAGGCGTCGTGTATGAACAGGATTTTCTTTTTGCTGAGCTTCTAGCTGTGTTATTCGAAGTGTTCTTGGAGATAGAAGCATGGATTTGGAAGGGTCGATAGCGATGGGTAGCCAGTTGGGGCTGACGAGCACGGAGCTCAGAAAATGGGTGGAAGATAAGCAGCACGAAGAACGGGCGTTTGCCCGAGAGAGAGCGGAGGGCGAGTGCGCGGCCGCGGAGGCAGCTGACGAACGTCAGATAGAGATGATGCGTTTGAAAATATTGTGTCAGCCACTAGAGAAAGAGACTAGAGAGAAAGAAGGGAGCCAGGACAAAGGTGATTTGATGTTGAACACAAGTAAACTCCTGATCCCATTTGACGACCGGAAAGATGATTTAGATGCTTATATAAGACGATTTGAAAGCATTGTGAAGAGCCAGTGGTCGACAGCGCTAGCTAAGTGTCTGAGTGGGGAAGCACTTAGTGGTTACGGGCGTTTGCCACCAGGTGATGCAGCGGATTATACCAAGGTGAAAACCGCCCTTTTGAAGCGATTTTGGTTCAACCTCGGAAGGGTTCCGAGAGGAATTCAATACTCGAAAACCGGCGGATAGCGAAACTGCAGCTCAGTTCTCAGCGCGTCTCAGCCACTATTTTGACCGCTAGATCGAGCTTTCAGGCATCAAGACTGAGTTTCAGGAACTCAGAGAGCTCCTCATTAAGGAAAGGTTCCTACAGGGCTGTCATTCCAACATGGCACTTTACCTGAAGGAGAGAAAAGCAAAATCGCTAGGAGTAAGTTGGACCTAGCTGACCAGTTTTTTAAAGTGCAAGGAAGCCTGAATCTCTCCAAATCGACAGCCGAGACGATGCCGGGAGGCCCGAAAGTGAAGGAAAGAGAATCAATCAACGAGCACAGCCTCGCTGTTACCTTTGCAACCGCATTGGGCATCAGGCTTCACAGTGCCGTACCCACACCAGTAACAGTCATAGCGTCACCTGTTTCAAGTGCGGGTGAAAGGGACACAAGGCGGATGCGTGCCACTCAGCGGTAAAGGATAGGCCACAGGCATCGTGCGTCTACTCACCCGCCAAGAACGTTAATGAGGAGAGCATTCGCGATGGCTACCTGGAGCTCAAAAATGGGGACAAAATTCCCATTGTTAACGCGGTCATGATGACTCGATCGGAGTTCCTCGTTGAAGGACTGCCGGTGGTGGCTGGAACGTTGGGAGGCAAGAGCATATCGGTATTGCGGGATACCAGATGCAATACGGCGATCGTGAGACAAGAGCTCATCGTCGATGACCAGCTCTCAGGAGAGAAGAGGCCAGTTTACTTAGTGGATGGAACAGCTAAGATGCTGCCTGAGGAACTGGTTCACATCGACACCCCATATTTTTCTGCGATTATCATGGCGCTCTGCATGGAGGAGCCGCTGTATGATTTAATTATTGGAAACGTAGAAGGCGCAAGAGCTCCAGATGACCCGAAGGGATTGGTTGAACAACCGGTCAGCAACGAGCTCGTTGAAGAGGAAGTTGCAGCGGTTGTAACTAGAGCAAAAGTAAGGGAGCAAAACAAGAAGTTCCAAGCGCTTAAAACCCCCGACGTCGCAGTGGAGTCGCGAAGGATGAGTTATGCAGAGGAGCAAGCAGAGGACCAGTCGCTCAAACATTGCTTCTCCCAAATTGGAAAGAAACATGTGCAGGGATTCGGAAGGCAAAATCGAATTCAAGATAGAGGATGAGGTACTGTATCGAATCTACACCGAGAAAACTGGCCGGATCGTGCGTCAGCTGCTTGTCCCAAATTGTCATCGCGCGGCGGTGCTCAAAACTGCGCACGACGGAATAATGGCCGGACATTCAGGCGCTCAGAAGAGGAAGGACCGGATTTTGGAAGATTTTTTCTGGCCGGGTATCACCGCGGACGTGAAGAGATTTGTCGCGTCCTGTGACATATTCCAGAGGACAATCCCGAAGGGCCGGGTCGCCCGGGTGCCGCTGGGGAGGACGCCACTCATCGAAACGCCATTCAAAAGAGTGGCCATAGACATTGTGGGCCCAATCCAGCCCCCCTTCTAAACATGGCATCCGGTACATCCTGCCCTTAATGGATTATGCAACCCGGTACCAAGAGGCCGTAGCGCTGCCAAGCGTGGAAACTGAGAAGGTCGCTGAGGCACTGGTTGAAATGTTTTATCGGTTTGGAGTCCCTAACGAAGTCATAAGCCAGCGGGGCACCAATTTTACTGCTGACTTGATGAAGGAGGTGGCCCGACTACTCTCCATATGCCAGCTGCATACCACGCCGTACCACCCCATGGCTAACGGGATGGTCGAAAAATTCGCCGAAAAGCTGCTAGACTGGGACCGCTATCTGGCGCCGTTGCTGTTCGCATACAGGGAGGTCCCACAGGCAAGTTTGGGCTTTTCACCCTTCGAGCTTTTGTATGGGCGGCACGTGAGGGGACTCCTGGCCATTTTAAAGCAGCTCTGGACAAACCATCACCTAGGCGAGGAGGCGAAGACCACATACCAGCACGTGTTTGACCTCCATAACCGACTGGAAGACACATGCAAACTAGCGCACGAGGAGCTCGAAAAGGCTGGGGTGCTCTACGCAAAGCTGTACAACCGGAAAACCAGAGAGAGGATGTTTGATCTGGGAGACAAGGTCCTGATTTTGCTGCCTACGGACAACAACAAGCTACTGGTTCAGTGGAAGAGGCCCTTCGAGATCAAGGAGAAGAAAGGAGAGGCCGACTAAGTTATCGAGATGGCCGGAGGAAGGAAGAATTTTCACGTCAACCTGTCACGTCAACCTGCTTAAAAAGTACGAAAAGCGGGAAAGCCAGCCAATAGAACGCGTGTTCCACGCGATCTGCGGCGTCACCAAATCGGACAGCGGGGGAGCCATTCCTGTTCCGGCGCTTGAACAGTCAGAGGGCGAGCGAGATGTGAAGCTTTCTGATGATTTGATGGCGGATCAACGGAGACAGCTCCGAGAAGTGATTTCAGAACACTCTCGCATCTTCTCCGATGTCCCGGGCAAGACGGACTGGGCCGAGTGCCGGTTAGAGCTCACTACCCACACTCCGGTCCACGTAAAACAATACCCACTTTGTTTGCGACGAGAGAAGCCGTAGAAAGAGAGATGCAGCAGATGGAGCGGCTGGGAATAATCGAGAAGTCCCAGTCACCCTACAATTCACTGGTCCTCTTGGTGAAGAAACCAGATGGCACGAACTGGCTTCGCATTGAATTCAGACGCCTGAACGACGTCCTGGTTGCCGATTTGGAGCCAATGTCCAGAGCAGACGCGGTCTTCGCTGCAGCTGGATAGAAGAAATACTTCTCAAAGGTAGACTTTGCCAAAGGATATTGGCAAATCCCATTGACTGAGAAGTCCAAGCCCAAGACGGTGTTTTCAACGGCATCGGGACTCTTTCAATTTCGTTGTATGCCGTTAGACTGCCCCGGCAGTATTTTCAAGATTGATGCAACGAGTGGTGGAGCGAATTCCCGGAGTGCAGCACTATTATGATGATGTCCTCGTTGCCAGTGCTACGTGGGAGGAGCATCTCTCTTCACTGAGGCAGCTGTTTGCGAGAATCGAGACGGCCGGCCTGACAGTACGACCAAGCAAATGCGAATTCGGGTTGGAAAGCATCGAGTACCTCGGGCATCGCATTGGCCGAGGTGAGCTGGCACCGCTCGGGAAAACGCTCGACAAGATACAGGCGGCACCAACTCCTCGAACAGCCGCCGCGGTGGCTCAGTGGCTATGGTGCTCGGCTGCTGACCCAAAAGACGCGGGTTCGATCCCGGCCGCGGCGGCTGGAATTTCTTTGGAGGAGAAATTCTAGAGGCCCGTGTACTGTGCGATGTCAGTGCACGTTAAAGAACCCCAGGTGGTCGAAATTTCCGGAGCCCCTCCACTACGGCGTCTCTCATAGCCTTAGTCGCTTTGGGACGTTAAACCCCATAAACCAAACCAAACCAAACCAACTCCTCGAACAAAGCGTCGGGTACGTGCTTTCCTTGGCTTGTCGGGGTATTACCGCGACTTCATCCCCGACTACGCAATAATAAGCGTGCCCCTCACCCTGCTGACGGAAAAAGGAGAGAGGAACATTGTAAAGTGGACGCCGGCCCATCAGGAAGCCTTCGAAGAGCTCAAGTGTCAGGTCTCAAGCCCTCTGATACTACGGCTGCCAGACTTCTCCTAACAGTTTGTGCTGCGCACGGATGCCTCTGATACCAGCCTTGGCGCGGTACTAATGCAGCGGCATGACAGAACGCTTCACCCGGTGGCATACACTAGCAGAAAGTTGCCCCCCAGAGAAGCAGCATACAGCCCCATCGAGAGAGAGTGCTTAGCGTTAGTTGGGGAATACGGAAGTTTTCCTCCTATATCTGTACGGGGTGCCTTTCATAGTTCAGATGGACCATCAACCACTGAGCTACATCAAACGAGCAAAACAGCTAAACAGCAGAGTCCTGCACTGGAGCTTGCTGCTCCAAGAATATCAGTTCACCGTCGAGCACATAAAGGGCAAGGACAATGTCGGTGCTGATTTTCTTAGCAGCCTGTAGATTTGTCGCGCGCAATGAATTTGCACTGTTAAAGGGACAGTGAGGAGAGCTGTAATATTTTTTTAAAGCAAAATCTGATAGTTCGGCATTTCATGGCTTTGTTGCCGCTTTGCCGGCAGCGAAAGGTGCATTTATTTCTAAGAAATTTGGATTCGAGGTTGAAAAAGTTTTTCCCGCCGCTCTGATTCAAACTTGGGATTCTCTTATGACGACATAGGACTAAGTGACGTGAAACATGACGTAACGCAGACTCCGTGATTTCTGGCGGCGAGCAGTGCGGCCTAGCAGCAGCCGAAAAGAAAGCTACTGCCGACCACACATTATCTATCGGCTATTGCGGCCGTCGCTACCGTCGCTTCATTTACGTTTGCACCGGCGTTTTGCCAGCGTTACGATGGATCCCGTTCTTGAAGTAGTCAACGAAGTTCTCGCAAATAGACACCTTTACCATACTGTGTACCTTGCTACCGTTAGCGGAATACCGGGAGCCCGCCAGCGCCGGTGAGCAGGCGCTGATTGGTCCCGATGCTGCAGGCGCGCGTGTAGTTGCCGGGGACGCGGCGCCATCTGCAGACGCCAAGGAGATTTGCGCATGCATTGGCTGCGCCTCAGTGATTCGTAGCTTCTCGTGTCCTAGGGTTGCTAGAACCATTGGTTCTAGCAACACTGTTTTGTCTTATGACGTCATCACGCTTGTACTTGTGAGTTTGGCCTGTGGCGACGAAACCTGTATTTTGGTTCTTGCTGTTTTCTATGTTACAAGAGCTTTGTTGTCAGTATTAGTGGCGTTTTTGTAATCAGGAGCTGGTATTCTGTCGATACAAGCCAACTTCAATTTCTCCTCAGTGTCCCTTTAAGCATTCAAGTATTATGGTGCATGTATACACGCTGACTTGAATTGTGTGCTAGTTAAATGTAAGTGATTAGGTTACGCGCTGTATATTTGTGTACGGGCCTGCCCGCCGACTTCTGTGGGTTTAGAATATTATCCGATATTCCGGAAGTGGGGGGCCGTGGCACAGAAGTGGCGGCAGCCTGTAAATTACTTTTGTTTGTATAAAACTGATGCGTCCGCGTTTCTTCGTATGTGTCTTGGGAAGAGCAAGAATACATGCACGCTGTTTCAGTTATTTAGACAACCCCCTCGCATTCAGAGGCGGCTCAAGGCCGGCCCCCATACTGCCGAAGTCTTGAGCTGACAATTAGCAGGAAAAAAGTTGCGGGCTTATGTGACTCCCTTTTTGGTTGTGTTTTAATTCTTTGTGGTTCCAAGGTCCCCGAATCCAGAGTCGAAGCCTAGGGCTTCTTTTTAGTCGTCCGTTAATTTTTTCCTCCACGATGGCGGCCATGCAGTGTCAAAAGTGTAGGTGCCTACGTGTTCTTGTTGCGCTTTTTGGTGTTTGCTTTCTCGACACCGACTGTGTGGCGCCGTGAGTGCCTCACCCGCTAGTGGCCGAGGACTTTAAAAAGGGGGCCGTATGGGCACGAACTTCAGTCCGCTCGTCAGTGGAGACACTGCCGCCGCGAACACCCGGGACTCCGAGCCGCCGCACCGCATCCGCGAAACTGCAAGCTGCCCTGGAAGGACGTCACCTTCGGGGGGCTGCACTGACTGCGTGCTTGAGGATGGACTGCAGCCGCGCTCCCCGATTGACTGTGTGTTTGTTCCCCTTCTGAACTTTTATCGACTGTAGCTAATTGGACTCTCACTTGTGTTCTGACCTGTGTAGATATATTCAATGTATAACTTAATTCAGTGTATTTAATGCTATTTTTCTCTGACATTGTTTTGTAGAATGTATATTACGCTTCTGTGAAAGCAGCCGCATTCTTCAGTTGAACTATAAATGTTGTTTTGTTGTTGTTACCTCGTAGCACGCCTCTGTCTCATTCACTACGTTTGCTTACCGGCTACGCCGGGCATCAAACGGCCACCCCCTCATTGTCAGGACTCTGTAATGACGTCGCGTAATATTTCTACACATCACTGGTACAAGTAGTCAAAAAGAATGCTCATAATGCTACCCAAGCTGCAAAGCAAATGTTAGGCAAGCAGCCATCACTACTGAAACACACTGCTAGTACGAAAAACCTGGAGAAGCAGCCAGATTATTGACCCAGAAAGCACCGCACCTCTGCATCTGCTGCGTCTACGCGCTTTCCAGCACCTGCGGTTTTGCAGCAGGACTACTTGAAACACATTTCATTTATTTTAGCCTCAGGGCTTTCGCATTGCAGGGCTTTCGCATCATTCTGAATGATGCGGAGGTTCCTGTCATTCATACCGATAGCAACCATAAATTTTAGTGTTTGGCGCAGTTATCACACATGGTGCAGGAAATGTAGTCCATTGCTTCTCCTGCAGGCTGCCCTTGTTAAATGTTCTGCGGCATAAATAGTGTGTCATGCATAGTGGTGGTCTGCTCTGGATGCTGGTAGTGTGTGTGTTGCTAAACTAGTCGTCTTCAGGTAGGTGGCTTCGGTGTTAGCTACCATTGCAGTATTTTTTCTGTTGGCAGAACCAGGCATGAAGTAATAGTGCAGTGTGGCTCTAGGCTTTCTGTTTCGCTCTAACCATGAACCGACTAGCCCAACATCATGTCTTACTAGGCTTTCTGTTGCAGTGGTGTGCTCTGAACCGTAGGTATTCATGTGTGCTGCTCGAACAGTCGTCTCGAGGTCTTGCTGTACCATGTACCTGGATAAGTGCTGTGCCTGGCACAACCAGATGCAGCACTTGTAGTACCTGCTGAAATCAAAGGCACACAAGTATTTTAGACGCCTTACTGAACACAAATGAGGTGTCTCCGTAGCTTCCTGTGTGGCGAGGTATGATCATTGCTGTTCAGTTATTCTCGAAAGTGATGTGCTTTTTTTATAGCAGGAGTCCGGCACACTTCTGGGGGGCTTGCTGTCCACCCGGCTGCAGATAGCTGGACGTGCCCAGACATGTATCCTTTGTCCAATGGTCAGCTTGGGAACCAATATCATATGCAGAACAAAGACTGATTAAGCCAAACCAGCACACATTTTTCTCTCGGCAGAACCTGCCTGCTAGAGAGCGCGGATCCCAGGTGGCGGATAGGGAAGCGCCTATCGCAGTCGGGCCCTGCTCCTCTGCATTTTGTAGTCACTTGCAAGACGCTGTTAGCAGGAAAAACCTTGAAAAAACTGATTCATTATGCCTGCAGTTAATTCCCCATGACTGGCATAGGTGCAGTTGAGGCTAGTGTGATAAGAATGGTGCTTGCACCCGCGGACCAACAGGTGTTGATTTCAGCAGGATCCCGCCTACTTGCCAAGCATGCACCGGGAGGATTCTGCAAATACACCTATACAAGACAATAAACTGTTTTACAACTGCTATGCTAAGTGGCCTTGTGCATCTTTTTGTATTTTGCCACAAGGGTGAAATACAGAGCTATATGTTAAGTTGTGAAAGAGCAATGAAGCCACCAAACTTGATTTTGAGATGTTGCTAAGCAAATATATTTCCTATGATTCAGTTGTGTATGGCAGTTCGATGAACTGCAGAACAAAACTTTGTGATGCAATTGGAAGGTTCATACCTTGAGTTAGCTGTAAGATATTCGTAACCATGTCAGTATGTTGATTCACACATCAGCAGGGTAGTTGAATTCTGAAAGTTTTGGTCCACCACCGCAGTTCTATAACCCTTTTAAACAACTTATAGAGCAGTTGAATTGCAAATAAGCCGCTACTACACAGAAACTGAAGCACATTCCAAAAAAGTGGTCTGGATGCATTGCAAGCAAAAATGGTCCGAGGTGGTACAGTACTTTACCCTGCCAGTGGCAAGCTGAAATGCTGTTTTGGTGCACGTGATGCTTACCTTTGGTCACTTGGACGATGCACAAGCTTGTCCGTCAGGAGAGACTTTGTGACCTTAGCAAGGCAATGTTGTCAGCAAATCGCAGAATACTAAGATATTGTCCATTAATTGTTTTCCCTGAGTGTTCCGACAATAATTCTTGCATGCAAGTGAACAATGGAGAAATTGTCTTACTGTACACCATCATTCTTTATTCAACTTTTATTGCTTTCTCTATGGGGCCTATTTAGTTGCACAGCCAGTGTAAATATCTTGCAGTACTTTCGCATATGCCTCTTCTGCACCTTGGTTCCGCAACGTCTTGATGACTGCTGGTTAACAGTTAGCTTTCTCAAAATATATGACTGCTATATAAAGGGGTTGGTTTCACTGCATCTCTCTACCAGCCGGTTGATAGTGCAGACATGATCTATTGTCAAGCAGTGTTGTGCGGTACATGGCTACAAACCGTGGCATCCTACAAGAACGGTTTGCTCAACGTGCTCTCTTCACCTTCAAGCCTTGTCTCTCAAGTTCTGGGATGCAACCCGGGCACCATACTGCAAGAGGCAAGTATACCTCAATACATTGACAACAGCAGTGCAATATTGGAATGCTTCCATGCAAATCTGGGCTACCACGACGGGCAGTAAAAGACGCAAAATATCAAGCGCCAAAAACTACTCAATTCATGCAGGCAAAGCAAAAACGGCCACACGATTGCAAAGAACGAGAGAGGTGCCTCCTTTTTTTTTTGCTGCAATCCATAAACTGCATAAGTTTAGCATATTGGGTAGCGGTCAGACCAGATATGTGCAGTGCTTCAACGCTAAACAGGCATCGTAGAATGATTACTTCGGTGAACCCGCTGCATAGGCGCGACCAAAATGCAGAGCACACTTCGACATGCTAACTCTTCTCATGCGTTCCGCAGTCTGCTTTCAGCACTCGCGCCAGCTACGGCGGCCGCACTGGTGCTTGAATGAAGAATGATAACACGTAAGGAATTCAAGTTTGAATAACATAAGCAGTTACTAAGAATAAGCAGTGCAAACGCATCGCAAAGTTGTCAGCATGCCACCCAAGGATTTTTTACGTTCTACATCACTCACGTTGACAGCCGCCACCACCGTCATCACAATCGCTCGCATTCCATCCTCTCGGTGCTCTAATCCTGAGCCACCAGCTGGGTAACAGTAGACACACTCGCTCAATACTCGCAAAGTCCACGACAGCTTTTGCTCTTAACCAGAGCAGTTAATGCAAATAAAACTCGGCGCCGCTACTGCTCCGCCATATTTGAATTCGTTTACCGGATTTGTGCTAGGCTTGTGGCCAGTCTTGACCCTCGATGGATACAGGCTCGTAAATTCGCAACGCGGAAGTACATTTTTTCTTTACAGTGATTCCGAAACTGCCTTATTTTATTGAACAGCACAACTCTGAAGGCGCACTGCAAGGTTTTTTTTTGCATTTTTCCACTGAGATACGCTGGTTGTTGCCTTTACTACCTTTACCTATGAATGAAAGTGATCCTTGCGAGGCGATATAGAAAAAAAAAATTTTTCCCCATATTCTTCCTGAGCGATGCAGCGTTGGCCCGTCAGGTTGATGCCAATTTTACAGGTCTAAATTATCAGCTAGTGCTTTTGCGCACCTCGAATTCTGCAATACTGTGGTCCTGCTACCTCCACGACATTTTGGTAATAAGACTGCCGAAAAACAAAAAGCAGATTTATGCAGCTGGTGCCGTTCATAAAGCTCATTTACAGAAAATCACTGCTGGTTCCGACGTGACACGCTATGTCGCTGCGTAAAATGAGACGCGACGAGGCCGGCAAGGAGGGACGAGGCGTAGCCTGCAAAGTGTCACTTAGTTTATTAGGTGTAACTGACCAACGCCAAACGACACAAACAGCAAAAATGGGAGTCCTCGCACGTCAATTCTGGTGGTAAGGCAGCAAATTGTTGAAAACACAAGCCATGTGATGGCGGCACATAACACTAACACAACACAGAACGTTTGAAGAAAATGAAAGAGATAGCTTTAGTTTACAGCCATACTTTTGCAGGCTGTGTACGCCCCTCATATTATCAGGGTAAAATGAAGAGTTACACAAAGGCACTGCACGCTGTAATACTGACTTCAAGGAGGTCAAAGGAACAGCCGGGACTCCATGTCAGACTTGCAGCTAAAACCTCATATAGTAAGATATAAGTTAAAAAAAAAACGGCAGTTCCCAACACTGGGCCGCAGTCCGCGGCGTCCTGTATTACTCCGGTGGCTAATTGCAACAGTAAACGAAATCAGCTTTTTCATGTTTGACTACGTCAACCAATCCATGTATTGTATCAAAATTTGAGTCATAATTTTTTTGTTGTGATGAGCTTCTTGTTTAGAAAACAAGAAACATTTATCCAGTGGACTACTTTTTCATCGTGGAGGAATTCTGTGGGCGGAGGCTGAATGTGGGCGGAGCTTTACTGCAGACTTAAGTTGCATCAGACTATAGTTTAAGTTGTCCTCAAATGCCTCCACTGACAACTTCTCCGAAAGGTGTGCCTCCACCACTTATCTGCATATGTTTGGACATACCCATGCTTCTCATTTTTTTTTTTATGTTCACCTACAACATCCTGTTTCCAACATATCCTTCATCCCTCATTATGAAACCAAACCAATGATGCGTCAACTTGTGTGCTTTACACCTGCATATGCCACCATAACCATGCCCCTTATTATGATCTCAATTTATCATAGTCACTCCACAGATCTTTCTGAGCAATCACACCTGACATATGCTGAATACGTGATAATTACAATACATCGCAAAAAATACAATCGCACATTGCACCACCGTTGTTCCTTTGAGGAACTTGGTTGGTTGGTTTTGGTTTATGGGGTTTAACGTCCCAAAGCGACTAGGCTATGAGAGACGCCGTAGTGAATGGTTCCGGAAATTTCGACCACCTGGGGTTCTTTAACGTGCACTAACATCGCACAGTACACGGGCCTCTAGAATTTCTCCTCCAAAGAAATTATAGCCGCCGCGGCCGGGACCTTTGAGGAACTGGACAAAATTATGAGCAGGTACAGTGAATTACCAATTCATTTTAGAAAACAAAAGACATCTGTAGCCGAACAGGAAAAACTAAAAAATGTTGAAATTTTCAAGTCTTGTCATGCAACAAAGTCACTGCAAATACAAAGCATATGCATCTACATGAACAAGCACCAAAATAAAGTTGACCATTCATGCCACTTAAGAAATTACACTTCCATAAACTCAATTTCTAAAATTTGCACACTGTCCTCACAAGGCACACATTTCAGTTTACCTCCAACTAAAACTATTTGAAAGTATGTCAAGCCATCTAAGGTTTGACTAAGCTGACAAAGGCTTCCAATTGGAACATTTGCTTGATTTATTCATGAAACACCCCCAAAATTTTGCACCTTTTGAAAACAAGCGAACACAGAGCTGTCAATTTCAACACATCACACAACAATGTGACTGGGAACAAATCATAGCATAAAAATGTGCACACACATGACAGAACAGCAATATGAAGATAATTCACACTAAGTGACAGGACCCATTTTTATACACACAAGTTCTAAACCATTTCACATTGGTAGCACCAGGCACACACTTCAGTTCGCTACCATAAATAACCTTTTAAAGAATGTCTAACCATTCAAGTTTTACTAACCTTACACAAGTCATGAACATCTTAACATACCCAAGATTTCACTTTTTTTTTAAACAACCAACGAAAGGAGCACTGCAGTTTGTCCATTTTGGAGACAGTATATCTGAATGCTATGCCCCAGTAAAATGTAATGGTCACCAGAGTGAGCAGATGTTGCTTCCCTTGGAGCCTTACAGTTGAAAGACAGAATTGAACAGTATGCCCTAAGACCATGCTTCCATGGTCCATGTGGCCCATGCTCCACTACGTGGGGCCGCACGCATGAACAGTCCTTACATTAGGGGCATATCAGATTTCGAGAAGGCATTCACCAACCACTTCGTACATGCACTCAAGCTATATGAATATGCCTGTTCCTACCGCCGGATGGAGCAACCGGACGAGACCGTTTGTTTTTAGCACTGCTCTCCATACCATGGTTAAACACTGAGACTACGCACCACCTACTACTGAAGATATGCTTGTTTCAAGAATGCTTCATCATTGGTTTGACTGACTGCAAGCTTTCAGACCAGCTCTTTTACAGCCCTAAGTTAATGTTGTGTGAGGCGTTTCTACAGGGCGCTGCTCAGTCCCACAAAAACGAACGCTGGCTGAAATAAAGGCTCTTAGCTTCTGGCATTGAGAGTGTCTCGGTTGCTGTGGCTCCGTCTGCTAGCCTGGATCACGGCTAGGCTTGGCTAGGTCACCTCCTCATGGTGTTATAATTGCTTGGAATCCAGGATCAACTTCCTTCAAGGCACGCTAACTCAAGACCATCTTCGTTGTGAACTCTCATGCTTCTGAGACACAACCTCAGTTCGCCAGTTTGGTAGGCCCAGCGCCACCACCAGCATTCAACTTGTATGAGCTGGCTTCCTGGTCATCATAGGTCGAACAATTTGAAGATTTTTCTGTCGCTATGGCAGAGTCTTTGGCAATGGATGAAGTCAAGGTTCGTACGCTGCTGTAGTGTGTGGGAGCTCAAGTGCGCCATGTTCTCAATTCACTTGCGCACTCGGAGGTGGAATGTGTGTCGTAAGCATAAGTCAAGCAAAACCTCACAGCCTAGTACATCCATCCAGTGAACGAAGTTCACGAAAGTTTTCGCTTTCATAAGCACATACGTAGCAACTTTCATAAGCACATAAAGAGCGAAGGAGGCTTCGGATGCAGGCTAGGCCGTGCTTCGCATTGAACTCTGTGATCAAGATGAAAGTATCAGCCGATGGCAGCACCTTTAGTCTTGGTGCCATCCTGCTACTAAAGCAGCCTTCCAGTGAGCATCAAACAGTTTTTGCATCACTCGCAGCATGTCTGTGGTCGACTTGCCACCTCTGCAGATTTAGTGATTATGTCTGAAGCTGATGTGCTTCCAGTGCCAGGTGCTGTATGTACCTAGCAAGCTGTTAGCCACTGCAGACATGCCCTCATGTGCACTACTGGACGGCCCACTGCCAAGGCAAGCTAATCTTGTTGAGCTGTTTGTTGAAAGAATTCTTTGCACCCTCCCAGATTTTGTCTCCACTTACCGAGACAAACGTCGCAAAGCTGAACCCAATGATGGCGAGTGCAACCTTCTGCTAGAGTACTGCACCAAAGGTTGGCCCAGGCACTCGAGACTACTGCTTCCGATTTAAGGAGTACTGGAAAAATCAAGAAACCTCAGTGTTTTCAAGGTGCTAAGTTACGATTCGAGGTTCGTTCTTCGGGCTCCACCAATGGTACCCCACCATCTGAGACGGTATAACAGACAAGATCAGGCAACACGTGACTTGAGGGAAAATTTGGCTTATGGTTTATGGGCGTTTAACGCCCCAAAGCGACTCAGGCTATGAGGGACGTCGTAGTGAAGGGCTCCGGTAATTTCGACCACCTGGGGTTCTTTAACGTGCACTGACATCGCACAGTACACGGGCCTCTAGAATTTTGCCTCCATTGAAATTCAGCCACCACGGCCGGGATCGAACCCGCGTTTTTCGGGTCAGCAGCCGAGCACCGTAACCACTGAGCCACTGTGGCGGAGCAATTTGAGGGAAAGTAAAGTGAATCTTTATACAGGAATTCACATTTTTTAACAGACTGAGAGGCGAGCACAACAACATAGAACTGGCTATGGGAAAATCATCCCTCCTTGGCATCGCCGAAGATGCAAAAGATCTAAACCTAGTTCAGAACAGTTTACCAGGCTCCGGGGTCTGGTTTTAAAGACCAAGAAGACTGGCCCACATTTTACATCACCCAATAACAACAAACTCAACACATGATTGGTTTACAAACAGCATGGCACGCCTTAGACTTTCCGCAAGGTTCAGAACCTTTTTCTAACGAAATAAAACAGAAAACGCATGAAAAAAAAACATCAAAAACACTCCCACATGTCGTCGGCCTCCAGAAGTCTCGTGACCCTGATGGCCTCCCCCCATCAGGGCAATTATTGGACTCTAACGAACCACTACCACTGCGAATAAAAAAAAAAAACGGAAGCGCTGAACTGCGTTTCTATGCCATTCGTCTTCACGATGACTGCTGACAGACATCCCCCGAAATCCCGGAAGTGGCACAAACCCTGCTGTTGCTGCCTTTGAACGTACGGGGACGTCCCTTTTGTCTGGCTGCATTTTGTTATGCCAGCCCATTTCTTGAGATCTGTTGATACACGCCACAATGTCACGAAGCCTGATAGCCGCGTCCTTGCTGACTGTACGTCACACTAACTGCTCCCAGACGATCTTTACTATGTCAGGACGGGGGGGTGGTCGACGTATGGCGGCTTTGATGGGGTGACGCCCTCCACCATTTTTGGCACCTTTGGTGCGAAACAACTCCGTGAAGGGCAATTAGCAAACCATGGCAGCTGACCCGCGCCTCCGCGCGCAGCTGCATCGTTCTCGCAGACAGCACTTCGGGTGGCTCCGGGAAAACGTGCCCCCGTCCTTCCCTCTAACTCTATCGCAGCTCAACATCCGCCTGCCTCGCCTTGTGTGCTTCTTGTCGACATACACGACGGGGGTTGCGAGGAGATTGCCGCCTCAGGGCACCGGTACAGCCACAAAAGGACAGAGCAACAATGCAGTGGGCATCCACCGATCCTTCACAGGTTACTTCTCAAAGAAGCCGCACGGCTCTTCAGCATTCCACAGGGATCTCATTCATGACGGGCATCAAGGAATTAATTGAAGCACAGCCACTGCTCAAGAGTCGGTGTGGTGGCCTACAGTCAACAGCCACAAAGAGATCGGCTGTGGCAAGAGCGCAGAACCAAGGAAGCCTTCTCAGACTCCAAGTCTTCCCTAGGTTGAGGTGGGAGCTGACCTTTTCCAACCTTCCCTGAAGCCACTGGTCAGCACTGTACAACAACACTGCAGTCATGATAGCCATGGCATTCCAGGAGTACTCCGCAGCGACAACGGTCCATAATTCTCATACAAAGTCATCTTTACCTTCGCAAAGCCTTAAGGCTTCAGGCATGTCACCAGCAGCCCAAGATTCCCACAGTCCAAAGCTGAGGTGGACAGGATGGGGTGTATCATCAAGGACCTGGTGCACAAAGTGAACAATGCTTTCCTGGCACTGCCTGTCTACCAGGAAATTCCTGGCATCAGTGAAGTAAGCCCAGCTCAACTTCTCTTTGGCAGACGCCTGCAAACCGGAGTTCCTAAGACATCAAAACGGCTTGAACCATGCTGGCCCTCGTCTCAGTCGTTTAACCTGAGTGATCAAGCTAACAGGACAAGGAATGCAGCTCAGGTACAGTGCCCACTTAAGATGAGTGGGCAAGGTTGGATGCGCGACATAAATAGCCCTGCATTCTGGGACCAGTTCAACATCCCCCAGCCATATGTAGTGGAGGACCTGAAGGAAGTTCTTCAATGTTGCAGGTTATTCCTCACCCCACTGTCCAATGTTGTAAGGTCCGAGGGTCCTGCCGAATGTGTTACCGGAGATGAGCCCAAGAGGAAGCCATCAAGCAGTGAGACTAATACAGCGGGACGCAGGTAGTTCTTCCTAGCCCGACCTCATGGCTTCACCCCCGTCACAACCTTCAAGTTCACCCTTTTGAGTGTCACGGTTTAGAAAACTGATCCGAAGGCCCAGATGACTGAACTGATGCTTGTGTAGTGCAGAGCATACTGTGCATTTCTGTTCCTTTCTTAAACAAGGGGGGATGTAGTGTGCGTTGTGCTAGGTGGCATCACTGCTTTCTCGGCTACATATATCATGTGCAACAACGCTTTGAGGCCTTTTTCCCGCTAACCAGCACGGTGTGTGGTTCACTCCTGTGGAAGCACATCCCACTACAGTCACATGAGAAGGTGCAGAAGAGAAAGCACAAGTGCCCCACACAGGGGGCAGTCAAAGCAACAAAGCTGAGTCACAGTGTCACTGCATCCAAAAATTTGTCTGGGCACTCACTCCACCACTGGAGAGGAACTGGATGTTTGCTTCATTCTTCTGATAAAAAAAGATGCAGTCAAGCCTTGCTAGAACGAAATGGTTTTGAATCCCCTTTGAACCAGTCATAAAAATTCGTGCATCTGGCACCTATTTTTTTTATGACAAAATTTTCCTGCCACTGCACATTATGTTGAAATGCATCTGTAACGCATACGGAACCAGGTATAGTGGCAACAACGTTTGTGCGATGGTGCTTCCAAGTTCTATGACTGCTATGGCTGCATAAAAAATATTTGGCTTGTGCTAACCCAGCATTACATGGCAGTGAGGCACTGCTCTTCGATATAAACATCTGGCCGCACCACACATTTAAAAGCCGGTTTACCATTTACAGGGGCAGAGCTAAGGGTTTCCACAGATTCTCCATGTATTTAGCAACTGCTCTTCCTGTCCAATAGTTCAAGCTTACCAATGCTTGGCATAATGAAGTACGCCAGCATGTTAATGAATGTGAATCATGGTCGGTGTGTTGGGTTTATGGCACATAGGCAACTGAGGCCATCATGCGCCAAACACAAGGTATTTTAAAAGTTTTTTGTTGAATATTACGGACATGTAAACAGTCATCTCTGGTGTAGAGGCCTTCAAGACGTTAATATTACCGTTTGAAATTTTAGAAATGACTACTAGTAAAAGCTTTAAAGAGGGCTGGGAAACCTCAGTAGCTATCCGGATGTGAATAATGTTCGCCATGAGGTGATTGCTGCGAAGCTACACATTGGATATGAGCGATGCCAATGTGGGAAGCTTTCAATTCATTTAGGCCGCACCAATGGCAAAATCATTGAAGTCTAAATGCAAAAATGCCTCTGTGCTGGGCAATGTCAGTGAACAATAAAGAGCCCCACGTGATGCTGCAGACTCAATGGAGCAGATACAGCTCAGAAACACATAAGGAACAGGTCTCACTGCCACCAAGTTACTCACCAAAACCTTACAATGATTGCACTGTCCATTGCTGTAAGTACTGCAGGCTGTAGTGCAGGTCCTATGGCCTGCAGTACTCGTCCCCAAGCTGGTGGCCCTTGGACCCGCAGTGATGGCACTGGCGGATGATATACCTGGCAGGCACACCTGAGAACGGTGCCAGGATGCCCACTCCACAGAATCTTGCGAGGCCCCTGGCGAAGACCTCTGCCAGCTCCTGGATACCTTCACCAGCCGACAGGTGACAGCCATCGGTGGCGAAAAGGTGCCTCTTGGGTGTCTTTATTGCATCCAGGAAGCGATGCTGAAAACAAAATGCGATATGCTGATAAATAAGGTAAATTGAGCAATAAATCCCGATAGCATACAGCTGCAACAAGTACTTCAGCTTTCTGGCAGATCTCACCAGTAAACAATGCATAAAGAAGGCAGAAAGAATGCATCCACACAAATGCAGTGCTCACTGAAAACCAAATTAAAATGCCTTAATTATATTCAAGGCAGGTAACCAAGCACACAAGAATAGAGACCCGGATGTCCCCCTGTGCTAGGAGTGCTTTTTGGCAAGATACTGGCATATATTGATACCTGTATCTTCTCCTACTGCAGTCTTCTCAGCTACTATAATTTTCTTTTTTTTTTCAGAATGAGTCTGTGAACAAAGGTTCACAGGAGCTACAATGTGCAGCCGTGTCCTACGTGCACCGGTTTAGCTGAGAGAAGCATTCTACTGTGGTCGTTTATTTCCGCAACAGTCGGTACAAAAGCATTTACCTAGTTGTCACTGTGGCCACTGCAGTGCCACGACACTTAGCTACAATCTGAGCTGCCAAGAGATGTCCAAGGTAGCTGACCAGACACTGGAGAATGTGCAGTACATAACAAACAGTGGCATGTTTGCGCATGAATGCCTGCATATCTACACGTTACAACTTGCCTACCTGGCCTTTTGGAAGACAGATCTGCCACTGTTAACGTACCAGAGACTCACAGGCAACTGGACGCTGCATGCTCAATCATATGCTATGCATATGCACTCCCTAGGCTCTTGCGATAATGTCATGCCCCACTCCAGGTATCAGTTTCGATGTTTGCTTGTCTTGCAATAAACTCCGCATTGTGTTTTGTGCAAGCTGTAAACAAACTGCTTTTAAAAACAGCAATGTGTTCCAACATTTTCTACAGTAAAAATGAGGATATAAGTTGGACAGCAATGTATGTGGGTGATATGTGTGATATGTGGGCACATATCGCCCACACACATAGCTGCTAAAAATGTTTAGTATTTTTTTGACAAATTTCTTCAGATAATCCAAACCATAACATACATTTCACAATTTTTCAGTGGTAAAAGCAGCCGTGCCAACGCACATTAAAATCGGTACCATAAAACTACTGGAACTCATCGCATCACTCAAATTCTCGGTTTGCCAAAAATTTCGCTCATTCATCGCCCAAAAGCAACTCGCAAGAGCAGCCAATCATAGAAGCATGTGCTGATTTGCAAAGGAAGTATTTTAGCAAGGTTTCAGCGAAGAAGCTGCCAATGCTCGCCTCATCTGAGCTATAGCTCGTTGAAATAGTCAAGTGAAAGCTTGGTAGGCATTGTCTAGTGTCTGACAGAAACCCGTCTGGTCGGGACGGTACATGAAGAAAACAGAAGGCACCGACCAAAAGAAAGGATGGCATGACGTTTTGGCTCCCCCACGGGAGTGTAGATTGGGGGCAAGTTTCCGTCATTCCGATTAAGCGTATGCGCTGTCGTGTGAATAATCAGCGATTCCAGATAAAGCCGTCACTTCTCGTCCCTTACTTTTGTGATCACACGTGCTTCTGCCCAGTTTATGTTGTGTGCGGCGGACACCGAGTGCTCGGCAAGCACATTTTGATCTGCACACCGGTCTCTGACATCACTCTGGTCATCACGTATTCTTCGCTCAAGACGCCCAACTCGCCGATGTACACAGATGAGCAGCCCGCACATGGGATCGAATACACAACACATGGGGAACTTTTCCTTCTTCAGCTTGTCTTTGGTTTACACAAGCTGACTCCTCAATTTTCGAGCTGGCACATGTGCGGTCTTTACATCATAGGACCGCAATATGCGCGCCAAAGGTTCGCTGATGCCAGGAACTTAGGGAATTAAGACCGAATTGCTGAAGATGTGCGTGTACGGCGTGACGTGTCCACCTGTGGCTATCCTGTACACGTTATGGACTCTGTACAGCATCATAAGGGACGTCCCAGGCTCCAAGCTGATCCCGCTACCCAGAAACGAGCCGTGATTCCCTATGTTCCTGACATCAGCGAACCTTTGGCGCAGATATTACGGTCCTACGATGTAAAGACCGTGCATGTGCCAGCTTGTCAAATGTAATAAGAAATTGGAAATAGAAGTATGAACTAAAGAAGTTTGGAGAAGACGAGGATGACGATAAGCATTACTTTTATTAATCCAAGAATAACGAAGATGAAGAAGCATTTGGTGAGGTGGGAAGAGATGATTGGTGGAGAAGAGAAGACAATGACGACGATGACAAGGATGGCGTGTAGCAACGCCAAGGCTATAAAAGCGCCAAAAGGCTGCTTGGAAGAAGCTTCTCCACAATCAGTGTCCCAAAAACTGGATCGATTACAAGTTCATTGCTGCTACGTTTAAGCGCACTGTATCTCGTGCAAAGGAGTTGTACGATACTGAACACTACGAATTCCTTTCGAAATCAGGTAATAGGCGTGCTTTATTCAATTACCTAAAATCCAGAAAAGTAATCTCGACCACCATGAGCGCTGTCTCCCTAGTTCAGTCTCCGACTGAACTTGCTCAGTCTCTAGAAGAGATAGGCAGAGGCCTTGAGCGTCGGTTTACAGCTCTTCTTCCTTCTCCTCCGAGATTTCTTGCCACATTGGACGATTTCGAGGACGTCACCCTCACTGAGCTCTCGAACACTGTATCCTGCCTTCCACCCGTGGCCCCTGGCCCTGATGGTGTCACTTCTTCTACGATTAAAATTTTGTTCGAGGAATCTCCCACCGACTTACTGGCACTTATAAATTACTCTCTTAAGGGGCCATGGATTCCAACTGAATGGCGTCTAGCAAAGATCATCCCTTTGCTTAAAAAGCTGGGACATGGTTATGTGTTAGACAATATAAGGCCAATTTCTTTAACTTCGAATCTCGTAAAGTTAATTGAGAGGGTGTTGCATGGTAGAATAATGTCTGTTATTTCAGAGACTGGGTTGTTGAACCCTTGCCACATAGGTTTCAGGCCAGGATGCTCTATATGGTGTGCCCATACTGATCTGGAGAGCCGCATAGAGTTAGCTCGTCGCCGAAACCAATACGCAGCGCTTGTTACTTTAGATGTTTCTAAGGCTTAGGACAGCGTTCAGCACAGGACGCTTTTGCAAAGACTACAGGCAGTAGGACTTCCGAGATACTTTGTGGCTTGGGTTGCTGAATTTCTTGCTGACAGGGAATTTTACTGCTTCCAGAACGGTATTTCATCAAGCAGGTTTCGACAAGCGAGAGGAGTACCCCAAGGGGCGGTCCTCTCCCCTGTACATTTCAACATCTTACTCAGCAGTATTCCGTGCAGTACCAAGGTGTCCATCTATGTGTATGCTGATGACATCGCCTTTTTTGCTTCAGAGAACGACATTTCCTCTTTGTACCAGTCCTTACAGTCCTACTTGAATGTCCTGGACCAATGGTTAGGGGTCATTAATCTGTCCCTTAATGTCAATAAATGTGCTTTATTGGTTTTTCCACTCTCTCGTCCAGTTAATATCTCTATTGTTTATCAGAACCATGTAATTCCTCAAGTGCAAAGTATCAAATACCTCGGAGTAATTTATGATCCTTCTCTTTCCTGGCGGGCCCATATAGAGCACATCACTGCGAAAGGAGTCCGAGCTGTCGGTATGCTGCGCAGGCTGAGCAATGTTCGTTCTGGCATGAGAGGACACTCGCTTCTTATGATTTATAGAATGTACGTCCGTCCTGTCTTAGTGTTCGGCTGTGCTTTATTCTCTGGTGCGCCAGCGTATAAACTTCGCCCCTTGATTCTCTTGGAGCGGGAGGCGTTGCGCCTCTGTTTGGGCCTTCCAAAATTTGTGACGAATTCCGTTTTGTACCTGGAAGCGCGTATTCCTTCATTGCCTTCAAGATTTCGGCTCTTAAAGGTGAAAACGTTTCTAAAAATGTGTGATTCATCGCTTCATGCCACCAATTTGATCTTCCTTCGTCAGCCTCGGCCATTTTTCAACGAAACCTGGTCTCGTTTCCGCACCCCTCAGATTTGTTGTGTGCAATCCCTCCTTGACACCTTAAACGTCCGCATTTCGGACATCCTTCTCCTATGCGCCAATTCTTCATCTATCCAGATTGTCTTCGATGACATCTTTCCTAAACATGCAAAGTTAATGCCTTTTCATTTACTGAGCGGTTTGTTACAGGATTACTTGCTGCGTTTTAAATCTCATGTGCTCATAGCAACAGACGCCTCACAGTGTGAAGAAAAGGCCGGTGTTGGCATTTTGTCCATCTCCCTTGACTGGTCATTCTCTCTCCGCCTTCCCGATTACACCCCCATTTATTTGGCCGAATTTCTAGCAGTAGTCTTGGCCTTTTGCAAATTAAACAGCTCTTTGTCTTCTGTCATAATTATGACGGATTCATTATCGTTGTGTTCCTCTCTCAACGCGCCTACAACATCTCAGGCTCTACACTTATTCAAATGCTTGATTCCTCCCCACGTGTGTTCGTTACGGTTGGTCTGGGTGCCTGGGCACACAGGAATTCATTTGAATGAGGTTGCCGATACCCTGGCGAAGGCATCTCTTCAAGGCCCAGTCGTATCTGTGCTTCCACCCAGCGCATATATTACTGCGGCCAGATTTCGCAGGTATCTGCTCTTGAATGAATTCGCAGCATCAGCTCTGACCTCCTCTCCCGAATTCCGGCATCTCCTTTACCCATGGAGCAGTAAAGGATGGCGATCACGCAAGCTTGAGGTTTCCTTCACGCGTCTACGTTGTCGCGTGGCTCACTTAAACTTCTACCTTTACAGATCTGGTCTGGCGGTCTCCCCATTGTGCCCGTTCTGCAGAGAACATGAAACGATAGATCATTTCTTGCTGACCTGCCGCCGTTTCTCCTCTTTACGGAGCCGCCTGCTAGAACATCCGTTACGACAGCTAGGTCTAACACTGTCAGCTGGGGTTGTTCTGTCTCTTGGGGCTTCCTCCCTTGGGCACAGTAATTGGAATGTGATCTCCGCCATGCAAAACTTCCTTACAGACACTAAACGGCTGCCGCCTTAAGCTCTGTTCTTTCTCATGATCAATATTTCTCTGCGCCGAAAGCTTTCTGAAACATGGAACTTTTAGCCCCGTTCTCAATTTCTGTCACCTATCTCAAAGTATTTGTTTAGCTTATTTCAATTACACATCTGAATTTCTTTCATATATTTCCTAAATTCAATTATCATTATAATTATTGTTTTTAATCCATCATTTTCTTGTTTAACATTCTGAGCACCTATCAGTCGCCGCCTCTGTCTTGGCCAATCCCCCGTAGTGGGTACGTGCCATTATTTAGAGGACAACAACAACAACAACATAAAAGCGCGAGGTGGGTCATGAACCCGATTGGAAGACAGCAACGCCGGCTACTGCTTCTCGAGTTCTACGGCGTCGCACGGTAGACTTCCTGCCGTTCCTGAGCCCATTCCGGCAGCTGACTTAATCACCTGCTATGGCCAGGGGAGCTCGAACGACACCACCAATAACGCTGCCAGTGACGAAAGCCCAAGCACTTCGAACGCCACCTCGACGCTGGCTACCGAGATGCCACTGACCGGACCTATAATGCTTCTTCAGCACTGAACCGTGAGTACGAACACCGAACGCTAGTAGACTGGTTGTTCCCGGGCCATGTGTATTGATAGTCTTTGTGTTTTGTGCTAGTTTTGTTAGTTTCATGTGCTATTGTTTGTGTCGCATAGGTGTATTAAATGTGCGTGTGTGTGGGTACATCAGTCGCCTAGTCCATTCTTTCGGCCCGAGTGTCCTGGGGGGATCCGTGACACAGCTCGAAAACTGAGGAGTCGTCTTGTGCAAATCAAAGACAAGCTGAAGAAGGAAAAGTTCCCAGGTGTTGTGTATTCGATCCCATGTGCTTACTGCGCGTATGTGTACATCGGCGAGTCGGGTGACTTTGAGCGAAGGATGCATGAACACCAGGGTGACGTCAGAAACCGACGCGCAAGATCAAAATGGGCTTGCTGATCACAAAATAAAGGGACAAGAAATCACGGCTCTATGTGGAATCGCTGATTATTTACACGACAGCGCATACGCTTAATCGGAATGATGCAAACTTGTCCCCAATCTACGCCAGGTGCCTGGGTTCACTCATGCGCCGTGTATAAATAACCGACCCAGCTATGTTATGCCTCATTGTGAACAAGGCTCCCGTGGGGGAGCCGAAACGTCATGCCATTCTTTCTTTCGGTCGGCGCCTTCTATTATCGTCTTGGTAGGCATAATGGAGCAAGGAAGGTCATTTTGGTTGGTTTGGTTTATTGGGGTTTAACGTCCCAAAGCAGCTCAGGCTATGAGGGACGCCGCAGTGTAGGGCTCCGGAAATTTCGACCACCTGAGGTTCTTTAACGTGCACTGACATCGCACAGTAGATCTAGAATTTCGCCTCCATCGAAATTCGGCCGCCGTGGCGGGGATCGAACCAGCGTCTTTCGGGTCAGCAGCCGAGCGCCGCAACCACTGAGCCACGGCGGCGGGGCGAAAATGAAAGTAGCTATATTATGCTGGCGCCAGACCGAAGACACGTTGGCATACTATTTGTCCTGTCAACTGCGCTGAGCCAATATTTCACTTTTTTGTTCCTCGGTACACCGCTCCAGCGCTCGGCAGGCTTGCTGACTGTTACTTGCCTTCCTCTAGCTGAAAGGCGCACAACAGTTAAGGCAAGCATGAATCGGTACTCACGTCTGGGTTCAAGGTGCCTACACACCGCATCCGCTCAAGTGCAGCCGTCAGCTTGCGGTGAAGCACGCGACGGCTTGCCTCGATCGGGAGTCCGTCGTGGCAAAACACCGCGGCAAGACCTTCGCCACGAACACGACGCGCAGCAGGTGCAGGACAAGGGCCTGTGACGTGAAATATATGAGAATTCCGTACAGAAATGAACCGAAATTGAAAGCGTTAAGCAACCACGCACCTACCTTGATGTTATCGCAAATCGCTTGCGGAGTGGCATTAGGGCCCGTGAGGTCATTACCTCCGACGTACACCACGGCAAAATCACTATGCTTAAAATTAAGTCGCCGCACAGCGCTTCGCACGGCGTCGTAGCCGCCGAGGCTAAATGTGCACGTCTCAGCCGACGGCCTTAAACGCAGGCGAGTCCTGCACAATCGCTTCAGTTGGCTGTTGCCGACCAGAACGCCTTGCACAAATACCGAGGCGAATACCTGCGAACGACCACTTTTTGTGCCTAGGGACTGTCAAGCGCTACGTTCCCTAGGTTTAATAAACTGGCGAACAAAAAGCTCTACTTTTGACGCGCTAGGGACATTACGGGGGTTGGTGTCCCTAGGTTCATTTTCTCATTTCAGTCGGGTCCGAGAGAGCCGGCCTCCACCTCGCGCCGTCGCCGTGGGACCACTAGCCGTCACACCGCGCATTCCCGCGCAATTCGAACGCGCGTTCACACTCGGTGTAGGTGAAACGCTCGCTCCACCGGGCAGGCAGACGCGGCTTCCGTGGCAATCCAGGCGCTCACCCAACGCGCGTCTCGGGGTTAGTCGGCGTTCCGCTGTAGCCATGCCGTTGTCTTCCCCCACGACGAAGGCTTCTAGTGGTTGTGTTAAAATGACCAAGTATTCAACCAAGGAAAGCCATGTATTACCAAGCCTAGCCACTAATATGCTTCGCATTCCCCAGGCTTAGCCAAGCTGAGCCTCAGCAACTTTTTTTTCAGGAGAGCAATTTTTCGTTTTCAATTTGACACACAAATATTCAGAACCGTATTAAGCTATCAGAAACTCTACAGTTGAGATTACTAAGGAAAGCATACGACACCCCATGAGTCAATGCACGAGACTGCAGCAGACAAGGCCAGTATGCCGTTTACTCAGTGGCCTGTACATAAGCATACCCTTTGTTCTGGAGGGACCTCTCTATATCTCGGATCTGTGGCGGCCAAACTCTTGCCAAGCAACACTACTCCACGCACACACGAAGGCCGCAGACCAGCGCTTGCTTGGCCGCTGGATGCGCAACATGCTTCCAAACTCGCGTGCGGAACTTTGACGTCGCAGGTCTGACTGCATCGGGCCACTGCATAACAGCCGTAGTCCACCAGAACTTGCAAACCAATGGGCTCTCCTACCCCGCCGAGAATGCTCACAGGGCTGAAGCAGTCGCTATTCTCCTCGTGGTTGCGGGCCCCCAATGCAAGGTTGCCATTTGAGACACGCGTTTCTCTTGCAATAGCTGTGTGAATGGCGAGGTACGTCCTCTAGCCTATCACATGCTTTACAACGACGTTAGAGACACCGATCACACGCCTAGATGCATCTCGTGGGCGCTGGCCCACCAGAGACTCCCTTGAAATGAAGCTGCGAATGCGGTTGCCCGAGCCCTTATCCTCCGGGAACCTACTTCGTCGTGCTCCCCAACCGATGAGGGGGACGCGCGTTTGAGCGCGGAGCGATCGGACACCCATCAAACCCATCAAACCTGTGCGTCTGCATCTGTGAAATCAGCAGGATCCTGGAGACACCGATCTGACCCAGGTATGCCCAATTTTTGACCACTTCGAGCAACCCTCCGCATCACCACGTAGCGGTCGAGCTGAGCCTAACGGCTCTCGCTCCCCCGCCGCTGGCTGCGGAGACGCCCGCCGGTCAACCTCTCAACATGGCTCTGCCTGAACAACGCGGATACGACCCCACGACTCTGTCGTGGTCGTCTGTCCCTGCAAGCCAGCCAGAGGATGGCCCATCCACCATTTCGGCGCAGCAAGCTGCCCTTTTTCAAGTCGTTGAGAGCCGGCGCCGCCGCCGGCAGAACGCACGAGGAGCTGCAATGCCCACGACTCCTCTTGACAACTCAGCAACAGGAGACGCTCGCGCTCCGTCTTCTAAATGTCCACAAAAGACACCAGTCTCCAAGTGGACGCGTAATCCAACGGTGAGGATGAACCCTGACGATTACGTGATCGTGCTGAGGCCACGCAGTACGGTCGCCCTCAAGACAGCATTTCAGCACGGTGAGTTCGGCGCTGCCATTTCGCTACTCATCGGCAGACAGCATATGAATGCGATTACAATTTATCCCAATTGGGAGCAAAACATTATCGTCTGTGGCACGGAGAACTCCGAGGTGGCTCAAAAGCTTCTGACGGACATCCAAATTACCACCAGCAAAGGATCGCTTCCGCTTCATGGACACCTCAAGCTCACCGGTGATGTCTGTCGTGGTGTGATTACTGTGCATAACCTTGAAACCAGCGAATCCTTGAAACATAGTGTGCAGTGGCGCGGTGGTGAATTAGTCCATGTGCGCAAGCTGGGAACATCGAATGAAGCTGTGCTAACTTTCGAGGGACGCAGCGTTTCGCGCTACGTCCATTACAATGCAGAACTTACTCCCGTCAAGGAGTATAAGAAAACGGTGCCAGCGTGCTACCGTTGCGGCACGCTGGGGCACCGGGTGGACAACTGTCCCACCCCGGTCAAAGAAAGATGCGGCCTTTGTGGCCAGAACGTGGGGGTTGGTACTGAGGGGATGGCCTCCCACGTTTGCAATCCCTTGTGCATAATATGTGGGGGCCCGCACCTCACCAGCTCCCGCGAATGCACAAGCAAATTCATCCGGCTTCCGCAGCCAGGGCCCAGGCCGCCAATCAAGCTACCCAAGGGAGCCAATTCCGGCGCGACACGGGGAAGTCACGCCACCGGCCGGCAGCAAAACAACCAGAAGACGCCACGGCCTCCTCCTGGCAAGACAGCAACGGTACCGCCACCACCCGGAGCAGCGGAGTTCCCAGCTCTCAGCGCTTCATCTGGCGGCGCCGCCTGCAACCAACCCAAGGTAGGCAGCTGGGAGAGGGCCGCCTCCTCTCCTTCCCCTCCTCCCTCCTCCCCCACCAGCACCGCCGAGACGCAGGAACTCAAGCGCGAGCTCGCCCTCTTGCGAGCTCAAAACGAAAAACTAGCCAGCGAGCTTAACTCGCTCAAAGCCCAATTCCCTACTCCGCCCGCTTCGAGCGGCGAGGAGGAAAACATCACAGACAGGGAGATTCCTACTCCTGTGGAGAGTCGCGCCGCGGCCCTGGAGACCCGGGTGTCCGCGATTGAAACACAATTGGCTGATCTCCCCAAAATTATCCACAATACCATTGCGCGTCAGGTGGAGAGTGTCATCTCACAGGTGACACAAGCTGTAACTCACATTATCCAAAAATGAATAAAAGACAATCCGCGCGTCCTTAAACGCGTAGGGCCAATCAGGGACGCTAACCGCCCCTCCAAATTCAACCGAGTTATTCCTGATGAATTTGACTTCTCGGAAGACTCCTGCACGTCTGCGCCGGGCACTGGGGACTGGGGAGTCTTAACAACGTAACCCCACCCTCCGCCTCCGACCATGGTCCCCAACCCTAAGTCGCGAGCAAGAACAACTCAGCCGCTTACACTAACGCAGTGGAACTGTCGTGGTCTCAAGAACCGCACGAAGCGGACTCATCTCCGCCTCTATCTTGAGACCTTTGAGTTCCTCGTTGCCGTGGTTGCCCTTCAGGAACCCGGCGCCGGGGCCAAACTAACAAACTACACTACATTTCAACACAACCCGCAGACATGTACACTTGTTCACAAGCAGTACACTGCGCAGGAGGTCACGCTCCCCACAACACCGCCTTTCCCATACACGATGGTGTCAGTGCTGCCCCTAAAGCGGTGTGACCCACCTGTACACATTCTAAACATTTACTGCCCATCTAAACTTAAGAACGTCACGTTCAATGAAATTTTCACCCAAGCTATGCAGGTGGCTGGAAGGGATCCCCTTCTGATCGTCGGGGATTTCAACGCCTCGAGCAGGCTATGGGGGTACGCCCGGGAGGACAGACGTGGGAGGAAGCTTGCGGAACTTCTTTCCACACTTGGACTCACTTTACACACTGACCCCGCCAACCCAACACGTGTCGGCAATTCGATTCAACGAGGTACTTGCCCGGACCTCACATTTACACGCAACATACGACATGCCGACTGGCTGAATACAGAGGACACTCTGGGTAGTGATCACTGTATAATCAACACAACCATTTACATGCGTCCCCTGAAACGCCCACTAACACAAGCCCCTGTCCCGGACTGGACGACTTTCCGCACCTCTCTACCCATCGTAGACCCCCTCCAGTCGGGATACGACGCATGGTCCAAATCGGTCACGTCTACACTCACACAACACGAAAAGCACATACAGCTCACAGAAACACAAACGGACGTGGACAGCCACTTGCTCCACCTTTGCGAGGCCCGCCGCAGCCTCACCAAACGATGGAAGAAACAGAAACATAACAGACGCCTAAAGAAACGCATCCTCGAACTCACACAACAGGCAGCGGAATATGCTACTCAGCTAGCCGACACTAACTGGGTGGACCGGTGCAACGCGGCTGCGCGCCAGATGTCTGGCCGCAACACGTGGCGCCTATTCCGCGCTCTCATTTATCCAATACAAACACGCACGGAAACCCAACGCCACTTAAATAGGGCATTGCACAACTTTACAGGATCGACAACACAGCTAGCGCGCACGCTCAGGGATCGATACCTGTGCACCAATAAGGACCCCCGGCCGGCGGCGTACTCTTATGCAGGCGAAGAGAACACGGAGCTGGACACTCCGTTCCAGCTCCACGACCTCCGGGCGGCCTTAAGCAAGATGAAGCGGGGCACTGCACCCGGGCGCGACAAGGTTACGGTCAAGCTCTTGGCCAACCTTCCCGACGCAACCTACGCCGCGCTCCTCAAATACATCAATAGCATTTGGGACGGAGAGACTCCTCTCCCTCTCGATTGGAAATCGGCTCTCGTGATCTTCATTTCGAAGGCCGGCAAACCTATTGATGTGGAGAACCTTCGCCCCATCTCCCTCACGTCTTGTGTCGACAAGCTGATGGAGACGATGGTGCGTGACAGACTCTCCGATTACCTCGAAACACAGCACATTTTCGCGGACACTATGTTCGGTTTTTGTCCTCACAAGTCAGCACAGGATATACTTCTGCAGCTCCACCACGATATTTTAGATCCTGTAGAATGTCCCCACAACGAAAAGGTGATCCTGGCCTTGGATCTTAAAGGCGCATTCGACAATGTCAAACATGAAGTAATCCTGGACCACCTCAGTAACACCAACTGTGGCCACAAAACATTCAATTACATAAGACAATTTCTTACAGACCGTCAAGCCTATATACGCATACAAGATGCGGAACACGGGCCATACACCATCGGCTCGAGGGGAACACCTCAAGGCGCGGTCCTGTCTCCCCTGCTCTTCAATTTGGCAATGCTTGGTCTTCCCTCCAAATTGTCTTCTCTGCTCGGGATACATCACGCTCTTTATGCGGATGACATTACAATCTGGGCCACGCAAGGTAACCTGGGCCACATGGAGTCCAGCCTGCAAGCAGCGGCGACCCTAGTCGACGACTACGCGGCCTACTGCGGACTCCAGTGCGCCCCAGCTAAATCAGAATTTGTGCACTTACGTCCCTCCCCTCGGGACACAACACCGCTTCGCATCAGTCTCCCCTCGGGACCGATCCGGGAGTCCAAGGAGATCCGCGTCCTTGGCCTCTTCATACACCACCAACGCAGAGTCGACACCTCCCTAGCCAAACTTCGCACGGTGGGAGACCAGGTGGGCCGCATGGTCCGCCGGGTCTCCAACAAGCGGGGCGGATTACGAAGCAAGGATGCACTGCGGCTTGCCCATGCTTTCGTAACGAGTAGAATCCTCTACTCAACTCCCTACTTGCACCTGCGCATACACGATGATGACCAACTGGAGGTCATCCTGCGGAAAGTCATCAAGCGGGCTCTCGATCTCCCGGTCACCACGTCCAACCAGAGGCTTCTGGCCTTGGGCGTGGTGAACACATTTCGTGAGCTTCGAGAAGCCCATTTAGTCAACCAATACACGCGTCTTGGACAGACCAGGTCCGGTCGCCGCCTCTTGGACCATCAAACATGACTAGCACATTGAGGAAAGGGAGAGAGTGCCAGAACCCTGGAGACGCGCCCTCCGGGTCCGACCCCTTCCCCGCAACATGTCCAGAGAAGACCATAGCGGTCGTCGCCAGGCGCGCGCGGAAGCGTTGGCGCGATACTATGGTAACCAAGAACACGTGTATTACGTGGACGTTGCCGGCCCACACCACGGGGGGTGGTACACGGCCGCAGTCGTACACAACACAAACAAAGTTAACGGGCTCACTTTCAAAGTCTACAACGCAACACACGCGGAGGAGATTGCCATTGCTCTGGCTCTCACGAATCCCAAGTCAAAACACATCATCACCGACTCGCGAGGGGCCTGTCGAAACTACGAGTTGGGCTGGGCTCCCCCGCTTGCCTGGCGCATACTGGAATATAGCTGTCGATGCCAAGATCCAACTCCACGCAACCTGATTTGGGCCCCCGGTCACCAGGGACTCCAGGGAAACGAACAGGCCGATCAGGCCGCCCGCGCACTCTCTCCCCGGGCTATCTCCCTCCCTGTCCTTAGAAGGGTACTCCCAATCAGACAATCTGGCCCTTACATTCAAACAAATCGCCGATTACTACAAGGAGGAGCACCGGCGCTACCCGGCCCCTTGTAAGGGTCTGGATCGCGCTGACGAGCGCCTCCTCATCAAAATTCTTACTAACACTGTACTGTGCCCGGCGGTGCTTAAACATTTAAATACATCCTTTGATGGCGCGTGCCAGTTCTGTGGGGAGGTGGCTGACACCTTCCACGTGGTTTGGGCGTGTCAATCAAATCCATCTATCCCCCCCAACCCCAACCCCACCAGAGAGGACTGGGAGGCGGCCCTGCTCGGCTGTCAAGACCTAAAAAGCCAGAAGGCTTTGGTTCAACGGACGCGGGCTGCGTTGCTTGCCAATGGGGCACCGGAATAGGGGCTCCACTCAGTATTGTAAGGGGAAAGGGCCAATAGGGTCCTACCCCAATTACCTTTCTGTAAAAAAAACTTAATTTCCCATAAATGTTTTTCACCACCACCACCACCAACCGATTATTTTAGCGGACTGCTTTGCGGTTTCGGGAAATTATTGAGTACAAGAAACAGGCATCACCAGTTCCTTCACCGGCAAAGGGGCTGTAAAAAGCAGACTAACTATGCAAGCGCTACAGACTAACACCCACTAGTGTCCTGCAATGACTGCTCGCTATGACCCGAAAATGATTCCTTTTGTGCACGCAATGTGACGAGCTCTGTTTTGTATCCTACATGATGTGGGCCTGTCCACACAGTCCCCACTTCACGCCACATTTACATTAAAGAGGCTTGGGAGACCTTCCTCCTCGAGTGCGATGGCGCAAGGAGCAATCACACTCCGTGCTTGCAAGGCAGCGGGGTCTTGCGGTGTCGCGGACTAGGGACCCGGACCGAGATGACAGCATTCACTACCTGCGCCGGGTCATCCTCTTGATTTGATTATTAAAGGCTTGCTCTCTTTCTCAGTATCTATGTATGTATATGTCCGAAACGTCGACTCGCAATAAATGTTTACCTAAGTGATAAGTTTCTCCATTTCGCGTTTTACCTCTAGCATATGCGTCTTCAATTGTATGCCTTCATAGACTTTACCTCTTAAGGCCTGGTTGGGCTGGGGAGTGGTGAAAAAATTATTACGAAGGAACAGGAGGTGTGCTTGGATCCGCACATAAGGGACCGATGCTTACAAGCACTAGATGAAGGCCTTTAGTTTGGGGCCAAAGTGGCGGTGGCCGCCGCTCGGGCGCGCCCGACTAAGGCTTGTTGCGCCTGTAAGTCGTGACAGCCGAGCAGGATCACCTGCCAGTCCTGCCGGTTTGGCTTGAGGAGGAGGGTGCAGTCGGGTTGGAGGGGGAGGCCCAGACAGTGTGATACGTGTCCGAAGACGCCGCTCTACAGTGCGGCAGTTGCCGCTAGCGGAGGGGTCAAAATTTTTTAGGGTTCTAGGGCACAGCAATGCATTGTTGAGAAGGCGGAGAAGGAGCCGCTCAACGGCCATGCTGTAATATCTTTGGAGGTATAGACCAAATAAATATAGGATTCCTGATCGAGTGGGAAAGAGAAAAACAGCCTGGCGTGAGCGCGAGGGCGGCTGCATCTGCTGCCTCGTTTCCTCCCAATCCTGACGAGCAGGGGCCCATATAAGGTAACGGTGCGCTGGGTCCATACCCCCTATGCAATTTTGGTACATTCGATAAGCTAAGAAGGGAGTGCACCCTTGTTAGACTTTCCAACAGGTCCCTCGCGAGTCGGTTAATATGTATTTTGAATTACAATGTGAGGCCGCGATATCAGTTGTGGAATTTCGGAATGTCATATCCTTTCCTGGCCAGCGAGGCGCGTCATGGAGACGGGAAAGCGGACGCTTTCCCCCCTCCTCACGAGTGAGCAACCAGATGGTCGGCTCGAGAGCGCTGCGCTTCCCTCTTCCATACTCTTCACCAAACTGGTCGCAAGCGCGCACCACCAGGCGCCGCAGAAGCGGTCGCTGATTGGACGAAAGTGGCAGCGGGCAAGTGCGCCGAGATCGGCGGAGTGCGGCTGCGGCCGGAGGAGAAAACAGCGAGCCACGACAGTGAGAACACGCCAGGTGAATACCTTCCATTTTTACGTCTTTGTTGTCATCTTCGCCGCACTACCAAGCCAGACGGCAAGGGTAGAAGATCAAGCATCCAGCAGCCAGCTATTTGCGAGAACCCAATAAACGTTTGGCTCCGAGCAAATCGTCCTGCTCTCTGTTGTGTCCTCATTCGCATTTCCGCTGCGCCGCCGTGAGAACAGCCGCACGTGCTTTGCGATACCAGGTGATTGGAGTTCACGGCCTAGACCTCGAAGGAGGCTCAACGGCCTAATATGAACCCCCACATAATCGGGACCTCTTCAGCGTGTGTTGCACTGCAGGCTCTGAAGGCGAGGCCGTTAACTATGTTGCTGTTGTGAACTACCATGGCCATGTACCATCCTCCGTGGTGGGCGCGGGAGCTGTCCTTGTAGTACACACTTTTTTGTTGCGATAATATCCGGCTAGAGCTTCCGCTCATGCCTGGCTTCTTGGAGTGGACTGGCGTTGAACGCCGAATGCACGTCTTTGTGTTTCACCTTTATCAAAACGCGGCTCACGCCACTGGGTTTGAAGCTGGTCACTGAATGCTCTAAACCATCAGCCACTTTGGCGGGCATCGAAACCTAGCTGCGAGGAAGACAGCCCATAAAATGCGTAAAGGAGGTTCTTTCTAAAGGTATGGAGGGGCAAACATTATAGTCTCTCTCCAGATTTGATCATCTTCCACATGGCAGGAGTCAGATGCCTCATTCAACAAAGGGTGTTATCGCGTTTACATGTTCTCAGACGAAAGCAATTAGCGGTTCATATCACCACTGAGCAGCTGTAGGCACAAAGTGCTTTCAAAGAACGACGTAGCGCATTTACGAACACCTAGAATATACTTTTAGCCCTTCTGTTGTGAATCCATGCATGATAGGTCCCCAGGACGAACTTCACCCAGTTTGTTATCATTCTCTTGCTCATTCACTTATGGTAGCGCTGCTACGCCCCCGGGCGACCACCTAATACTGCTTTGCCTGGCCAATTGATTTCTCTCCTACTTCGGTGGTAAATTAAGTATAATTCCAGAAATTGAAGAAGCTTGCCTGCAGTAGAATGAACCAACTTCACAACAGTTGGTAGAGCTTCCACCACCAAGAACGGGCACCCGCAGAGAGATAATGAGCGCACTCAGATATTGCAGAAACGAACAATGACACATCCTGATTACTATCACTGATCCTACTTTGACGATGCTTTCTTCACTTCTTCACACGTTCAGCTCGTGGAAAACTTTCGCGGAGGAATTCGTATCACTCACTTCTGATTCATTATAAATTATGCAATTTACTCCATTTTATTGGATGGATGATTTGAGTAATTTTATTCTGACAGTTCCGATGATTAATATCGGTGTCGTCGTATGCAGGATTATACACGGGATAGAAGAACACGCACAGATGACGATGAAGCTGGAGCTTGCGCGGCTTCTTGCACACATTGGCGGAGCCATCGCCCGTGACTGCGCCTGCATGAAAGCAACAACAACTGTTCGTTGAAAAGAACAAAAGAAGCTGCTAGCAGCCGCTTGCTCGCAGGTAGTGCCCTTTTTTAGGGAAAGCAGAAATGACTGGAACTCCTGCACACACTCCCAAGATATTCTATTACTTATGCTACGATACGATACTGACAACAGAAACTCCATAACATAACTTCCAGTTGTCCAGGCACAATTTGCGCATGGAAATCAAAATGTGCACCGCTAATACACTGCGGCAATACGTCTCTATGCTTCAAGAAGGTCTTCCACATGTGCAAACAAAAATAAAGATATTGTTCTATGGCAGAGAGTTAGGCGTTGCGTTTTGAGATGCGTGTGGGGTTTGGTGTCGCGTTCTTTTCCGCATTCCTTCTTGTGAATGGCTGAACGTTAGCCTTCACATCTGCATAGCAGCAATTTTGCAACTATAGAAGGTGGCCTGAGGGGGACGCTGTCTGCGCCAGCACTAATCTATATTCGTGGCTCCATGGCATAAATCTCGATTTGTACTAATCCAATTGGGAGAATTTAAACGGTTAGCAACTAAACATCGCAACCGGCTTCTTAAAATTGCAGTTCTATTGTTAACCAAACAGAACGAACTTAATCCTTTAAAGAATGTCGTAGTTCATGTAGGGTTCAAGTGAGCGCAACTCGAGATGCTTTAGCTGGAAATAACTATTTTCGCTGCATTAAATGGGATATAAACTATGTAGTCTCTACCAGTCCGCTTCCGTCCTATACCCCAGACTCGCTCGTGTGGCTTTGGGTTCCCTCAACCAGTCCCGGTCTCTCCACTAAACTCATCTCAAAGTACTACGGCCTGTACCGTGTCGTATGCCAGTCCTCTCCAGTCAACTACATTACTGAACCGCTTTCGCCGCCCCAAGATGCGCGCCGTCGTGGCCGTGAAACAGTGCACGTTGACCGTCTCAAGCCGTACTAAGACCCGCCTACCGTGTGTGCGCCCTAAGTCGGCAGGATGCCTCCTTTTTCGCCGGGAGGTAATTGTAGTGTAGCAGCCGCGCTCTCTGACTGTGATGAACTGTGGTAGTGAAAGACGACGACGATCCTTAGGTGTGAAGTTCGCTCGCAGTCCGAACGTTTGGGTGAGCGTTTGCTGAACGTTTCAGAGCGACCTAGGTTCTGCTGAGTCACAACCCCCGCCTACTAATGTTGAATATAGTCGCCTTCTGTATTCTCATCTGCCTGCTGAAAGGGACAACGGTGACTCTTTCTACGCCAAAGCAGGGAGTTGCCTATTCCAATAGAACAAGCAAGCTTTCGATTGGGCTCCTGCAATGTCCCATCTGAATGTTCAAACACAATTTACTAGCAGGTACAGCACCCATCAGCAGATTCCAAAATAAATCTTTCATTTCTATTAGGTGCCATCCCCAGAAACGAAATTCTGGCGTTTAAGTGTGGCCGGCGGACGAATTCTTCGTGCTTTTCTTTCGAACTCGATTGCAAAAATGTATAGACCTTCTGTAGACCTATAAACACTGTTGCCTTCATATGGCTGCCTCGTTATGTTTGTTCACAGTCTATAGGCGGTCTGTACAGTTAAGTCGTTCGGGGGCTGATTGAGGTTTTTCTATTTAGAGTCTAAATAATAAATATAAAGAAATTTAGATTGGCGGCTTTCATACAGTTGTGTGTTTATAGCATAGAAAAAATCGATTGTCAATATATTTAGTGATGATCATTTCATACTTACATCCTACAAAAGTCTCAACTTTCGTCGGTTCAAAGTCTATGCACTCTGTGTGCACAAAAAGATATTGAGTCTTCAAGATTGACCCGTAAATAAAATCTGCTGTCGTTCTAGCGACAAGAGTAGATTGTTTGTCTGGTTGTCTTTGAGAGTTTTGTGTTTTGATAGCGTATAGACTGTGTATCGACTCATGCTTACTTAAAAATTTCATAAGCAGAATCGCTCCCTGTAACACCATTCCAACTTTCGATCATAAAGGCCTAACGCACTTAGCTATCCTGTGTTTTGCCAGTTATTTCACATGTCTCCTAGTAATCACGACCGAAAGGGGAAACAGCGGGTACCATAATTCAGGGAAGTGGCCATCTTCAGCGAAGAATGTTAGAATGAGGCTCAAAACTCCTTGTTTCATGGGCCATCATATCTGCCTTATACATTTGCCATTTGTACTCAGCCGCAAACGTGCGCTCTTACGCATCAATCAAATAGCTATAGTAGTTTCACCTGTTTCCAATAACTGCTGCCTCAGCGGCAATGGCCCGTTGATTCCGCCGTAAAAGGATAAGTTTTCTCAACGAAGATATGTTTTGCGCTCGGTTTTGCGTGCCTCCTCCATTCACCTAGCTCAGACGTGCAAGATGCTTTCTAAGAGAATTTCCACGAAAGGCAAAGTAGGTGTTTCTTATCTGCGACTGATCTACGGCGTAGACGCCAAACAGTTGCACACCGAGCTGATTTGCGAAAATTAATGCAATTTACATTACGCTGTGGTATTGTGGCTGCGCTTGGAGTTGAAAGCGTGCACTGTTTAATTAAAATAGTTCTTGTTTCGAGTTCGTTTTCTGCTTTCTTTGAATTTTCTAATAAAGCAGCCCTAAATAAGAGTCCTTGAATGCAAGAAACAAACCTTTACCTTCACTGCTGCGATTACCTTTGAAGGACAAACATCATGAGTTTGAGATGGACTCAGTCAAGAAGGTAATGGGCATGTCTCACGCTCAGATATGCTTCTGAACAGGTGCAGCCACAGTAGAAATTTTCTGCTCGGCTTTTTGGATACTGCGCGTGGCATGGCCAAGCTGACGCTGTGATCGTACCTAACAGCACGATACTGTCTAAGGCAATGCCTTTTAGCGCTTCAAGGACGGGCGCTGACTTGAAGTAAACTAGTGGCCTGCCAGGTGGGTTTTGCGCATCCTGTGCTCATGCAGATTTGTCTTGAAGGTGCTTTTTTAAGACAGGAGTGGCGTCCCTGAGTTAAGTTGTGAATTTCTTTTTTATCGTAGCGCTACTCTCAGCAGCCTGCAGTGAACTGATGCTGTCAGGTGGCAGAATTCTTCGAAGTCATTTCTCCTAAAGTAACGTTTATAATATCAAGGCATAAATCTTAACATTAGGCACTGAATCCAGACAGGGAATCCTCCAGAGATTAGAATCTTTACAACAAAGTTTTCTGATGCACCATTCAGTAATAGTCATTGGTATTTAGTGAAACCATGAAGGTTGCCTATCGGCATAACAGTAGCGAAGGTACGCATTGTTTTCTAAAGCACGCGCTTAGACCACATGTCTGAAACTTTTTGTTCTGTTACCCAAATAATTTCATCTTTTCGCAGCGAAGATGGCATGCCCATGATGGCGGACGACCGACAACAGGCCCCAATAATGCTTTTGAACAAACAACCGGAGAGCTGCTCTCAATTTTAGAATGTCGAATATGGACAGTTCTTACCGTGCATACACTGTATATGGCCAACATGAATATCTCGGTAATAAACTGAATGTTAACCATACCGATCCTCAAGTCATTTGCAAAAGCTGTGTTACAGACCCTGCCTATCGACACTCCAAACATAGTTATCTACTGAAGCTCCCAATTCCACAGCGCGCTGTAAAGTACAAGGACGACAGCAGAACACCACAAAGCGCTTTGTGGTGTCTAGTAGGTGTAGGTTTAGTAGGCACTGGTCTATAGACAAATATGCTCGAAATGTGCAGGGCCATGTACATGTTATACTTGTATTCCAATAGGTTGTTCATAGACGTGTGTCCACTATATCAAATATTTTTTATAGATGACCAATAGACGCAATGTGTCGAAAAATGATTTGCCCGTGAATTTAGAGACTCTCCCAGACCACGGCCTATCAAATTTTTAGTAGACTCTTGTCCATAGAGAGTACACCATGAAAACTCTATAAAAGTGCATTAAATTAATGTATAGATTGGGGCTGAGCTTGGCGCATGATAGCCTTAGATGCCTATGTGCCACTAAGCCCAACACAACACAACGTATAGATTGGGTACATACTAGTCTAAAAAATTCGTCGACAAATATAAAGAATTCGATAACAAAAGTCTCCCTGCTGCGTTGAATGAGCGTAAAGAAATTTTAAAATGGCATAAAGCACTAGAATCATGCATTCATTAGGTTAGGACTCTGATGATTTGAATGGCTGGTTTTGAAGCTGGCGTCTGTAAGGCTTAACAAAAGACATCTTGGGGCTAGGCCGTGCTGCATTTATTTTCCTTGAAGTTAAACTGTGCTACATATCTAGGGGAATACCCGGAAAGGTATGTGAGGACAGGCGATGATTCCAATTTTATTCATTGACAGGTATCTTTTATGAAATAAAGACAGACGAGAGGCGTCAGTTTCCCTGCTGCAGAATGGTGAATTTTGCAACACTAATTAACTGCCAGTATTCCTCTATGCTCCGGTAGTGGTTTTACTGTTAGTTTTTATTTTTCTTCGTTCAGTCCGGCTTTTCATGCTCAGCTATAATGTCTGATGGCCATTTGCTTTCTCTCGCTGTTGCTATGGCTACAATAGTGACATAGACGTTGCTTCGTTTTGCACGTATTTTGATCAGGTAACTGCGCCTGGCTTTTTAGCTCTTCGGGTGGAATATGCTTTGTTTCAGTAGCGTATACTTTTGCTCTGGTCTGTGTTTTTCTGTAACTCTTGGCTGTTTTTTTTTCTTGTAGTGATTGTTCCCGAACTGGTACAAGCAGTGTGGACTGCTCGCCTTAATTGCGGAATACAGATGGTTCACAGAGGAAATATGCGCCATTTTTTCTAACGTACCGGCTTCTGCGTCAAAACGGCTAGCTAAAGAAGGGAATAGTCAAAAAGGGTCTTACCTTTAAATATAGTCTAGCGCCGCCACTGAGTTGTCCTCTATGGCGCTTATATTCTTGGGACTCTCCGTGACCTCTGTAATAGCGAGGCACAGGTAAGGTAACAGGCATTCTAATCTGTCCAATAAACAGAATTAAAAGTTCACAATGTTATCAACCGGCACTATACCGTTGTGTATCTTAACGGTACTCGCCTACGGGGCTAAAACGTAGAGGTTTAAGTGCAAAGAAGCGAGGTGTGGAAGGAAAATGATAGGTGTTATGAGACGGGCAGACTGGGGGAGGGAACAAACACGGCTTAATGAGATTCTAGTCGTAATCAAGAGGAAGAAGTGACTTTTGGCAAGTCATGCAACAGGAAGGCAAGATAATCGCTGGTCCTTAAGGGTAACGGAGTGGATTCCAAGAAAAGGCAAGCTAGCATTAAACAGTAGAAAGCTAGATGAGCGCTTTCGATTAAGGTCACGTTGATATGGTGGCCGCAGCTGGCAAAGAATAGGGCTAATTAGAGGGTCTTTACCCTGAAGTGGACATGATCAGGCTGATTATGATGATATTATAGGTAATACGAGAGCGTATGCCACGATAGAACATCGAGCTGTACTTCCAGCACTGTCCGGCGGTAGAGTTCTGCTTCTGTAAATATGCGCTGCGTGATTTCCGAGCATTTTCTCAGTTATGATTAGAGCCACATATGAGCATTTTTATGATCGATGGAAAAAAGCTGGTAATTATCAGCATAGATTCAATACAAGTGTTTTCTTGAAGCTATAAATCTTGCTGTTTTCATTACATATTTTCCTGTCTATTCAGGAGTCCATTCTGCACTTTGGAATGTGAACATTATGGCAGAAATCTGCCTGGGCGTGAGACGAATTAGAGAGAACTGTGATGTTTCGACCAAATTCTAATGGAGGAACTGATGTCTCGGTGCCAACTCGGCACCTTTTGCAGAATTTACTAGGTGGAACCAATACCAGCATTTTTTCTAACCACTCCCGCTGGTGGTCGACAGGGTGCGTCACAGATCATCGTCAACCCTTGGCCGCTTCAAGGCGTGGCCGATAGATAGCGCTCCGAAGGAACGAGCACCAGGCATCGTTTCTAAATTGTCCTCTGCTGTGTACTCTGTGCGTGCAAGACCGATGTCCGGAATTTTGAGCGAGTGGCACCATTGTGGAGCATTCTGAGCATTCTGATCATCGCACCGACTTTGAGCATGCTATTTTTGTAGATACCAATCCCAATCCATTCAAGCGACACCTCATAGAATCCTGCCATGTTCAAAACTCACCCGCTAATAACTCAATGATTAAAGCGCTCCTCTAACAAGCCGGACTACTCGGGATCAAGCTCGATCGCGGCGGCCGCATTTCGACGGAGGCGGAATGCGAAAGGCGCCCGTGTGCTGTGCGATTTAAGTGCATGTTAAAGATCCCCAGGTGGTTAAAACTATTCCGGGGACCTTCACTACAGCACCTCTTTCCCTCAGTCTTCTTCCATCCTACCTTGTTCTCTTCCCTTACGGCGTGGTTCAGGTGTGCACTGAGATATGTGAGACAGATACGGCGTAATTTTCTACCCTCAAAAACCTACTTTATTTAAAAACTCGCTTTGAAATGTAAAACGGTCTCAAGGCTCTCTTCGATTAGCTTATGTTGTACACGTCCCTCGCGATGTCTCAAAGCCTTACACTGACAACTAGCGAACATCCATTTTCTGCCCAACTCAAGTTACTCACAGGGTTGGATTCCCGCGGTCTCATTGTGCCCTATTTTGACTCACGCGGTAGTGACCCTCGCAGGCAAAGGGCAGAAAAAGCTCGTGCATTGTTTCACCAAATCAGCCCTTTGAAGAATTTCATTTCATGGAAACTTCCCTTCCCACATGAAATTGGCTTTTGAATATCGCAGTTATTCTCTGCAATCTTGAAGCCTGCGCCCCACGCATAAGAAAACCTTCTGGTCATTTTAGGATAGGATGAGTATTGCTTTTTCGTTATGGAATAAACTGGTGAGACTGACCAGCTCAGTTGTGAACAGAAAAGAAAATTAGGTTTATTCCAGATTGCGGTTTGATTACTGTTTTGTAGGTGACGCTGGCAGCTGAACCTTGTTAGGTGAGCAGTCTAAGGAGGGGTGGCGCGACCAGAGCAGAAGCGGCGCTGCTGAACGGGCCACACATAAAACGCGGTTCTTTGAAGAAAATAAAGAGGATACATACAGCAATGCCGCTATACTGATGAAATGAACGGCGGCGCAACAAGGACACTAACAAGAGAGGGGACACCACATGCGCACATTACCAACTGTTTATTGTATGGATAGGTGGCATATTTAAACATATAGCTCAGGCATGGCACTCATCGCATTATCGCTCCGAACCCAACACGTGGGAAAAAAAGCAAGGTGCCTTTTGGGGAAAAAAAGGTGCGTTTTGGATGGTGTCGACGGAATACTGCGGATAGCCCGGAAAAAGGACCTTTACGCAAAGGAGCGCGCGCAGCACGTCGTGTCGTCTTCAAGGATAACGACCTAAGGCTTCTTCAAGCAGACAAAGAAGGCAGTTTTGCGGTGGTTTCGGCGGGCGTATTCAAAGAAAAGGCGACGCAGGCCATTTTGAAGAATTTTTTCAGGTCAAGAAGAGTGCGTGTAGAGTGAAAACGAAAGCCATCTCGTTGTGCAACCAGTTGCAGCTCTCCGGGCTGGCCAAGGGAATCAGTGACTGCAAGAAAGGGTCTCTTCATGTGTTTTTTACGGTGAAAACCCATAAGCCAGACACGCCTTTCAGACCTATTGTTAGTGAGCGGGATTCTTGGCAGCAAAAGGTGAGCAAATTTCTCCTGAAGCATTTGAAAGGACTGGAGGTAGATGATCCCTTCGCTACCATAAATTCCGCAGAGGTGACAGCTTTTTTAAAAGACCAGTATTCTATTGGATACTTGTTTTCTTGTCTTACCCGTTCGGAAGTGCATTGAATCCAATGTAGCCATTGGATTTCAGAACTCAGCTAGACTAAGTGTTGACAATTTTTTATCACTACTTGAATTTTACCTAAGATATACGTCTGTTTCCTTTGAAACCGAAATATCCTTGCAGAGAAGAGGCATCTGCATCGGTTCCTGTGTCACCCCTGCATTGTGTAATATATTTTTATCAACTATTGACCGTGCTTTAGCTTCTTCCGTTGACAGTGGCCCAGTCCTGCGAATTTTTAGATACAAAGTCGACTTCTTCGTTATACTAAAAAGTACTAATTCTGCATTGACGCTCCCCAGCACACTGGAAAGAATCTTATCCGTTTTCAGACAACAGGGAAAAGGGCTGGCGTTTACTCATGAACATCCAGACAACAACAGCTTGCAGTTTTTAGATATTATCAAGTTTTTATAAGGACGTGTGTTGGATGCATTCCCCACGAGCAAAAAAGGCACTGCTTCGGTACGGATCGGCGCTCTCTAAGACAGTGAAAAGGGCGATCGCTTCACTTTGCCTCGAGTCCGCATTGCTTAAGTCCTGTGCTCACATGACTGAGGCTAGCTTCAACAATCAGATCGAAAGGCTTAAAATGGCTGGCTTCCCGTGTTCTTTTGTTTGCAGCGTAGCGGAGACCCTCCTTCCAAAAAAAAAAGCAAGAAGAAAAATCCCATGCTAAGTCGGGATCAAGGCGACCACAAGTGGTCCCTTATATACACCGTGTGGCGCACAGCTTGAAGAAGGTTGCTGGCCGGTACGACGTTCCTGTCGTTTTCTCTGCGCCAAAAAAGCTGAGCGGGTTGTGCTCGCGGATCAGCCAAAAGAAGAAAGTCATGTGCGAAAAGAGGCACGGCAAGCATTTCGTTTCCTGTGCCGTCGGAGTGGTGTACGAAATTACACTGACGTGCGGGGGCGGGGGGGGGGGGTCTAAATAGGCCAGACGGGTCGCTGTATTAACGACAGGACACGGGAACGTGAAAAATTGTTCGAAAATGGAGGAGGGTCGAATTTGCCCCGACATTGTAAAGATTGCAAGTATGAGCCAGTGCTTAACGGAATAAGGATTCTGGGCAGGAGTCGCGATCAGGTGGCACGTGAAATTCTTGAGGCTCTTATGATCAATAAGAAGGGAAGCATTTGTGTTAGCGACTCTTCAGTATCCCTCCGTAGAAATGAAGTGTCTTTTCTTGACAGTTTTTTGTGACGTCATGTACTGTGCATCTTTTCAGCCCTGAATTTCAAGCGGCCGTCTGTTTAGGCGGGTTGTTAATTTTGTTACTGTTTTTTTCTTTTCCATTTTGTTGTTTTTTCGGGTACTGACTGCTTTTGCTTAATGCGTCTGACTCTGCCTTTTCTACGATTGTAATTTCGTTTTGACTGCTTATTGCTTCTCATGTTTGACTCTGCTTTTGCTGCTTTTTTTTCCCACGTGTTCGGTTCGGAGCGATAATGCGATGAGTGCCATGCCTGAGCTGTATGTTTAAATATGCCACCTTTCCATGCAATAAACAGCTGGTAGTGTGCACATGTGGTGTCCCCTCTCTTGTTAGTGTCCTTGTTGCGCCGCCGTTCATTTCATCATACACCAACTCGCCCATCAGGCCATTCTTCCGCTATACTGAGTGTATATATTACACAAATCAATCGCTAAAAGAAAGTCTTTTCGCTGTTCCAAATTATGTATCATCTCGCATTGATCACCGACTCAAAGTGAGTGTTCTAAGTTGCAGAACTAACCAGTATTTTTATTCTTTCTTGCCCAAGACCAGCTCAGACTGGAACCACCTGCCCTCCAGCATCGTCTCCATCTCTGAACCAGAAGTTTTTATATCTGCTCTTCTTCATCACCTATGTTAACTACTCTACTTATTGTATTTTATTTGTATAAGTATACTTACCACTCCTATCTGTAACACCTCAACGGCCCTGATAGTAACGAAATAAATAAATAAGTATAGCGTGCCCTTGCTGGCTGCTGCTATTCTCTGCTTCTCCTGGTGGTTCCGGCTTCTTGATAATTAGTGAGGCCGTTCTACGTAGGGGGTTTTGGCTAAGGCTTAGGTCTAAAACTCAGTTCATGTGAACCTTAAGGTGCGTTTCGCTGAGAGATGTCGTTGGCCTCCCCAGGTTGCCAGCTTGCCAGCACAAAGCCTGTCACTTGAGTGCTTAAAAAAATGGCATTTATGCAAATCCCTTGGCTCCCGTCCCAATCAGTGAGGGCGCGATCAAAATGAAAACCCCCAAACTAATTCAACAGGAGCTAAGATCTTTGACAGTCCAATCTCTGCGCATCTCCGAAGTGTGTTCATTTGGACATAGAGGAATTATCTGCATATCCGCAGACATTCCTTGTGTAGCAGACTTGCTTGAGTGCATAATTTTCTGCTCACTGCCGGTGAAAGCATTCATTACCGAACAGCTTGCATGTGTCAAGGATATTGCACGTGGTGTCGACCGAGCATCTTCCCCGCAACACATTCTAGAAGAATTTCAGGATGCAGGAGTCTGAGTTGGAGTGCTTTCTGTCCATCGGTGCAGTAGAGAAGTAAACGGCACGCTTGTTGCTACTGAGGCTATAATAACAACTTTTTCTGGCTCTTCTTGCCCTGATGAAGTTGGCTGGGATACGCTGGCCACAAATGGCAAACGACAGAGTTAATTGTTGAGACATAGGATAGGCCTTTGCCCTGCAGTGGGCGTAGTCAGGCTGGTGATGATGATGAAACTCTTCTTCTGGGGCGTTGGCTCAGCTTGTTGCAATTCAATCTGCATCACCATAAGCATCCGTTCAGGCAACAACGCCTACACCTGTTTCAGCTTGTGCAGCTAGTGGTAGCAGCTCAACATCACCTCCTGATGCTTCCCAGGTCCCACCTCACGTCTTTTCCTAGCAGTGCACGTCGCACCGACATCCGCACGACAGATGTCGAACTGTCGTGCCCTACACAGAAGCGCCATGCTTCCTCGTCATCATATAAATCTAGTACACCTCAGATGAAAGCAAAAAAGGACCACCCAAATTTCTTCCCAAGGTTGATATCCTCAAAGAGGCAGTTTCTACCCTTCAATTGGACAATAGCCATGACAGGTATGAAAGTAATGCAATGGAAGAGCCGCTTCGTACTGTCTTCTCGTCCAGATCAAGAAATGCTTACTCACAAACGTAACCCTGATATCGTGCTTTTACAAGAAATATGGTTATCACATTATAAATCACTTGAAATCCGGAACTTTCGAGTTTTCAGATCAGATGGAACTACTCGCAAGGAAGCTGCACTAGTAACCATGCTATCTAAGCATATATGTCATCAAGGATCTATCTCTAAGAGAATTCATCTCCATGACCGTGACCTTTTAGCGATCAACATTTCATTTCCGCATTGTGATGATACTACAACTGCTAATGTCGATTTTCCTTTGGGTGTACACAGAACAGACTCTTTAGACAGGTTGTTGGCTAGCGCAAGAAGTGTAGTCATTGCAGAGGTTTTTAATTTCCAACCATAGTGATTGGGGAAGTCTTACTGATTCCTGCGGCCAGCTTCTCTCGTCGTGGCTCTCTGCAAATGCTGTACGCTGCTGCAATTCGAGAGAAATAACTTTTATGCGAGGGGTTGCTCGCTCAGAAATTGACCTAACATTATAAGCAGGTAGGCTAAAGGTGAGTGATTCGTCCACAGTGGATTCGGGTACAGCGACTACTTTCCTATAACTTTTACTATCCGGCTATCTCCGCTTAAAAATAGTTTAACCCATAAATTTGTCAAGCACAATATTTATAAAACTTTGATGTCATCCTCTCTTAACTGTATGGCTAGTAGATGCCGGGATGACAGAGTTTCGTAGGCTGTTTCATTTCTACAAAATGCAGTAGACCACTCAATATTCACGGTGCCCACAGCAGCCTCTAGTAAACAGCAGTCTTTTTGGTGGACAGAAGAAAGTGATAAGGCCTATAGTCACAGAAAAGCGGCCTGGAAGAGGCTATCCTGCAACCAGAGTGCAACTAATTTGCTAAATTACAGATTCTTCTACGCATCTTTCAAAAGTTGCATTGCAAAAGCCAAGGAGGAGTATAACCAAAATTTAAACACATATCTTTCAAATCACCTTAAAGTTGAATTGCAAAAGCCAAGGAGGAGTATAATCAAAATATAAACACATATCTTTCAAATCCCCTTAATCTGAAGGCCCTATCTAGATTACTGGAACGTAACGAGAGTTCTCTAGTCCCTCACTTCACTTCTTTAACAGTGTTATCACCACGAAAACCTCAGGAAACCGTGAGCTCAGGGATTGGCGTTACGTTTCCAGACGCAGAGGAACGCACCTTTGAACACAATTTTTCCCTCTAAGGATTATACCAAGGTTGACACATCAGAACTCATCTCAGTCATGGCGAAAATGCATCCTGCAGCTCGAGTACAAGATGGTGTCACTGTTGGTGTGATTAAATTTTAGCCAAGGATTTTACATGCCAGCTTTTAGATATTGTCAAGGCTTCGTTGAAAAATGCTTGGACTCCAAGCGTTTGAAGATAGCGAAAGTTATGTTAATAATGAAAGATACACGGAAAGATAGGTCGTAGATAATATTTTAATAATTCCGCTAACATCAAATTTAGTCCATTTAAGAGAAATAATAGTCCATACTGGCCTTACAGAACAAGTTCAAGATGTTAATTGTCTCAGCTCAGCACAGATTGGCTTTTTCGAGGATGCTCTATATGGTCTGCGCATGTGGATTAGAGAATGCAATCCGGCTCTCGATATGCGGATGGGAAGGTTCAGCTTTGGTGACTCTGGATGTAGCAAAGGAGCATGATAGTGAAGAACATACTATTTCACTTAACAGACTTGTTCAGTTACAGTTATGCGTCGATATATGAACGTACAGTTATGCGTCGATATATGAATTTCTAAAGCACAGATTCTTTTACTGCACAGGGGGAGTGCTGTACTCTAATACTTACTATCAATCAGGAGGTGTCCCGCAAGGATCGGTGCTATCACCACTGCTTTTTAATATTTTGGTCAGTGACGTCCGCATTCGTCCTGATAAAAGTTTTTGTGAATGCTGACGAGATATCTTTTTTCCTCTCGGAAACGGATATCCATTCCTTTTACAAGACTCTGTAGGTATATTTGATGCTCTTTGAGTATGGTTGCACCGTATTAATTTACACCTTAATGTCAGCAAATGCAGCGTACTGACATTTCCTCCAGACTCGCCTTTGCATATTCCATTTGTCCATCGCTCTAACCAGATTCCACAAATGGTATGCGTTCAATATTTAGGTGTTACTTAGCATGCAGCATTAGACTGGAGCATTCATATCAAGATAAATGTATATAAAGGCAAACGCGCTCTTGGCCGGCTGACACGAATCACCAATAAGAAGTATCGGATGCGCCGCGACAAATCATTGTTACTATACAAAGCCTATACTTGAATTTCGTTGTATTCTGTTCTTGGTAGCATAATGTACAAGATTCAACTTTCAATCCTACTGGAAATTCGCGCTCTACATCTCTGCCTTGGTCTTCCAAAGGAGTTTCAACCGCCCTCCTATATCTGGAAGGGCCGTATCCCTGGCCTGATTTCCCGCTTTCAAATACTCACCGTGCGAACTGTCCTTAGGTCGTTGAACTCGGTGACTTATGTCAGTGCACCTATTTTCGTGTCTCAGCCGGCCTTATTCGTTTCTCATCATTGGCCACGGTATCAAATGGCACAAATTACTTTAACGCAGAACCATTTCACACCGATTGGGGCCGATCTCAGCTTTTTGCGGTGGATTGTTGACACGCCGGCAGCAGTGACATTCCATTTTGGCCATATCTTCCCATCTCATGCGAAACACGTGTACGCAAATAGTATAAACGGTCTTCTTTCTGCTGACATAGCGGAATACCCCCATCATACGGTGCTTTCTATTGATGCCTCCGTCTGCTTCCGAAAAGCTGCAGTTGGCATCTTTTCGCAGGATCTGGCTAAAGCTATTCTGTCCGCATCTCAGATGGTATTCCTATATTCTTTGCGGAATTTTTGGCACTTGGAATGGACCTGCACAAAAATCTATAACATGTGTCATACCTATCATTCTCGCTATTTTTTGTCAGTTTTAGACTTCCAAAAATCTTCACTAAGATATTTTTTGAGCCACTTCCTGATATCTTTTGTCCAATTCACTTCAGAGGAGGTCCGTTTTTTCTGGGTTCCTGGCCATGCAGGTATTAATTTAAACATGGTGGCTGAGTACTTTGCAAGTTCTGTTTTTGATGGCTTTGTGACACATCCCGTCCCAAATTTCAGTCTGCTGGCGATTTCCAGGTTTCAGTGCTTACAACACATATCGGCCAGGTTACGCGATCCCTTACTAAATGCCACTGATTATAAGCGCTGAGCATATAGGTAGAACGTCTATTCATGTAAAGCCAGGTTATGTAAGCTATCAATGACGCGTTTGGGGTGCTGGATTCCCAGTTAAATTTATATCTATGCAGATCTGGGTGGCCACCGACAATCCTCTGCGACTCACGCGGGGACGTTGAATTTGTAGACCATTTTCTCATCTACTGTCTAGATTTCGTACTTCAGAGAAAGATTTTGGTGGTTCCACTCCCAGTTAGGGCTCCGGTTATCTCTGTCAGTGTTACTATCGGTCTGTATGAGCGCCAAAAGGTTTGCATGGGGTTCAGTTTGTGGAAATCTGCAAGATTACATAATTAGAACAGATGGGTTGATTTGGTAAATCTTTTAAAACTGTCCGAGCTCCTTTTTCACCAAAATGTTTTTCGTTATTTTGCTTTCAATATTCTTCCATCGTTTTTCATCGATACATTTTTCAAAATTCACGCTTGGCTCTGATATTTTGTCGTATTCGCCTATGGACATATCCTAGTTTATGAAACTATACCTTGGCCCAATCACCGATGTGGGTATGTGCCTTGTTCTCAGAGGAAGAAGGAGAAAAAGATATCCTGGTTATCTGGATAAGCAGTGGAAGCTTGATCTTTCTTCCTGTGCGCTTTGTATGCGTTGGGTGAGGAGGTACTTGATGTAGCTGCGGAAGGACTGCGCAATCGGGGCTTGGGTCAAGGTCGATTATCTCGTAGTCTTCTTGCCCATTTTGGGCAGCAAGACGTTCTGTTGTTTGGGGCCGCTGGTAGATACAATTTCTTACGATGCAGACGGTTTCCATTTGGACGATGTATCTTCTAGGCTTTGGGACAGCGTTTATTACAGCGGCTTTGTGCAGTTCCAGTAATAGCGGAGCCATACGGGCTGACCAGGCGTAAGCGGGGCAAGATTTCTTGTGCGCAGGTCAGCCTGTCCATGCTGTTGCTTCTGCCTTGGTGGCAGGATATTTTGGTGATGGTCAGGTTGAAAGCTTGGTTAAAAACCGCTCGGTAATGTTGGTAGGAAGGTGTGAAGCTTTCTACCCATCATAAGTTCGGCGGTCATTTTCCTCGCAATATTGGGGTGGAGCAATAGTTGTGAAGAACTATTGCTAGAGCCTTGCCTTCGTCGGTTGCTTTAGTCATGATTGGCTTGATGGTACGTACGGTTTTCTCTACTTCATGGTTGCTGCGGGGGCGCGAAGAAGAAGATAGCTAGTATGCCATGTCCCAGTCGCTCAAGAATATTCTGATCTTGTGAGGTCCGAAAACTTGGGAACGAATTTCATCAAGTAGGGGACCATTCCAAAAAATTTGTGTAGTTCTCGCTTGTTAGAAGGCAAGGCATAGATTCGATGGCTCTCGCTTTAGCTGAATCTGAGAGTTGGTGCACAAGTTATATTAATTAAGTGAAGCCTGGCTCTAGCGTTTCCTTGTCTGCTTCAGGTTGTTGGCTTTGGCAGTGGTTCACACTGGTATCAGGTCGCTTGCATGGTGTTGAAGGCTTTTTTGATGCAACAAGGATATCGTTAAAATAGAGCTGGACGATTAGTTGCCGCTCAAAAACTCTATCTGTGGTTTGCTGGGAGAGGTCAGCAGCTGTTGCAAGACCAAAATGAACCCGAATGAAACGGTAGCGTCCCAACGGCGTTGTGAAATGCACAAACTCGAGCTTATCTCATCTAGTATTAGCTGGTCGAATGGAATTTTAGCGCCTAGAACAGACAAATCTTTGCACCGCTCAGCGTTTGCGAACACTCCTTAACATACTGAATCTTGTAAGTGTCATCTGTTGAGAGCTGCTTTCAGGTTGCCAGAGTCCATACGCAAAAATACATGCCATCTTTATGGCGGTAAATCACAACTGCGTGAACCCACGGCTCTGTGACTTTCATCATTATGCGGTTTTATCCATATGTTGGAGTTCGGCCTTCACGTTATGTTCTACTGCGCTGGGTACTCGGCGGGGAGCTGACATCGTACGTGTGGATCCTTCTTTCCGTTGTATGGAGAAGTCAAAGTAAGGGAAGTCATTCAACACGTTTCGTATGACTTGTGATGCGGCGCATGCGGCTGCAGTCGTGAGCTGCGGCTGAACTCTGATGAAATTCAATACTTCGCATACGTCGGCGCCAAACATTTCCTCCAATGCTTAGTTGACGAGGAGAAACTTCAAAGTGCATGTCTGTACGTCAACTGAGCAGCGCAGCTGGCACTCAGCATCAATTGAATTTTCCTGTCTTGAGTACGTCCTCCCTCGTGCCTGCATCGGCTTCAGTTTAGGTTGCATATGCCATTTCCTGATGCGAGTGACGGGCACGAAGTTCACGTCGGAGCCGGTGGCTAGCTTGATCCCGATGCGGGGACTATTCACTCAGATTGTTTTGAACCATTCTGACGTGCTGTTCACGTGTAGGACGTCGAGGCTCTGCAGAAAAAAATTCTTGTTTCTCGACTTGCGGCGGATGGGGATCTCCCAAGAGCCCAAGTCGTTGCTTGGAGGATATTTTGTCCTCTCGACTCTGTTGGTACACACAAGAAAAACGCCTCAATTTACCTTAGGTGCAACAGTCGTGAATGTAGGTGGGACAGTCGCTGCTTGGGCGTTGTTCCACAGAGCGAGCATTCATGCTGTTGGTTCGTCTGGGGAACCGAATAAGGGGTACCCGCAGCTTCTGGTTTGACTAGTTTCATGTTTGCCGCTTGATATGTCTTGCACGTTAAACTTGTGCTCTTGCAGCTCGTTTGCGTGTCTCTTGTAAATGTATGCTGTCATAGACGCTGTAACTATTTTGTACAGTGTGAGGTCCCGTTTACAGATAAGGGACTCCCTCAGTGCTGCGGTCCTCGATTAGTCACGATGCGGTCCTTGATGTGCTCCTACGATGTGGTCCTCGTTTAGTCATTCTGTTTTTCCCCCCAGTCTCATTTTTCTGCTTACCTCTGGATATCAGCTGCGAATTAGTTGAACGGCTGGATTCATTTTGCTGCTTAGTGTTGAAGACAGCTGACGCCTCTGTTCGTTTTGGCGTGCTTTGTAGAGAGCGTCGTACTGCTCTAGGAGATATGTAATTTGCTGGTCCCGTCGGCGTTCGGAGGTTGAGGGGGCAATGTTTGGCTGACGTGGCGCACCCGGGGGCTAATAACATGGAAGAGCAAGGCCTTGCGAGTGCTGGGGGCTTGGCGTGGTAGTCACATGCCGTAGGTGTTGTGGCGTCTTTGGAGTCCTGCATTGCCTAGTGAATAGTGTCGCCTGGCTCGAAAGTTGGAGGTGATAGCAGAAATGCACTCGCCGTAGTTGTGGGGTTCTAGGCCACTCTTAAACCTTGTGATGTTTGGACATAGTGGAATAGACTGACGGCAAGCAGCATCCCAGTTGTGAAGAGAAAAGGAATTGAGGTTTATTCACGTTTGGGGTTTGGTTGCTCCTGCATAGGTGGCGCTAGCTGCGGATACTTGTTGGGTGAGGAGTCTACGGATAGATGACGCGACCAGAGGTGGGTGGCGATGCTGTTGTGCTCATACATAATGGTACGGACATCTCAAAGGCGCTCATTGCGTATCAGAGAAGGCTAGGACTGCATTGCGCTGTTGTTGAGAATAAGCATCTATTATTGATGTATCATCTGCTGGCGAATGGTATATCAACTAGCTTGGGAATACATGAGAATTATGTGATTTGGTCTAAATACAAAAACTTTCAGATCTGTTCGCGGCATTGTTTATAATTTTTTGCGTAGAGCTAGTGTTTTCCTAATGGAAATTTATTTTGAAATTGCACTAGTAAACAGCGCATAATTATCACAATGGTCTGTTTATATCACGTGCATACCGGCCCCATGCTGCTACCGTTTTAGGCTGCTGAGCTTGTTTGACTCGAAATACCTTGTTACCAAAGGCCAACCTGGACCCCTTCAAAAAAGAATACTATTCTAGAATAGAGAGCACTAATGACTTAAGGTCTCCGTTTTGCGCCTTTTCTTCTTTCGGTCTACTGCTAGTATTTTCTCTCACGACAGTTCATTTTTCTGTACACTTTGCACTGTTCCTTAACGGCATTCATTGCCACAACACTAAAAATTTAAAGGTCCTTATGTCTGAAGGCAAATTTAAAGGTTTAGTGCAAAAGTTATCAACTTTCAAAAAAAGTCATCCCCACGCATGCACTTAGCAGCTCCTGGCCGCATTACCGTGAGCCCCGCACGTTCGTGGGCGCAGCCGGTGATGATGTGGAATATTGGCCCACGCATTCCCTACGAGTGAGTCGCTACAAGTGAAATACAAACTACCAGCTAACTACGCCGTTTTTTCGCTCACGGACTCGACATTTTCATGGTACCAAAAACATGAAGACATCTTGACATCTTCGCCAGCTTTGTGGAAAAGCTCACTATGTGCTTTGAAGACTCTTCCGCAAAGAAGAAGAGGGCCGAGCAGACACTGGCTCTAAGGGCTCACCTTCCCGGTGAGACTTGCACACAATATGTCGAGGCAGTACTCAAACTATGGAAAGTAACCTCGCCTCTAACGCCCGACAAGGGCAAAGCGGGCCATTTAGTTAAGGGCTGTGCTGAGGACATCTATACGTTTCATAGAATGTAATTTCTTATCAGAATGTATTAAAATCGCCTGAACTCCGTCGGCGATTTTGTACAGCACAGCCAAACATTTGAGAAGATGCGGTGAATAAACCGACGTTCGGGCGGTTCGAAACAGTCACAGCAGTCGCTGCAATTGATACTGCTCCAACGAGTGACCTTGCCTCCGCGAAGATCCAGGCAGCTACAGGCCATTTTTGTATCCGTGATGGTCTGTTATGGAAAAAGAACTACTCCCATGTGGGCCCACGATACCTGCTCGTTGCTACAATAGCTCTGTGCTCCTTCATTTTGAGTGTCATGCACAACGACCCTGCCTCCGGACATCTGGGATCGGCTAGTACACTGCATCGAGCTTAAAGCGGTTTTACTGGCCGAAAATGCGTTCCACGACAGAACGATACGTGGCCAGTTGCACGCAGTGTCAGCGCTACAAATGCCCTACCTCCAATCCACCTCGGCTACTTAACCCTGTGACGCCTCCCAGATGTCCGTTCGAGCAGGTTGGAATCAATCTGCTCGAACCTCTCTCCAAATGGCAATGGCTAGATCGCGTTCTGTGCGGACTACCTTGCATGTTATTGTGAAATGGCTGCTCTACCATAGGCTACCGCGCGTCAAGTGTATCTGTTTCTTCCTAACTCTTTCCTCTTTCGGCATGGACCACCTCGTGTGGTAATTAGTGACCGAGGCCGCCAATTGACGGCCGATTTTGCTGAACAGCTGCTACGTTTGTGCACTCTTACCTACCGGCACTGAACACCATAGAACCCACAGACAAACGGTTTGACGGAACGCATAAACAGAACTTTCACAAATGCGCTTTCCACGTATGTGTACTCTGGCCATAAGAAATGGGACACTATAGTGCCCACATGCCTAAAATACCATATGCTATAATGCACATATGCCTATAATACCGCAGCCCATGAATTAACAGGATACGTTCCATTCTACCTGTTGTCCATCCTACCAATTTCCCCCAGTACCAACCTGTGTATCGCCCAAATCCTTTCTTTAGCTGAAGAAGCCTATCGTATTGCGCGGCTGCGATCCATTGCTTCTCAAGAGCGCTTCCAGGAGCACTACTAAGCCACCACCAGCATGTTGTCTACGCTGCGGGTGATATTTCCTGGCTTTGGTGCCCAGTCAGGCGCCACGGCTTGCACCAAAAGCGACTGACCCACTACAATGACCCCTACGTGGTTCTCGCCAGATTTAGTGACCTCACATACTTGATTGCGCATCTCACCGCAATTGGTCGTCTCTCCGCCGGAACTGTCTCTCACATGTCGCTCGTCTGAAGCCTTGCCACTCTCACGACACAACATAACTCGCCCTGTGGGCTTCATGTGCGCAGGGGGCAAATGCCATGAACGACCGTACACGAAGAAATTTAACTGCGAAAGTGGTAGAAGTTCCGTAAGTTGGACGACATCGGAGACTGACTTGGTACACCCCTACGCCTGGCGTGAACAAACCTTGAGCAAAGCTTTTGCGCCTGGAACTGTATAACGTCTTTCGATCTGACAGCAGAACAAACACTTGCTAAAGGTGGAGCCCGAGCTTATTCAACATTGTTAGTTATCCCTGCCCTGCCATAACATTAGTACAAACAACAATAGGGCAATGACAGGCTTCGTGAGCAGCCGAGGTTAGCGTCAGGAATAAGTAACCATAAATTCGTGCTCATTTGAAATATTTTCAGTGGCGCTATGTGCAACGCTCAACTAGAATTCCACCGGTTATCATGCCCTTTATGATAAGATTACCCGAAGAAAATGTGGCATTTACTTTGACCTTTTAGTATAATTAAACCCTTCCTGCTTTCCTTTGTAGAGCACAGACCTGGTGGCATTGGGTGAAACTCGATGCTGATCAGCACAATGTGATCGCTTACGCTGTTGTAAACATTGCCAGCCTAAGTGTATTTCGTATGGGCTTTTGTTCTACAGCGTTTTTCATTGTTAGCCCCTAATATCGAATTTCGGCGGAGTGCGCATGCAGAAAAACAGACCCCTGCCATGCTTCACGAAGCTCCTATATTCATTCATGTGATACATACGGCACCCAAAAAGCATCTCAAATAAACTCCACGGTAATTATGAGCACTTCGACGTAGACGCGAATTAGTACTCCACAGCCTGTGATTTCGGTTTTTCAGGAAATGAAATGCGCAGTAAGTCTCCCACTTCTCGGCGTACACCTCAACCCCGCAGCAAGGGAAGGAATAAAGGAAGGAGAGAAAAGAGAACGAGAGATAGAGGCGCCATAGTGGAAGGCTGCGGAGTAACCCCGACAATATTGGATTCATTAACGTGCGTTCTCATAACGCAGCACACAGGCGCATTGCTTTCCGCCTCCAAAAAAACGGTGCCAGAACGTCTGGGTTCGAATCCGTGTACTCGGACTTCCATAAAATTTTTCCCGTTCTCACAGCACCTAAAACAATATTCACGCAGCCGTCTTGTGAATTTCAATGGGCGACATTTAGTGCATTATTCCTTGCGCAACCAAAGTAGCTCCCGTCGTTGGCGTTGTTGCTGCAGGCTACCAGGTGACCAGCACTGCTTACGTGCCCCTACTGCACTCGGAGATTTTGATTGGTTGTAGCAGATGCGCGGCCAATGAAGGTGGCCACGATGAAAAATATTTCGGTCACGACAGGATAAAACAGTTATTGTCGGGCAGGACGCACCTGACGATGACTCCAAGTAGTTTTTGCCGCCGTAGCAGCATGTAAAAGCCATGCTTGTCCAGCGGATTAACGAATAATATTAATCGGGGGTAATTTTGATGTGTATTGGCTATGTACGTCAATTGCAGATGTATAAATGCTGTTGCGTGAAGTCCTTCAAGGGCCGATACTAACACAACGTCGAAAAAAGTTTAATAATTACATAAATATTGTTCACAACAGCAGCTTCAAGGAGCCGTGTGATTTGAAGAAAAAATCTACACTGCTCGACCTGCCCGCTTCCGTCTCATTTTGTAAGGTTTAATGCTATATTTTGGCGTTCCTTCCAACTTGTTGATTACCGCCTATAGGAGGTGTTCACAATATGCTCACACATTTGTTCACAAATGACGTAAATAAATGAAATAAAAATAAATCTACATTTCACAGTACTTTGCGATGGCAGTGATTACAGTGGGATGAATATTCGTAGGCGTCTATAAAAAGAGTTGAGCCACACCCCGCGCCACAAGCGTTCTTTTTCCTTTCAAAGCAGGAACCAGAGGCGGTTGTACACTAATAGGTTAATGCCTCGGACACAACGGCTGCATTTCAATGGAGGCGTGCGTAGTGCGATGTTATTTTAGTGCTCGCTGAAAAACCCCAGTTGAATTAAATGAACCGGGAGCCCTTTAGCGTTGCCACCTCTCATAGCCGTCATATGCAGCGTACCGAAAAGCTTTTAAAACACCTCAAACATGCGCCAAAATCTCTCTTCTTTCCTAATATGGGAGTGTGCGTAGAATGTGTAAGTCGAAAATTCTAAGCTAGTTCATTGCAATTTATTACTTGCCTTCTTCAGCACCCTCAGGCTCTTCAGCGAACACAATGGAGGCTGATGGAAGCCCGGAGCCTGTAACGCAAAAACACAATTAACTGGTAGTGCAATTATTTGATGAGGTAATAAATCACCCGAATTTGATCGCATTTCTTTAACCGCATCTGCTCACGGGAGTGACTGGCAGCGGTAAATAAGTTTATTTACTACTATTACAGCTTTTTCAAAAGGAATGTTTGATCCTATTAAGCCGTGAGGTCAGCAAAAGTATGAACTTGCTACACTATGCTTGCGTTCCCCACGTGCATTTTTAACCGGCAAGAAAAGTTTTAGGTACGTTCTTCTCACAATAACAGCTTAGGTACGGTAAAGTGCCGCTTTATTTCGTAAAAGCGCAGTAGAAGTTGAGAGCGTCAGAGTGCAGCACTGATTATATTGCCCTTCTCCGATCCCTATATACAGCTGAATCGCGATATCATAGAATACTCATAAACATAGAAACATAGGGTCAAGAACACCCACTTAGTTTGAACACCGCTAATGGTTTCTTGCCAATTAAGCAAATGTGTTCATTTCTCCAGAGATTTGCGGTCAAAAGAAAATGGTGCTGGGAATCAGTCAGTCACAGGTACGGCTTTTGATTGTGAAAAATTGGTCACAAGGAGCGCATTATTCGAAACAAGAGGACGATATGACCGAGTAGCCAATGATGCTTTTAAGCCCGTGGCCACACAACTTATATGGTTCTCTTCACCATGTCGTCCCGATGACATTGAGGCTGTGCTAACCTCCTGGTCCAAAGGATTACGTTAGCCTTATAACAATGCTTTGAGGACGACCAATGGCATTGTGAACAAGCATATTAGGAGCCGTCGATGAAATCAGGAGTTCTGCGATATGTAGTAAATATGCTTTGACAGCAAACCAGGAACACACGGTCATTTATCCTCAGCAACGCATTAGAAGCTCTTACATGATGTGCTTAAAAATTGTAGTTACTTGAACAATTTATTTTCATCTCTTCTTTATAGTAAAATTCTATGGGCAATTTTTGATTACATATGAATTTTTATTTGTTGTCTGGATTTGGCTCGATAAGAAAATAACACTCCTCGAATGACCTTGGGGACCATTTGGTTAAAATGATGCCGTCCTTCTTAGCCGCTACTATTGTTGTGAACGCTTGATCTTCGCTGCAATCAGAAAACATCGGAGGGGAATGGTAAAGGCATAAGCCTTATAAAACAACATTACTTCAAACACTACGAACACAACTTTACTGTGTCACCTCGATTACTGAACGTAACCACCTAAAAACTTTAGTTTCCAAGTTGAATGACTATGGAACTCAAGAAAATTGCCTTACAATTGAATATACAGCGCAACGTCCTATACGGGTGACAAAGATAATTTTTTTTAAGCTTCGTATTAAACATTACCTATTATTACTACTTATTATTCTTATCAAATATCATTTTACTTAAGCTTATGCGGCGGTCGACAAAGACGCCTAAACGGTATTAAAGAATGCGGTCAGGCAGAGTGATGCTATATAGTCAGCAAAAAACTCAAGCATTTGAATGTACTTTGGAACGGCTCGACTATCCGCGCTGTTGTTTTGCTAAATGTCTGCTAAAAGAAGCTAAAAGATTGCCCAGCTCTTCACTGGTATCGTTAAACATCACTGCTGAATGGTAAGGCACTCGAAGCAAACATGATCTCTACTTCTTATTGTCCGACACCGTACTGGAACGAAATTTTAAGTCTGCTTTAGAAAAGGCTAACTTACGCTTTTCAGAGAGGCTCTGCATATCGATGGCCTCGAGATCCACGAATGCTGAGCTGCCATTCTCCGGTTGTTCTGCATGTATGACATTTTAGAATAAAGTGTATTACTTAAACATCGACTTCGTTTCGTACTAAGTACTGTTACGGTAGAAGGAAATTTTTATTTCCGAAGTGTTCATTTTCCGTGTTTGGTGGCTGTGTCTTCAATCGTGCGGTATTTATTACATTTATGATTCCTCAAACTCGATCGTTTAATCCGCATGTCATGCTTAAGCGAATAAAACGTCTGTACGTCGAGCTATATTTTCATCACAAAAGTCTCTCTCCTCAGCATAAAAATCTGCATGAGATGGTTTCATCACCAAACTGAAGGAAGGCAAACGTTATGACATCGCTAGTGCCCTACTTCCACTCTCAAAACTAATGTTCTTTATGCTGTTAAAGTTCTCATTTATTGCCTTATGATCGCTCTAATGTGCTGCAGTTTGAAATTACAAGGGCGACGGGGTGATGGTGACCACTCTCAAGGTTCGGTTGGACTGCACATGAAAACCCCGAAAGCAGAACATTGGACAGCCGTCACCGTAGCTCAGTCGGTAGGGCACCAGACACGAAACTCAGGGGTCGTGGGTTCTGATTCCACCGGCGGCATGTGGATGTTTTATAGCGAAAATTGCTATTTCTCCCATGCTGAGCGTGAAGTTCAAGTGGCTCTTAGATTTAAACTCTAAGGAAAGGCGTGCAGCACGTCGCTACGACCCCATCTCATGTGACTCGCCGACACCACAGTTGCGTGCTTGGCAGTTACGTCCGCCGGTGCGCTGACTTGCTCCGTCGCCAGTTGTGGCATTTGATGTGTCACGTGATTCGGTCTTGCGCTTGGAAATCACGTCCTCCTCTATGCCGACCGCCACTCTGGACGCTCGCTCATGCATTGTGGCATCTCATGCATCACGTGATATATCTCCAAATATTGCTCACAAAGCTCGCGTTACAAATTTATCAACAAGTGTTCAACCACACTAGGCCCGACAGCCTCGATGAAACGTTTCCTCCGCTTTCAGGACGATTTCTGCTCCAACACCCCTCGACAGATAGCGTGTCCGACGTTCTATGCCTATCTCTGAGAGCAGTTCTCTGCAGGCGGGCCGAAATACTGCTAAGCGAGGCGTGTGACCACCGTCGCCATTCACCCGAGGCCCAAGAACATGGTATTTTATCACAGCCTTTAGTCTTCCTGTCGCAGTGAGCATCTAAGTTAGCTATGCACTGCAGTCTTGTTGCACCCTTTGCAGGAAGAAAAACAGCAGGAAACGTTGGCAGAACTGTTATCACCAGTTAATGCGAGATTCAGCGACCGCTGGTAATTTATGCTATACTTTACCATACGTTGCGGTACATAATATAGGAATTTGTTTTATGCTTTATCATATGTTGTAGTAGACAATATCAGACTCAAGTGAAATCTGTATAGGCCTATTGTGGCTTTATAGTTTTCCATACATAGTCGTTTTTTGTCTAGGTTTTCACTACCGTCCACCGCTTAAGAAGTGCAGCGCCGCCGATGATCCTGATTATGCTAACTTTCGCTTACTACGCTCTAGTCATACCATCCTTTTTCCTTCCGCGCCAACTAAGTTATGGATGGTTACAGTGGTGCGCCTTCCTACACTCTTGCCATCAGCTGCTCTTCTTGCCGCACCCTCTTGCATCTACCGTAGCCGTCCGCCTCCTCCCTTTCTTCTGGTATCTATCCTACGGTTGATTCCCATGGCAAAAACATACCGGCTAGAATTTCTTACGCTATCTAGATATCATCATCCTTCCACGGTAAACATCCTTCGGTTGGGGTTCTCTCCGATCTTGAAATGCGCTCCTCCTCAAAAAGTAACCAACTTCCAGGCGGTTACCGTTATAATCACCCTCTTTCACATCTTTACATGCTCTCACCATACAGTCCTACTTCCACGGTAACCTCCCAGCCCTTCCAGGGTAACTTCCTTTCGGATGGTTTCCAGATCTACCACCGACCAGCTGCGCCTCCTTATGCATAACAAAGCCCGGGGCAGCCTGGTCTCGGTGAGCAGAACCTCTATCACCAGAAAGGCTTTCGGCACCCTGGTGTAGTGCTAGGCGACAACCTTCTATATGAAAAAAACTAATAACCCCTAGACCCTCAGTCTCCAGTGGCTGCGAGTCCCCTGCTCAAGGCTGCGTACGTGTGCCTTCTATAACAGCGAGCCGGAAGACTTACGTGTCGTAGACGTTGTCGTCAATTCGGTTGCTGTTGAAAAAAAGGAATGAAAGAGTATATTAATGAATGAGGGAACGATCGGAATAGCGAGTGAATGAATGAACGCAAAGTATAATAAATAGTTTGATATAAACGAAACGGGACAACCAGCAATAAACACAGTGCTTTGAGATGCATCTTTAAGAAGATTACTCGAATTAAAAAGTGGTGACACCGGCACTACAAGGGCGTAGCTTTAAGAAAAAAGTAACTATGCAACAAGGCTTTGAATGGTGTACTGCAGCTGTTAGGGGCAATCAACTGGAGCGAAATGACTGTATTCTAGAAGATTACAGCAATAGCACTAGCTATCTGGCTCCGCTTATTATCAATGCATCATGTTTAGTAAAACTACTTGCGAATGAAAGTGCTGTGAAGATAGAAGTGCCATTCTATTTTTTTAAATAACTGTGCTGGCCGAACGCATTAGAGTGCTTAGCTAATATGTCAGAGTGAAATTCCACAGCATCAGGGCCCTTTATGAAGTACTGCTCTTAACAAATACTTGTACATACAAAGGTACTTTCGAGAGTCCTATGCGGATTCTTTTCAGACTCCGGCGTCTATCGCTTGTCCTAAGCTGTATACTACTCAATTACCCTTTTATTTAATCTGATGTCAGTATTATACTTCCGGTTATAAACCGTCAGAAAGGGAATGCTGGTGCCGCAAAAAAAACAACCAACAGTCGCCTTAGTAGATCATTTAGGCTGCAATGTATACGCAGTCTCCGAGCATGGACCGCTCTTAGCAATTTAGCCAAGTGAAGTGATCATGTGAAAAAACGGATAGTGTTGTTTTCTGCTCCAGGTGCGGCATTGTTGCTATCGAATGTTTTGTACGCAATAAAAAGATTCGGTAGGATTAAAAGCAGTCAGGGAATAACGGCGTAGAAATCATACCCTTATTGACCTGACAGTAGATATCAAGTTTAGGATATTCTAACTTCTGTCAATACAGCGCAATACATTACTAAGCATAAATCATTGCGCAGTATTACCACAAGTGCTGTAAGCGTTTTTGAATTATATTTCTTCTCATGATCAGTTTTGTTTTCCTTGTCACAACCACACGGTGGCTATCATGTTATACCTTCTTTCTGGTTACACGAGGAAAGTAAAAACAACATTAGTATAGCTCCGCGTTCCTTCATTGCCAGAGCACCTTTCCACGAAGGCTGGCGCAGGAAATTTACGAAATTATAACGATGAAGCCGAGGCTATACCGATGTCATGAGATGACACATGGGACAAGAAGTCAACTTTTACGACAGAGCCAGCGTTCGCTTGCCATGAACGAAAATAAAACAATTTTTGAGCACGAGATTCGCGAGATTTTACTGGGCAAGATGTAATTCAACGGGCTCATACGTGGCTAAAATTGTCTCAGGCAACATTTCGTACTACGAAACTCGGAACAAAAATCGATTTTCTATACTTGTTTGACCACATTGATAAGAAATTCTCGTTTGGTGCAGCAATTGATTCCCTCCCATGTTATATCAATTTTCATTCCAGTGGCCAATTGTATGTCCAAAGTATTGGCATAGAATGGGACACGCAGCAGAAGTGAAGCTGGGAAAAAACATTCAAATATTGCCATCACATCGACGCTGCTTTGGCAGTGACACTTGATGTTTCAGAGACTCGCTTTCAATAATACTAGTAATCTGTTCATACTTTCTGAACTCAAAATATGACCACCAGGATAAACGAGTTAATATAAACAAGCTTACATTCACTAAAACACAGACCTCGAGGGAGCTGAAAAAGACCAAAAATATCTACAGGTGTTGCCCCAGCAAGTGGCTTGCACAAGCACGCTACGATTATATAAATATAGCTGGTTGCCAATCTCCGAGGCGATGTTAAAACGTCACTTAGTGCGAAGCACTTGTCACGGAGTCTCTTTTTTTTCACTAGTCGTATGCAAATGGCAAGAATAAATGTCCAACCTTTGATTTGAATATTTTTGGAAAAGCAAACAACTAATTTGTGGCCGAGCTACAATGAACACAGACACATACCCTCCAACAAAGAATTTTTACAACGCATGAAAACCTAATCTGGAGCTTTTCATCGCGCTTTAGAGCTTCGTGCTGCTCCTGCAATTATCGTCGTAGCTGAGCGATCACAGCTCTTGACCGATCTCACAGCTTATTGGATTAAAAGTGCACGCGGAATGTAGATCAAATGGCTACGAACTTGGGGCGACGACGATCTTGTAGACAATGAAGGCGACGAAGGCAACCACCACCACAACAAACGTCACGATGCCCGCGATGGTCATGAACACCTGCGCGTGCTCCCCGGCCTCCGCAGCCATCTGGGTCGTCACGCCAGCCGCTCTGCATGCAGCGTAACCGGCTGAGGTCCATGGAAGACTGCAACACTCTAATACTGCTGAGCTATGACTCAAACTATGAACGATTACTTCTTGATAGCCACAACATTAGAGAAATGGTTTGCGCGCTCGACTGATAAGACAACCGAAGTAGGATAAAACTCCAGCACCGGCATCCAGGCTCAAATGAACGCGGGTTACAAAAGGGGCCTGTAACATTTGCTAAGTCAAAGCAAGCTAAATTGCCTGAACTGAACAGAAGTAATCTGCAGGCTTTAACTGCAGCGCCTGTTTTCCTCTGACCTGTACTACTTGCTCCTTCCGCGCTTCCCTCACGACGAGGTTGACGTATCTACCAAGTCTGAAGCGGATACTGGTACTTTCGTCTTTCTTCACTCATAAGACTGTTTACTGTCTTATTCGATAACAGACAACGCGCAGAAACAGAGAAGTCAGCCACCCTCTTTTGCAGGCGCTGGTTGTTAATGATACGTCTTCTGTCTTAAGTGTTGTCTACGCAGATTGGCAAGTGGGCGATTAAACATCCAAATGCTGCACATGCGCTGTACGCTACGGAGAAAGGGTTACGTACTAATTTTGTTCACTCAGACCGTAGACAAGCAATCGTTTCGCACAGCGCTACGATTTTTTCATTTCGATGTGGTCGTCGTGGCCGGCGTTTCATGGCGCCCTCTTCCGATTCAATGTGTTTGCTTTATTTTATATTAGCTTCTCTTTTGTTTTGATCCGGGCATTTCACTGGCCACAGATATGATTGCAGCAGACTAAAAACGAACTAAATTTGTAGCTTGTAACCCTTACACCCAGCGCATGCTTAAGCGCCTTGGCCGTATGAGGTGCCATGTATGTGTCGCGCATCCTGCCAAAACTGCGACATATTGGTGCTTTCCAATGGGCGAGGCAGCAGGCTAAGTACCTTCCTTCATCGTCATCATCCCTCCAGTTAAACGTGTCCATGTGCCAGCTACGGATACCTTATTCCCGCACTCTTCCAAAACTAATCTATTGATAGGACTTTCTTACGGAGCCTTCTACAGTATTCACTTTATCATCCGCTCTATTACCCAATGAAACAATGGGTCCTTGCTGTCGCATTACATTTCCTATCCAAGCCCATTTTTTTTCTTGATTTTGATTAGGATATTACTAACTTCACGTTGTTTCCGGACGCATTACGCTTACTTCCTGCGTCTTAATATTCGACCTACTATTTTTAAGTTCAACGCATTTCGTTAGCCGCCATGCTTCCGCACCGTAGGTGAGCCGGTAATATACGGGTCTCACAGACCTTTGTTTTGAAGGACAGCGGCAATCTGTTGTTTGCAACCTGAGAGCACTTGCCAAATGCGCTGATCCAATATTTATTCTCCTTGCTCACTTGCAGTCTATGTCTTTGCACCTCACGCACTACATTCCTGGGACTGATGGGCTTTTTCTTCTCATGCACTCCACCCAGCAGTACGGCCGCTCTTTGTGGCCCACATGATGCGCTTAAAGGTAACCATCAAACTTAGCTGAGGTGCACCCTTCGCCCATCGCCTTGGACCGGTGACGCTTTCCTGGGACGTATAGCATGGTCTTCTTTTTCTTTCTGTAGGTTTGATGGCCCTCGATTGGCTGTAGTCACTGCCACCCTTTCTTTATGTTCATCATGTGCAGCCTCGATTCAGACTCATAGACAAGTGTTTCATTGGGCTTGGCGCCCTAAATGTGGTTTAGCAAAAAGAGTTATCCGAGAATGTTTCAAAGTCTTTGAATAAACGAAAACTGAAGATTTCAGTCAGTAGGACGCTTCCGACGAATTTAAAGGGGCCGCGAACGCATCACGGGAGAAGCGCAGGGAGAACTGCGTGGGGTACACAAGCATAAATCAGTACTGTTGCTTAGGCGTAGGTTTCCTTGCCGCAGTCGCAGCATATCATCGAGTCTTTGCGTGAATGTGCCGTTTTCTGGCAGCATTTGTTTAGTCACCTTGCCACAATGTGCCTGCTGTGCCTTACAAAACACTTGAGATGGTTTCCAGAAACAGAAACTGACAGTCACCCACCGCGCTTTTTAAGCCAAGCAGAGCATAAAGCATCGAGTTGTGTGTGAATTGACTGGCTGTCTTGACCGCATACAAGTACACGAGTGCTTAAGCGGCCCATGAATGTATGAATGTGAGATGCGTTAATAATAAACGACAACAGCTGAGCTACCACCAAAGTTCTGAAAGCGAGATATAGAGGATGGCTCTATAAATAGTTGGAAGAGTACGACAGCCGGTGATCTGGTCTTCTTCTTCGTCATTTAATTCGCATGTTGCCTTTAAGCACCCGTGCAGTGAATTTTTTCTAAAAGGGAACATTTTTCAAGTCTCATTTTTGAGTCCATCAGCGAGCACCGGCTTTTCTAAGGGCTGATGAACACTGCCTTTATTAGTGGCTCATCCTTAATCACAGCGTCATTGTTTCTTTGCTTTTTTGTTGGAAGCGGCAGGCTCCGCTTACAGAATGGGACGGTAGATTTTTAAGCTTCTTACACTAAGCTTTCCTATCTCGGGACTGATTTACCGTATGCAAGAGGAAACTGTCTTGATACTACATTTCGACGCCGTTCAATACCACGTTGAAGGCCGAATGAGAAGTTGATCGTTTCCAGTATGTTGAACCAAAACTGGTTTGTCTTGTCCGAAAAGGTAACTGTACATCCACTTAGCTCCCTTGCCCATGGCCGGTGATGGACTGATAAGTGAGAAAGAACTGTTGAGATTAGCTGTTGTTAGCCCGCCTCCAAAATGTGCCTCTTAGAGATTCAGAGCAGCCAGGTGTGAAAACTCTCCTCCTGTTCAAATACAATAAGCAGCCATTGAAATTGGGGCGCATGTCCCTTAAAAATTGTCTCGCATGTACGCACAGATGTCATATTTATTCAAGCCACTGTGTGTATTCTGGATGTCAAGCTGCATTTGGAGAGTCTTCAGAAACTCTTTGGACAGAATCATAGTCAAGGTAAAGTTCAGTATTTCTGCAAAAATTCAAACTTTTTCCTCGCCATAACTGTATCAAAAGAAACATAAAAAGCCCTTTCCATGGCTCGGCTGAACAAGCGCTCAGTTGCGGCTCAGTTGCGGCTCAGTCGCAAAAAAATTGCCGCAATTCTCTTCCTTATGCAGCCCGTTAAAGTAGTAAAAAAACCACACTGCCAGCTATCTATAGTCATCAGAGAGCAGATGTCTAGGCCTCCGCGCCAGCAAAAGCTCGAAACATTCTCACTGAGCATAACGTGATTGCCAGGGTTGTCTGTTGTCGTGACATAGGTGATGGTGGAGCGGGTTGCGCCAAATGGATACTCTTGCGCCACTGAACTTGTAAAAGCAAGCTAGTCGGATGCTGCGGCTCAACCCTGAATTCACGCATATCACTGTGCGGTGTTAAGCGATGGCTTTTCAAATCTAGAAAGGTTCGCTTTGCACTCTCCGCAGTCCCATTGAGATTGACGTTTCCAAGAATCTATTAATTCCTAATGGCGATATTCAATATGTCAAAGGGACAGAGGATTTACGGCGGCCGCTGTAGGGAAGGGCTACAAACAATTTTAAACTAACTCAGGTTCTTTAGCATGTTTTAACATTGCACAGCACACAAACGCATTTCACTTTTGCTCCTAACAAAACGCAGCCGGCGTGGCAGAAATTTGACTCGGGTCCTCTTGATAAGTAGCCGGGCGCGCTAACCACACAGCCGCCACAGGAGATGCTAATTTGATACTGACACGGTTGCTACCAAGGACCAGCTATTAACCAGCATAACTGTTCTATTTAAAAGGGGCTCCAGCCACGAAAGTACATTTAACCGCTCTAATCAGAATTCGTATCTGCTGCTTTACGCCCGTCGCGACCAACACCACTGTCTCAAATTCAAAACAATGATAAGCTTTCCACCTGAAAAACACACTATTATGTTTTATATATTCCTCAAAATCTGAAAATCTGCGGTGGACTTTTCATTCATGTATAATAAGAACCAAATTTGTGCTTGACATATATGTGAGACAGTTGTATGTAATATGCTATATTTTTTTGCTTTATATCGGTGCTTTCTCGTTGATACACGGTTGCATTGACGTGAGAAATAACAAGAATATAAAAATAATTTGCCCTTCATATATATCAAAAAATGTTTGCCTTTCGAAGCAGCCCTTTTATACCCTGATCGGCTAGCGGACTTCCTCTGGACCATCATGGAGTCCGGCGGCTTCTTGTTCTTCCCCAGCGCCCCGTCCTTGTCTCCGCCAGCATCCTCCTCCTCTTCCTCCTCGTCGTCCTTGTGCTCCTCATCCTTCTTCTCATCGCCCTTCTCCTCATCCTTGTCCTCCTTGCTGTCGTCCTCCTCCTTCGACATCTGTAGAGTGAGGTGAAACAGCGTCACGGAAGAAACAACCTTGCAATTGTTGCCAAAAGCGGGTGTTAGGGAGCGCGCATTAGGGAGGGTTAAGCTGGGCTGCAAATTACCGGAAAACCAGAAGAGATGATAGGAGAAGAGAAATCACTTCTCTAAGTGAGATACACTGAAATATTTGCTCCCACCAGCCCTGTTTCAAGAACCTCATGAAGAAGTAAATCTAACCCCGCTGTCCTCTCAGACAGGTAGGAAGAACCCACTTCGGTACCATCGCGAATCTTCTCCACCCTCGCACAAAGCTCAAGCGCATTCATGAAATACCGATAATTTTGTAAAGAAGAAATAAGATGTTCAGGAAAGCATGTAGTGAGCAGGCGGTCTTGCTATACTGCACAGCAAGCTGATGACAGCAGTGCACTTGGCTACTGAGCACTTGGCCTATGCTTTATTATTAAACAAGAGCTGCACCTACCGACATAGAGAGGACTACGGTTTCGGAGCGTGCTTTCTGTAAAGCGGATGTTCACTACTGGCGTGAATTGAAAACAGGTCAGCTTTGTTAACACTTTTTGGAATACCTATATCCCTTTGTTGGCTCCCCCTAGCGGCCCCTTTTCAGCCTCAAAATGCAAATTCATTTACATTTTACATTTACATAACGGGAGCAGAAATTGTCGGGGAGCCAAAGTATCTCTAATTGATTAATGGGGTATGTCCACCCCAGGTTAAATGCGATACGCAAAGTAGATGGCTTTAGGGGTAAACAATTACAGTGAGTACAGCGCGCGGAAAACGGGAAAGCGACAAAATTCTTTTGTGCGCACTGCTTTCGCTGCAATCGTGTACCGGCTGACGCGTGGAAGGGGCTGTTCAATCAATTATTGGTCGTGGAGCAAACCGGGTCTCACGAAGTCCCCTACGATGGCAGAACCTGCCATCGCAGGCTGCGGTGCATTTCTTAGCCGTTGCGCCACTGCGCTAGGAGTGGTACCAGGACTCCCAGGGATTCATGAATGTAAGGCAGAAAGAACCACTTCCGCACATATGGGCATTATTCCATTATCGCTATCCCTCCCTGTTCTATATGTGAACACTGGAACTGAAAACTGGGCCCAAAGTGAAAATGGAAGGGCTAGCCCACCCATTTTGTTTTTGTCCTGACCATACAAACCAACAGTTGTTTTTGTTGTCCAGGTACACATTAAGGTTTCGTATGGTTTATGGGGTTTAACGTCCCAAAGCGACTCAGGCTATGAGAGACGCCGTAGTGAAGGGCTCCAGAAATTTCGACCACCTGGGGTTCTTTAGCGTGCACTGACATCGCACAGCACACGGGTCTCTAGGATTTCTCCTCCAAAGAAATTCTGCCGCCGCGGCCGGGATCGAAACCGCATCTTTTGGGTCAGCAGCCGAGCACCATAATCACTGAACCACCGCGGCGGCACGGTACACATTAAGAAAGCTATAGATCCATAGGTTGCAAACATTGCACGAAATTTTTGAAAAGCTATTAAAGCGCAGGTTGCCACTATGTTCAAAAACGGGTGCGCAATTCTAGCAAGCATGATTCTTCTCAGTGAAAAACTCATGCACCTCACACTTTTTCGCAAGATGTGCTGAAAACACTTGCACCTCACACTTTTTCGCAAAATGTGCTGCTCATCTTTATGCAATTAAAATGCAACGTGACAAACACTTTCATTTCGACCTTGTAGCCAGGCGGCACAAAGGCTCAGTAGCGTTCCGTAAGGCTGCTATACCTCAGGTCTCGGCATCGAATTGCCGCCACAACGGCCTCATTTTCTATGCAGGTTAAAGACAGAAATATCTGTCTCCTCTGCAAAAACACTGCACTGTCAAAACCTTTAGACAACAGAAATTAAGCCGGATTATCCGATCTGACGTCCCTCTCAAAGCCCGCGTGCATCTTCGGGAAAACTAACTGCCCATACCATGACAGACAGCGCTGCACCATTAAGCGTTTGTATACCTCACAGATTACGCGTAGGTCTCGATGTTCAGATGGCATAAATTCAGTGCATATGCATTCATGCCTACTCGGTCTTCAGAGGAAAGCAAGAATACATGAAGCATGTTATGCATATATCATTTCTCTAACTGTGGTCCTTAGCCACATGGAGAAACACACTGCTGGAAGAAAATGGCTCACTACGTCATTGAGATGGCCTTACCTAGAAATTTGCGTGTCTTGAACCATTTTTCTACTACCCTTAAATTAAAAGCTTTCATGTACACTAAGAAGCCCCACAATAATCGTCTTGTCATTTTGCCGGTAGAAGCAAGCTTTTGTTGATGCTGTGCATTCGACGAAGACGTTTACGGTTGTCATGCAGATTTTGGCCCCTGTCAATACAAGACCAGAATCTATTTAAAAGTAAACTTGGTAGTTGCAGGCTTTTTGCAGTGTTTTCTTGCCTAACTGGTTCTGGGCTTGTAAAGACGCATGCGGTGTCATAGAGATCTCGTCGCCATTAGAAAAACCGGTATCTTTCCATCGTTACATAGAATCCCGTGGCCTGCATCCCGTATACGAGATGAATGCTGCATCTGTGCGTCATTGCAGCGGTGGGAGAACTTGCCAATAGCAATGAGGAAATATCTTGGCAAATTCATTTTGCACTGAGAATTGTCAAAATTATAAGAGGTGAAGTACGAACAAGAAACAGTCCGGCAGAGTTACATTAAGTGGCTCCAGGGTGATCGATTTAAGCGTATATTGTCTTTAAGACGAGCAGCAAAAAAGAGTGGCCCTCGCGTGTAATCTCAAGGCACTGGGAGACGTTGATGTCGTTTACTCCTTGCATTGAAATATAGTGTATTCCAGTGTAGGCGGCTTTAAACACAACCCTCGGAAATTGTTCGCACTCACTAAGAGGATTCCTCTCCCCTGTTCACTCTGTGGTCATCGACAACTATCGGACCAATATCTCTTTACCATGCTTACCTTTTTATGTGACTGCGGAGACGACTTCGCTCGAAACAACCAGTCTGAAGCTCTTCGTGCTGCTTGTCGCAGAAGGCCCTCGCTCGCTCGACGGTTGTTCCAAGCTGCTTCGGTTTCTTCTTTTAGGAACGTGCTATAGGTGGTGCGCACGAGGTTAATCTTCTAAAGCCCTGGTGGCAATTATTAATTATTAAGAATTTCTGCTACTAGGCTACGAATTTAAGCCATAGACACGGGAACTTGTCAAGAATAACGAAAGCGTAGTGAAATATATCAAAAAAGTACTTTGCCCGCTATTCGATGCAGTGACTCCTGTACTGAAAATGCAACTAATGCTATCAATTCTGCATGAAAAACGCTTCAATTCAATCACCATGATTTTGCTCCTTAACGCGAAACGCGTATAAGACAACACAGCTTGTCTCGGCATCCTGGAAGCTATAAAGGCTGCCTCTTTGTATACTCGCTTGTTCTATTGAATGGTTGGTTGGTTTATGGGGTTTAACGTCCCAAAGCGACTAAGGCTATGAGAGACGCCGTAGTGGAGGGCTCCGGAAATTTCGACCACGTGGGGTTCTTTAACGTGCACTGACATCGTACAGTACACGGGCCTCGAATTTCTCCTCCAAAGAAATTCAACCGCCGCGGCCGGGATCGAACCCGCGTCTTTCGGGCCAGCAGCCGAGCACCATAGCCACTGAGCCACCGCCGCGGCTGTTTTATTGAATGAGCAGTTCCTGTAAATCGAACATGTCACTTTTTTTAAGATTCAAGATGGGCGAATACCACTTCTAATAGCCCATATAACAGCCGGAAGAAAAGAGTAACACAAAAAGCAACAAACGCAAGAAACGGCATTGTACTAAGAATTGAAAACTTTATGGAAGGTGACGGTACTAGAGCAATAAAACAGAGCTATGAAAAAAAAACACGAAGATACAGGTGTTGAACTGATGACTGAAGCCCAAAGCAAAACCATTCGCTAGGCACTAATCTACCCACTTCTTTTGGCTCTTCTCAAAGAACCCTGGTCAGTCCCTTGACGTGGATATATCCGATGTCACTAAAGCAAAACTGACTGAAGCCAAGCAGCGGATATCAAATAGGACGCTCGTTTGAATACCGATATCGCCTCTGACGGTCACATACGCTGATAGATAGCTTGTTCCTATTTGTTACGCGCGACGGATGCTTCGTTGATTTCGCCCAAGATATAATCTGCTTTGTTTGAAGCGTAAATGTTCTGCAGCGTCGTTTTACATCGGCCTGCCTTACGGTGCCTGTAATGAAGCGAAGGGTGCCTGAAGACACTTCTGTCACAGGCCCTGCGTATTTCTTGTGCTGTCATTGGCAAATCTTCCCCTCTCACTCATAATATTCATGCTGCATGCCGAAATGAATACAATGCACTACATCCTGCTGGTGAACAGCGAATGGTATTTTGTGCCGTAAGGAGCACCCACGCAGTCCTTGAGTGCTGGTGTTGACCTTTCTGCTGATGGCTTAATTACTGAACACTCGTTAAGGATACCGAATTGTGTTGCAGTTCGAGTGACGTGATCCAATTCGACTAATTTAGTGGCTCAATTTATATTCAGGGCATCTAATACTCCATCCAAAATGCTATACTAGTGTGAAATGTATGGTTGGTTATTGTGAAAAATAGGACTATCGGCTTCCAAGATATGTATGTGGACTCTTCTGAAGCTGCTGGACTTCTGCCTAACCACTACTGTTGTGTGCTGTGGGGTGAAGCATTTTGTGCAAATAAAAGCGGCGTCAGCCTCGATTCCTGAGCGGCACCTCTCCGGTCTACTCTGCCACTGGGAGAGTTGGAAGTACGGTTGAAAACATCTTGCTGTTTGCACAGCGTGCGCTGGCCGTATATAGGTATGTGGTCGGCTCTCAGACTGCGTCTGCAAGAGAAGTCACGGGCCAGGTCTATGTGGTGAAGATTCCATGCTGTCTGGTTTCTGAACGTGTGGTTTTGAACTTTTCTTCACCGATGAATTGCCCCAGAAAAGAAGGATCAGGGCGCCTCACCTTGTGATCAATACAGGATACAATCACACGTACCGAAGGTACCAGACCAGATCAAATAAGCACTATCTTCTTTGTGACTCTTAATATTACAAACGTCGCCTGGCAACCGCTGCCATCAAAAATCCAATCGCAAGGTTTCGGCTGGGATAAAACAAAGCGAGGCTACTCTGGCACACTGGGAAGCTGAAGGACGCTGGCTGCCAAAGCACGCTTCTTACGGCGACGAGGGAAGGCGTTGTGCAGGAAATAAATAGAGCAGACCAGGAGCCGTTACCGCAAATAGAAGGCGCCTTAAGAAACTTTTAGGTGTTCCATTCATTCACTTTCTAGCCTAGAATTTGAACGAAAGAAAGGCTGTCAAAGTGTCGGTCATATCATCTGCCACGCATGAGGCCTACAGCAGGTGGAGGAAGGCTAACAGCTACATTGAAAGGCTCCTGTGATGCGCTACTCAGAAGGGTGTACTGTATTCTATATATTAATGCACCTAAAGACTACAGTGCCCAAACCAGGATGCGCAATGCATAGAAGAGCAGATGACAGAATTCAGCACCGAATTAATATGCTCGAGATGGTACCCGCCTTTCTTGAAGTCGCGGACAGCCAATAGGTAATGAAATAGCTTGAAAGGGGTGCCGGTCAGTACAATCAGCAAATACAGCTTCTCAATAGAGACCACAAAAACTGTGGAACTCAGACACACTACAAAAAACGCTAAAAAGAGATGGCCTTTGCAGCATTCTAGAAGGATCCAACTTAAAGGCGCATCGACAAAAAATTGTGAAGGCGCCCCGCCTGTAATTTATGCCGATGTGAACATTTTCGTCTTCCTCAAAGAAATCAGTGATTCAATTGTAAGCATTGTCGCCACACCACCTGAGCTGAGCGAGCAAAATTTGGAGTTGTGTTGTTTGATAAAAAAGCTGGTTTTGTGATAGTCGACGCGGAAACATAATGTAATGAAAGCAAAAGCTGCAATTAGAGACGACTTCAAAAGATGTAATCTAAAAAGCCAATTGCCGTAAAATAATGTGTCTTATCCACTACGAAACAAGCGAGCTTTCATAGGTTTGCCACCAAGGTAGAGGCGACCAAGGAACTTCCTATCGTACTATTACTAACTCTAAACTGCCATAAGGTGATCACCCCATTTCGAGAATCCTATCTGAGAAACGAACTTGGAGGCACGATCTTTACCAGCTTTTTCGCCAGGACGATCTCTCAGATTTGTACTGGAGATTTGTTGGGGATTGAGAATTAGGTTGCAGTAAGCGACTTGCCTTCGGAAGCAAGAGGAAAAATTGCGTATGGGTTCTCAGTTTAAATAGACGGCATTTATAGTTATATTCGAACTACTGGACTAATGTCTATTGTTTGGTCGGCAGCTCAGGTAAAACGGGAGTTCTTAAATGCAACATGATGTGTGGTGGCACAGTTATGGAACCGCTCGGTCTCTGCCTGAAGATTACCGTTTGGCCCCATGGAGGTGAGTATCTTCTGCAGGAACGCGGCGCCAGTATTGGCTCCTGAGTTGTCAGTACAGGTAAGGTTTAGACGGTCAGTGGCGGCTTGGCCGCAGTACCACACCGCCTGAGCTGATCGAGCAAAATTTGGAGTTGCGCTATTTTATAAAAAGCTGGCTTTGAGATAGTCGACGCGGACACCTATGTACTGGAAGCAAAATCTGCAATTAGAAAGGACATCGAAAGAAGGAATCTAGAATATCAAGGGCCGTAAATTAACGTGTCTTATCCACTACTAAACAAGCGAGCTTTCATAGGCTTGCCACCAAGGATACATATATACAGCTCGAAATGATATCAGTTCATTCCCTCTGTTAGTGGATGTGCTATATAATCTTGGTACGTCACTTTCACTTCATTATTATAATTGTTAATTGCAAAAATTCGGGAACCTATGATCTTGCGCTCATACCAAGCGCGAACGAGTCTGTGCCAGAAATTACCTCGTTCAACACAGAAGCACTCCGTCTAAGAGGCGCCCATGTATTCACCCTTGATGGACTCTTTATTGCTCTAGAACATTCGTATGCACAGAGCCATTTCTGTTAACGGCTCTCTTAGAAATAGAAATTGGGGGCGAAATGTTTGCCGTTTATAACATGAGCGCCGAATGGCGGATCAAAACGCTCGAGTAGGTAGTCAAGTGCAGCTACCTATCAAACTTAGCCCAAATAGTTGCGTGTAAGCGGTCATCCTCAAATTTTGAGCTTAAAAGTTCACATTTCATTTTATTGAAATAAAGATTTTGGTATAACTATTTGAAGCAGCTCCTCCAAATTCTGCTGCATATCAAAAAGACCACGCAGCCTGAGCGGCATACGTGTTGTAAGCATATAAATTTTATCATATGCGACAGAACCTAAACCAGGCACCAAAAATTCGAACGTGGTTCATTTTAGCAGCAGCACTTGCTGGAGTTTTCGATCTAAGGCAATAGTAATCAAATACGAATTTGCTGCGCATAAGTGTTCGTGGTGAATCTTAAGTAGGACCACATGGCTCTTCAGCTCCAGGTAAAGAGTGAGTTTGCAATATGTCCAGACAATGCAACACCCTGAGCCTATGCCTCCTAATTGCCGAAGTGCTTGCTTTTCTGAGTTTGTAATCAGGACCGAATGAGATTTTCTCAGTTAAAAAGATATTTCTTGTCCCAAACGAGCGCACCTAATTGTACTGCTTGAGGACTATCCTGGTTGTAAGTGGCGATTGTGTTCACATAAGCATGAAATATATTTCGGGCACCGTGAGCATGCTCTCCCAATCTCGTGTTTCCCTTTATGTCCCACAAATCGTGCTTAAACTGATATCTGAAAAGCAAATATAGTCTTGCACAAAATTACCAGCACTTCACTATGCAATATGCAATAAGTAAAGAAAGAGAAAATTCATATGAGAAGCCATGGAAACATATTTTATTAGTGAACCACAAAATACCCATGACCGGTCATTATAAAATGCGATCATCATCAGCCTAACTGCGTCTACTGGTGGAAAGAGGCTTCTCCGGCAATCCTCCAATTCAGTTTGTGTTCGGTCAGCTGCGGCCACGTTTGCACGCAGACTTCCAAGTCTCTTCCGCTCTCCCGAGCATATGAGGCCCCTTGCTACTTTTCGCATTTCGTTTACAACCTGCAACCTCGCTTCAATGGACCATCAGAAGGCTTCGAAACGCGTTCCCTATTATATATGGAGATCGTATGGCACATATATTAGCCAATATGAAAGTGACATGAACGATGGCTGCGACGTTTGTTGTTTGGGTTTTATATGCAAAGGATATCAACATCTATTTAATCTGCGTACTGCGAGGGAGGTAAAAAAATTGACGAAACAACTATCCAGTGTACACTTGGACTGTTACACTACATAAAGCGCCGAAGAAACCAATTAGAGGGACGCGCGTGGTCAGTATAATCAGACCGCCATCGCTACACCTGCAGTGAAGTGCACGGCTAAGGGATAATGCTTCCTCGGCTTCATTGGCGGCAACTTCAGGCTGAAGAAAAATTCAGAGCACAGCACAGAAAACCTCTTGAACTGGTTCCTGTGGCAGCCCTCGGGCCGCTGGATGGTCATGTCCGTACTGTTGTAGCTCCCCACTTCACCCATCCTGCATGGATAAAGCACAAATCTCAATTCAGCGAGCTTTTTTGTTTACTGGATCCTTGTTCAGCTGGGTTTAAGAAACAACCCCCTGAAGGAGATATTCAGCTCCACCTGTGGGATTCACGCCTAAAACACATGCCAAGGTATAGCATCATATTTGCATGAGTTGTACGATACGCCCGCCCACCATCGTCCCTAGCGCGATCTTCAGAGCTATGTAGGCCTGTGCAAAAGTGGAGATACCACGCGAGTGGTGATGATAGCATTTTTTCTGCGTATAAAGGAGTGCTTGGTAGAAGTGTGTGGACTAACAGGCTAACATATTTTATCACTCACTCTACGTATATCTTAAAAACAGTAGCTGCGCCGTGAGAAAGTGCTGACACGCAGTTCTCTTGGTGCGCATGGTCTCCACTTTAGCGCAGGGGTTACGTACGTTCAGAGCACATCGGGTCTTTTGGTTTTTTTTTTCCGGCCGTGTTGTCATGGGTACGTAAGCAAGCATTAGTTGTTTAAGCATGTCGTTCCTCTTTTCTTTACTGCATTCAGAAGGGTGTCGGGTAAGGAGAGGTGATCTTTACAGTGCGTTTCACCTAATGTTTACAGCCGTTATTAAGAGGGCGCGATTGAAAAGAGCAGTGGACAAGCAGTAATGAAGAATGCTTTTTTTGCAATTTACGTATGTTATCGCATTGACAATGAAGAAGTTCTGATCCATTATTAATACCTAAAGATAGAAAGCCATACCTGGATCCAAAACATATAAAATATAATTCTAATATATTCTTTACTGCACCAGAAGTAGAAAACAGTTCAAGATAGGCAGTTACGTGTAGAACAGGTACGGAATAGGCCTACTCACGGCCAGTAGTGCCTGCCGATGCAAACCACGAGAAGTAGATTACTAGCAGTAAAAAACTGGACTGCAGCGCACTCAGCAGAACATTTAAGTTCATGATTGTTAGTTTACCAGTAGTCCTGAAGAGAAAAGTGTATAACAGCTGCAGGTTACCTGCGCTCGCTTATGGGTCGCAAGTGTGGAAGCTAAAGAAAAGGGTTAAAAAAAACTGACTGTACAGCTAGCGAAGGAAAGCCGAATGGTAGCTGCAACGTTAGGCGACCGGGTGAGGGCAGTGCACATCAGACGAAAACTGGAGCTAATGACATTCCGGTCGAAACCAAAAAAAAGGAATGGGCATGTACAGGACATGTAATGTGAAGGCAAGATAACCGGTGTTCTCTTAGGATAATGGACTGGGTTCCAAGAGCAGGCAAGCGTAACAGGGGCGCTACAAGTTTAGGTGGGTGGGTTAGATTAGATTTCCGTGGACGCACTGTAAATACTTAGGCTGATGATGCTCATGATAAAAGTATTCAGCTGCCTTGGAAGGGAAGAACAGTTTGGGGTACACAGCGCATCATTACCAAATGTCAGAAAGTACATTTACTTTGGGCAGGTCGCAATCCCCAACGGGAAAACTAAAGTGAAAAGGCCAAGAGAAGGAGATTGGAGTACAATGCATTGACAGGCGACAGAAGTTATGTGTATAACCTTAAAAGTATATCTTAAGAAGAAATTATGCGAAAGTTTTATCATGCCAGTATTCATAAGGAGTGGAATGTTGTGAGTCGAGAAAAAGGATTGAGCTTAGGTTCGCCATGGTGCAGCGAGTGTGGAAACTACTATGATTGGTGTAACGTTAAGGGACAGTGAGACGGACAATGGAAGAATGCAAAAATGCGCGTTAATGTTATCCGTGTTAATAACGACAAGGAAAACCTTCTGTCGGTACAGGATGTTTGCAACAGCAAGTTAACCGATGCTCTCTTATGAAAATGGTAGAGATTGCGAAATAGGCTAGTTTAACATGGTTTGGCAGAACTTCAGGTGGCCGGATGAGATAAGAAACTTTGTCGGGATGTGGGGACCATAGCTTTCACAAGGCAAGGTTAAATAGAGAAAGATTATTGCCCTGAAATGACTTATGGGCTATAACAGACACCATTGTGGAAGCCTCTAGATTAATTTAGGCCACCATCGATTCTTTACCGGGCACTGAATTCGCATAGCAGGCATCTTCTTTGCATTTCGCCATCAACGAAATACGGTCATTGTGGCCTGGTTGAAACTATTAGCCTTCTAATCTGAAGCCGAACGCCGGAGTCGCTCAGCCAATGCATGGAGGTGTATAGGACATGTCATAGTCTAAGAGTGGACGGTACGTCGAAAAAAGACAGCTCATTCGATGAGTCTCTACGAAGCGTTTACCAAGCGTATAAACAATGTGGCCACATCTTACGACTATATTTCGTAGCTTCTGAAAAAGAAAAGAATTTATTTTATGGCAAAATCAACAAAATTTTCAGGGTTGTGTTTTGCTCGCATGGAGCAAACGTACTTGAATAGGCTCCGAAATACGTACAAGAACTGCGCAGCTAGCATACCATTACGAGGAGATAAAAGGCATTGCTAAACGGACTCATGCCAGCGCCACATTCTCTCAGATGCTGATCAGTGCACTCACAGGAAATCGCCTGCTACTGTGTAATAATGGCTAAAGCGTTAAGCAGCAGAGCTAAGGTCGTGGTATCGGAACTGGGCCATGACGGCCACATTTCCATGGAGGCGAAATGCAAACCGTCCGTAGGATGTCCAATATCAGTGTACGTTAGAGCTCACGCGTACGAAACCAGGATCGAAAGCCTCAAGTACGGCGTCTCTCATATCTCTCATAATCGATGCCCTACTTTAAGGCGCAAATTCTATATCTTACACCACACAAGTTTTAAAGGAAATGGGGACAATGGTGCACTAATGAATATTACGTCAAAATTTACGGGCACTGAGTGCTAACCTGTAGTAACTCATGTCGTCGTCTCGCAAGTTTATCTGATGGCATGCAGCACAGAGCAAAACAGTAGGTATCGAAATGGAAGAGAAAAAATAGAACTTAAATATCAGCACGGAGTGATTACAAACATCGACTGGACGGCTAGCAATAAATTTACAATCGGCAATGTAGTGAGCTGGAAGTTCTCAGCGATTGCCCGTGAACCAATATTAAAATTACCAATACAGGGAGTACTTGTGGATGCCGGAGCTGACACGGGTGTGATGCACAGAGGGCGAAACACATGGCTAGAACGACCACACTGTGTGTTCCGCAGCTCCCAAAGCCGTTGCGACCAGGAAACTAGAAAATGACGATGAACCTCTACGAAGTTAACTGCATGCGCCTACATCGTGGCTATATTAAACCAAGTTTTATAGCTAAATATTGCGTGGTCAGCCTGAAACAAGCCCAGAGCGTGTTCTAGGCAAGCGTTTTGCTCTCTGTACGGTTACTGCACTTAGGAATACATGTAAACGAAAGACTGCAGACGCGGTGCCCGCTTCACTGTGCAATTATCATGTCATGCCTTCGTTAAGAAACCCCACGTACCTGCCAAAACAGATTGTGATAGTATGAAGCACCCTTTCGGGCGGCGTACCCACAGGCTGGGAGCACGGGTGGAACGCGATTTATAGAAGCACAATTCAAACTTTCCGAAATATATTTCTCGTCTTGCAGAGTACGCATGTAGGCTGTCATCCATTTTGTAGTTGGCAGGTGCATTGATGACGAGAGCGACAAAATATGTTCTGCAATTCAAGGCTAACCCTTTGAAATGCTACTCGGAATGTCTCCTGTGAAGCTGAATAACACACCAAAAGTCGTCTTTCACGCTAGGTGTTACCTTGAAACAAGCAAGCGTCTTTTGTATTCTAACATGCTGTCGGGAACGCTACATTTTCTTGCTAATACAGCAGCTCAAACCAGACACCCAAGATAAGGCATTTAAATGAGTCCATACACAGCACGAAAAATAATTCGCGCGGAGTGGCATACGAGGAACACCATGTTTACACGCATGTAAGGCGATCGGGCACACCTGAGCCGGAAGCGATAAGGGTATTGTCTACTCTGTCTCTGCTGCATTGTGTGGTTCTTGTTTATTCGCTTTCCAAGGGGTTCGAGACCTTTTTAGTGCAATGCAGCGTGATTTCGGGCTTCACAATAAGCTGCGCGCTTCGGTAAAACACCCCATTTATCTTCGCGTTTTGGAAAGATTCCTTGGAAATTATCTAGCCTAATTTGCTGCCTTATTCATCAAATCACCTTCAAATTGCTAACGGATAACCGCTCCCATGGGTGCTATGAAACTCGGCAAATTATGCGAAAATTTTCGGACAATTCTTGTGACATATGCTCCAATGGGTCGAAATTTCACCCCGCACCCCCAGCGAGGGGTGACTCCCACACGTAGGTATGGCGGCATATTTAGGAGACGCTTAAACCTCACCTCAAGGGCATGACGCGATTGCCTCAACAGACCACGACAGCTGCTTGGGTCGTCCTTGCTTAGCACTTCACATACACGCTTATTCTTTATTATACATTCACATGTCGTGACTAGTCCTTATGCCCTTTCTTGCGCTGTGGTGCAGCGCTAAAGCGAGGCACCACTACCTTGGCAGGTAGCTGCTTGAAAGGGCCGGAACTTTGAGAGCCAGGACAATCTTCTCTAGAATGATCTTTTGGCCAATCAATTTACGTGCCACGTGCTACGGTGGGCAGTTTGCTCACAGGCCAGTCGGTGGGCTGCCATGGTGAGCGAGTTTTGATGACGTCACAAGATCATATGAACTAGGCGGCAGCTAGGCCACCTGCTTTCTTGATCACACCGACGCCAGATTTTCATAATGGGAGCCTTAACGTTTTCGCGTAAAAAAATACACCGCCGATAAAATGAACTTTCATACTTGCACAAATTGTTCTAGTAGGTACGTGGTGATTCTTCACGAAGGAACGACGTCATAGGATAACTTTGAAATTCGGAAACTTTGAAAACTTCTCGTTATATGGCTTCCTGTGTACGCTATCTCTACTTAACATTCCCATTCAATGCAGCCGGCAACTTCAGTGCACCCGCATTTGCTTACGTTATTGATTGGTGTTAGTCTATCACAGCCAATTGGGAACCACAGACTCTTAGACAAAGAAAGTGATAACCATAGGAATAAGCAGGAGATACATTTCACAGGCTCTGGTAAATTATGAACATCAGCTTACTTTAGACCCACAGGATTAAACTACATCAGATTTTTATCATTTGCGCACAAGTCTAAAGACTGAAACATAATCGCTTGCTACGAAACTTAACTGACAAAAGAACTGCGCAGCGAATTATATAACTCATAATAATGATTGTATCCTTGTTATAAAAGTCTCTATAGGTGGTTTAGAGGCAAACTTATGTTAACAATTTAGCTGAAACCGATAAAAGAAATGGGCTTCAGAAAGAAGACAAGAGGAACGTCGCTAAGGGCCTTAGAGAATTGCATGAGGATATGATATGGAAGCTCTCGATAGGACTGCTGCTGCGGGTACAACACAGATAAAATTAGAAACTAATAGGATAGCCGTGTTGTTGCAGCAGAGCAAGCGTTGGAGGCGACGAGAATTGTTATCCGCTTAGACAGTTCACAAAGTTGTGTTCATGGTTTCCCCGCACTCAAATTTAGGTCATATGCTCAGAAAACTTTAAGTAGCCGATCCTTTTTCGAAAAACATATGCAGTACGGCAAATGCGAAAAGCTCAAGTGAATAAATTGCACCTAGCCAAATGAAGCTGTGTACTCCTAATCTAGACCGGTTCTTTTTCCTTACCTTTTTTTTTCAGTTCCGCTGTTATATGTCACCCATCAGAACAAACTAATTGCATAGAGAGTAGGATAGATAGTAGTTAACAATTCGAGCAAGCACAGAAGTACTCACTTATTTCCGTCGTAAATAAGGTACGTGAGCTCTTCTGGATGATGTGTATTTGTCAGTACCGCCACAAAATACGAATCTGCGAAAACATTACGTGCGTTAAATTTACCATTAAATATAATACACAGATGTTGTGCAATCTTTGCGCATTGGGTTTCTGCAGAATGACGACGGGGGTTCCACTAGCATTTTCACGGCACTGCAGTAACATTTTAGAATAGCTGGTTTATGGCATACTTAATCCTTAACCGGCGATAATGCCTTGTTAACGATGGGTGCATTGACACGCTCTTACCTGCTAGTGCGAGTCGTTTGGAAATCGCAATCGTTATTTCGATCCCTACGTGCCTAAGTAATATTGTGCTTGTTCCTCAACGCGCCCTTTTACATTTTTTCCAGAGGCCGAGGGCACCGCACACCTAAAAATATTTCGTTACGGATTGCACTATAATGCAAAAACGCATTTTTGGTCCTATGAAATGCAGAATATACCTAGCGTCAGAAGCAGCGCTGGTAGCGATGCCTTCGGGTACTGGAGTTGTGCATATTCTGATGATGCGCAGTTTACGAGAGTACACTTCGCTAAGGCGTACAGAAAACAGAAAACATAGCGTTACTTCACTACACAATCTTGATTTAGACTGGATTGAAAGTTGTTCATAATTAATCTCACTTAGGAGAATATGCTGTATTTCCATAGGTTTTTTTTTCAAACAGCATGTATTCTTAAAGACGAGGCATTGTTCCTTCCTAACTTTCTCTGCACAGAACTGAGCAGTGCGGTACACTATGGAAGCCGCCGCAACTGAAGCCTAGAGAGTTTTCAAACTTTGAAGTAAGCAAAACATTCGTCGGAAATGCTAGGAAAAATGCCTTTTTGGACATAACGCCTTTGTTAGAAAAGTGCTCGCGCATAACATTTTCCCTCACTGGGAAAGTGGCCAGCATTCACGAAGCCCTTCAGCATCATGGTGGCGCTGTCTATGAGAACCACTTCCCGCGCCATGACGGCGCGAAATCTGGAGGCCGGCGGTCCTAAGCTCTGCTCCTTCGGCAGCTCGTAGTTGGTCGGAACCGTCATATAGCCGAAGAATTCCTGCGCAGACGACACCAGAAGAGTCAAAATTCCCCCTGTTCTGTGTACCATCCGCATTGTGCTTTAGCGGTAACACATTCAGCTCCTTTTTACAAATACTTTGGGGGGGGGGGGGGGGGGGTTCTTGAAGGATTGCGAAATTTCTATTCATTGTCTTCAAAATGTGTTTATTTTTTTAGTTTGATTTATTTTTTGTTGACATACCTGCAGCGTCCGAATGCGAAATAATGTTCATCATGTAGCGCGGTTCACAATAAAACGCAGTCCTATAGGCAAAAATGAAAACATTCAGCAACACAGAAAAATGTGATAATTGCTGCAAAAGGGAAGGAAAGAAAAATATCTGACATTGTATTTTGAAAGTTGTGGGCATTAATAGACCAGCTGTCTCAGCGTATAAAACACACAGAAAAAAGAGTTACATATTTCACGATTGAACAGCAACTTTGTTAAAGTATTGCCCAAGCCGGAACGCGGAAGAGTATCGTTTACGCTTTTATTTGCTTTTGGCGTACTTCTATACTCCTTTTGGTTTCGATTTTAGTTTTTTGCTCAGAACACACAAAGCGCACATTCAGCAGTGCGCATTTCTTTTCCTATCCCTTTAGTAATACCTTCAATCTTGGAACATTGTTCAGGATTCGGCTACTACAATACTGGCGATACTAACGGTGTCTTCTACTGATCAGAGATCAAAGGTTTCTGCTGATTCAAAACTTATCGATTGGGCGCTTGGATGAGGGGACATGGGATGGAATGGAGCTTATGGTTGTGTTAGCGACAGAAGTGTCATTTTCAGTAGAAGCCAAGCTGAATCTACGTGAAGGGCAGAGGTATGTTTTCCAAGTCACGCAAATCAATATCGCGTGGCAATGAAGCGTAATCCGCTGCATCAGAGTGGAATACTTTAGGCAGTGTTGGGTTTCGATGACGCTTTGTCGTGCATGGTAATCATCCGAAGACAATTGCATGGAGTCTTACACCGGGCAATCAATCGATGGAAGAAATGAGCGTACGATTTAAAAAAAAACAATAAACCTAAAATAATTGTGAAATAAGGAACTATACTGTTACGAGAGTCTCCAAACTGTAAGTGAAAATGTGTACTGACGTTTCCGCGAAAGACACAGTAAATAAATTGACGAAGTGCTCATTTTTGCGTCAAGGCACAACCATGTTACATTCTGCAAGTTGGTTTGCTCCGAGTACGCTATACGATGAATCTATGCATATTAATATATTGCCACGTATCATTGCAGTGTTTGTTCGTTCACGCTCAAGGCTGCAGGAAAGGGCTGTTATCATTTTTGTTCGTGACGCGAGAAGCGACCAGTCTAATCTCGATTAATCGCAGCCATGAAAGGCTGCATCTAGGTTTTTCCAGATTACTGTAGATGATCTTGTCCTGCTATCTGGAAGTTTCCTTGCAGGCTTTAAATTGAACGATGCCGCGAGCAGCGGCCATTCGTAGTTCGACGATCGACGAGCACGCTTGTTGCTTACGCCGCCGCCGAGTGATTCAGTTATTTTGCGGGCGCAAGTCAGCCCAAATAAAGAGCTTCGTTTCCAAGACTGGCTAGTGTCTTCCTGACCACTGGACTGCCGTCATTACAACGTGACATCTGGTGGAGGTGCTGGGTAGCTTTCCAGGTACCGGACAACCCCTGCAATTCGTGACGCCAGCCCTTTGAGTTATTCGCCGGAAGACCTGACTCCAGTCTACCACGCAGCCTCTGAAGCCTCCAGCCATGACTTACGCCGCAGCAGTGCGCCGTCCTGTACCTCGACGACGGGACCTAAGCCAATATCGCCCTTAGGCAGCTGCGCTGGAGCGCCGCCCTCTCGCCCCAACTCGCCCGTCCTACGAGCGTCGTACACGGCCGAGGAAATGCGTCGAGTGGAGAACACCCAACCAGCGCCGCCCACAATACTTCCACTGCGGAGAAGCCGGTCACATTCTCCGGTACTGCCCATACAGGAGAATGAGCATCCGAGGGTTCCCTTACGACGCCCCACGACCCCGACCCGGCCAGCGAGCAGCCGAAATCGAGGATTTTTTTGCGTCGGGAAGGATACTCATCGCCGAGCCGCCTGTCGCGTTCTCCGTCGCCATCGTCACCGCGCTAAGTATCTTCTAGCCGAGGCTACGCAGTGCGTGGACGCTTCCCCAGCCCCCGAAGGTTAAACTGAATAATGCAGCCTCTGGAGGTGAGGTTGCTTCTGAGCGCAAGAACTGAGATCCTTCATCGACGAAAACAGAAGACCATGCCCCCTACGACGACGACGACCCCTACGACAACGACGACCCCTACGAAGACGACGACCGCTACGAAGACGACGACCCCTACGAAGACGACGACCCCTACGAAGACGACGACCCCTACGAAGACGACGACCCCTACGAAGACGACGACCCCTACGAAGACGACGACCCCTACGACGAAGACGACCCCTACGACGAAGACGATCCCTACGACGACGACGATCCCTACGACGACGACGATCCCTACGACGACGACTATCCCTACGACGACGACTATCCCTACGACGACGACTATCCCTACGACGACGACGATCCCTACGACGACGACGATCCCTACGACGACGACGATCCCTACGACGACAACCACGACGACAACCACGACGACAACCGCGACGACAACCACGACGACAACCACGACAACCGCGACAAGAACTACGACAACACCGACGACGACGATTACACGGCCAGACTTGAAGCTCTTAGCGCTGCCCTTAAACCTTATTATGGGCGCTAAAGGACTCGAAGTTTGCATTCTCCGTGTTTAATTTCATTTTAAAGCATCGAGACGATGCTTCTTTGGAAGGGGGGTAATGCCACGTATCATTGTAGTGTTTGTTCGTTCACGCTCAAGGCTGCAGGAAAGGGCTGTTATCATTTTTGTTCGTGACGCGAGAAGCGACCAGTCTAATCTCGATTAATCGCAGCCATGAAAGGCTGCATCTAGGTTTTTCCAGATTACTGTAGATGATCTTGTCCTGCTATCTGGAAGTTTCCTTGCCGGCTTTAAATTGAACGATGCCGCGAGCAGCGTTCATTCGTAGTTCGACGACCGACGAGCACGTTTGTTGCTTACGCCGCCGCCGAGTGATTCAGTTATTTTGCGGGCGCAAGTCAGCCCAAATAAAGAGCTTCGTTTCCAAGACTGGCTAGTGTCTTCTGACCACTGGACTGCCGTCACTACAGCGTGACTACAAAGTCTTGTTCCTGTATTCCTCACCGCTGGCCTGCCGTCACTACAACGTGACAATATTAATAGGAATCAGGGTGGGGTAGCGCTGGAACCGAGTGGCCGGTAAAACAACTTAATTACCATTGAAGCGACATTATATAGGACAACCTTACACCAGACGCTCTTATATGACTTAATATCTACATTATTAATAGTACTATTGAAACTCCTGTGCACGGTTAGCAAAGCACCTCATCACACAAGAAACTTCAAACACACTTTCAAGTTTCAAACTCAAGTTTCATGAAGAAGCAAACATTGTTGGAAATTTGGATGTGAATTTCCGCTTTTTCTTTTCGGTAGAAGAAAGATTAGTGCAGGTCCCGCTGGCCATATTTAAACGGCCAGCTCGGGCTATGTTTACAGCTTTGGACAGTTGAAGTTGCCTGCAGACGGCTTTTTCTCCCTCTCCAAAGCACTTAGCATGTTAGATTTGTTTGTTTCGTTTATTTTAACCGCGACAACCGTATACGCTTTATTTCCGACGCCAATATTATAACAGTTCCTCACAGCATGTGCACAAATTTTGAAATGAAATTTTATTTCCGGATATTTACTACAGATCGACGCAGTAAGCCAATTATGGTCCCATTTTCCTCTTTGTTTTATACTTAGTCCAGACTACATTCATAACTTCTTATTTTAGTATAATTATAGAGAGCTTCTGATCAAGGCTACAAACACCATTTCTCTCTATTTTTCTTTAGTTACCGCAGAGCTGTTTCTCATTTTTCCTATTGTAAAGATATAATTTCTTTCGTTGCTATAGTTTAGTCCTGGCAGAGAACCACTCCCACACTTTAAACAGGTGGCCTAATTCAATCTTGACATGTTAGATAGGTCTAAACCGATAATAAACTTGATGTATTTCATGACTTTTTTGCTTTTATCACTGAGCTTTTTTTTGAACAAATCACAAGTTACTGTGCTTAGTTTTTTTAAGAAGCTGTGTACATAGTTCTTTGAGTTAATTAGCAGTTATTTTAGTATTTTGCATTTTTGTTTGTCTTAATTGCGCATGTTAAGTATTGCCACTTCTAAAGACAATAATTTAAAAATTTGGCTTGAGAGTCTTTACCATTCACCTTACATGTAATTTCCTTGATTCAAAATCACTGCTTTTTCTCACTTGCTTATGAATGCATGTGTTGATTTCCTTCCTAACATAAATAAATGTTGCGATGTTTATCTATAGTGCTCCTACGTTTTCTGTTAACATTTTTATGGAATGCAATTTTTATTTCCCACATTTTACAAAACTCAACCTTACATTGTATTCGTATGGCTGCGCCTCATATGAGTACAGGCAGATGGGTAATTATTTCCCCATTACATAGCCCATGTAATACTAACCTGAAACCCTCGCCGTACGAGCACACAATCACAATTCGGATGACATGCCGTATGCTGATTTAATATATTTATTCACGTTTCGCTTATGTATATTTACGCTGAGGCGCAACGATTATTCAAACATGAATAATATTGCATACCTTCAGATCTAATGTACAAGAAACCATTTTCTTTGGTAATGAGGATATCTAATTTTCTAAATGATTACACATTCATGCATTCAAATTGCTTTGATGGATGGATTTTGTTTCTCATTAGCACACTACGAAATCGCATATGCCCACCAAAACGGTTTACACAGAGTGTTTTCCGAATAAAAAACGTGGCTTTCATTTCTTTAATACTGCACAAAGCAAACTTGTGCTCAACGTCATATTGTTTTACGGAAGCATCCGTACAGATATCAATTAGTATAATTCTGCAAACCAAAGAATAATAACTTGAAATGGGTGCTCCTCAATGCTAGGATGCCCGTACATTTCTTAATAATTGCGAACGATTCGTCCACGCGTAAGGTAGTGCTTTAGTTGCAAGTACCCAAAGTGCTATCTTGTGTCTCGGAAAAAGAAACTCCAACCAAAATAACAAAGCACTGAAGCCTTCCTGTCCAGACTTCACTCGCGCCGGTGTCTTAAAAGAAATGCACCCTCTTTGGGTTTAACGAATGCTTTTTGTGGCATGTTTGTGAACTTTTACTAGCTAATAATTCAGGTGCTCAGATATTTTATTTTAATTAAAATGCCGTTAGCAAGCGTAAATAGCCATAATTAAAGGCAAACAAAATTTTCTATTCGCACAAAAAAACAGTAAAGCTGCTCTTTTTCCGTTACGTGAGTCCATGCAGAACTACTGTCATAAGAAGCAGTAGGGGCGACAAGCCTCACTCAATCCGCGATTGCCCTTGCGACTTCTATTAGCAATTGATTCTCTTAGCAGCATACAAAGTGAACAGCTCTTTTTATCAGATGCCTAATGCACATTACATTACATAATATAGCATATGCAACAAAACGCCCGAAATTGGAACATCAAAGCAGTTAAACGCCTAAATGATTCGAATGCTAAATATCAATGAGCCTTGGAATCTACAAAAAACCCACCTGCAACTAAGATGGCTTCGATAAAACGCTGGCAGTACCCTCCATTTTTAGGGATGAAATATCGACACAGCGGTGATTTATTAGACATCCGTGAAATGCATTAATACGCGAATAATATCAGAAAGCTCGGAAGCACAGGTGCGCTATAATAGTGAAGGACTGGGCGGTTCTTTTAATATGCAAAGTGCAAGCTCTGGAGCTTCTTCGCACATGGCGTCGCTCGTTAGGAAGTTTCATTGCACAAAGTGCTCAACAGCATGGTACCACCGTGGAGTTTTTGAGGGGCATTATAAACAAAACACTTCGGGGATTTAAGCAAAGAAAGTACGCGTTGCCGCCATTGCTCCAATAGGCATTATATAAAATGACAAAAAATTAGTGACAACGTATTCACTGCTCTGAACAGCATTCAGCGGCAAGCATTGGGTGCCTGTCTGATCTGCACTCCCATAGAAGGCGGACTGCGCTGACGCTCCGCCACAAAAACTGCGCAGATGAACTTGTCTCGCCCGAATTCTTTGTCCGTAACATCTTCCTGCGTCATGGGTGCTCCTGCAGCTATCGTTACTGACCGCGGAGCTGCATTTACGGCCCGCTTCACTCAGGCTGTGCTCAAGCTCACGCACACCATCCATAGACGTACAACGGCCTACCACCCGCCGACAAATGGCTTGGTGGAATGCCTCAACAGTACCTTGACCGACATGCTTTCCATGTATGAGAACAAAACATGAGACCAAATTCTTCCATACGCAACATTCGCGTATAATACCGAGAAGAATGAAACGACGCAGTTCACTACGTTCGAATTAGTCTTCGGTCGACAGGTTACCCCCCCCTTGGACGCTATGCTACCTGTGGATTCCCCTGACAGTGAGAGTGAACTTGACGTCGACGTCGCCAGTTATGTTCAGCGCGCGGAAGAAGCGCGGCAACTGTCCAGACACCGCATTCACCGTCAGCAGCAGATCGATGCTGACCGCTACAGCCTTGCACGCCGCTACATTACCTACAACCCAGGCGGCTATGCGTGGGTCTGGACGCCCATTCGTCGCGGCGGGCTATACAGAAAGTTACTGCGCCACTACCTCGGCCCTTACCTTGTTGACCGCCGCCTCAGCGACGTAACGTACGAAGTTGCACCACCCTCGCCAGCTCGTTCATCGAACAATAGCAAGCGCAGCGACGTTGTGCATGTGGGGCGAATGAAGCGATACTATTAGCGACCCCGCGACTGACTTTCAGGCTGTAAGTAGTCTATTCCGTGACGTCAGACTCGTGATGTAACTCTTGAACGCTTTTTCTCCCCGTTCTTCTGTCTGACGGTAACACCGCATCGGGGCGTTGCTCCAGAGGAGGGGGCAGTGACACGTGGATTAGAGGTAAAAGAAGAAAGAGAGCGAAATCGGTAGATATAGACGGCGCTGAAGCGTAGCCCGTTTTCTCATGCCCTCGTTCCCTTGTTGAGCTCTCGGTGCCCTCGTTCAGCCGCTGCAGTTCCCATTCAGTGTAACAAATGTTACAATATACATGGAGTGATTTCTGTAGGTGTCCATAGCTCTATAAAGCTGACGCTGATGCCCACGTGGGTGCTGTCGTCACCAACGTTACTAGATTACTTCTTCAGTTTGCAAACTCCGACGCCGCGGATGCCACCCTTGACTGTACCGCAGAGCGGGGGCGCTGTCGTCGCTGTTTGACCGGCTTTCTCGGCAGAGTAGCCGCGCTGACCACGTCTACGAAGACTGCAGCGAAGCGCTTTTGTGTCAGGCGTTTCTTTGTTGGGTTAAACTGTGCTGCAAGTTGATCGCTGCTCCTCTCTGTCCTCGCCAGATTAATATAAGTGCGTTTCGAGCGACGCAGCTCGTGCGGCGTTGGCTCCGGCTGCAACGCGACACAGAAGCGCAACAGCGTCGGTGCACCAGAGCTATGCGTCCGTGAGTCGGTGCGGCCGAGCTGTCGACCTGTCTGCTCCCAAACCAAGGCAAGATAAGCGTTCTACGTAATGTGCGACCGCAATTCACACTGACCATCGCCAAGGCTGCAAACATTTTCTGGAAAGTGCTGGAACAGCTGGAAGAGTGCAGCCTTGCTCGCTTGGGTTGTGCTGAAAACGTGTCGGCATTCACTTGCCAGCTACTGAACTTTGTTATTGCTACAAGAATGCACTTTTTTTATGCGAAGCATATTACAATAGGTAACCCAAGCCCTTCGTGACGGTTACACGCCGTGCACACCACGTGACACAATGACGTCACGACAGATGAGAGACGGGGCTCCAACTCGTGCCGTCGCTGCGGTTGCACGCCGTGCAGACCACGTGGTATGGTGACGTCACACCACGTGACGCAATGACGTCACGACAGATGAGAGACGGGGCTCCAACTTGTGCCGTCGCTGCGGTTGCACGCCGTGTGAATCACGTGGTATGGTGACGTCACACTCCCGCGCATATCGAACGCGCGTTCACACTCGGTGTAGGTGAAACGCTCGCTCCACCCGGCAGGCGGACGCTGCTTCCGTGGCAATCCAGGCGCTCACCCAACGCGCGTCTCGGGGTTAGTCGGCGTTCCGCTGTAGCCATGCCGTTGTCTTCCCCCCCGACGAAGGCTTCTAGTGGTTGTATTAAAATGACCAAGTATTCAACCAAGGAAAGCCATGTATTACCAAGCCTAGCCATCAATATGCTTCGCATCTGACTAGGCTTAACCTTAGCTAAGCCTCAACCATTTTTTTCTAGCAGGACTCTTGTCTCTTGTAAAAGCACATCTCTTGTAACTGTTTGGCCCATTAAAAGTGGCTCCCATTAAGGTGCATAGCATTTTTTCCTATATGAATTAAATACACTGCTTTCAATCTGACCTGTGCTATTACCGTCATTTTTCGCGTTTTATGATCTTAATAACGTCGAAGTTTCACGGTGGTAGTCCTGCATCTCCCTTTTGAAAAAGACTGTATGCATCATTGACTGTCTTGCTTCAAGCCGATGGTACTTTGCCTTAGGTTTCGATATTTTCGGCAACATGCGACTCATTTACCGTGTCGTGGCTCGCCGTAAGCAGAGTCATTTAGTTTGTAGGGAAGTAAATGAAACAAAAAACTATACCCGACCAAGAAGCAGATGTCTCATCGAAAGAGCTAATGATTCAGGCACCCCGATCGTACCTCTGCCGCCCAGGACCGTTCGCGCAGCCACTGTAGTTGCACATTCAGAATAATATTTGTGCACTATCTAGGAAATATCTTCGTTAAACAGGAATTACCGGCGTAAAGTGGCGTTAAACACGGCGCGCTCGTCTTATAGCGATAGTTCGTTCGACGCGATACCGGCCGGAACGGGCCAACAGCGTCGAAAGCGCCACCTCACGAGAGGGAGCCGAATGGGGCCACGTTTGGCCGCCGAAGTGCAGCGGAGTTTGCAAAGTGACCAGGTAATCTAGTAACGTTGGTCGTCACTGAGCGTATTCGGCTTTACGGGCGCAAGATAAGAACTTAGCGATCATGGCAGTGGTCATTAAAACAGTCTTTTTTAATTTTCACTTCATGCTGCATGTTGCGGGCGGAATATTCAAGACAGCTGGTTCGAGAATAATTCCGTTGACAGAACTTGCCATCGTGCAATATGTCCGAAGATATTAATAAATCCTGTTTTTACGCGCTTTATTATGAAACTGGGCGCTCAACATCAACCCCAAACTCGTGCCCACAAAACACATCGGCGACCCAGATTGACAGAATTCGAAAGCATTGACGCCTCCACTGCACTGGCCGTGTCTCTTTTCCCTTCTGATACTATTTGCCCCTCTTTGCTTCTGATGATGATGGATTTTTATGGCGCAAGAGCAACTGTGCCCAGAGAGCGTCATGGAACAAGTTTTTTTCGTTCTTGCTCAAGGTGTAGTGAAGGACCCATTTCCCAAGCATTTAACCCTAAAGAAGCCGAGCACCAGACCAGGGGATAGATTGTACCCATTGTATGACCAGTGGGTGCCTGGTGGCACTGGATATCGAACCGGAAACAACTGCGCCTCCTATCTATATGTCTTGAGACATTCATCAATCCTGTTTTTACGCAGCTTATACTGAAACTGGGCGCTGAACATGAACCCCGTAGACCGAGTCATGGACAGTGAAACATACGTTGAGGTAGGCATGAGACAACTCTATAACAATTGTTTCTCTAAACGTCTTGAAGGAGACCCAACTCCACAAACCAGTAGTATATAGCAGAGAGACTGGATCAGCTTGCGCAAATTGGGGACATAACCCTACGGTTATCTAAAGCCCTCCCCACACCACACCCGTCGCCAGGTCGATTTTACTTGCTACCGAAAATCCTCAAAAAGAATAACGCTGACCGCCCTATAGTGTCTGGCACTGGCACGATTACGGAAGCAATTTTCAGTTACATTGACACATTGATCAGACATATTACAACAAAACATCCATCCTACACACGCGAAATAAACCATTTCCTTCGCGAAATAGGAGGTCTTAAACTTCCGGAAGGAGCCTTTCTGGTAACATTAGATGTAGTCTCTCTCTACACTAACAACCCTCATTCCGATGGCATCACATCTCGCACCGAAGCGTGCAAGCAAGAAAGAAAAGAGGAGGCCCCTGCTCCACGTGTTCTAGAAATACTTGCGCAAATGTTGCTCGAATACAACAACTTTGAATTCAATAATCAACACTATTTACAAATAAACGGTACAGCCATGGGAACAAGAATGGCACCCACCTGCGCCAACATCTGCATGCATGGTATTGAATCTAAATTTTTGCAAGACACTCTCATTAAGCTCTTCCTATACAAACGCTTTTTTGATGACATTTTTTAATTTGGACTGGCACAGTGCAAGAACTTCTACATTTTATTTAACCATTAAACCTTGTCCACTCCAGCATACCGTTCACTCACACGCACTTCCGCACCTCAATTAACTTCATAGATGTTGAGATTTTGGTAAAGGAAGGCTCACTTACCACTAGCGTATATAGAAAAGCGACGGACCGTGAACAATACTTACACTTTCAATGATGTCGTCCTCGTCAATCTAAAACAAGTATTCCATACTCTCAGGCACTTCGATTTAAAAAAATCTGTTCCCAAGATCAAGGCGACATAAGGAATTCCAACCGCATGCGGAAAGTCCTTACCAAGCAACGATATATCCCTGCCATTGTAGACGATACATTTCAAAGGGCATCCCAACTCAACCGAGAGGAAATACTTCAGGGAAGTTCATGTAGCTAAGAAATAGATCGCTCCGCAAACTCTGTACTTACCTTCAAAAGTTACCCCCCCCCCACCCTCAACGTAAAAAAAATGTTTAAAAAACATTTCAACATTCTAGAACAAAGCGAGCGCCTCGCCAAAATTTTTTCTATTCCGCGTGACCTAGTCTACAGAGGAAAGAAAAACATTCGAAATATTCTAGTACACTCAAAAACATCTAAACATCGGGGGTAAGGGTGCCGACCCTGCGCAAAAAGCAGATGTCAGGTCTGCCAACATATACAAACAACAACCTGTGCAATAAGCACAGCCTCAGGCTTTAAATGGAAAATTAATGGCAACTGTTATTCAGATTCTTCCAGCGTTATCTAACTCCTGAAATGCATTGTGTGCAGTATGACGCACATTGGGCATACGGCTAGCCATCTACGAATTCGCTTTAATAACCACCGCACTCATGCCCTTCCTCTACCCATGTCAAAACACATTAATGAGAAAAAACACCCATTGGACGAATTTAAATTAACAGACTTACAGGGTGGGTTCAACAACACCCGGAACGGGAGAAACGCGAGTCATACTGTATTTATAAGTTTGGAACAATTGCGCACGACATTAACGAAAGCTTGGGCGTTTTATCTTCTCTACGCCTCTTGCAAAGCCAGTGTTGACCCCATGAGTGCCGGCTTGATATGCCTCGGCCGTTCTTCCCCTTTCGAATCATTTTCAAGCTCCTCCCCCCCCCCCCCCTTGCACTTACACAGATTTCTTCCTCCCACACCGCACTCTTTCCTTCTCTAGTTCGACCATCTTGACGAGCCCGGCGCAATCAAAGAACCCTCGCTTAAGTACTCCCGTCATTCCTAGTGGCCCCCACGCGACCTTTCTTCCGTACGTTTCCGGGTTTCCTGTTTTTGCGGGTGTGTGCGAATCTACAGCCCACGTGTGTCTAGTTAAATTCCACTGTGCCCTCCTTGACTCATCGTACTTAAGGATTTCCAACTGGCGGAAGTCCCCCGCCCTTTCCACATTTGTTTCGCTGTATTTTGTTTACTCGTTTACGTCGACAAAATGTGAGCGCAACTCAAATCTATTCAGTGTTTCGGCCACTCTCTCTTTCCATACACTTACTCCTTTCCGCTGTGTTGCGAGTCATGCCGCCGTCCCTTCCTCGCTCCCGCCTTTTTTCCCCGTCTCTTTTCGCCCCGCGATCGCGAACGTGTGTGGCGGGCGATGTCACATATTCTCGCCCTTTCCAGTTCCGTTTTTTTTTTCATTTTCACTTTTTGTTCTGTTATTATGTTTTTCCTTTTGAATTGTTCTTCTCTCCCACGTCGTTTGGTGTTTCGGTTCATGTGTTCGACCCCTCAACAGGTGCATTGTTAGGGCATTGTTAAGAGCATTTTTAACAGAGCATTGTAACAGAGCATTGTTAAGTTTTCCTGGTCATCAGAGTCTTCTATTTCTTGGTATAGCCCGCAGTCATCCACGAATAGTCGCATTTTTACTTCAGTGTCATTAATAAAAAATATAAACAACAGCGGGGCTAAAACTGTACCTTGAGGTGCTCCTGAAAGAACTGGTACTAACTTGGAGGTACTGCAAAAATTGACAGCGGAAATTGATAAAGGTCAGAGAGGTAACTATAAATCCATCATACCAGTGGTCGATCACCCAATATACTTCTAAATATAAAGTGGAGTTTAGTATGTGAAATTCGGTCATAAGCCTTCTACAGATCTTAAAAACGGCATCGATTTGTGATTTGATTGTTGAGCTATTGTGCAAAATCATGCATCATTTCAACTGGTTGCGTAGACGTTGACAAGCCACTACGAAATTCATGTTGGTTTCTGTGGAGTAAGTTGTTGACTTCAAGAAAATTTGTCAGATATATCAATATAATATGCTCCAGTAATTTGCAGCATATACATGTAACTGATATCGGTCGATAATTAGCTGCCGATGAAATACTGTCAGAGTTATGTACCGGAATTTTGCTACTTCCCACTCAGCAGAAAGCCTACATTTGTCTGTTAAATTTTGATATATCAGGCAGAGGTATTTCCTCATAGGCTCGGCATACCGCTTGAGGAATTGAGGAATCGAAATCGAACGCTTGAGAAATCGAACGCTGACGCGGAACGTGTCTTTTCTGCAGTAACTCTCACGAAGAATCATCTGCAAAACAGAATGTCAAACGAAATACTTTTACAAACGCACTGTCGAGGAATACTACACGCAGCAAAAATTGGAGTTAGCTGATTTACCACCACCACACCCATGCTTATCGATCCGCGAAGCTCGCATTCTTCGCCACACACAGTTTAATCTCCTACATACACTAGCCAAACTTTATCTATACCGGTACACTTTCACACTTCAGTGTCCAAACTTTCCACACACATATGCAGACATAGAACACTGCCTTACACAGTACCACGCAGCCTTCCCGTCCCCCGCCTATCCTTTCCCCCCACCCCCACCGTGGCCCATCTGGCTCGCCTCCCTGGATCTGAGGCTGCAACGTGCCCTCATCGCCTTGGCCCAGGACGTACTGAACGCCTAATAGAAAGGATGTTCTAATAAAAGTGTCACACCACCACCACCACTACTTTTTGCCATATTACGCAGCAAGTTCACCACCACTTTTTGCCATATTACGAATCACGTTTGGGCTGCGGATGATAGACGCTACCAGCTCTACATTTGTAGTACCAGAAGAAATTGTGAAGAAAGGAAGAAACAGCGCGACGAAACACGGACACACGTAGAAAAGACACACACACGAGCGCTCGTGCGTGTGTCTTTTCTACGTGTGTCCGTGTTTCGTCGCGCTGTTTCTTCCTTCAAATGCATTACCAACTAGCCCGGAACCTTGCTCTTGTGAAGAAAGTAAACAGCACTATGTATGAGTGGTCTTTTTTGCGTATGTGTTGGCAAAATGGTGTTCCAATTGAACTTATCTAGTCAAACGGTCGTAAGTGCGCTGTTTTTGCATTGCTCTGTTCTATTGATATTTTCTTCTATGTTATAATTTATCGCCTTTTTAACAGAATAAAATTAAGGTTAATTTTTTATTTTTGCGCTAATGAAAACAGTTTTTCTGAGCTTGGCTGCTCTTTTGGCTACAAAATGAATATTTCACTTTTCTTGGCTACTTTCTAGCTACTTTCAGAAGTTTTTTAGCTCCTTTTTAGTCTAATCACCTGGCAACCCTGCCACCAAAGCGGCCGAAGACGAAAGGTGAGGGAGAAGAGGTCTGCCTCTCCCCCGCGTTTTCCGCTGCCGCACGGAGGGAAGTAGAGTGTGTGTGGAGGGGGAGGAGGGACCGGGAGGGGGGTGAAGGTGCTGTCGAGATGGCGAACAAGAGAGCCGCCTCTGGCGGACGACAAAAAACCGGACTCCCACAACCACCCTCTCTCTATAGTGACCTCCACCTGGCCCAGTCTCGCACTATGACCCCGTTTAGTGCCCTTCTCCTGGTGCCTCCGCAGGTCCATGCCGGCGGACAGGAGCCTGGGTCCCGGGCTCTTCTTCTGGGGTCGCGCACAAATGCGAGGACAGCGGCCTCGACGGCCGGCCTGATCTGCATGCCGGCAGCTCTGTCCGCAGCTCGGCCTCGCGTCGTTCCTGGAACCGCCAGCGAGGAAGGTGGAAAGATTACGCCTCGCTTTGCTGCCCCGGCTCGCCAGCATCGCCCGCAGCACGCTACTCAGGGTAGCCGGCAGATAACTGCGCCCTCTTTGCTTCTGTTTTCCCTTGAAGCCGACCGTCGTTGTCCGATGGCACCCTTAATTTCCATGTTCAACTAGCTTCGTGGCTTCCTGTTTCCCCTCCAGCGGTTTACTCCTTTCACTTGTTTCATTTTTGCACTGATGTAGTTCTAACTGATTATAATCCCACTCTTCCATGGGGCGTTTCTCGATTTCTTCCTCCAAGTCGGCTGCTATCGGTTCTATTTTTTCATCGTTTAATTTTGCGTTTTCTTTTTGACTTCGCTGTATTTCTCTTTTGATCAGGGCTTTAGACTAATACGTTTATCATCACTTCCTAGGCTGTACTTACCCTCTTCGTCTATTTCCATTATTGCGAGCTTGCTACAGATGCCCTGCGACATTAGAGAGTAGTCAATGGTTGCCTGCCTGTGATCGGATTGCCGCGTGATTTGTCCTTCACATTTACTTTTTCTATTGAAAATAACTAGGTTGTGCCGCTCACAGAAGTCTAGCATTAAGTTCTGGTTATAATCTTTGTATCCATCCAGATCCTCGATGTAGCCATTCATGTCACCAAGCACAATAATGTCGGTAACGTCTTGAAGCTGCTTTATATTGTCAATGAGGCGCTCAACTATATCTTTGTTTTCCTGCCTGCATTTGTCACTGGTCCCTAAATAAACTACCCCTAGCCATGTCGTTTTACCAGCAATTGTACCCGATACCCAGACATGTTGTTTGCAAGGTGAATTTATTCTTTGCCAATTTGTTTTTTGATGTATCCGCATACCTATACCTCCTCCCTTCTTCGTTGCTGTTCTGTTGCACCCTTCCCAGACACAGCCGTCGATTAAAGGTGGATCTCGCATAGACCGTACACACCTACTTCGTTCTTTAACTGCTGTTCTATTTCTAGCCATTTCGCTGCCTTTCTACCCCTTTGCATGTTTATGTAGCTGTTCCCAGCATTAAATTTCTTTTTTTTTTGCATTTTTCTTGCTGGGCCCCCTAGAAGCCATTTTGTTGGCTTCAGCCGTTATTGTTACATTTACTGCTTCGCTTCCACCTACCCCTGCGCCCTGAGCCACCATTGACCCCCTAAAAAGCTAGGGCTCGGCCTTCCAGGCGCCAGCCTATCTCTGCCCCTACCCTTCCACTGAAATGGATGCCATCTCGTCTAAAGCCTCTGCCCAGAGCCTGCTGTGTACACTTCCCTATTTATGTCTGCCACCTCAAAGCCTTTCTTGAGACTTAACTGCCTTATCTCTCGATTAAGAATCACAGCGTCGTTGGCAACCTCTCCATTCTTTTCTTGCACCTCAGGCACTGTGCACACTACGATCAGCGCTTGCTGTGCTATTGCCCGTATACCGTCAACTCCCTAAGCTAATCTTTTCACTACTTGTAGGGCGTCACTATTCAGGACATTACTTAGTCCCGCCGCTACCACTACCAAGTTAGGCCTTGCACATTCTCAGAACGTACACTTTGTCTTTCTCAGTACCTCGTCCATTGTCCTCCCTGGGAATAGCCCGACTGCTGCCCGCCTATCAACTTTACACGCTCCATTATAGCTCTTTTGCAGATCCTCATGTTTGAGTCCCCAGCGATTAGCACTAAGGTACTCTCCCCAACCTCTCCTAACTTCCAGATTTTGCTGCCTGTTATCAGTGGCTGTGGCCTCATTCCTTGGGTTTACCTTGTTTCCCTTCTCTCCATCGCCTCTAGACTTCGTGGCTGAACTTGTGCGTAGCTGTTCCTGTCTGAACCTCTCTGACTTACTTGCTTATCACTGTCCATGCCAGTGCAAGCCCCATCCACGTGGCTGACGCTGGAATGTCCGGCAATATGGCTTCCAGTGGCGGCGTCAGCCATTTTTGACTCCAACTGACCCAGCTCTTCTTGAACTTTGCACTTCTCTGCCTTCTCAACCTGTGACCCGCTGCGCGGATTATACCACTTTGTCCCTGATAGTACGTCTAGAGCGCAGCCGAAATGCGCAAATTCCAATGGCCCGCACCCCGCAACATACGGAGGTTGTCGGAAAAGAAAGCTCGTTACGCTTGCATGCATAGTGGAACAGGTACAAGGAAAAGCGTCCAAACGTCATAAGCCGCCATCTAATCCTGAAATTGTTTTTGCATCTATGCAAGACCAAGATCAACACACGTCAACAAGAAAAAAAACCGCTGGAAACTCCTACGCAGCTGCTGCTAAGAAAAAGCGTGGCAAGCCCTGGCTCTCGCTAGGTGTTTAATTTAAGATCACTGTTCAATTATTCAATGGAATCCAGCTCACTGCAGCATCCTGGCGAAGCGGTCTGCAAAGTTCTACAGGTTCCTAACTATAGGCTCGTAATCTTCACAAAATCAGATGCGTTGCAACTCGCCAAACGATATACAAAGTATGAAAAGAACGGCTTCTAGAACTTGCCAATCATCATTACCCCTTTCTGCATACCATCGACCAACCCACGGCTAAGATTGAGACTACCACTCGGATACTGCGTCATCTAGAAACAATTATCATCGGAGGCTGTTGCAGTAACGCTCTACGATACCGTTCTAAGTGAGACAACTGCGGCTCAATTGAGACTGTACTTCATATTCTATTCGAATGCCCAGCGTACGCAAACGAACGCGCTACTGTGAACAAAGCATGCAGTCCGTCACCCAAGTGCCACTCACAATGGACTCTATACAACGTCCTTTAGGCTCCTACAGACAGCAGCGACGTGCAGTGATAATCTTATTTGCCTATTTAGACTCTAAATTGCCCGAAAACTTGATCACCCCGCTGCATACGGCCAGTAGTTGACTTCGTTCTCGTCCAAAAAAGTCATTATGCAGTTAATTATTGCTTGGAACCCTCTTCAATCCCCCCACTCTTTTCTAGCACCCTTCTTCCCTTTTTACTCCCCTATCCGTCTCCTACACAGGGTAGCATGCCAGCCGGCTAAAATCTGTTTTTGTTGCGTAAGCAATACTGCGCCAGGTTTCGAGCCGCCGCATAGCTGCCGGTGTAGGCCACGGTCAAACAGATGTAGCGCTGTTGCCATAGCAACTGTTTCAGGCGCGCACCACTAGGCGGCAGGACCGTCGCTGCAGCGCCGCGCTGCCGCGCTCCTAGTCGCGCGCTCCCTATGCATGTGTCGGAATGTGGAGAGAGGAGAGAGGATGCGGGAGGGAAACGGGCAATAAATACGCGCGTTCGCCTCGGGCAAAACAGTTGCTGCTTGCTTGCGCAGCTTGCCCGGTTTGCTAAACCTCAGATAATTTTTCACTAAAGAGCTCTCTCTCTCTCTCTCTCTCTCTAAGGTTTTCGCTCACATTCAGCCCTCGTCGTTCGCTCGCATAGGGGTAAAGGTGTAGGATTAAAGCTGTATTGAAATGAAATGGAGAATTTGAAGAGCGATTTATGACACCGCTAGAGAAATAAAAAACAGAAAATTGGAGGGCGCTTTAGCATAGAGAAACATACGTAAATTGCGCACACTCGAGCCGTTCCGCGGCCGATCAAGCAACAGTCTGCCCGCCCGCCAGGCGGCGTAGCGATATGAGCTTCCGCTTTACCTCAAACGTAGACAGCTTATAATACATCTGCTAGGTTGCGTCTACGCGTCCTGTTTTCGTAGAGACGCTGATGCTGCGCCGGTCATGTGCATTCGATACGCCCAGGAGGGTAAAGCTGATCTAGCAAAGTGATGCACGCATATAAATCGCCATTTTTGACGCCATCTTACAACACATTATTGTGGCCAGCATAGTTTTTCTCTCGCAATGTCTAGGATGGGTAAATTTTGAACCTGAGACTGAAAAACCGCGGCAGAGAAAATAATTATATATCACTTTTACTCGTGTTTTTAATGTCTTAAACACATTTTGTAGTCTTTAGTTGAGAGAATGTGGTTCTTTCTTCTAATTTGGGACGATTGCGCACGAAGTTCACGAGTAAAACAATAAAAACCTTCGGAGTTCCGGTAATAAACTTCTGCTTTCAAACGTGATTTCATGTTGCTTAAGCTATGGAATAAAGGAACTTAATGCAATGAGCCACATACGACAGAGTCAATGCGCTCCAGTGCACCGCGATACCACCTTCGTGCATTCTATGCACGGCAAAAGCTAAACTCTAAAAGGATCAGGCATGTCGCATCATCTGCGAGTAAACGCTGGAAATGATACATCTGCTCATTTCAGGACAAGTGTTTACTGCAAAGCGTGTGAACGAAAATCTCCCGCTCTCGGAACTTCCTTTAAAGGTGGATGAACCCAAGCGAATCCTCACTGTCGTTTACTTTGTCACGGCATTCGGCTTTCTAAACGCCATAGCCTCAAAATGCTTGACAGAGTACTCATTGGTGCCATTTATAAATGAAGTGCGTGCTCTTGCTTATATACGTTTCATATTAAGCTTTGCAGCACTACTGCATGCGGTAAGTGAAGGTGAAACTGTTGAATGGAACTGCCGTGCAACGACAACGGCACAAGAAGAAGAACAACACATGCGCACTCTACCAACTGTTTATTAGACGCAAAAGAGGCACACTCATAATCCTCAGCTGAAGCTTGTGACACAGCGCATTATTGCTCCGAACACAGCCAGTGACAGGAAATTAGCATGAAAACATGACAGCATACAAGTAATCGCATAGCCCTTGTTATCCCGTACGTATAAAGTACTAGCAGTGCTAGCTTCTGATAAATGGTTTTAGAGCACAGCTCTTAGGCGCCCTTTCTGCATTTCGCGGCGTCGCCGTCGCCGTTGTCCGTTGTAACCAGCAGCGGACACCCTTTAAACTGTGAAAGCAATGCAGCACGAGCTTGGAAAGGAGAAAGTAAACGCGCAACCTCTTCCCCTCTTTAGCAACCGGCGCGCCAGTTGGGGGCGCAGCTGTGCATAGCAACCGTGACGTCGCACAGTAGAAGGAGCGCGCGCACGTCGGCGGTGGCAGCTACATGCCGCTCCTTCGCCAGACGTCTCGTTCCAGTCGAGTGAGTGAGACGCATGGCTCCGAAGCGGCCTAGTGATTCCGCGCCAAGCGTTCTGGGAAAGCGGCAGTGGGTTGACCACAATGTTTCGCCAAGCACACTTTCGAATTTCCAAAGTGCCTTCGGTATTTTTTTGAGGAGAGTAAATTCGCAGTATCTGTAAAGAAGTGTTAGTGGAGTGTTTCTTCAAGAAGGAATGTGAGCTTAAATAACAAGTTGTCTGTAGTTGTACATACATGTCTTGCTCGAATTCTTTGCCACAAGCTATCGAAAAGCTGAAACAGCTGATGATCTGCGCTTAAATTTCGCAATAGGAAGTATCACACAAGCACAAGCAGCACAAGCAGTATCACACATCGGACGCAAAAGCAGTCAGAAACCTAGAAAAAATAAAACAAATAACAACGAAAGACCACCACAGCAAACAACAAAACACGCACAAGTTAGTGCGCAGAATGCTAGACATGAAGATATCTCGAGCGGTACATGCTGTTTCGTGTACTTCTGTCCCTACCTTGTTTCAATCAGTCGTGATGACGCTCTGAGCGTTTTTGCAGGCGAAAAATCCTATTATGCGCTCGCCCCGCACCCGAAAAGACGCGGCACCGTCTTCTTCGGCGAATTACTAGGATAAAAAAATGTATGAGGCCCGCGGTAGTTTAACAAATCTTCGACGTTTACGGTATCAAAACACTCACCTTCAAAAAAAAAAAACCAGGCAAAGCAGTTGCTGCACTTACTTCGGGTATTTGTTTCCTTTGGCAGTTATGCCGATAAGGCAAAGACAAAGTCCTGTCCACTTCTTCGTTTGCTCTTTGTCTTTTCGCGCTGCATTCATTAACCAGGACACTAGCTTGGACATATTGGTTATTCATTCGTGACGGAACCGCGCAAAACACTGGGACAAGAGACAAGCCTAGAAATGAAATCAGCCAGGACACTAGCGTGGGCATGTCCCAGTGTTTTGCGCTGTTCCGTCACAAATTCATTCATTAACCACGGTGTATGAACAAAAGCAGTGTGTACATTTTCTGGTGGGGCAGCATTTTCCGAACACAAGGTGAAAATAATGATACGTTGGCGTTAACAACGGATGTGGTCGATTGGGATGATCGATAGGTTTTTTTCCGGCGCTTAAGCGGATGACGTCGTCACCTTAACGATTTTTTTCTGAACGTTGTTTCCACAAAATTTCGATGAGAAGCGACAGTGATGCTAAGGCGCAGCCAGCAGCATATACAGCGAAGTACATAGGGACGGCGCTCGGACCTTCAGTGACGTCATCGCCTGGAGGACTTGGAGGAGGCGAGAGTTTCCGGTGCCGAACTGCGAGGCGGGCTTCATGTACGGTGCGCAACATTCGGCGGTGCTGGAGCCTGAAACGAATTTAACAATATCGGTTAGTTTTAAAAAATATATAATCCGCAAATAATTTTGAACGGCATAAATGAGACTCACGACGGGCAAAAAGGTTTCGCCGCTTCGTGTAGAAAGCTAAGTACCCGAATAAAAATGGGCTCTAATTTCTAAATGCGCACAGCTAAGTTTACATGAAGAACTATTTTAGTGAGTTGAGGTGAGGGTTAATTAAAAATGTCAGAATTGTCTCTTACATGAACAATAAACAATTTTTGTAGAGCTCATAGAACTGTGCTGCAAGCAGCAAACACCACAATCGCTACCTTAGTTTCTGCACGATGCAAACTCTCACATGCAGAGCCGCCGTGGTGGTTCAGTATTTATAACACTCGGAGACTGACTCCAAAAGGCTGGGGTTCGATCCCTGCCGCTACGGGAGCATTTACACGGAGACGAAATTCCAGAGGCCCGTGCACAGTGTGATGTTATTGCACTTTAAAAATCCCCAGGTTGCTTAAATTTTCAGAGCCCTTCACTATGTCGTCCCTGATAGACTTTGTCTCTTTGGGGCGTTCAAGGCCCCTAATTAACTATCAAATTGTTTTACCGAGACGTGAATAATTTTCTCGGTGAGCATTGTTAACGTCTAATGTAGGATGCGGGCAAGCGTGCTGCGCAGGCTTCATAGCAATAGGGTTCCATTATTGAGCACGAGTTATGATAACCGTCATCTACGTTTTGCGGCTCAAAAAGAAGACAAAGGACCCTACAATTAATGCACAGTTAAATGTGCATTGGGGCATCCGTTAACCACAGCGATTGGCCTGCTTGTTTCCGCGTCCGCCTTAAATCCGTGAGCTGCGTAGTTCGATTAATACTGCCGCTGGGTATCCACCCTTAATACAATCGCTACAAGGTTTTCTCTCGGCTAATGCTCGGCATTTTTCCAGTGAAATGTTTGGGTTTCCGGCGCTACCTCGCCTAGACCAAGAAAAACTTTCTGGCCGTACAGGCTTCAGAAAAACATCGCTTTTTTCAGGTTTGCTAGTTAAGTATTGGTTTCGCACTCGAAATCTTCTGCGATGGCGTTATGTGGTCATCGATGGCCTTGCGCCATAATAAAAAATACAGACCAGAGTCGTCGCCTGGATATCCGTTGAAAACACATCACTGCAGAGTTTGCAATCCCTGACTCTTAAACACTTTCCTTTGAGTTTCTGTAAGCTCTTTCATAACTATTCATCTAGCACTTGGCACCTGCCTACTTAGTAACTTAGGCAAAAAAATACACTCTATGTTATAGTTTTGCCCAATTCCTTTCTTATTCCGCGCCTCGTAGAGGAATTCCACTATCGCACTTTCATGACTGCACGGGAGCGCTGCCAACAATAGGCTATAGTAAAAATGCGCAGCTGATAACGAGGAAAATCGGCGCTAATTAGCCTGATGTTTTTTAGTTAGGCACGGCAAGGCGCAGTCCTTGGGGAGTCTCTGAAGAACTCAGCCCTCATACCTTCAGTCACTGAAGTCTTACAAATATCTGCTAAAATCTACAAATCGATATGAATATGTTTCTATACCGTAGAGGGTGAGACTTCAGCATATAAGACGGCCGAAGGACCAATCCGCAGTTGTCTCCGGGAAACAGATTCCGTTTCGAGGCGGCCACGATTTCCTCCTCGCTGCATATGGACAGCGCCACGTATTGTCCTTCCCGGGCCCGTTCGTAGCACTCAGACGGCGACGTAGGACTCACGCAATTTATGCCACAGCGAAAAATGGTTTCCATAAGGATATTTCCGCCGTTTCGCTGACGGTTAGCGAAGTAAAGATCTACCACTCCCCTCCAGTACAGTGTGAGGCAAGGCTTAACTGAGCCTGTCGCCAAGTGAAGTTCTAGCTTTTCCATGCTTGTCGGACCACTCAACAGAGCGGGGACGCTCTCAATGGCGGTGATCGTGGTCTGGACATAGTTTCCGAGGAAAAACATCGCCACAGTCCAGACAGCCAGGACGGCGCTTCGATAGGGCGCAGCGTTTCCAACAGTGTCGGGAGGGCATCGCCCAAGGAGTGAGCAGACGAGGAAGAGCACGAGACGAGCAGGCGAGTAACGGAGACGAGGGAACAAGAGCAGACTGCGAAGCCAGAGGACAGAAACAATGGCGGCCACTAATGAGGACGTGATGACTGCAAACCACAGCGCTGAGGTCCACGAATCGATAAACGACATACGAACGGTGACTTCGCGTCGACTGAATATGCACATCTCTGACGGCGAGTAGTAAGCGTCTAGTGAAGAAAAGCAAACTTTGGAAATTGTGCCCTGGCCGGGAGCGAGTCCAAAGTCTGCTCGCTTTGTGAGCACCTCCAGGAAATTGTTAACACCCGTGATAATATCAACTGTGTTATTTTTCGTTCTGTATGCGTCTAATAGGGCCATACTTTCCGGGTGGTCCGTGAATTGCGCATCGGCCATTCCGACAGTAGCCACGTAATGTTTGCCGGCTGGAAAATCTTTATGAAACGGTGTCTCTAGGAAGAGCTCCCAAGCTGATTCGTAGTACTTCCTAATGTCGCAGCTGTTGAAGCGATTGGCGGGAACGCTGAAGCTTTGCGGAGTCACGCTAATTACCTGACAGAGGCCTTCTTTATCGAACCCATTAAGTGTTTGCTCGTGTGAGCTGCCAAAGACGAGCAGGCGCACTGTGTGAAATATCCTCGCTCTCTTTTGCAGTTCTTCTCTCGTGGCTTTGGTGAGATTCCAGTACCATGAGACAAAAAAGAGCTGATCCGGACAGTACTGTTCGAAACATGCGATTCTTCGGCAGTCAGCTTCCGGCTGGAAAACCCTGTGTATATTTAGCGGCGTCCCGCTGAGGTACCTGACCGGAACAGGTAAATGCTTTAAAATAGTTGCAAGTTGCGGTGTCATCCTCGGTGAATGGATTATGATGCGCTGTGCTTTGGAGAGCACGGAGGCTTGGAGTGCTTCCAGCATATTCGGTTGTAGGTTAGTAACATCCCGGTGCACGGTAAGATGTTTGTGAGCTTTCGCTGTCAATAGGACGGCAAAGAACGTGGCGATGCCAGAGAAAGTGCGCCGCATTGCAAAGTATGCCGCGGATAATTACGCTAAACCACTATGTTATTTTATATAGGCAGAGAAAGACCCAGCAAGGGGTCAGAACACCTTCACATGATTAAGTGCTGTATTACCGGATATACTTGCCAGCACACAGCCAGTGGATGTCGCAAGATATAATGAAAGTGAATATTATAAAGGGTTCAGTGCTTTCGAGGAATCCGGTCAGTTTCTCTTCTGCTTACAACCAACGAAGTTGGTTTGATGCATCACTATGGTATCAACCAAAGATGCTGGTGTGTAAGTTGGTTTGAAGCAGCTTACAAGCTAATGAAGTTATCCCTTCTTGCGCTGCCGAAGCTCTATATATCGGGAGAGGCGCAGTGAAGAATTTGATCACGAGTTGTATGTGAATGACGTTGACTTGAAGAGGCGCTCCTGTGGCCTTTCTGTAGTGCTGTACCCTGGGAGTATGCTTCCAAACAAAGAAGCGGCCCTATGCGGTAACAGTGACTGGCGCGTCCCTCGTCTGGTAGTTATCGGTGACGCTGTGTAGTAACGTCTGAAGGCCTCTGCGGAGAGAGTTGTTGAACTCAGCATAAAGGATGGAGTGCTGTTCGACGGCCTATGATATGCGTTACTGCTGCTTCGTAGTTTAAGAAGTGCGAGTGCTCTACAGAGGGCCAAGGAGGACCGGTCAGGTAAAAGCGGTTTAAGCTGACCGCTTTGCAACACGTCCATATCGAGCGGCCCGCTCTGCACTATTGATTCTAACGTTGCAGGAGAGTGTCCGTGCCAAAATGTCAAAACATTCGCCTGTGTACAGAGAACCGCTGTCACAACGCAGTCACCGATGGCCTACTTTTTCATACTTTTCAATTCTTGCACTAATTGCAAGTTTGCTAACACGGTCCATTAACAGGGCGGTAGAGAAGCGGCTTCCTAGTTTAAGACTCGCGTGATTAGGCCTGTAGACGACGAAGGAGGACCAGTCAGCTAAAAGCGGACCCAGTGAATATTGCAGCGTATAAATATCGAGTGGACTACTCGCTAATATTGCTTCTAACGGTTTAGAAGAGTTTTTGTGACAAATATCAAAACATTCGCCTGTGTACAGAGAAGGGCTGTCACAACGCAGTCACCGATTTCTTACTTTTTCCAACTTGTCAATTCATGCGCTCGTTGAATGTTTACTAGCTCGGTCCATTAACAGGGCGATAGAGGAGCGGCTTCCTAGTTAAATGCTCGCGTGATGAGGTCTCTAGATGACCAAGGATGACTACTCAACTTTAAGCTAACCTAGTGAACATTACAGCGTCTAAATATTGAGGGGAGCACACAGCAATATTGCTTCTAACGCTCTCAGCGAACTTGAATGCCAAAAAAGTCAAAATACTCGCCTGTGTATAGAGAAGCGCTGTCTCAACGCATTGACCAATTGCTCATATTTCCAGCTTTTCAATTCATGCGCACATTGAAAGTTTACTTACATGGTCCATTAACGGAAAGAAAGAGAAGCGGCCGTCATAGTTTAAGACTCGCGTGATTAATTCTCTAGATGGATAAGGTGGACCAGTCAACGAAAAGCGGACTCAGTGGACATTCCAGCTTCTAAATATCGAGCGTAGCACTCATCCCTATTGCTTTCAGCATTGTAGGAGAGTTTTCATGCCAAAATCTCAAAATTTTCGCCTTTGTAGAGAGAAGCGCTGTCACAACGCAGTCACCGATTGCTTAAGTTATCCTAGCTTTGAGTTGATGTGCTCAGTGAAAGTTTACTTACAAGGTATACTCACGATTTACTATCTAAAAAAACAGCCTAGCGTTGACCTACTGGCGCTTAAAGGGAGTGCTCCACATTATCCCCAGCAACTTCGCTTGATTAAACGCCGGTCCCAATAACTGCACACAGATCCCCAAACACAGTCTGGAGTGTAATCGCTGAGGCCGACTTCCTGACACTAACCGAACAAGAAATGCTGACGGTTTCAAGGACTAAATTGTCATCAGGACAATCAGGAGAAAACACAAACAAACAGAAACAAAACATCGTGTCCTCACTTTCACCCCGAGTACCGTTCCCGAAGCAATAGAATTCAGCTGACTGAAAATAAATGTACGCCACAACATCCCGAAACCGCGACGGTGTTATAACTGTGATAGGTATGGGCATGGCTCAGAGAGTTGCCCTGGCTGCAGAACATGCTCGAAATGCGCCTGACATGAACACGTTTCAGGGAACTGTGATGCAGCACCGTGCGGCGCGCACTGTGAAGGAGATCACAGCGCTTACTCTAGGTCGTGCCCAACATGAAAAATGAAAAAGAAATGATTACTCTAAAAACAAAAATGATTACTCTAAAAACAAGCGCGTCAACGACTCTCACCTGCCATTGTCACGTTTTCCTTCAGTGCAACAACCATATTCTCCGATGTGGTGCGATGGGGCGGGACACTAACCGAACTTTGGCACCTACCCAGGCCACACACGGAGCGCCTGTGGCAGGGCTATCTTCGACCCCGGAAGACGCGGTGACGTCCGCCCTGCCATCTCTAAAAAAGAGCTCTCCAACCCTCGAGTGGACAGCCCAAAAGACTTCACCCCCATGAGGGGAGATCTACATCTCGCACAGCCGCGGCTTGTTCGCGGCAATGCAGCGCCCACAGAGAGGCAATGGACACAATCCCGTGCAGATCCACAATTCAGAGGTGGCACAGCTCACTTGAGCGTGCCAGGAAACCAAAAACTCACATTACAAGTCCCAGTCAACCGGGAGCCTAGGTTTTTAACCGTATCGCCCCAAGAAAAGTAAAAATGGCATTTTTTTATTCATTGGAAGCACTAAGGACGGTTGAACAACTAGTCATGTAGAAGACCTCTAACTCATTTTCTCTCGTGGCATTATGCTTGCAGGAAACAATCTTAGGACCCCATCATAAGAACTTTTTATAGAAATGTAAAGTCTTCTGTGACAGAGAGCGCTCAAGTGTGATCTGTAGAGATGCCGCTATTATAGTACAGAGTGGTGTTGCAACTCGCAAAGTGAAGCTTAAATCTACATCTGAAGCAGCTGCAGTCACTGTTCTACGTTTCAAAACAATTACAGTGCGTGTCATGCCTGCGGGAGGAGCAGGGTTTTAGCGCCAGTGCCACCAAGTACCCACCGGTGACACAATGGGTACAAGCTTCCCCTGGGCTTGTGCTCGGCATATTGAGGGTGTTTAAGACTTGCGAAATCCGTATTCGTACCCACCTTGAGCAAATGAAAATACCTTGTGCCATGTCGCTCTTTGGCCTCAGATGCAATTGCTCTATGAAAAATCACTATAAGGTCAGTGTTTCATATACCTTGTGCGGCACTTAGCAGTAACAGTCCATGATCGAGAAACACTTTTAAACAGCTACCGGAGCCATATCTGGTCGTTGCAGATTTTAATGACCAGACTAATTTTTGAGGACGTGAACAGACTGACACTAAAGGTCGGATTTTAGAGGGTTTTATTCTGTTCAAAAATGTCTGCCTGCTAAATACAGGGAAACCCACATAGTGATCTCCAAGTTTTGCAGAATTGAGCTTCATCCACCTGTCTTTTTGTTCAGCGTGTTTTTACCCATAACAATTTGGGTGTTCTTGATAACATGGAAGCAGTCATTTTCCTATCGTAATTTCCTGCCACCACCATCACTTATTCCAATTAAACCAGACCGTTGGAATCTCCACGTAGATAAGTGGGCGCTATTTCAGAAAAGGCCACTGTGGAAAAAAATTTTCATGTCTCCTAAGTGCAGGCAAACTCAACGGAATAACTACAACGTGTATTAAAGCTGCTGAGCGCTTAGCCATTCCCCAGTCTTCGGGAGTGGTACGGCAGATCCACAAGGTTTCGTACAGCTAACATTATAGACAATTAAAAAAGGAACAGAATAATGTTTGAGCAATTTTTCGCAGCTATCCAACGCCCGGGAACGGTTTAATTTTTAAAAAGGCGTGTGCGAATTCACGAGACATCCGTCGCAATGCGGTGAGAACTTCACGGAGAACCTAAGTATTATCTATAAACAGTTTCATCACATAAAAAAAAATGTAGGAGCAAGTTTGTAACTTGAATGGCATCTTCTCCATTTTCTTAATTTCTTTTATTACTGTCCCTGGTACACAAACATGTATGGAGGAACAAGCAGACATCTAAGGTGAACATTTCTCCTGTGTTTCCTGCTCTTCACACAACCCCGAGGAAAGTTTGTTATAAAAACTCAGCGGAGAAAAAATGACTTCCAACAAGCGGCAACACAGACAAACCATACAATACTTTAATCACCGTTCCTAAAATAAATAGCAGTATATCTGCGTTCAAACAAATTCCGTCCGGCCCTGACGAAATTCGGTACGAAATGCTGGCACATCTTTCCAGGCCTCTGTAGAAGCACTGTCGAGATTTTTAACAAAATATGAATGGCAGGAATAATACCTGAAGCATGGAAAAATGCCGTTATTGTACCATTCTTGAAACATAGTAAAGCACCAACCTCCCCTAGTAGTTACAAGCCCATAGTCCTTACAAGCGGTCCAGCTGACTCGTTTGAAAGCGTTGTGAACTTTAGGCTTATGTTTGCTCTTAGATCTCGTAAACTTCTTGACATCCACCAGTACGGATTTTAGAAAAACCTTGTTCAACAAGTGACCATCTAGTCCGCCTTAAAAATACTGTCTGAGAAGTATTTACACATAAACAACACTGTCTACTAGTTTGCTTTGATATTAAAAAGGCATATGACACCACCTGGAGGTTTGGTATTCTCCGCTAGAAAGCTGACTTTGGTATGCGTGGAGCGATGCTGAACTGTCGATAAGATTTTCTCTCACCGCTCTTTTGATGTAAGCCTGGGTTCCACCCTTTCCAAAAAGTTCGGCAAAGAGAATGGGGTGCCGCAGTTTTGTTTTAAGTTTGTCGTGAATATCAATTCCATAGCTAATATAATTCAAAATTCCATTATGTATTCTCTGTACGTAGATGACATTGAAATGATTTGCAATTTGGTCAGACAGTAAAGGGTTTAAGTTCTCTCCACAAAAAACTGTTGCTGTTCTTTGATGTTTGCACATTGATCCCACCATTCTTTTAAATGAAATTATACTTCCAGTAAAATAAGAGCATAAATTTTGGGGCATAACATTAGTCAAAAACTCACATGCCTGCTACGCTTAAACATCGTCAAAAAGAAAGCTTCCCTATCCCTGAGTATTACTTAGTGTCAAGGAAATGCTGGCAATATGATAAACATGTCTTTTAGAATTCTGCCGGCCAGTAGTATTTACCCTAAACTGTGGATGCTATCATATCTAGCGACTGGACCCAGTGCATACCCTGGGTTTACAGCTCTAAGCCGACTCAAGGAACCCTCCCTTACATATAGAAAAACTACGCTCACATGCACATATGTCCTGAAAATCTCTTTACTCCCGAAACACCTGTGTTAGACCATAGTTAGAAAGTGCACCTCCATCCACTGTGCAACAACAAACCCCAGTCAACAAAAACTTTCCTTCTCCGCTCAGAAGATATTCGGCAAAAACATGGGAATACTGGATACTTTTCTTGGTGCAGCCTCAAGGCACAACCTGCGGCCATGGTACATCCTTCTCACTGTGTGTGTCTTTACATTAACGCCATTGCATTTACAAATTACATTAACACCCTTTACATTTACATTTAACATTTACATTTAACATTTACAGAGTGGGCGTGAGAACAGCACCAGGATGCGGCCACCTAATCCGCTCTGCTTCTTCGTCCAGGTTACGGCATGGGCTCTGTTCAGCAATGCGCCGCTATCGTAACCTACCCATGAGATCAGCAAGCTGCCCTGCCACTTCAACGACACGTGTGATGCCGCATGCCCGCAAGACCGGCACATTTTCATCGCCGGCCCTCCATCGCATGAAAGATCCAGATCAACAGCGACATCATTTGCTGCCTATATTAACAGCTGGCGGGCCCCCGGCGCCGGCGTGAGAACAGCACCAGGGTGCGGCCACCTAATCCGCTCTGCTTCATCGTCCAGCTAAGTTCTGTTACTTCCCTGTACGCTAAGAAATCAAATGACGTGTGCCTGTTGCTGTTCCCACGCCCGGGAGTTTTTATTTGTGTGTTCAGTGAATGCTTTGATATTGTAAACCAACTGCTAGCGTTGTCCGGGGACGTCGGGCTCAACCCTGGGCCTAACACGAGGCATCAGGTACAGGAGTCTCTTCCTGACGTCCAGTCTAAGCAGTTGGAAGATATGTTTGCAATACTAGAGACTTTTAACACGCGAACTGCGAAAATGCAACTGGACCAAAAGGCTTTCATAAAGTATATTGATGATCCTAAGAAGTCCCAGCTGAAGTGAGTCCTGGGCTCAGTCGGAAGAAAAGCTAGTCAAGGTTCTTTCACCCTGCTTGGAAATTCCGTCCTCTGAAATTTTGATCGATAGAGCGCATAGGTTCGGTGGGTTCGCATCGGAAAAATGTCGACCAATTATTGCCAAATTTTCATCTTTCAAGGTAAAGCAGATAATACTGTTTAACTGTTCTAAGCTCAAGGATGAAAAAATTACGCTTAGCGAGGATTATTCTTTCGCCACCCTTCACGCTAGAAAAAAACTGGTCGAATTTGGCAAATCCCAGCCGCTCACTTTCAAGCTTCGCTTCAATAAACTTTACATAAACTTTACTTTTTTTTTCCGGCCTAATCTCCTGTTATGTATCCTCATCCCCCCTGCAATAATGCCTTCGGGCGCTGCAGGTATTTCCAATAAATAAATAAATAAATAAATAAATAAATAAATAAATGCTACTCCTATAATCACTCCGATGACTCCGTTCATGAAATCCCAAGCGCCTTCCCGTTGCCAACCGACCGTTCTGAGGACCCTACGAATGATACCCACAGCGCCTCCGCGCCACAGACCGAACCTGGTACCGATTAGCACTGCGCGAGGGGCAGTGGCGCTAAGTCCCCGGCCATTACCCCACTTTCTTTTTTGTTCACAAATATTCGTAGCACAATACCTAAACGCGATGATCTTTGTTCTTTAACTCATGCTTGCGATTCTGACATTGTATGTTTCACTGAAACCAGGCTATCGACGAAGATAGATAGCTGTGAACTTCTTACCTGTAAAAAGAGATATAACATTTATCGGTGCGACAGGGGTGCTAGATGTGGCGCAGGCGTGCTTGTAGCTATGGCTGATACTGTTATGTCTTTTCCGATGCATTTTGGTTTGGTTTGGTTTATGGGGTTTAACGTCCCAAAGCGACTAAGGCTATGAGAGACGCCGTAGTGGAGGGCTCCGGAAATTTCGACCACCTGGGGTTCTTTAACGTGCACTGACATCGCACAGTACACGGGCCTCTAGAATTTCTCCTCCAAAGAAATTCTAGCCGCCGCGGCCGGGATCGAACCCGCGTCTTTCGGGTCAGCAGCCGAGCACCATAACCGCTGAGCCACCGCGGCGGCCCGATGCATTTTGTAAGCGCGTTGGAACTTGTACTGGTTGAAATTCGCACATGCTCTAGGAAATTGATAGTGGGCGTTTGCTATCGTCCGCCGTCTACCTCCCCCACCTTTGTAAACGATCTTCATGATGTCATTCATATGATTACAGTCCGTTATCCGATCAGTCCCTTTATTTTACTGAGCGATTTTAATTTCCCCAACATAGTGTGGTCTAATGTGGGTTCTTATTGTGAACCTTTTTCAAGTGAATGCGACATGTTCTTGAATTTGTGCAGTGATTTTAACTTATCCCAGCTTGTACCGCAGGCAACTCGAATTTCACCTACTGCGTCTAATATCCTCGATCTGGTACTCACCACATCGCCTGATTTTTTCCAGCCCATATCATACTTGCCAGGGTTAAGTGATCACCTACTCCTTCATTTTGCTTTGACATGCGCAGTTCCCCATCAACGTAACCACAGTGAATATATCCATGATTACAAAAATGCTGATTTTGATGCTATTAACCATGAACTGTCTGTTTTTCTAGACCATTACTTGCTAAGCTTTCATGATCGCTGCGTGAATGCTAACTGGAGCCTTTTTAAAGAAAAAGTTGCTGAGCTCACTGAAAAATATGTTCCACGCTTAGTCATTACCTCTAACCATCAATACCCATGGTTCATTAAATCGTTAAAACGGCTCTGTAATAAGAAAAAACGCATGTTCCGCTCTGCAAAACTAACCGGTTCCAAAGAACGTTGTACTGCTTATCAGGCCGCGGCCCTTGAATAGAAAAGTGCACTGAAGGACGCCAAAGATGTGTTTTTAAATGACACATTACATTCCCTTTTGATAAATAACCGTAGGCAATTTTGGAGCGTAGTTAACAAAAAAGACAATTCATCCATCAGAATGGTGGAAATATGGGCTGGTTGGTGCGTGATCTGAGGCATGATCTGATTTTAGCCTCAGATCATCCATCAGCCTTAAAGACTCCAGTGACCAACTAATTGATCCTAATGAATGTGCAAATGTTCTAAACAGTGTATTCGTTTACACTTTTTCCAAAAATCAGTGTTCTGTAACCCCTGCATATAACAGTGCTGACTTTTTACCGATGGATTCTATTATCTTTGATCCTGCTAGAGTGGAAAATTAATCGAAAAACAAAAGGTTTCTTCATCATGTGGTGTTGATAACATTAGTTCTAAGTTCTTGATTAAAACCAAAGTGTACAGCGAAATAATACTCTCTAACCTATTTCAGCCATCTCTTGAAACAGCATGCATACCTGATGACTGAAAGGTCGGGAAGGTGATTCCCTTGCATAAATCTGGTGATCAACATTCCCCGCATAATTATCGACCCATCTCACTTACCAGCATTCTATGTAAAATTATGGAGCATGTTATTTACTCTCACCTTGCATCGTTCCTTGATTCTAATGCCTTTTTTACTGACAGTCAACATGGATTTCGGAAGTGGTTTTCTTGCGAAACACAGCTTTTAACCTTCACGCATGATCTAAACTCATTCCTCGACAGGGGTTCCGTTCTCGACTGCATATTCCTCGATTTCTCAAAGGCGTTTGACAAGGTCTCTCATCAACTGCTTTTTTTAAACTTAGTAAACTTAACCTCGACCCTAACGTTCTTAGGTGGCTGCATTCGTTTCTCACTAATCGTTCACAATTTGTCACCGCTAATAATGCTTCTTCCTTCACTTCTCCAGTTGGATCTGGAGTGCCACAAGGCTCTGTTCTAGGGCCTCTGCATTTTCTTATATATATCAATGACTTACCTGACAATCTATGTTCAACAATAAATCTTTTTTGCTGATGACTGCGTCATATACCGCGAAATTAACAGTGACTCTGATATAGCTCTTCTTCAATCAGATATTGATCATGCTCTTGAATGGACTATCAAATGGAACATGGAACTAAACATAAAAAAGTGCAAGTACATGCGGGTTTCTCGGCGTAACACCACATTGCCTTCATATCGTCTTAATAATTGCAGCCTCGAGTTGTGCCTTTTTATAAATATTTAGGTGCTTCATTTCCCATAATCTTACTTGGAAAGTACACATAGACCATGTAAGCAATAACGCTAACCGCTTGCTGGGCTACATACGCCGTAACTTTAATCTTTCTTCTAACTCCGTAAAACTGCTTCTCTACAAGTCATTGGTTCGTATAGTCGGATACAACTTAAGTCTGCAGTGAATCTCCGCCCACATTCTGCCTCCGCGCACAGAATTCCTCCACGACGAAAAAGTAGTCCACTGGTTAAATGTTTCTTGTTACGTAAACAAGAAGCTTATCACAAGAAAAAAATTATGAGCTCTAGGATTTTGACAGGTGGGTTGTTTGATATAGTCAAGCATTAAAAGGCTGATTTCGTTTACTGTTGCGGTTGGCCAGCGGAGTAATAGAGGACGCAGCGGACCGGGGCCCATTGTTAGCAACTGCTGTTTTTTTAAGTTGTATTCTACTATAGTAAACAAGAATATGCTGCATCTATCTGGGACCCCTATCAAGAGACACTAATATACCACACTCGAATCTATACAGAACCATGCGGCCCGTTTCATTCTCTCGAATTATCACCGTAACTCTAGCGTCAGTGCCATGAAATCAAGCTTATAACTCCCACTACTGTCGCAACGTAGAAATATATCCCGCCTTTGTCTATTCCATAAGATTTACTATGACAACCCCATCCTTTAAGAGAAAATTTATAACGCCACCTTGCTACGTTTCAGCTCGGATCGATCATCGTCATAAAGTTGGTATTCTTTCATGCCAAACAAACCACTTTTACAACTCATTCATCCCCAGCACATCGGCACAATGGAATCACCTTCCCACATCGGTCGTCGAAATAATTGACCATTCTGGGTTTAAGTCGGCTTTAACTAACTTGATGGTAACATAGTACATGTAATTCTTGAGCCCTGCCATTTATTCTTTTCAGCTTAGTGGTAGTTCAAACAGACCTGGTGTTTTTTTTCCCCCTTCACAAATTCTGCTGTTTAAGGGCATGACAGAATGTGTGCACCAGTGTTTTTCTGCCATTTTCAACAACTTCCTCGTGTTTTTGTTTTGTTTGCGTGGTATGCTTACTTTTATTATTTGCTTATCATTTCGTGTTAAATGACTGTTAATTTGTTTGATTATATTTGCTATAACCTACCGATTTGCGCGAGCCATATTTATGTTCACATTTTGTGTTACTTGTGACTGTTGTTCTTTTGTCATTTCGTCTAATGTACCCCACTCCCCTCTGTAATGCCCCCTGGCCCTGAGGGTACTGAAATAAATAAAATAAATAAATAAACACCCTTTCGAAAAAAAAACACCCCACGGACACATATTACAGGAATACTTCTCACTACAACACTAAGTGAATTACACAGAGTTTTACTCTGTTGGCTTAAAAACAACAGATTTTGTCCGCAGCGGGGTAATAGAAGGAAATGGCGCAAAATAGTAAGGCTGCCAAACTGTGCATCCATTTTTACTGCTGAATATTATGCTGTCTCTGTAGCTCTAAGCCGGATAATATACAACTGTATTGACAACAGCCTAACGCAGACTGATTCACTTAGCCTACCTATGATAACACACTCCAGAAACGTAGTAGAACCCTTAGTAGGAAGCATAATACATACATAGAAAAAATCACAACACGAGGGCATATGAAAAAATTCTGCTGGGTGCCGAGACCTGTGTGCTGCAGAAGCTCGCAGCCATGATCAAGAAAGTAAGCATGCCCTACCGAGATTGCAAGAAATTTAGAGACATTGATTTGATGGCTAAATTACACACAACATGGGATCAAAAATAAACAACATGCTGCATTTTGTAAAACCTGTACTCAGGAAATGGAAGACCTGTACGCAGCACGAGCGTTTTGTAGAAGTAATTTTATGTCGTCTCCGGCCAGGACACACACACACTGACACACAACGTCTTACTAAGGAATCAGGACAAATCTCTTTGTGAAAGATGTGAAGACGAGCTCACAATAAACCATTGTTTTACTGTCCTGCTAAAAACTATAAAAACTAAGAAAAGAGTACTTCACCCAATTTTATAATGAAAACATCTCTTTCATCCATTGCTGCGCTTAGGGGACAATGCAATTGTTGACGTACCTTATGTTATTAGCTTTTTATGAGAAGCTGTTTTTCTTGATAAGCTATTAATTATAGGCGAGCGCCTGACTTGTTTTTGAAGCACGTCAGCCACTTTCTCATTCCCGAGAAAAAGGCTGAGGTCCCTATTTCATTGCTTAGGAACCTGGACCTCCTTGCCGAGCGAAGCACGGCTGCTGAAGTTACCTGACTTTCTTTAAAGCTTTTACCATCAGCGATTTGAGGCGGTACCAAGTAATTTTTTAGGCCCTGTACAGCATCGTCGTTTTACAACTTTTATAAAATCCTGCTCAAAACAATGTTCAATACCTTGTGTTTCTCGCATGTTAGCGCTTGATGCTTATGCGCCACTAAACCCAACACAAAACAGCACTCACAAGGTCTATTAAGAAGGCGATAGCGAAGTGGCATGCCCAGAGGCGAACTCCAGTGAGTGCAGTGGTTGGTAACCACTCAAAGCCGTCAATCAAAACGAACGAAGTTTTCTGTTTGTCAGTTATCGATCAAATAAAGCTGTGCACATCCATGCAATGAATGAACTGCGCAAAAACTCCCTAAACGCTTCCAGAATGCTGAACAGACAGTGTTTGCAGCGCACAGTTGGAGGCTGTGCATAGATGGGTTTACGGCAGAGCACTGCAGTGGTGGTGTTGATGGGGGACTGGTGCGCAGTGTAGGCGCTGCTAAGCATTAAGGAGTGTAATTGCGGCGTGTACTGGCACGCGTGGTTGTTGTTTTTTTGTGCTTGAAAGAAACAAAAAAAATCTTTTACGTCTTCGTGGGTAAATGCACAAATATATCTGGTGTCGTAATTCAATCGATTAGCGTTGACCCTTTTAAAGAAGTTTTCTGGCAAGTCGGAGCCACTCAGGCGTGTTTACTCGGCCTCGTAGAAAACTTCCTTTTGAGTGTGGCTGCTGCTGCATTTCGCGGATTTCGTTACATTGATAATTGCGCTCCAGATATATGATTGCGCTAAACAGAGCAAAGAAAAACTGTCTGTGCGCTACTTACGCAGGCATTCGGGTCGAAGACAGGGCCGATATGCCATTCTCTAACCTGTCGATTGATGGCGAAGAATTCATGCTCTGAAGTATTTGCAACGTGTCGTTGCTGGAGCTTTAGGAGAACTTGCTGCTGGTCGCCGACCTATTCATCGTGGGGCCTTCGCTCCGGCTGCACGTAGAGTGGGATTCTTTGATTCCACTTCGTCGACAGCTGCTTCTTTTGAGCGAAGGGCTGGGTCATGGCGAGACTGGCGCTTGACTTCGTGACCTCTTGCCCCGCTAAAATTTGTGCTTCAGCGTGTTCCGTTATCACTCCCACGTGAACGAATGGATTGCACTGAAATAGGTGTCGCGCAATTCGTGTGATTACTCTTCAGTCACGTGACCGCATTGTGCGATGGGCTAGAGCGACACCGAGCCAACATTAAATGCGGAAGTGCTTTTTTCTTAACGTCACGAGGTGTGAAGGGGTAAGGGGGATCGTCGACATACGCGGAAGAAAAGAAAGCGCGTGCGTACTTCCACCCTTATTTACGGAAGATTTAAGAGCACTATATTGCTTTTCTTAACATCCACCTTTAGCACCCAGGCATAATAAGTTCATGTTTCGGCACTCTTGGTACGATTAAGGATTGTGACTGCTTCTTCCTTCGAACTGCAGGTTGTTATGAATTCATATGCCGGCGTTCATTATTCCTCAAAGACATACGTACATTTTTGTAGCCCTGCAGTTTATGCAGTGCACCTCGCAGTAACTTAGCCTCTGGAACTAGCAGGATTTTCATTTACCGGACGCATCTTCATTTTTGTTATTCACAAAAATGTTTCTATAAAATGATGTTGCTCAATCACAAGACACCTTTCATGTATCGGATCACCCTTGTGTTATTCCATGCGGCAAAGAAGCGGAGTCTCTTCCAGCATCATTCAGGTACCACATTTTCTTCAGGAATAATGACGGAGGTGAAAAGTGCATCGTGTTTCCGACAGACTCTTCCCTAATATTGACACTAACTTCCTTAATTAGGTCGATGCCTTTCCTACTTCATTCTTACTTTGTAGCTATTGATTTTACTAATTCACCTACAGGCACGTTGAGTTCCGCTGTGGATCTTGTAGAGGAAAATTGTGTTGATGATGAACGTTGAAGGATGCTTGACGTATTGCAGGTTTGGTAGTGCTCAATCACGTTGCAGCAGGACACTTCTGAAGAGGTTACCTTTTTATTAACAATTAATAAAGCACTGAAAGATACAAGCAAGGAGAAAACTTACATCTGACTGAATAGGAGTTTTACGCGACAATACCAGCCCTCAGTACCGCCGAAACAGCTGGTTTTAAACCTTATGTCCGCGCCCTCGGTGGGGACAGTAACCAGTCGGGTAACACCACAAACATCCATCCAATAAAGTACCGGGAAAATAAAAACATCACCAATCAACCCACACTGCAAACATGTGCACACTTTCCACCATGGAGATTTCGGAGGATTCTCCTTTCCGCCCCAGAGCTTCACTAACTTTCTCGCTTTCCCGCAGTGCAGGTTGTTTCAATGTCCGGGTGACCCAGGTTCGACGAAAGTCATCTCAAGGCCCATCTCTTCATTATCGTCTGACACTTAAACTGTCTTCATGACTGCAGCTTGCGTGGCAATATCCTACTCACCGCGCCTCAAGCTGCTAACGCACGCCGCTGTAGACATGGGACACAAGCCACGCAATGTGACGCGGATCCGCCTCACCGCAAGAACGTGCAGAATAGGATGCGAGTTGACGTATCCGTTCCCGGAGGGGGTTTGACCTTTCCCGCTTTCCTGGAATCCTCCGCTATCCGGCCCCCTTATCCCGCTGAGTAGCGAGTGTGACTCACCCTCTTCTCTGCAGTTGTGCAGAGGGCAGAAAAAAAACGCAGTGGGCATTCCTCTCTCGCGAACCCGGATGCCGCAAACAATGTACAGCACCGCGAACTTCACTGGCACCCTTGTGGCTAAGAGTTTAACGTGCTCGGCTGCTGGCTGAAACGCGTGGGCTGAGCCCCGGCGCCGCAGGTGGCATTTATATGGAGGCGAAACGCTAGTAGGCTGTGTACTCTGTGATGCCAGTGTACGTTAAAAAACTGCCTGCGGTAGAAATTACCAGGACCCATCCAGTACTGCATCCCTCATAAGTTCAGTCGTTTTGGGACGTTGAATCCCGAAAAAATAAGCCACATTTCACCATCAAGTCATTCACACAAAATATGGCGAACATGTAAACAAGCTTCGCTATCTAATTATGAGCCTTGACCAACACTGCGGATAGTGTTGCATCTCGTCACTTGGATAAAAATTAAGAAGAGTGGTTGCAAAGTCGCAAGCCCGATACACAACGTAAATTGACCCGGAATGTACATAGCAGTGTTCCCATCTATGTTATTTGTCTACAGACTCTCTTTCAAACATCCCTGGTGAGTTACGCGGCAGACTCGAGCCGGGACCACTGGCCGTATGCTGATGCGGTCAGGGTGTTATCTTTATATGTGTCAAGTTCCGGCGCACATACGTTCGTGGAAGGTAAAGTTATTGGGCCTTCCCTAGAAAGACAGGTAGCGCATCAGGGCACATAATTTACCACTCACTCACACACAACACACCCCTGCCCTTCTTCATCAAAACAGGCCTAATGCCTCTTCGCTTCATGGCTGGCTGGTTTGAGGATGTGCCTCGTATGAAATAAAAGTGCTGTTCGATACGCGGTTTCTAGGGATAACAATTTTTCCTTTGACCTGGTGCTGCGCATCTGTTGCGTGAATTGCTTGAAAAATGAGACTTTTAACACATTTTCTGTTGAAAAGAGCATCTTTCTTCTGCCATCGCGCTCTTTGGCTAAGCCCCTTTGAAAGAAATAAATGGGGCCATATTAACAGCAGTCTTAGGGAGGGTCCACGTGGTCCATATAGTCGTAATGGCCTGTCGTGAGAATTCGTGCATTGCGGAAACTCCCACGGAGTGGATTCGTAACATTTATCTGTCACGCACTGTGGCCTTCTGCACTGAAAGAATCCACAGAAGTGGAAAGCAAACCAATACAAAGTGTGGAGCATAGTATACAAAGGGTGATTTCTGTTGGCGTCCAGCTATGTCAACTATGTCAACATGTGACATAGGTTTTGATGTTCACTGCCCTTTCACTCTATCATCTTACTTTTAGAGCGCAGCTCTTTGGCGTCCGTTCCTGGGTTTCGCGTCGTCGTCGGCGTTGTCGTCGGCCTCGTAACCAGCTCCGCCCCCCTTTCATTCCCCCAGCGCTAGCAGCGACCGACTGATACCGCTGGATGCCGCTGACGCCGCTAGAGAGTCAAGATAACGTGACTGCATAGAACACCGTCGCCGCCATGCAGAAAGAGGAGGAAAGGGTCCCCCCCCCCCTGTTCTTGTGTGGCGGATAGGGTGCTCTTCAGTTGCCGACGCGCCGGTTATTTCACGTAGGCCCCGGCATGTCGACGAATACGTGACCACCTTCCCACGGCTAGACCTGGTTCTTAGCGCTGCGGAAGCGAGAGTATCATATTGTTTGTGTCGGCATCGGCGACGTTGTCCCTAAAACCAACTCCGCAGCTGGGGTTGACTCACTATCGAAAAGGTGAAACAGCTTATTTGCTGCGCTCAAATTTCGCATTAGGAAGTAACGTAATCGTCGGTAATTTTTTGTGTTATGTTTTCGTATATATACCCTTCCGTCCTTCAATAAACCCAGTTGATAGTCAGCGCTTCTCTTGTCGTTGTCCCGCCTTTTTTGCGCTGTTCACCAGTATGAATGCATACCAACTCGCCCAGATCTCAGCCTCACTAAATGTATGTAAGTGGTTTCCCTGGCCTACCTCAAATATTTTATTTTTTAACCCTTGGCTAAAGTTAGCGTGGACACCCTGTATATATGAGTGATAGCAGGCATGTCAAGTGGCATTTTTTTGTATTTCTCTCGCATCTGCAGTGAAGGACAAAACTATCACACCTAAGAATTTCAGAGTTACAAATTGTCCAGTTGGACGTTTTTGCTGACAAACCTACAACTTCCTCACTGGAATTTTTCGTGCAGTTACTTGCGATTGTTATTAATAATTCTCTACTGATTGCGCAACTAAGCAGAGTACAAAATACAGTGTGACTTGCTTCACACAGCAGCCAGGGAAAAGCATTTGCTTGCGTTGTCCTAGTGTGCTTCTGCAAATTTTTAAGCCAGAGGGTGAAGTTAGGTAAGACACCTTTTGTGTACCGGGTGTTTCATTTATCTTTAACCAAGAATTTAGAAAACGTGGAGCACCTGAGCTGGATGCAATCAACGACATACTGTTTCCCCTCCTGTAGCGTTCGTCAGTGTATTTGTTTAAATTCTGCTGAAATATTTCAGTGGCTAAGATTAATTATGACAATTTTTTATTTCCTTTAGGGTCACTTGCGTTTCATTAAGTTGTAGAGGGGGCTACGAAAGACCAATCCAGTTTTTTGCGGCAGCGTATATTCTGTGTGGACTCTTTTTTCCAGCTTTTCAGGAAAGCCCGCGAAGTAAAAAAAAACTATGCGAATGCGCTCTTGGGCTACCGTACTGTAGCCGTCTCAAGCGCGTTCTCAACGAACGAATTGAGCAGCCGACGCCGCTCTTGGCATAGGCTTGAAAATGCATCAGCGCATTGTTCGTGAACGTAGAAAGCTCGGGCCCTAATCTGCGATAAGTGATAGGCAGGCTACCGACAGCCAATAAGGATGAGGCTTTAAGTGAGCCATCCTACGCACAAAACGAAAGATGAAAGGAAAGTCGTGATGTTTGCGTATTTTAAGGTAGTGTCGGTTATTTTTATTTTTCGATTGAGATTGCTGGAATGTGGTAACGCTTGACCGCAGTAAAGCAGGGTTTTTTTTTCGTTTTTCGCGGGCTTTCTTTAAATACCGAAAAAAATAAAAGACCGCATAGGAGGTACAGCCTTTGTCAAAAGTTTGGAGCCCAGGGGGTTTGCTTCTGAGCCACACTGTCTGGTTCGTAATGCATCTCCAGCGCTCCAAATTTGCTGAAGGTAAGAAGATTTCTGGTCCTGCCTCCTCCAATGGGTAGGACTACCATGAATGTTACAGGAGTCCCACTGCGAGGCTTAGAAGCAAACACCCTGGGCTCTAAACTTTTGACAGACTGTACGTTAGTGCCATAATCTGAATCCGTTATATCTGTTATATCTTAGCGCCCTGTACAACTAACGAAACCCACGTAACCCTGATGTGAATATTTTAATTTTTATTTAATCAACCACAGATAGGTAAATATTTAGCGGAATTAAAAAATATATTCGCAGCAGTACCACATGACAGCAAGCAATGTGGCGTTGGTTTTAACCACCTGCGGTACATCCCACAATTAAATCCTTGGTTCAACTTAGACTGCCACACGCTTAATAACATAAGGATTTGCTGGTGCTTGTACTGGGGACCAGCCTGCTGGTGAAAGCTCTGATGAGGACAGGTGAGCAGTGGAAACGTCAAAAAACCGTAGTTAGGTTTTGAAGCTTGCGTCAGTCTAATTTATAAGCATATAAGTTCTGGTTCATGGGGCTTTCTCTCCAACTGCTATATAGAGAGTGTTTCACCTCGGATTTTCTACAACTTTTAAAAATGAGATTTATGAGCTACAAGAGCGATTTTTTCGTGAAAGCATTCGCAGCGGTGTCGTACATCTAATTACATGTAAGACATGCTAACAAGGAAGCTCTTTAAGTAATATTAAACAGTTAACTTTTTAATAATGCTGTCGGCTCCTTAGTTATATAAAAGCGTGTAATATCATATCCATATCAGTAATATCCGCAAGTAATATCCATATCAGTTTGTAGAATTTCAGAAACGCGGTTACCCTAGACGCCGAGGTCCAACAAAAAAAAGTTGGAGGCTTATCAATGTTAAGCCCAGTGGATGCGAAGCAGCCTTCGTTTTGCATTCCGCATACACGCCCGGCGCAAAGACGCTGGCGCGATTGCGGGCACAGAGACTGACGCGACGGCGGGCGCGCGCCGCTTCATCCCTGGCGTGACGTCACATATCACGTGACGCAGCGATGGTGGCGCCGCCGCCGCGTCGCGCGCGACGGCGCGAACCGAAGCGTAGAGGCCTCCGCCGGGCGACATCCGACGGCGCGATATGAGGCCCCATCTGCAGCCGGTGTGACGTCATCACGTGACGTCACATCATGTGATCTCACTTCAAGGTCAATGGTGGCCACGCCGGGCGTCGCGCGAAGGCCCGAAACCTACGTTAATATGCTTCGCATAAAATTTGGCTACAAAACTTGCAGGCAAAGCAACCTCTGGAGTGCACGTAAGTATGTGTGTGCGTTGCCATGGGGAATCTGCATGGGGTTACACCCCAGAGTATGGATCGGCACGGTTCGACACCTGCTTTTCCACTCACAACGCCGCCGATGGCGGCGACGACATCACTGAACACGTCGCATTTTCGGCAGAATGGGACCCATGCCTGATATGCATGCATAGAACGACTGTACTAAAATGCTGTCGTTATTATACTATGCCCGATCAAAACGCACGACAGAATTTACTGTCGCGTATCTGTCGCGCGACAAACTTTTGTGTCGCGCGACAAGCTCTCTTGTAGTGCATTGTGTCGTGCGACAGGAGCTCGTGTCGTGGGTTGTTTCGCGCGACAAAGGTGTTTGTAGTGGGTTCTGCCGCACGACAGTCATCATTCCTGTATTTTGTAGTGCGCAGAAGGTGCCTGTCGCAGGATTTGTCGCGCGACAGGTTTCTGTCGCAGGTGCTGTCGTGCGACAGACAGAGTCGTGCCGCGCGACAGGGCCTGCGTGCCTCGACAGAGTTGCCTGTCGCGGGTTTAGTCGCGCGACACTACAGCCTGTCGAGGTATCTGTCTTGCGACAGATACCTGTCGTGGGACTGTCTTGCGACAGATACCTGTCGCGGGTTCTGTCTTGGGACAAATATCTGTCGAGGCAAGTGTCGTGTTACAGATTGCAGTCGATGGTAATTGTGGTTTTCTAGAGAAATCTCGAAATTCTGTAGCGCCATCGTGTGATAGGGATAGGCGGACATTCACCAATTTCGTGTTAAATCGCTTCCACTTTGGCGAGCCACGAAGACAATGCGAGTTGCTTTGTTCGATTGGCGACGATCATCGAGGGAATTAAATGAAGTGTTAATTCACAAACGCGACTCGAGTTTGCAACTCGCTTCCCTAGACCTAGCTACCGGCCGCACGAAAATTGGCGGGGAGGAGAGGCGCCGCTTCACAATCAATCTTCCCTTCAGTTCGCACATGACAGTGTGAGCGAAAGAAGACCATGCTCAAGAGAAAGCATATGCACCAGCGAGAATGCTAGCGGCGCCTGTGAATGAGGCAGTGCTTGCGGTAGTGGCATGCTGCGAGCCACGCGAGCGTCTTCATTCCAGTCGGCGCGAGCATGACGAATGGCGCTACCGAAGGTCAGTGTCCTCGTGGCTGCTGTGACCTGTGCGTCTCGCAGTGTAACATACTGTACCCACTACCACATGCGGAGAAAAGGCTAAGGTCACAAATACGCGTCGCTTAACGACACGTAATAGAGTAGCCTGATGGCGAAAAAGCTGGAAGATTACTCGCAGTAATCGTCCTGCTATCACAAAGGCAGCATGTATGTTACGCACGCATGACCTGTTGCCTGTATAAATGATGAAGGCGACTCCCATATCAAGTTTCCACGTTTCAGTTTTTAGCCGCGCATGCTGCAAGATCATCATAAAATATGAAAAAAATATATATATTTTTACGACTTCGCTCATTGCTTCCACTGAAAATTTCATGACTGTGACACCACCATCTCGATAATATAGAGAACAGCGTACGAAGCCTAAGGCCCAGTACAGCCTTGAGCGTCTTTGAACACGGACGCCTAAAAAGGGCGCGTGCGTGGACCGTTGCGTCGCGCCTTCGCTGTAATTTCCCGGAGGAAGAAGAACCCGAATATTTGTCAGTCGACGTGGCGTTACCCCGCGGCGCCAAGGATTGGGTGGCGAGTTCTGCGACATGAAGTCGCGCCGCAAGAATTCGGTCAGTGAGTGACTTCCCCATGAGGATGTATTTGTTCGGGGCTCACCCTCCGTGACCAAGGGGCTTAATTAACTCGCCTGCTCATTTGAATCTCACGTGAAATGAGAAGTCTTGGAACTGACGTCAGTCGATCGCGCGCTTTGGTTCAGTCTCCTGCGCCCTCGCGCTTCGTCCTCTAGAGTGTTCTGGTCCCTCACGCTCGGTCCACTAAAGTGTTCCTTACTATTAACAGTGTGCTATGACAACCTGAGCGAAGAGTAGAATGTCGGGGCGGTTTTGACGTGCGCCACTGCCATGCAAGCGTAAGGGCGCTCTTCTCGGGACCGGCCTGCCAGCCTGGATGCCGGCGTCAGAAAAATTCACTGGTATTTTTTGTTCACGTCCATGGGATAGAGTATCGTTAGCCAATATCGAGTTGTTGGTAGAAGCGATAACAGCAAAACAAATTTTCTCCCACAGCCGCTTCTGCTGCCCATTGCAGCTCGCCTGGCCTCTGCTAGCTCAGCTCCTGAAGGGGTCGCAGAAACCGAGCTTATTTCACTATGACGCGGCGCTCACAGTAAAACGGTGGCGAGGGTAGCACCTCAGTGCTAGCCAGTTCCGAATCGCACTCAGGTTAGGCGTCGATGTGCAATCGGCTAAGCTTAGCGACGACAAGGTTAGCTAGAGAGCAGCGCGCAGTTCGTCGGCCGGCGGGGCGGCGTCGTTGCCGAACGCTCGGCTCGCTCAATGATTGGCTCAGTAGCTTGCGAACTGAGCAGGCAAGGCTGGAAAATCGAGCAGCGAGCGTCTGTCCTGCGACTGAGCGAGACTTTATTCTCACGTTTGCAGCATAGGTGAACAAATTTAGCACACATATATGCATCGAATATCTGCATGCTGCCTTACGGCGTTTATTAAGCTCGTCCTCGACGTCACCGTTAGCGCGGAAACCGCGCATATCTTTATTTCACTACGAGACATGGTTCACAGTACAACGTACAGTGAAGAGAGTAGCACCTCAGCGCTAGCCATTTCGAAAGCACTCTCAGCTCTAGCATCGATATGAAACCTGCTAGGCTTTTTAGCGACGAATACGACATCCAGGGAGCAGCGCAAACTTCGTCGCTCGGCGCGCTCGCGGGCAGTGTCATTGCTGAAAGCTCGGCTCCCTCAATGCTCAGCAACATGCGACTTGGGCTCGCAAGGCTGGAAAACTGAGCAGCTAGCGGCTGGACTGCGACTGAGCCCTCGTTTGCAGCACAGGTAAACAACTTTTAGCGCACATACGCTTGGAATACCGGCTTCGTTGCGGCCACCTTAAGGTGATTCTTACGCTCGTCATCGACGCCATCGTCACCGCTCATGACGCACTGGCTGAGAACTACAATTCGAGTGCGTGCTAAAACAAGCTGCTCATATTTCTCGGAACAATCTGAACTCGAAAACACAGTTGCTTCTATCGGCTTCCATGTGGGCTCTTGCTCAATTGTGAAAGTACACGCGCGAACAAGATGCGGCGAGTGCGAGCCGCTGTTGCGTATCAGCTAAAGTGTGACGCAACTATCGGCGTAGTTTCGTAAAGCAGTTGATATCAAAGTAATCCGCTTGTACGGGTCACAGTTAAGCTCTCAGTTTCATGTAAATCTCCGTCGAGCATGCCCGCGTCAGTCAAAGTAATGCATCGCAGCTGCTCTCAGTCCTACCGCTCACGTCCAACATATCCTTGATATGCACCAGCTTGAGATACGGTGCATTTCTTTGCCCTTTTTGTCGCAATTAGGAGATTTTAGCTGGCAGCAAACGAAATTTCATTCCGTCAACAGCGTCGTCTGCGCCGTCGTCTGCTCTGTCGTCTGCTTGGACATCCGGGGCACCCTGGGTGATGGGATCACAGGATCGCAGCTTTTACAAACGTCAAGTCAACAAAAGTATTTAAAAGCGCTTTAGTGTTCACACTTAATAAAAAAATCAAGATTATTTTTGTTCTAAACATAATTTAAAGATTAGTAGTAAAAAAGCGCATTTTAGTTGCAGTTTTTCAACGACGCAAAAACAAGGGCAAAGCCGCTTCCGCCGGCGCCATGGCATGCGTGCGTTGTTTCACGTTTTGTGTTATTTGGCTTTTCATGGCATTGTTTGAGTGTTTGTGCGGCGGACATGTGTGAAGAACAGAAGCGTGTTTTGGAAGCCAACGACGAGTATTACGCCCAGTCAACATCGGTGTGTTTGGACGGGCAAAGCCATGAAGAAAGGCAGCGCTACGACGCCTTGTCACCTGGAAAGGCAATGAAGACGACGGCGTGGTTTTACTAAGCCTGGATGAGCTGCATGATCGGTGAGTCCCGTCAACGCTTCTCTATTACTGATCTGTATTCGCACGCGTTTTTAGTGTGCGGCTATATAGGGATGGCAGTGGAGACAGTCTGCGTGCGGTTGCCTCAGCTATAATGCGTTGCCAGAAAAGCACGGGCGTATAGCCTGCGTGATAAGTGTTGCTTCATAGTCTATGTCTGCGTTTAGTACTCAGGTGCCGTGGCAAATAAGAATGCCACCAGATATCACAACAGAGTTATGCGGTCGCTTGCTAGCCCTGCGAAAAACTACAGAGAATGTTTACTACATTCAACTGGCATTCAACTGCGTAGAAGACGACGATGAGTGCCGCGGGTGAGAGCGCTTTTGCTTGGCCAGCTGAGAACAGGCTAGGGAACTGACAACGGGCGATTTTGCTCGCGGCTGGTACCCATTGGATGGATTTGTGCTATTTAGAAGATGATGATGAGCAGCAGTGCTGCGCGATGAAGCACTCGCGCTAAGCGAACTGCGAACAGACGACGGATGATTTTGCTCGGTGTTGGTGCTCATCGGATCACTGCTTACTTCTTAATATTCGTCTTGCAAATTTTTTCGAAGACAGTGATCGCATGTGGAAGGTTGGCGCATATTTACTAGTCATTTGTAAACTTTTTATCTGTGCTTCCCCATTGGAACAGAATTTGGCAATATTATGTCAGTTAGGTCGTTCTTGTGTCTTCCCTGAACTGTAGGCGTCCATGCTTCCTCTCCTTCAGGGCACTGAACTGTTGGGGATGGAACTGCACAGTTATTTGGGATTTCAAGCTTTTTGCTGTATGCCTCGCTTATGCGGCCCGCTTTTAGGTCGTTCGCAGTTGTTGGTGGTTTGTTATTCATTTTTACTTTCTCTTATTTATTCCTGGTTGACTGCCGGCAGCAGTTCTCCGCGCTCGGAACTGTTCCCAGGCACGGAACCCTACCCACAGACCTCCCGGCACCTCACTCACCAGTGTTCTTCGGTATTTTTTTTTCTCTTGCGCCTACTTGCATTGCCACTCGACAAATGTTTTGCTGTTTTTATTTGTGTGCAGATTTGTTAAATGCACTGCTAATTTTCGTATCATGCTCAGTTGTGACGTGAGATATCGGGCACCTTGCTATTTGCCTTTTCCATTCTCTCTTCTCATTTATGCAAGGTAAACTGGTCGACTGGTTGCTACGTTCAATTTAAGAATACATTAGACGCTGGTGCAAGGCACCCTAATAGTAATTAACTAAAGCCTGCGCATGCTATATTCGAATAGTTGGGCTCTTTCATCATGCATAAAAATGGTATTCCAGCCAGCTTATCTTTCAGTGTGATTATGACAGTCATGTAAATGTGCTCAAAGAATGTGTATAGGTGTTTCACATAAAATCTCCTTATTTATTTTGTCATGGGCCACCTCATTGCTTTTTGTGTTCCTATATTAATACCTTATTTTAGTTTCTGAAGCAGTCGACAGTTTGTTTTGTCGTCATTCATGGCATTGACACTGGCACTGACAGCTGTTGGTCGGGACGTATTTATCTACAGTTGCCAGCTGCCAGCATCTGCTGGGCCATGCGTGCTTCCTGCCTTCAGCTGTGCCATCCCTCCAAGCCATTCATGGTAATTATCTTTTTCAGTTATGCATACCTTACCTGCCTGTTTTGAAAAATAATTTCAACATAGGCTCACTGCTGTGTTTACAAATGCATGCAGAACTATACATGCACTTTACAGCAGTACCTCAGCTTATAATTACATGAACTGAAAATTTGTACGAAATATAGCCGCTCATGTAGCTCTTGACACTGCGCTGTTATTATAAAGGAGTTGAGCCTGCTTCAGGTGCAGTGACTATTCCACACCTGTTGCTTGTTATGCATGTGTGTCCTCTAAAAGGGCCGAAATGTTCGTTTATCTTTTTAAAAACATTGTGCTGTACAATAATACTTTAATTGTATTTCTTGCTTGTACACTGAAATGTCAGCCAGTAAAGAAACATTGTATGATGACACCAAATCTTGCGTGGCATAGCATCCTTGCAGCGTACTTGGCAAGCTCCTGTCAGCGCAGATGTATTGCTGGTTTATTGCTGTGGCATGTGGTTATACTGCACAGTTTGTACCTCTGCGTTCTTGAAACTATTCTTAAAAAAGTTAAAATTGGTTTTTGAGGCAAGGAAGTGACAGAGTAACTGTCTCACATCTTGATAGGCACCTGAACTATGATGTAAGGGAAGAGATAAAGGAGGGAGTTAAAGAAGAAAAGAGGTGCCGTAGCAGAGGGCTGCAGAATAATTTTGGCCATCTGGGGATCTTTAACCTGCACTGACATCAAACAGCACGCTGTTTAGCCTGTGTTCACTTGGGCCCGCATAAAAAAAAACGAGCAAACCTTCTTAGCACTAACATTTCATTGCACCAGCTACTTTTGTAGTTTTGACTGCAGTGACCTGAAATCAACGGTTGTTTACTTTGCACAACCCACATGCCCTGAACAAGATGTGATGATGCTAGACGAGGTGACCCTCTCTGCATAGCAGCGGGTTGGTTCAGGAAATGCGAAGACTCATGGAGAACCGCTCAGTTATATTTGATTTCATGTTATTGTAGTATTAGTGGTGAGTTGTAGTGTAAGTGATGAATTCTTGTAAATGATTGAGGACGTCAATACTCAGTGTGGAAATGAGAGCTAAATCAATACTTAATAATCAGGAAAGAGGCCATTTTATGAAATGCAGTAAAGTACTGGAAGTCTTAACATAATACACCTCGGCCAGGTCATGCACAGATATAGAGCATTTGAAAGAAATGGTTGGCAGAATAAGAAAGGGGTTTATTGCCTTAGGCATGCACTCAGAAGTTACGAGCAGCACCCTGCAGTATGCTCAAAAAGAAATTTTAAACTGCTTTGCCTTTGCTAAGCTGTCGGGCAAAGTGGGGTACACAATAAAAGGCCTAAAATTGAGAACAGTGCGGTGAACCACTCAGGAAAATAATAGGGTTAATATGATAAGAGATTGGGAGAGAACTGAGTTGGTTGGAAATAAATGCGAATTAAAATCTGAGCGGGAATCATAAATGGAGGCAGGACATACATTTTTTAAAGAAGCTTACTATCCTTTTGGATAGTGGAGTGGTTACTCACAGCCGGAAATTGTGCTTTTCTTGCCTTCATTTTGTGGACATATGCTTTGTGTCTTATGTCCCTTGGCCTGCCATAGGCAGCATATGCTCATAATAAATTTTTATCTGTCTAATTATGTCGCATCGGGAGAATTGGAACTATATAACCTCATCAATGCACACCCTCTCTGAAATGAACTTTGTCAACCCCGTCAGTCACCACATTGATGCATGTTGCCCCAAATGGGAGCCGTCATGGGGCTGAGTGGTTATTGTGCTTGGCTGCTGACCCGGAAGAGGCAGGTTCGATTCCAGCTGTACTAGTCTCATTTCAATGGAGACGAAATCCTAGAGGCCCAGGTACCGTGTGATGTCAGCACACCTAAAGAATTTTCCAGTCCTCTACAATAGCACCCTGTATAGCCTGCTCCGCTTTGTGGCATTAAACCCTTTAAAAGCAAGTAAAGTAATGGATACGTCATTTCCAAAAATTGTTTAAATTTATTATTTTCAAAACGTTAACAATTTTCTGCACCTGTTTTCTTTCGTCTTTCCCTTTTATTTCCTTCCTCATGCTGAGTAACAGGTCAGTGATTTTAAGTTCCAGCTAAATATTTTGTTCATTTCATTAGAAAACTTCCTCTGTCTCTCTCTATTGCTTTGCTATTTGTATCTGCAGTGTAGTATTATGCAGAAATATTGCAAGCTTAGATCCAAGAGATGTGGCCTGGATTTTAAGTTCTATAGTCAACCACACTGACATTACTTATTACGCTATCGAGGCTTTCTTTTCGCATGTGCTACCTGGTACAGAACTGATGTGGCCTACAGCGGTAAATATCGTTTGAATGCATAAATTGAATAGGAAGGCAAATGGGAAAGGAAGGCAAATTTCCCATTTGACTATGTAAATAGATTGGGCAATCGTCATGTGCTCACAAAGCTCATAAACTCTGTTTCCAAAACTTTCTGTAAAAGGCACTGACTCACTGAAATACACTGCAGTTACTTTTGCCTAATCCTGATATTATTTACTGAAGTTTGGTTTGAGGGAAAGTCCACTGAGCTCGAATGAGTGCATGGCAGCTTATCTTTGTCCAAAGTATTTAGAGAATAATGAATTTTGTTACCTGGCAGAGATAAAGCAAGGATGGCAGTGTTTTGTAATGTCCACAGGGCATTCTTCCTAAGCCCAGTATGCATGTAATTCCTTTCTTTTTGTGCAACATAAAACGTCTTCCCTTTACACTTATGGTTGAAACAAAATGCTGAATACTTCACCACTCAAAAAATGAAGGCCAATATGCCGCTCTACAAAATATCAGGCTGCAGCGGTTGTTGCGAGGCAAATTCACTAGGTTGTCATCATCATCAGCCTGACTACACCGACTGCAGGGCAAAGGCCTCTCCCATGTCTCTCCAATTAACCCTGTCCTTCGCCAGCTGCAGCCACCGTATCCCCACAAACTTCTTAATCTGATCCGCCCACCTAACTTTCTGCTGCCCCCTGCTGCGTTTGCCTTCTCTTGGAATCCACTCCATTACTCTTAAGGACCACTGGTTATCTTGCCTTTGCATTACATCTCTTGCCCAAGCCCATTTCTTCCTCTTCATTGCGGCTACGATATCAATAACCCACGTTTTTTTCACACCTATTTGTCAGGCTCCGCGTTTTTTTCTCACCTATTCATCAAGCTGCAAGCCACTTGCATGCTCTACAAACCTATTTAAAGTACAATATCCAGCCGTTTTTCCATGAATTGTGTAGTGCTAAAACAAAAAATAATACAAGTAATAGCTGATGATCTGCTAGAGCAACAGAATTCCAAGACTTTGAGAAGGGCAGTGGGAGAACTAGCAAGGCGGGATAGCGAAATTCGACAAGCAGCGGACAGGGATCCTGCAACTTGTAGAGGACAGGCAAATTGGAGACTTATGGAAGGGGCTGTAGTCTTAAGTGCACCTATCTGGGCTTGTGATGCAGTGTATAGGGCCCTTTGTTTTTGAGTAAAACTGGTTTCTCCTGATTGTTGCATTCCAGAAAGATTCATCAAGATTGGGTCAAACCCAATTTTCGCGTGCAAATGTGCCTGTAAGAAAGTGTAGATTGATAATGCATGAAGCTAAAGAACCACTGGAGAGTAGTGGATATGTCTCGTATTTCTTCGTAGCTATATTTTTTAAACAGTGCTGGCTATTTTAATTCCTTTTAATGCTTATTGCTCGCCGAGTTGCATAAAATTTTAGGATAAATTGAAAACTGCAGGTAGATTTAATTACAATAATTCTTCTCGTATTTATGAAGCTCTGTTCGAAGAGAGGTCCACATTTTGTGTGCATGCTTTGAATTTGATTATTTGCACACTGCAAAATGGAGGACAGGTCTGCTGTGCGAGTTTTTTTGCAATGAAGCGAGAGCAAGTGGTGCGGAATGCTTGTTACTGTGTCACCCTGCCAATATTTCTAGAACCCCTGGGACCACTGAGCTTGTGAGTATCTATGACTCAAAAGCTCGGAGCTGATTGCCCGTTTCGAGGTTGTCTGTACTAACCAGTGCAAGGCCAAGGGCTCATAGCTAACAAGCATTTGACACCATAGAACTAGATGCAGTCAGGCTGGGACTGTGCACTATGTCAGTGTTAACGAGGTCGTGATAAACGAGGTTTACTCTTCGAAGCTAGTGTGAAATAATAATTGTTCTTATGGAAAATATCGTTTTTTCTTAGTCATTGCAGCAATGCAAGCATGTCAAATCTGATATCTCTCACTCATCCCTCTATGTTTCAGTTTCAAGGGACCAAGAGTTTCGTGGAAGTCGTGCAAGCCACAAAGTTGCGTGCTGCTTCAGCCAGCAACCAGGAGCAGGCTGGGAGTTTGCGAATTGCCAGTGGTATTCGCTCAGTCAAGCAGGCTTTACTGTAAGTACAGTGTTTTCGGCATAGTATTTCTTTGGGAAGTATGCATTGAGCTTGAATAGGACAAGCTGTCGGTCTAGTTGGTGCTGATCCTTTGTGGTTGACAGTGCTTAGAAACACAGACTGGGGTCAGAAAGAAAAAATATGTGGGCACAGGTGCTGACTACAGATTTATTCCAGAATCACCGAAACACTGTATATATAACCAAAACACAGGCGCCAACAGGTGGCCATTTTATGCACTCGTGGCAACAATAAGTGATATGGCCAATAGTGGGAAAACAACACAACTAGAAACAGAAACCAAGACTATAGAGCAGGGAAGGATGAAACCATAACAAGGTTAAAGGAATAGTTTTAAGCAAGTCATTTTTAAGACCACCAGCACGTGAAACAGTGGAACGGTTTGACCAAAATGTTTAAGTACTGGTCTGATAACACGGAACTAAAACACTACACGCAAACACAGATCAAGGGCAGTGAAATAAAAGTAAAATGGCAAGATAAAACATGCAGTGAAAAGAAAATGGTGATTGGGCAAGCAAACAAGAATTGGTCTACAAAGGTGAAGTGAGCTAAAAAACTGAAAGAATAAAAGGCGAATAAATGCACATGAGCAACAAAGGTGAAGCCAAGAATTAACATGGCTAAAGGAGGAAGATGAGCTACTGTAAAAACGAGAGAGATAAAATATCAAAAGATGAAATTCAATGAGTATTAAAGATAAAAGCAAACAAAAACGCGAAAATAGACGAGTTGGCAGAAAAGTCAAGGCATGCAAGATGTTTATAAAACCAGGGCTAGGCCAAACAGAACCTGAAGAAAGGCAATCTTTTTTTCCGAGGGTGTTTTTGCCCATTAATCGTCGAGCCTCAAAATCCCGGCGGCTCCCACCAGTTCGTCATGTCGGCTTATTCTGGTGCTTTTTTAACACAATGACACTTTTTCGAACATGGGTGGCATGGCTTTTTTCGGTCACAGTTTTGGCAATGGACTTGCAGATTTAGAAGGATGTGCTTGTTGGCCAGTTGGTTGGAAATCGTTAGAAAAACCGCAAAACAGAATGGGACAAAGGCAGGCAAAACACAAGGCGGTAGCAAAAACAACCTAGGGAGGGAAACAAATTCCAATTCTTTCTGAAAAATGGACACAGAAGGTGTGCTATCCCACCTATCTGGCTTCGACCTCAGGATGGCAACAGCCTTGAGAATTTCTTTCCAACTGGCCCTTTATTCATCCAATAATAATGTGCAGTTCAGTTTAGGTTAACAGTCTTTACAACTGGGACAGTGGACAGGCAGGCAAGGTCGTCCGGGCCTACCCAAGGAATGCTAATACTCTTGCAAGGGAGTGTTTCACCATCTACCAATTTGGCCGGTATAAAATCGACCACAGCCGAGAGGAAACGTGTACACCACCCCCGTTGCACATGGCATGAGGCATTCAAAAAGTACCGCCAACGGGCATGTTGTACGAGATTCCCCTCAGCTGTGGCCAGTTTTATATCGTCCAAAGTGGTAGATGTTTACACATTTGTTTGCAAGAGTATGCGTGTTCCTTGAGTAGACCCGGAGGCATTTGCCGTCCCACTCACTGTCTCATTGTAGACTGCTATCCCAAACTGAACTGCACACAGATTATTGGATGAAGAAAGAAGCAGTTGGAAAGAGAAATTGTCGAGGCTGTTGCCATCTTGAGGTCAGAGCCAGATAAGTGTGTCAGCACGCCTACTGTGTTCATTTTTCAGGAAAATTAGCGTTTCTGTCTGTGTTTCCCCCGGTTGTTTTTGTTTCATTTTTGAGCAGGTGATTGTCATATTTGCTCAGCTCTACGGTTGCCATTGAATTTTTTTGCCTCTTTACGATTGTTTGCAGATTACACACGGGACTTGTCTATATAAGCACTGCTGTTCAATAAATTTTCAGTTGTCAGTACGGCATTGTGTTGTCACCTGCCTCTTTGTGATAGTTTTGTGGTTTTGCTCTTTCCGACTGGCAGATTCCCGAGAAATGTACCCGATAAATCAATCTTATGCTCCCTTATCCTTTCACTGATGCCAATGTATACCTTGCCGCAAGACAAAAGGATTGATTAAATGCCCTCCGCGCATGGCGCTAAGGGTTTTCTGTGCTGCGTGGTGCAGCGTCTTTTTTTTTCATTTAGGATTCCGCAACTGCAATAGGTGCTAGGGGGTCAGAAAAGGCAATGTGTACTCCTGCTTTGTCTCCGATTTTCTTAAGGTTCTGTGAAATTTACCTTTAGAAAATTCGAGAGATAGAGTAGATGCTTTTTTTTTTCTGCCGCCCCCCCCCCCCCCCCCCCCCCATCACCTATCACACCTCTCTAGGATCGTCAATGAAAAAGAAAAAAGAAACAGGCTGCACTGCATTGCACAGAAACCCTTAGTGGCATGCACAAGAAGTGCTTTCTCAATCCCTTTTTCTTGCTGCAAGGTATACATTGGCATCAATGGAAGGCTAAGAGAGCATTACACTGATTTATCGGGTACATCTCTTAGGTACCTGCAAGTCCACTGCTGATAATGGGACGCAAAAAAGCCATGCTGCCCAAAGTTCGAGAAAGCCACTGTGTTAATAGAGCCCCGTAATAAGCTGACGCAATGCAATGGTGGAAGCCGCAGAGATTTTCAGGCTCCGGGGTGAATGTAAAGAACACGCTTGGTTTTACTCGGAGGATTGCCTTTCTTTGTGGACGTACTTGATCTAGGCCTGGTTCTACATGTGTGTTACATGCCTTGCCTCTTCTGCCAACTTCCCTCTTTTGGTGTTTTTCCTTGATTTTTGCCTTCATACTGGTTATTGAATTTCACTTTTTTATATTTTATCTCTCGGCTTCACTGTACGTCATCTTCCGCTTTTAACCATCTGAATTGTTAACTTCACCTTTTTGGCTCATGCGCGTTTTTATTCCCCTTTTATCCTTTTAATTTTTAGCACACTTCACCTTCGCTTGTTGCTTAATTCTCGTTTGCTTACCCAATCGCCATTTTGCTTCTATTGCGTGTTTTTTCTTGCCATTTCTCCTTCATTTTTTTTTTCACTGCGCTTGGTCTGTGTTTGTGTATAAGGTTTTTTAGTTCCATTTTATCAGACCAGTTCTTAAATATTCTTTCGGTCAAACCTATTCACTGTTGGCAGTCTTTTAAAAATGACTTGCTTATAAATTTTTCTCTCACCTTGTTCTGGTTTTATCCTGTGCTGTGTCCTCTGGTTTTTGCTTCTAGCTTTTGTTGTTTTTCCACTACTTCTCATACCACTTCTTGTTACCACGAGTGCATAAATGGCTGCGTGTTGGTGCCTGTGGTGTGGGTATTTATGCAGTATGTCGGCAGTTCTGGGAAAAGTTTTAAGTTCAGTGCCTGTGCCATCATCTTTTTTGTTTCTGTCCCTTGTCTGTATGTCTGAGTGCTGTCAACCACAATCGGTGCATTGAGCTGACTGCTCTTCAGCTACCCATGTGTATGCAATGAAGTGGCTTCAAGAATAATGTACACAAAAAAATTGATTGCTTAAAATTTCTGGCATGTTTTTTAGGAAAACATTTGGCATTTAAAGGGCTAAGAGTGCTCTGAAAATCTAAAAATTATGTGCTTCTTGGGGCCTTTCCTCAAATTTCACATCACCTTGTAGCGTGATGCAAGACGTTCAAGTTGTTACCCACAGTTTACTTTTTTGTTGCCCACTTATTGGCTGCCACCTTCTTTGGGAGGCAGTGTCATGGGGTTTGGGAGACAATCTGATTCCTGTGTGTTGGCTGAAGCTGTCTAAGCTTTTGGATGTGGGGAGCAGGTTCACGGTGCCAACTTTTGGCTGTAACTACAGTTTGGCCATGACTGTTAGTCCTTTTCTGTGATGCAGTGTCATTTATGTAATGCATAATTTGATGATGAAGCAGTCTTAGGGGTTGCGGTGCTCAGCTGTTGACTTCAAAGACACAGGATCGATCCTGGCCGCGGCAGTCGCATTCTGATGGAGACAAAATGCTGGAAGCTTGTGTACTGTGCGATGTCAGTGCACGTGAAAGAACCCCATGTGGATGAAATTATCAGAGCCCTTCACTATGGCATCCCTCATAGCCTGAGTCACTTGGGACATTAAACCCCATAAATCCAAACCCATTTTGGTACTTCTCAGCTTCGCCGCTGGCCTCTGCAGGCCAGCGAAACCTCCCACAAGTTGACGAACGGCAGTTTTTACACCATTCGTAAATGCCTACATAGACGCTACATCATTGGTGGCAAAGGTTGCCAGATGTGCAAGCGTTTCCGGTAGTTTTTCTCTGTTGCTTTCGTCAGGCAGCTTGCAAAAGATGTTTTACTAGGCTAATAAATGGTGAGGTTCTTTGTGTTCTTAAGGTGGTGCAGCGTGATAAAATAGACACTTAATAGCCATGCCATGCTTTTTTGTAGCCAAAGGCAATTTTTCGCCTTATTCTCATCATCATTTGCCTTTCATGCTTCCTCGAGGGACGGCAGTTGGAAGGAGGTCTCTAGAGCAGCTCCTTGTCTGAAGAAATGCCGAGTGGCATTCTTCAATCCTAACTGCCCATCAAATGGAAGAGCAGTTGTTTTCTCCACTCCACAGAGTGGAGACGGAGTATCGAGTTGAGGCGCACTTCTGAATTCGGCGGTTAGCCTTTCATAGGCAGCAGATATGCGCACTAAACTTTATTTGCTGTTAATCTTCCAGTTAAACACCAAATCCTCCGCATTCCTCATCAGTGCATACACTGTGTAAGGAACTTTGTCACTCCATTTGTCACCACTTTGATGTATGCCATCCCTAATTCAGGGGCTGTATAATTTTTGAAATTTTGTTGAAATTGCTTGAAAACCTTTGCAATTTCCTGCACCTCTCTTTTTCCCCCAAGTCCCAAACCTACGCAGAGTGCAAGTGGTATTTTAAACTCCAGCTAAATTTTGTTATTCATCAAAGGGCTTTTCTCTCTACTGCTTTGCTGGGTGTATCTGAAGTATAATATTATGCACCAGTGTGTGAAGCTTTGCTCCCAGAGCTATTAGCCCGAGGTAGTAATTTTAGAGCATTGCGTTGCGTTCTCAGCCTGGTTGCGTTTTGAGCCTGAGTTGTGCTGATTCCACGGCTAGAACCCAAGTTGGCAGCCTCCAATGCAGCAGTGTATCCCAGTAGTTGCCATGGGAGCCGAGGTGGTTAGATAATGGAATAAAATAATAGCAGGTGGCAGTGTGATGCTCGAGCACCACAGCTCGAAACTAAACTATATCGATCAGTATATGTATATCTGTCTGGCAGGCATTAAAGTCTGGCTGCTTAGTCACGACATTCCTGTAAAATTAGTGGGTGAACCGTTTGGCATGAATGTACCAGATGGTGTCATACGATTCAGCCTGTCGTGCAGCATAAACTTACTAGTTAAGTTAGAGCCTTTCTTGCAGCACGGATTCGAACTGACAACCTATGTTAGGTGTATTAATGCTCATTATTCGATCTGCTCATTTTTTATATTCAACCACACTAACATTACTTATTACCCCATCTGTGCAGATTCCTTCTGGCACTATTTGAAGCTGAAGGGTTGCTCGGCTGAGGATCTCCAAAATACCACAAGATGGTGACGCGCTACCTGGCACAGAAGTGCTGTGGCCTGCGGCGGTAAATATCTGTTCAAGCCAATAGTCTCTTGTTATATGCATGAATAGATTGGGTAAGCTCATGTGCTTACAAAACTCGTAACTTGACTGTATTTCCTAACTGTCTGTATGGTACACTTAGGCACTGGAATAACCTGCAAATCGCACTGGAATTTGCCTACTATAGTGAGATACTGCTTTACCCAAGTTCTGCTTAAGGATAGTCTGCTACTGAGATGACGCACAGAAGATTATATTTATGAACCAGACTGTTAACAGCACTTATGGACCACATTAGCAGACTGTTCTGAGACCGCACGCAGCCAGGCTTTTCAGCGTGGAAGAGGCGGCTTTAGACAAGGCAGGCGAGCGCTCTGTTCCTGCACATTAAGTAGATGTCGGATGAATCTCGAAAAAATATGAACGACGCGCCAGGAATATGACTACTACAACCCTTCGGAGATGTGCAGTGCACAGTATACGGCCATGCCAGCGACATGTCTTTCTGTTCAAACTTTCTCTAAAACCGCTGTCACTACGCAGAAGCAGGTAGCAGTATCTGTACTAAGAATCTCTTAGTGAAGCAGCGCAACGGCACAAGGCCAAGGGAAGAAGGGGACAAAAACAGCGCTGAACTGACAACAAATGTTTATTCCGGATGCTAACAGCATATATATACTCTTTTGCACCTTAGAAAAAACAAAGAAACAGAGAGCAGCAGGAAGTATCAATCCCAGTCATTATGCGCATGCAGCTGTATAGCGTGTACATCGATCATTTGAAATCAGGAAGTTGTGCTCTTTCACCGAGATGGCAACGGAAGGAGTGCTGATACAATTCGCACCCAGCTTCATGATCTCAGATGCCTCAATAATCTCTCGTGTAAGCTTATCCTTGTGCTTGGTAACAACTTGGCTGTTTTTGAATTCTGGGTAACATGAACAGTCACGACAGTGAGTACCTATGTGGCGGGCCGCGTTCTTGACATTGTTTGCGTGCTCTTTAAGTCTTTCATTAAGACACCGGCCAGTTTGGCCGATGTATGACCCACCACACTTCAACGGGACTGAGTACACCACGTTGTCTTGGCATGGCACATACTTCATCCTGTGGTTTTTCTTGCAATTATGACCAGATTCCGATCTTTTATCCGGGCGATTAACTCTCGCACACAAGCCACTCAGTCTGACAGGAGCCGAAAAAACAACATCTACTCCTGCCTTTTTGCCTATCTTCAAATTGTGGGACACAACATGAACATAAGGTATTACTGCCAGATTTTTTTGCTTGGAATGGGGGACAGCTTTGCCCTCCTTCAGCTTTTTCAATATCCCTTCTGCTACTGATGCCAGAATATGAAGGGGGTATTTTGCGTCTGTTAGCCTATCAACCTGATTGGAGAAACTAAATTCAAACTTGTGTGGGCAGGATTTTTGCATGGCATTTTGAAAGCATGACGCCACAATGCCTCTTTTAACAAGCTTCGAATGGGCTGAGCTGTATGGAAGTAAGGGCTTTTTACCCCTAGGATCAAATGCCCAGCATACATGGAAATCAGTAAAATATAAGGTCAGATCATGGAACTTAATGCGGTCATTCACAGCCACTTATGCGTAATTTCCAGCGGCGAAAGCACTTCACAGAATATCGCGCACAGGTCATTCACTTCCGCAGCGAAGCTAGCCGGGTCACAATCTAGTAAAATTAGGTAATCATCTACATGTCGGAACACTCTTGCAACTGTTGAGCTCATGAGTGATTGTTCGAGTGCCCTGTCAAGCTTAGCAAGGAACATGTCACTTAGCAATGGAGCGATGCAAGATCCTATGCAGATCCCATTCTTTTGAATAAAAACAGTTCAAAAGAATGGGATCTGCATAGGATCTTGCATCGCTCCATTGCTAAGTGACATGTTCCTTGCTAAGCTTGACAGGGCACTCGAACAATCACTCATGAGCTCAACAGTTGCAAGAGTGTTCCGATATGTAGATGATTACCTAATTTTACTAGATTGTGACCCGGCTAGCTTCGCTGCGGAAGTGAATGACCTGTGCGCGATATTCTGTGAAGTGCTTTCGCCGCTGGAAATTACGCATGAAGTGGCTGTGAATGATCGCATTAAGTTCCTTGATCTGACCTTATATTTTACTGATTTCCATGTATGCTCGGCATTTGATCCTAGGGGTAAAAAGCCCTTACTTCCATACAGCTCAGCCCATTCGAAGCTTGTTAAAAGAGGCATTGTGGCGTCATGCTTTCAAAATGCCATGCAAAAATCCTGCCCACACAAGTTTGAATTTAGTTTCTCCAATCAGGTTGATAGGCTAACAGACGCAAAATACCCCCTTCATATTCTGGCATCAGTAGCAGAAGGGATATTGAAAAAGCTGGAGGAGGGCAAAGCTGTCCCCCATTCCAAGCAAAAAAATCTGGCAGTACTACCTTATGTTCATGTTGTGTCCCACAATTTGAAGAGAATAGGCAAAAAGGCTGGAGTAGATGTTGTTTTTTCGGCTCCTGTCAGACTGAGTGTCTTGTGTGCGAGAGTTAATCGCCCAGATAAAAGATCGGAATATGGTCATAATTGCAAGAAAAACCACAGGGTGAAGTATGTGCCATGCCAAGACAACGTGGTGTACTCAGTCCCGTTGAAGTGTGGTGGGTCATACATCGGCCAAACTGGCCGGTGTCTTAATGAAAGACTTAAAGAGCACGCAAACAATGTCAAGAACGCGGCCCGCCACATAGGTACTCACTGTCGTGACTGTTCATGTTACCCAGAATTCAAAAACAGCCAAGTTGTTACCAAACACAAGGATAAGCTTACACGAGAGATTATTGAGGCATCTGAGATCATGAAGCTGGGTGCGAATTGTATCAGCACTCCTTCCGTTGCCATCTCGGTGAAAGAGCACAACTTCCTGATTTCAAATGATCGATGTACACGCGATACAGCTGCATGCGCACAATGACTGGGATTGATACTTTCTGCTGCTCTCTGTTTCTTTGTTTTTTCTAAGGTGCAAAAGAGTATATATATGCTGTTAGCATCCGGAATAAACATTTGTTGTCAGTTCAGCGCTGTTTGTCCCCTTCTTCCCTTGGCCTTGTGCCGTTGCGCTGCTTCACTAAGATATGTCAGACCAACTCGCCCACCAGTTCATGTTGTACTAAGAATTCGTATCTTAAAGGAAAAAAGAAAGCGCAATGTCCACCTTTGGCACGATTTCTGCAGTGATGTGCGTTCTGCCGGCTGACAGTACACCGCTTGCTTGGTGTTGTAGGCCTAACATGTGCTTTACTCAAGGTGTAGCGAGAAGCGCTTTTGAACTAGCCACCAGCGATCACAGAAATGTCTACTCTTTTTACCGCCTCTACAATAACTTTATGGTGGTATGAACGTGCAGTTTTTATTCCCGCAACGTCTTCGTAAGTGAAGCGCGCGGAAAAACGGGCCAGGCGGACCGCCTCGCACTGATAGATGCGGGTTGCATGCACGGACTCATTCTGAGCCGTTGGCAGAACAGTCATTACAGGCCATGATGCACTTGGTCACACGTTGCATGCACGTCTGCATCTTGATTTCTATCTGGAAACAGCTTGGTTGACGTCACTTCTGTCAGTAAAGTGCTCTGCATGCCAATGTCTCTCCCATTCCGGACGGTTCCCGCCAGCCATCGTATGAAGCGGCGTGTGCATATTCTTCAGTTGTATAATTGAGGCTTTATTGCATTATTCCTATGGGTTTACGTCGGGCCCGTGCCAATTTGATTTTAAATGTGGATCGTTGCATGAAAGGGGAATGCATAATCAAGATTCCACTGTATGACTTTTGTAACATTTGCATGCATTTTTGTGTATGCATACTATATATATCACTTCTTTTTCTTCACCTAGGACAGTCTGAACAAGAGAGACCTGCTGAAGAAAAATTCTGTATATATGTAAATAAATAGTCGATTTGCTCCAAGTGAGGTGTTTTTATACCTGGCTGTACTGCAGGAATGCATCGAATGTTCATAGTCAGACTGCTGCTCTGTAGCGGCATATTAATTGACAAATAAAGCGTACTTGGTAATGACTACAGGAATACAACACACTACACAAATGCACTACAGAAGGCAGACTACAGAGATACGACACTACAGAATTACGTCACTACAGAAGACAGACTACAGAAATACTACACTACAGAAAGACTACAGAAATACTACACTACAGAAGACAGACTACAGAAATACTACACTACAGAAGACAGACTACAGAAGTACGACACTACAGACTACAGAGGACAGACTACAGAAATACTACATGCCCAAAATACGACAGACTACAGAAGTTTTCTGTCGTAAATTCCTGTAGTGCGTTTTGACTGGGTGTCGTTATAATTTTGTATGTTTTTTTGTATTAGGCTTAATCCGTGCAATGAAAAAACACACAATACAGAGAACACACTCTATGCACCACTTTATTTACACAGGAATATCGTGAATAACAAAGCATCACCACGATCTCAACAATGCAAATCTAAGAAACAATGCAAAAGAATGGCCGCGCAGGTCAAGTGCACCTAATTTTCGTTCGGCCTGAGTACACAAATCGACTGGCAATTTCTCTTTCAGAACTTTAGTATTTCTCATCAGTAAACTCTGTAACATCTCTAAAAGCACATTTTCATTTCTATGTCAACACTAACGGAGCTAGGAACAATTTTGCTCCACTAATGAACGCCTTATCATTAGTTGAGCTTCATTGATATAGAGCACCTAATAATTTCAAGTTACTCGACATTACAAATTAAAGTGCGTGTAACGGAGGTAGCCTAAAAGAAGTGAAGCGGATAATAGACATAAGCAAAAATGAGATGTATGCAATCAAAGACACAGAGGACATCCATCAGGAAAATAGATAAGATAGCTAAAGCAGCAGGAGAGTTCTACACAAATACAGTTGACAGCGTTCATCAAATTGTTAATTATAGAGGTAATAAATTACTGCATTTGACATCACCCCCGTAACGAAGGGGAAAGTAAAAAAACCAGAGCAAAGTCTGTCGGTCGGTCGGTCGGTCGGTCGGTCGGTCGGTCGGTCGGTCGGTTGGTCGGTCGGTCGGTTTATGGGGTTATATATGGCGGAGTCATTCGCATACTTTTCCTGTCGACGCTGTGCACCACTCCGGCCCACATTCCTTCAAGACTGCCATTGAGCCACTCCTCACTTGAACATTATGCCCATGCCTCATTATGCCTATACCCCACGCCAATGGGCATTTGAGTACTAATAATAATAATAATAATAATAATAATAATAATAATAATAATAATAATAATAATAATAATAATAATAATAATAATAATAATAATAATAATAATAATGTTTATTGCCACTTTGTAGATGATACAATATGGTTCAGGCCCGTAAAAGCCAACAAGAAGCTTGAGTGACTGGGCCCGGCAGTTGCGGCCAGGAATACAAAAAAGGCAAAAGATATAGCAACGCTTCTCGTTACACCCAAGCGAGAGCCCAAAAAAAATATTGGAAAACACAGGTTAACAGCATAAGTATTCAGAAATTTAACTCTAAACCCAGAGTATACTTCAAAATAAAAATAAAAACATGAATAAATTAAATGAAATAACGAATATTTTAAGAATAACTTCACTCTAACAGAAGAATTCAAAGATCAACACAGGGCTTTCAGATGCATCTTTAGGTCGCGTATAGAAGTTACAGCAAAAATCTCATCCGGTAATTCATTAAAGATTTCAGGTACATAATAATAATAATAATAATAATAATAATAATAATAATAATAATAATAATAATAATAATAATAATAATAATATCAATCATAATAACAATCTTGTGTACAATAAACTATTTTTTTGGTAATGAGGCCGTGTAATTTTCTAAATGATTACTCATTCATGCAATGAAATTGCTTTGGTGGATGAATTTTGTTTCTCATTAGAACACTACGAAATTGCATATGTCCACCAAAACGGTTTTCACGGAATGTTTTCCCAATAAAAACGTGGCTTTCATTTCTTTAATACTGTACAAACCAAACGTATACTCAACGTCATATTCTTTTACGAAAGCATCCGTACAGATATGAATTAGTATAATTCTACAAACCAAAGAATAATAATTTGAAATCGGTGCTTTTCTATGATGAGTGTGTCCGTACATTTCCTAATAATTGCGAACTATGGGTCCATGTTAACGGTGGCGTTGGTGCGGGGCGTAGGAGCCCCGCATGCGAGGAACCTCTCAAGGCGGTTGCTGGGTGGAGACTGGGGTTTATTTCTTTAGAGGGAGAGAAAGATAGAGGGCGAGTGTACAAGAATGCACTTTCGCTGCTGTAGGAATGCAGACGGTCACGGTAAGGGAATTGGGAATGCGTCCGTCGACGGGGCCGTGGGGACCAGATGCCGTTGGGGGAGACGCCTGCTAGCTTTTGTGGGTGCTAGCTTTTGTTGGAGCGGCCGGCCCGCGCTTGTTTCTTGGAAGCGGGCGGCGAGTATGCGCGGAGGAGGCAAGGGTTGCTGGAGCGGCCTGGCGTCGCTTGGTCGACGAACACAACATTCCTTCCTCCTTAGTTGTGGTCACCGTATCGGTCGGGCGGGCGCCGTTCACGCTGGGGTCTTCGCGCTTGCTGTTGCATGGAACCGTTGGGCTCGTCTCCGCAACGTTCTGTCGCACTGTCGTCCAGACTGGCCGCCGATTCTCCATGTTCGGAGGGGGGCGCTGTAGACAGGTTGAGAACAGGCGAAGTTTCCGCTGGCAGCAGGATCACGTACGTAGCTGGCACAGTGTATTGTTCACTTGCTGCTGGTCCGTTCGTCCGATCGTGTGGCGGCGGATCTTCCGTCCTGTAGGCTGCTGCACCTGGTTTAATGTGACCAAGGTGCCTACGAACCGTTCCGTTTCTGTGTTGAGAAGTCTCGTGGACTTCTGCGGAGCTCGTCACTCCCTTGAGTCCTCGCTGCTAACTTGACGCACTTTTTGATGGCAGGGCCAGGTCCAAAGCACGCTTCTGGTGGCGTCGATGTTGCAGACGTTGTAGTCAGCACTCCAGAGTTGCAGTCGGCTGTCAAACTTCTGAGGCTGCGAAGTAGCTGCTGATCGAGTGGCTTTCTGTCGGCTGCGTCGATGTTGCAGAGGTTGTCGTCAGCACTCCAGGGTTGCAGTCGGCTGTCAAACCTCTGAGGCCGCGACGTAGCTGCTGATCGGTTTGCTTTCTGCCGGCGTCGTCGATGTTGCAGGCGTTGTCGTCAGCACTCCAGGGTTGCAGTCGGCTGTCAAACTTTTGAGGCTGCGACGTAGCTGCTGATCGACTTGCTTTCTGCCGGCGTCGTCGATGTTGCAGGCGTTGTCGTCAGCACTCCAGGGTTGCAGTCGGCTGTCAAACTTTTGAGGCTGCGACGTAGCTGCTGATCGACTTACGGCAGTTGGTCACGTCGCTGGAAACGTTACGGCTGTACAGCTCGGATGGTCAAGCGTACCGGCTGTACAGCTCGGATGGTCTGCCATCGACGTGCTTCTGGAGAAGTGTGACTAGGTCTCCATAGCTGACTTCTCCGGGTGGTCTAGGATCGAAGTGCTTCAGGAGAAGTGTGACTATAGGTATCCATAGCTGACTTCTCCGAGTGGTCTAGGATCGAAGTGCTTCAGGAGAAGTGTGTCTAGGCATCCATAGCTGACTTCTCCGGGAGTCTTCGCTGTGACCAGCACGCGAGCAGTCTCGAAGGTGTCGGTCCGCATAGCGTCAGGAGGAGCGCGCGCTTCTTTGCTTCGTCGGAGACGTCATTTGCCACGAAGTAGAAGGCGAGGCGCTGCATCCACGATCCACGAAAAGGCTCGATGACACCGTGCAGTCCTCCAGTAGCCATCGGCGACACCTAGAACTGCGTACGTTCTACATCCCACTTCTCGTCGCCAGTGTTAATGGCGGCGTTGCTGTGGAGCGTGGGATCCCCACATGCGAGGAACCTCTCAAGGCGGTTGCTGGGTGGAGACTGGGGTTTATTTCTTTAGAGGGAGAGAGAGAGAGAGGGCGAGTGTACAAGAATGCACTTTCGCTGCTGTAGGAATGCAGACGGTCACGGTAAGGGAATTGGGAATGCGTCCGTCGACGGGGCCGTGGGGACCAGATGCCGTCGGGGAAGACGCCTGCTAGCTTTTGTGGGTGCTAGCTTTTGTTGGAGCGGCCGGCCCGCGCTTGTTTCTTGGAAGCGGGCGGCGAGTATGCGCGGAGGAGGCAAGGGTTGCTGGAGCGGCCTGGCGTCGCTTGGTCGACGAACACAACAGTCCACTTGTAAGGTAGTGCTTTAGTTGCAAGTAACCAAAGTGCTGTCTTGTGTCTCTGAAAAAAAAAAAACTCCAACTAAAATAAGAACGCCCTAAAGCCTTCCTCTCCAGACTTCACTCGCGACACTGTCTTAAAAGAAATGCACCCTCTTTGGGCTTAACAAATGCTTTCTGTGGCTTTATTTGTGAACCTTTTCTAGATAATAATTCAGGTGCTCAAATATTTTCTTTTAATTCAAGTGCCGTTACTAAGCGTTTACAACCATAATTAAAGCCAACCAACATTTTCTATTCTCATAAGAAGCAGTAAACTGGTCTTTTTTCGTTACGTGAGCCTATGCAGAACTGCTGCCATAAGAAGCAGTAGGGAACGACCAGGCTCACTCAATCCGCGATTGCCCTTGCGACTTCTATTAGCAATTGAGTATCTCTTAGCAGCATACCATGTGAACATATCTCTTTTTATGAGATGCCTAATCCACATAACATTACATATTATAGAATATGCAACAAAACGCTCGAAATTGGAACATGAAAGCACTTTAAAAACGCCTAAATTATTCTAATGCGAAATATCAATGAGCCTTGAAATCTACAGAAACCCCGCCTACATCTAAGATAGCTTCGTTAAAACGCTGGCAATACCATCTATTTTTGGGGATGAAACATCGACACAGCCGTGATTTATTAGACATCCGTCAAAGGCTTTAGTGCTTGAATAATATCAGAAAACTCGGAAGCACAAGTGCGCTATTATAGTGCAAGACTGGGCGGTTCTTTTAATCTGCAACGTGCAAGCTCTGGAGCATGACATGTTTACGCAAAAGGCGTACTGGCGCTAAAAAACGAATACCACACACACAACAGGACAGGACTGGCGCCATTGTTGTGTGTGTTGTCTTCATTTTTTAGCGCCAGTACGTCTTTTGCATAAACATGTCACGCTACAACCAACTAGCTCAAATCAAAGTATTGCTGAAGCTCTGGAGCTTTCTCGCACATGGCGTCGCTCGTTAGGAGGTTTCATTGCAAAAAAGCTCAACAGCATGGTACCACCGTAGAGGTTTTGCGGGCCATTGTAAACAAAACACTATCGCGGATTTAAGCAAAGAAAGTACGCGTTGGTGTCATAGCTCCAATAGGCGTCATATAAAATTAACAAAAAAATCGGTGACAATGTATTCACTGCTCTGAAGAGCATTCAGCGACAAGCATGGGTGGCTGGCTGATCTGCACTGCGATAGAAGGCGGAATGCGCTGACGCTCCGCCAAAAAAAAACTGCGCAGATGAACTTGTCTCGGCCTGGGGACTCGAAGGCTGCCTCCTTACCGTCAATACACCTGCTCTTGCACTGTAAAACATTGCAGTATGCTCTTCAGGACTGAGGAAGAATATTTCGACCATCGCTTATCGAGCATTATCCGATGCCAACCATAGGGTGTCGGAATGAATTATTCTACGACGCCACGAATTTAATTGTTTGTTCGGTGGCAGTGCGGCCATAATGCAAAGTGTCCAAATTAACGGTGAAGTACATACTGCATTGAGTGTATTGTAAGCGCACAGTCAGTTACAAATGAAATGTGTATTATAGAACTCACACAAAAACAGGAAATTGAGAAGGTCTTAGTCGAGGGAAGGTCAATAATAGCGCAGGTTCATTTCACTCTGAGAGCGTTAGCACTGTCCTTTAGAAGTGCTCATTAGCCTCACTTGTTTTCTCCGCAGGACGCACCATACTTTTTTCGCATTTCAGTTCTCTTGCTCACTTGCTGCTGATGACACCTCTCTGACTGCCTCTGTTTTTTTTTCGGAAAGTTGTTTTTCCTGATGATTTCTGTAATGATTTTCGTTCTATAAATGTTTTCTCCCTTGATCAGCATGTTTCTTCGAGAAAATGCATAACAGTTACGTTTTTTAATTCTAATCAATGGTGAATTTCACGCAAAGGCATTCTTACGTCAAGCAATTCGCTGTAGATTCCCAGACGTTGGTAGGCAGTGATCTCTTTCGGCATCTTAAGGAGCACCGTGGCGTTCTTGTAGGCCTTAAGGTCATCGTTACTGCGAGGCATAGAAGGCACAAAAGGTTACAGTTATTTGCGTAGGGTTGAGACAAACGTAACCTACCCATTAGTCTTTGTGAAAAGTTATAGAATGACATAGCAGTTCTGCTGCTAGCAATACGTGAGTATTCAGTTGAGGGAAGCTTCTCCATTTCAAATAGGTATGCATACCGCACAGGAAATGCCGCGCTGCAGCAGTAGTTCACAAATCTGGCCGCACCAGGATTTACCCTAGCTCGGAAAAAATAAATCTTAAACACTAAATTGGAACTCTTCAAACAGAAGCACACTTTATGTTAAACGACGTCTTCTCTTACTCAAAGGAACTAAATTTACTTTCATTGTTGTCTACCATGATATTTTATCGTCTGCAGCTGCAGCTATGCCGAAAAGCTGCAAGTCTCTGCCGAAAAGATGTTACAAAAGATGTGCCGTATCGAGATATTGTGGACAAAGTGGCACAACTGTGCAGCGTGATCTGTGGAACAGAAAAACTACTTAACCATATCAGGCGTCCCCAGTTAGTGAGCTGTGACTTGATGAGGGGCCATTTGCTTGGGTTTCAGTTGAAGTTACCGAGCCAAAAATATCCTTACCATTCACGAGAAGTTACCCGCTTCCTCCAACATTAAAATGTATCGTTATATGTGAGAAGAAACTTCGCCAATAATCCCTGAAGAAATTATTAGGCTGAAAAAACTTGTTTAAAATAATAGTAAAAATCTTAACACCAAACAAATCTTCCATGCGCACAGATGACGAATCAATGAAAGTAATCATTAGAAAACGACAGCGCGAGACTTGATTACGAACCTGCCATTCTCGTCCAGGAACTCGTCCCCCGTCCCATAGCCAAACTTCCATGGCTTAGGCTTTAATTCGCCCCAGAAGCGGGCCTCTGTAGTAGAACAGATACGTGCATGTAATTCGATATCCTTTACGCAAGAAGAATCATCCTTACGCCTAGATTCTGTGAGCATGAAAAACGTGCAAAGAATCTTGGAAGCCTACGGAGGAAAAACCTTACGCTTAATTTGCTCACGAGGAAGGCCACATACTTTCAGAGGCGGACGTCAAAAAAGCAACATAAAACTACCATCACGCTGAGCCATTATTTCTTGCAGCTTCACGCGGGATACGCCAGTTTATCCTGTCGCCTCTACTCATAACCGAGGTTTCAGCATCTGCTGAGATCACCCTCACCCGACCACCTTACTCCCGCGTTCTACCCTACGGAATTTGCAAGTCTCCGAAATATTCTAGGAAGATATGGGTGATCTCTTTGTTGATCACCCTTCCGAAGTACTCGGAGCTCTAAAATGGCATCAACATCATCATAATCACCCTGGCTACGTTCACCGCAGGGCAAAGGTCTCTCCCAAAGCTCTACAATTAACCCTGCCCTGTGAAAGCTGCGGCCGGCCTATCCTTGCAAACTGCTCCATTCCATCCGCCCACGGAAATTTTTCCCATCTTCTGCTACGCTTCCGTTCCCTTGGAAACCAGTGTTACTATTATCGGTTATGTTGCTTTCTCATTACATGCCCTGACAAACCCCATTTTTTCCTCTTGACCTTGACTAGGACGTAATTAACCGGTTTTTGATTCCTGACGCCCTCTTCTTGCCTGTTAACGTTACACCTATCATTTTTGTTTTCATAGTTCACTGTGCTGTCCTTAGCTTAAGTTGAACCCTATTCGTTAGTCTCCGCGTTTCTGCCTCATAGGCACCGGATGAAACGTAGTTGCTGGGCCGCCTGGCAAAACTTCGATGTTTCCGGCAAAATAATAACGGTGATAAATTTGTTGTTACAAAACTTTGGTATTTTCGGGAGAAAATGTTATGAACAAGGAATTCGCAGCGTGCCATACAGTGATCGACTCGATAGTGCAGACCAAGACTTCAACATGCACGGCACTACTACTATAGCGGCCGGTAGTATGCCTACGTTAACGAAGGTAACCCTATTAAGGGGCGTAATTGCACGTGAGGCAAGTGATCTGACTGAGATTTTTCTTGGCACAGGAGTTCTTTCCAAAAAACGTGCAGTCAATACCAAAAATAACCAACAACCAGATTGTGCGGGATTTTGAAACAATGAGTCAAACTAAACACCATGTACCGCTTTTGAAAGAGGGATGACCACCTTACCAAAGACGTGCCCATCGTAATTCAAATCTTTGATGACAATTGCCCTCTCGCTAGCGGCGTAGACGAAGCCAGTGGCATCATAGGGGTAGCCGGTCATACTGCCTATTCGTTTCCCGTAGTATCCGCCAACGGGGCCTGCAAAAAAGAACTAGGTACGAACACGAGAACCGTTGGGCGTATAAACAGAACTGTATGGTCCAGAATGTCTTTTTTTTTTGCGCACCGTTGATGAAGAAGGTAACAAGAAACTTTTATACTGCGCGCAATGAGGAGCCAGCTTTGACTTTAAACGACACAGCTTGAGACAAAGACGCCTGCTTATACCATGTGTTAATGATTTATTTTGACACAGGTCCCCAATATACGCGATTCGTGTTTCTTGACTCTCGCACAGCTCTGACAGAATGGTCATCCTCGAACTTAATAACAGGTGGATGCAGATAGTCGCATAGACTACCTGGATATTTCGAGCGGCCTGATGGTAGTCAAAAAATGCTCAATTAATTTCGGAAACATTTAGGCGTCTTCACTCGTTAATTTCTGTAAAAAGCGATCATTAATTCTCTAAATGTAAGCGGAAGCAACATAATCTATTTTGTTAGTGCGATAGAGTCGCATTTTTCAATTTCCTTTTTTAGGATAACACATTAATTATTGCGCTTTCCATCCCAGATGTCGACTGTTCTAACACTGACGTTCTGGGTAGTAAAGCAAACGTTGCCACAGGCGCAAGTATGCACATTTGTATATGTTTAGTGTTTATAGCTTACTGCAAGCCAAATACCCAAGAAAAAGATTTTTCATCGGTGACATACATGAGATAATTTTTCGTAGAATTAAAAATATGTTTATATATATGCAAGGGAAGGGGAATGAGGGGCTAGTTATAAATATGACAGAAGCCAACAGCCACAGAAACCAAGGGAGACAGAGATTTTTAGTTTATTTATTTACTTTGTGCTGTTGTTCGATTTAGAATATTAATGAATATGTTATGGCTTCAAGCTAATTGATTAGAAAAGCAGAAGAAGAAACAACCACATGCCGCCGGTGGGATGCGAACCCACGACCTCCGAATTACGCGTCCGGTGCTCTACCGCTGTGCTACGGCGACGGTATTCGGGGGTATTTATATTTACAAATAACCTAACCTTGAGAGTGTTCATCAGCGCCACCCACGTTCTTAAGCGGCGGACGTAGCACGTCCTGAAGTACCGCTGATGTGACGTAGAACGTCATCGAACGGCGAGGGTGGAAGCTCTGTGAGAACCCTCTTGTGCTTCCTATGGCGTCAAGGCTGCCAGAACCGAGGCCCTCCCTAAGCAATTAAGCAAACAAGGGAAGGGGAATGAGGGGCTCATTATAAATATGACAGAAGCCAGCAGCCACAGAAACCAAGGGAGACAGGATATTTTTAGTTTATTTATTTACTTTGCGCTGTTGTTCGATTGACAATATTACTGAATATGTTATCGCTTAACGCTAATTGATTAGAAAAGCAGAAGAAGAAACAACCACATGCCGCCGGTGGTGTCCGAACCCACGACCTCCGAATTACGCGTCCAGTGCTCTACCTCTGAGCTACGGCGACGGGTGTCCAATCTTCTGCTTTCGGGGGTATTTATGTTTACAAATAACCTAACCTTGAGAGTAGAGAGAGGGTTTGGTAGATAGTCCTTGGCGATTGAGCACGCCATTCAGTGCACAGTTTGCGCTTTCTGCGCTGATTTTTCACAAAGATTTCTAGGTGGTTTGCGTTTGCATTAAGATACGGACCAAAGCCTTTGTTGCCTCTGATGAAAATTACAAGACGATTTAGTGCATTTATTAACTCTCCGGTCGGGCGTGCATATATGTAGACGCATACTTGAGCAACGTAATAGAGAAGGTAAATTTTTGAGCTAGCCTACGCCTGTGTTCAAGAGTGTATTCCAGTCGTTAAGAAGCACGTTCATTAATGTGCAGGTAAATCGCGACCATGGGGACTCAGTGTGCTCCATGTAAAAACCTCGATTGCTCATGCTGTGGCGTACTAAGCGCACTCGAAGAACTATACTCACATTACTGCTTAGTTTGTTACATGTTCAGTTAAGTTTTTCCCGTGTTCGATTAGTTTTGGAAGGGCTAGCAATCTCTCTGGACCTTGGGGTTGTTGCAAGATCCCACACATTGTTTTCTTATAATGCCGTACGTGATCGTGCCCGCATATGTCATGCGCGTTAAGGCGTCTTTGTGAAGCAATACATCCTACGTATAAAAACTGAGGTGCGAATACTTTATTTCTTGAGGATTCCTATACATTCGATATCTCCGGCGGCGAAAGTCTGGAAAAAATATAACTACTTTATTGTGAAGGCGGGACGCATTTCCAAGCTAGAAAGTACGTGCAACATTGTTCTGAAAACGCTTCAGGCCATCAGATTATATTATCGTTGTGGCAAGCTGCAACAGCTTGCTTCGCAACAAAGAAATTTGTGTAGGTTTGGGAGGAAGCGATTTAAATGTCGGAGGCAACCGAACATGGGAATTTCATCCCCGCATACACAGCTTGACCAGCGTATCGAGTCCGAGCAGGCACCTACAGGTGTACGCTCTTTCTCTAAGCAAGCCGCCGCGGTAGCTAAGTGCTTATCTGAAAAAAAATGTACTAAACATACTGATTTTCCTTTGTTCACAAACCAAATTTGAGGATATTTGTGGTAAAAGAGAAAATTCTAATCACAAATCTACTCACAAAAAAAGGCCCACGGAGGTGTAACAGAACTAAGCAACCAACGAGGTCGTCTGTCAAAAAATTCGGCGCATTTTTGAAGCAAACAAAGAAAAACAGCGGCGAGCGGACGCGTCTCGCCGGCGCGAGACGAACGGGTGAGAGGAAAAGCCCCCCCCCCCCGCAGAGCGCGTGCCTCTCTCTCCCCTCCACCACCGCTCACCGCCACGGCGTGCGCGAAGGAATGAGTCATCCACGCCAATTTCTCTAGAACATCCGAGTTGTTTCTACTGTCAACAGGGGGAAGAGGGGGAAGCCTTCCGTGCGCTAAGACATGTCCCCCTCCTCTGCACTCGGACTAGAGATGTGAAGGCCTGAAAAAAAACACTGCAATTTTGAAAAAAAAAACGGTTTTTTTCGTTCTTTTCAGACGAGGGAAAATGGAAAGAAACATCGAAAACTTAAATTTTCAATTTCAAAATACAATTTGAAGGTTTTATGGCTGCTTGCTTTCAGTTTAGGTTTTTGTTTTTGCTTTGAAAACCATTACAGCATGCATCGTTAAAAGATTGGAGAGCAGTCGTCATCGCCGGTGCCAGGTAGTGCTGTTAAAACGTTCGTGCTGCGAGTACGCGGGTTGAAGGCCAGGTCACATATAAGCTCCAGGCTTGACTTACAACACACTAATAGTTTGAATAAAAGGGCTACAAATTCTACAGCGCTACACACACGGCATAAATAACATAGGCTGCTGTGCACGTAAGTGGTTTTAGCCAAATACAAGCCTAGCTTCTTGATTTCCAACGTAGCAGAGTACAGGACATCCGCAGGAATTTGGTCCAGGACAGGGGTCTTCAGCGAAGCACGTGGCCCCATCTACCTTGTGGCAAGACCTTTGCACCAACCAGCCGCTAACTCGTCTGGCTTGCCGGCTGCTGCCGATACCTCCATCATCCGCCAGCTGCGAACTAAACTAGTTCCGTTTCGTAAACGTCCATACAAGGATTCGCAACCGGCTTCTAGGGGAACGCGTTCGAAAGCTTGTGTATGTGCAGTCGAACTTATGGCTGTGGACACAGCTTCAATCCATGCTGCTGCGCGTAGTGCCGCATCCAGCGACAGTGACTCTGAGTCCGATGTGGAGTGACTTATATATCAGTTTCCATGTTCTCTTTCTTTGTGCAATAGAACAAGAAGTTCATTCCACAAATATGATATTTATATTTCCATATTCGCCTGAAGTGTAAATCATTATTTATCTTCTCTGTGCAATAGAAAAAGAAGTTTGTTTCACAATATGACATCTATAACTACATATTCGACTGAACTTCGGAGCATTATTATTGATCGTCGTGCTGTTGCAACTAAATCTGTTTTTGTCATGTTTTGCAAAATTTCCAATTTTTCATGAAAAAAAACCCTGAAAAAAAAACGGTTTTTTTCATGCCATTCAAAATTTCATGAAATTTTACATCTCTAACTCGGACGCCTGCTACGCCGCCACGACGGCGCCACGCTAGAACACGCTGGAACCTTCGCGAAACGACTCCTGACTTTAACCAATGGGGACGCGCGGCCGGCGAGTGAAAGGAAGGGAGACTACACGGGAGATGCTGCGTGTATGTGCGCGCCTACTTTGGCGCGTACAACAAACAGACGGGAGAGCGAGCCTGTAAAAGAAGGACGTTGACCGCTGTCAAGTCAGTCCGGACCGCCGTTTAAGCTTCATCGAAGCGCGCCCGTTCGACTCCCGGGAAAACACCACTCGGCCAGCATCGGACAAACGAGGCAACGGTCGCCAGTCTGCGGGACGGCATCGTCGCGGAACTCTGGTCGTCGGACTGCCGCAGTGCCCGGTGAACAAATTGTGTTTTGTTTGTTTACCTCTCTCTCTTGTGTTAGTGCACTTTAGGTGTAATATTTCCTTTGAATTGTATTCTCTCTCGAGTTTAACTTTGCACAAGTTGCATTGTTCTGTTGATCACTTTGTATGTGTCTGTACTAGTGATTGTGAAATCCTCTGTGTCGTCTCTTTGTTATATAAACCTTGTTTTGTTTTGTAAACCTTTGGCTCCGACCCATTCTCTGGCTTGCGACCAGCGAAAGCTGGGCACCGAACGCCCAAAGACCTCTTGTGACTTGGCTCAACTTGCCACGCTGAGTCGAGGGCATCTCCTTCGAGTCCGAGACCGCTACCGCCACACGCTCTAAGGGTGTCTGGGAACTTCACGTTTAAAAGTGCGCGAAGTGTGGGTGACAATATATTCTGGCGTCCGCGACAGGACGTTTGATGTTTGCAAGCACAGAGAACGGAGAAAAAAAAGAGTCGGAAGTAGTTTACGAATCGTAAACGAGCGTTAGCAGCAGAGCGATATTGTGAGGTGCCGCGCCGAAGCGGTTAGTGAGGTTCACCGTGTAGAGGTATTCATTGCCTTGAATGTAGAGTTCGGTCTCCAAATATGAGCTTTAAGGAGCTAAAAGAGCTAATAGAGGTCGGCCTCCAGATGGGGATGACCGGAGCCGAACTGCGAGAATGGGTGGACCAGGAAAGAGAGAGGGCTCGAGAAGAGAGAAAGAAAGAGAGGAAAAGGCGAGAGGAAGAGGCCGGAAGGGCTTTTGAAAGAGAGATGGCAATCCTTCGGAAGAAGCTTGCTGAAATTAGGCGTTTGAGGAACGTCAGAGATCAAGTGGAGCTTAACCCCGGAGAGGCCGGGTGGAAGACTAACGAGTCTAATTTGTTGACAACCACGGAAGAGGTTGTAACTAGCTCCACTAGCAAGAGTGAGGTTGTGGAACAGCCTGTTCCTGCAACTAAAACCACAGAGAGTGAAGAACAGACCAGAGTGTCCCTTCCTCAGGAAACTGATGGTGTAGCTACTGCTGAGGTGGTAAGCACTGAAGTAAAGGCCAACCTGACGCTTCAGTCAGAGGGAGCCCTCGGGCAGCCGCCTGAGGGCGAAGAAGTACTTCGGATCTCTATGGAGGAGTCCGAGTGCAACACGTCTGCGTCTTGCAGTGCCGACCACGAGAAAGAGGGGTTTAATGGCACTGAGAGCGAAAGCTCAGACGTAGTAATGGCTGAGGAGAGCGTACTCATTGAAAACCCGGCAACTGTTCCGAGTGAACCCTCGAGCAGCGAGGAGGGCCTTCCCGACGAGGAAGGCGAGATGATTTGTGCCTGCAAGGAAGGCGAGCAAATGTTTGCCTCTGAGGAAGGAAAATGTGCAGTAAAAGTGACAGAATAGACTGGAGATCAGTCTGCTTACGACTGCACTGAAAGTAACCAACTGACGGAACGAATTGAGCAAGCAGAATTGATAAGCGAGAAGAATGATTCTGCAATCAGTCCTGAGCCGAGTTTCGAGCACTGTGCACGAAGCAAGGCCAGGATGAGGAAAAAGAAGAAAACGCGTAACCGAGAAGAAACTTCAGCCCATGAAGAACACAACGAGACTGAACCAGTGGTTTCATTGCGAGAGCCCGTCTCGGATGAGGCAGGTGAAAACGAACCGGGTGTGCTCCGTAGAAGACCTTGGAAGAAAGAAAAAAGAAAGAGAAATGAGTCGGACACCACCAAAGCAGGTGAAGCCGAAAACCAGAGGCCCTGGAGAAAATTCAGGAAGAAAACGGGAAGAAACAGAACCAAGCTGAAGACAGCTGCGACGGATGCAAGCGAGCTGCGCGAACATCGCAGCAAAGTGCAAAAAAGAAGCTGAGATGAGCAAGCCCAGCGTTCAGCAACGACACCGTCTGGAGGCGCAAAAGAAACCAGAAGAGCGCGCGCCGAGGAGAACACGAGGAGCGGAGCCGTCATGAGCCAACTGGCGTTAAATTTGTTCGCAACAGACGCGCTAGCCGCAGGAAAGGAAGAAGGGCTCGAAGTCTGGGCACAAAACCAGATAGGAGTACGAGTAGGAAGCGGAGCCAAAACCGCGTTCGGAAGAGAAGCCTCAACACAAGGCGAAAGAAGAGCAGAGCTCGCGACAGAAAGAAAATTCAGAGTCGCGTGCGTAAGAGAACTAAAAGCGCGACTGAAACCTTCAGCGAAACAATACTGTTCCCAGCCCGCTGGGCAGGCCAAACTTGGAAGTATACGCGAAAGTGTGCCTTGTATTCGCGTGCTCCATGTTTGTAGCCTTGTGTTAATGTACTGCCCAATCGCGGCGGGTTTTTGTGTATTGTGAACATTGCATTGAGTTACGTATGTGGAAACATCATTGCATTGATGTATGTATTTTGGCATTCACCATTGAATTTGTGAGCGCATGCATGTGCGCGCGAATTCTACCGCCCAAATGCGGCGTGTTTTGAAGTGCAACCTGTCTATTGCACTGGGTTATGTATGTGAAAGTATCAAGGTATTGATGTGTGTACTTTGGCATTCGCCATGGACTTTGTAAGCGCATGCATGTGCGCGCGAATTTTGTGATTTGTGAATATTGTTACACAATATTCTTAAAGGAAGGGGCAGTGTCACAAAATTCGGCGCATTTTTGAAGCAAAGAAAGAAAAACAGCGCCGCGCGGACGCGTCTCGCAGGCGCGAGACGAACGGGTGAGAGGGAAAGCCCCACCCCCCGCCGAGCGCGTGCCTCTCTCTCCCCTCCACCACCGCTCACCGCCACGGCGTGCGCCGAAGGAATGAGTCATCCACGCCGATTTCTCTAGAACATCCGAGTTGTTTCTACTGTTAACAGGGGGAAGAGGGGGAAGCCTTGCGTGCGCTAAGACATGTCCCCCTCCTCTGCACTCGGACGTCGGCTACGCCGCCACGACGGCGCCACGCTAGAACACGCTGGAACCTTCGCGAAACGACTCCTGACTTTAACCAATGGGGACGCGCGGCCGGCGAGTGAAAGGAAGAGAGACTACACGGGAGATGCTGCGTGTATGTGCGCGCCTACTTTGGCGCGTACAACAAAGAGACGGGAGAGCGAGCCTATAAAAGAAGGGCGTTGACCGCTGTCAAGTCAGTCCGGACCGCCGTTTAAGCTTCATCGAAGCGCGCCCGTTCGACTCCCGGGAAAACACCACTCGGCCAGCATCGGACCAACGAGGCAACGGTCGCCAGTCTGCGGGACGGCATCGTCGCGGAACTCTGGTCGTCGGACTACCGCAGTGGGCGGTGAACAAATTGTGTTTTGTTTGTTTACCTCTCTCTCTTGTGTTAGTGCACTTTAGGTGTAATATTTCCTTTGAATTGTATTCTCTCTCGAGTTTAACTTTGCACGAGTTGAATTGTTCTGTTGATCACTTTGTATGTGTCTGTACTAGTGATTGTGAAATCCTCTGTGTCGTCTCTTTGCTATATAAACCTTCTTTTGTTTTGTAGACCTTTGGCTCCGACCCATTCTCTGGCTTGCGACCAGCGAAAGCTGGGCACCGAACGCCCAAAAACCTCTTGTCACTTGGTAGCTGGTCTCCGCTGAGCTTGCTACGCTGAGTCGAGGGCATCTCCTTCGAGTCCGAGACCGCTTCCCCCACACGCTCTAAGGGTGTCTGGGAACTTCACGTTTAAAAGTGCGCGAAGTGTGGGTGACATCGTCCCCCCTCTCTAGTTCCTTGTACTACTGCCGTATGTGGTACTTCTGAACCGCCTTCAATTTGGGCGAAGACATATGACGATCAGCTGTGTCGCACTGCAGGATTGAATACAGAAACATCGAAAAATTCTGCAGCAAAGATCTTGGCCGATTCTTTGAATACAATATATATGACCTCCTAAATGTAATTAATCCGCTCAAATATAGAGGAGTTCTCAAACTATTACTTTGTTCAGTAGAAATCTAACACGTTGGAGGCGAATAAATAACTGATAGTCTCTCGTGATGAATAACAGTTGCTTTCTTTCCCCAGGTGTGAGGAGATGAAAAATTTGAACTTGTTGATTACATGGATACTTTGATTGTGATTAATTTTAACCAATATCATTTTCGATCTAGCTAATGTCGTAAGCAGTGCTTGTCTTTTAAGCTGTATCATTTTTAATAGAGCTGGCATAAGCAGTACGAAGCCTTGACAAGTAGCAGCTAACGAAATTGCTCTAGAAGCTACACAGATGATATATCAAGTCGGTGCTGAGCCTTCCTCTATGAAAATGAGTTGACCAGTGGAACATTATTCGATCTCGGCAGTATCTAATAATGTGGACTATTCCTAATAATTGGCTATTTCGACGAGTACGTGCATTGGAGAGGTTCTCCACAGCGCTTTTCGAAAACGAATTTACTTTGCCGCGATGCAGCCACAATTTATCTGGCCACAGCGCAAAGTTAACTGGGTTTTCGAAATTCTAGAAACTGGTATGAATATTACTTACGGGGGCCAGTCATGCTGGAGCCTAAATGTAAAGTTCACTATTTAATGTTAGTCAAGCAGTCTGCTAGTTTGCACATCTCAAGTGAACTCTAACGTACTACACCACCGAGAATGCTAAGCTGGAAAAAGCGCTCTTATAAATCAGAAAGCCTATTTTAAAATATTTTGTAAATCTTAGGTGAAACTCCCTGAATAGGCGCTTAAGGGCCACGCTCGTGTATGGGCCTCTTGCCACAACATGGCAGCCGATAATCAAAAAAAAGATATCGGCTGGAATCAGCTCCTCTACGCGGCGCTCTGCACAGTCTGCCTACATTTTCATTTGTGATGTATCTTGAACCTCTTTTTTTGCCAGTCTGCCGCACGTGATAGTTTCGATAGAAAATGATGCTTAACCGCGCGCGATGGAGGTTTCAACTTTGAGTTGTGGCATAAGCCCACCTACATAGAAAGCTTACACCCGGGCGCAACTTCGGAGTCGACGAGTGGTATGTGCACAGGGAGTGTGACCAGAAGAAATACCTCGCCGCGACAAACAACAGCAGGATGGCATTCCGCGGATTGAAGTACAGTAGGTGCTAAATACCCACAACTTTATGCTCCCGCTACGGCGCGGAAATGTAATGAAGAGTAAAGTAGTTACCGCAGAAGACGCCTTGAAAACTGACTGAAAAATGCCGCTTTCGGGTAATTATCGTATCCCGCCACAATTTGGAATAATATCGGCCCTTGCCATCTGACGAAATATGAGCCAAGATTAGGCACCACCAAGCGACTCCAAACATCGAACCCTTCACAGAATCTTCACGTAACCCGACCTCTTGCACTGAAGCCTAAGAGCTAAAAAAAACGCCAGTTTGAGAACAGTCGGAAAAAATTTTTTTTTGAGATTCCCAGCCACGTAAATTTTACTGGAGAGACAACATAAGTTCGATGCAGCGTTCTGCACAAAAACAGATTTTGTTGACGTGCTGCAAGTGGCCCAAGATATGTTTTCGCTCACCAATTGGTGATTAGATGACAAGCACAGCCAGCGCAGCAATAAATGCGAAGAGCAGCACGGAGCACAGCAGCACGACGCAGATTATTTTCTATCGGAGCCGTTAAATATATGGCATCACGACAGCAGTACAATGCCTTACAATACGGAATGCTGCTCTGGCACCGATGGGGAGAAAGCTGCTTGCATTATGTTCCTCCCTGTTGTCATGTTTCGCGGGAAGTTCAAAATTTGCCCGTACGAAGTTGAGGTTTCCCATGAACATTTCTATAAAATATTTATCAGTTGATTGCTGCTTTTTGAAGGCGCAATACATCAGGACTCCACTCGCGGCTTATTGGAGGGGCAATACATCAGGACGCCACTCCAACGTTGCACACACCCAATGCAGTGAGCGGAGAAAACGAAGCCTTAGGTTAGATAGCATTTTAAAATATGAGTGTTCGTGCTTAAAGCGATGTAAACAAGTGGTTCAGAATAACGGTCGCCATGCAATTGTTGACAAAATAGCCCAAGAGGTGGTGACCAGAGGAACAACGACACGGCAGGCAAAATCACACTGTCTCTTATGTGACGCTGTTTATCATGCGTTTGAAGGAACCTAGCACTCACGGAAGAATTAAAAATAGGCACAGTTTTTTTTTTAGTTCTAGCAATTGGCGGCGTTGATCAATGGCAAATAAGCAGTGCATCAATTTTTACTTGCAAGATAAAGGCTCTCGGGTTCGTGGGTACGGGTATGACTGGCGGTATGTGTTATGCTCAACTTTAGTTCTGGGAAAAAATAGTACTGTTTGTTTTCTATTGATACCACAGCAATGTATTAAACGAACATTTTCCCCTACTTTTTCCTTGGTTTCGTTAGCAGTCGGCTTCTTTCAAAAGTGTTTAAAAAGTTCTTAATTTCCCTGTTTGTCTGATTAACAGCAGAATGAAAAACTCTCCTAGCAGAGCTGCGACCCTAATCGCTTGATGATGCTCCCCGTGTGCTGTACGATGTCAGTGCTCGTTAAAGATCCCCAGGTGGTCGGAATCATTCTGGAGACCTCCACTACGGCACCTCTTTCTCTCTTTCTTCCTTCACTCCTACCTTCCTCCCTTCCCTTACGGCGCGGTTCAGGTGTCCGCGAGATATGTGAGACAGATACTGCACCATCTCCTTTCCTCAAAAACCAATTTGCCACAAAGCACTTGCGGTAACACAAACGCTCAAAATCTACCGCTATGGTTGAAGGTGGCGGAGAAAAGTCGTAAAATTTATGTTACACTCAACGCGAATACGCTAGAAACTACACGGTTGGACCGCCAACGGAGATATTTAGCCAGAATCCTGCTGGCGGTGTGCGTTTGTTCTTTTCTCTTCTTTGTAATAAATTGCCACTCAAGTAAAGATATCGCCCGCCTAATTTCCCAAATATCGCAACACAAAGAAAAAAACTCTCCTCTAGGGTTCCCTCGCTTTCCTGACTGTTGAACCCTCCATATGTGTTCAATAGGGAGCCCGTTAATAGTGAGCATGGCCGCTCATACTTTCGTATTCACGGTTTAGGAACATGGGGTCTAGTTCGCCACCTCCAAATTATACTGCACATAATACAATGCCTTTTATTGCCATGAGTTGAAGACCGCATTGAAAGTGACTGAAACTTGTATTTGACGCACTTCAACACCATTTTAATACTAATTTTATATGTTATGTACCAAAAGTAAAAAAACGAATTCAGTTTTATATATTTAACCTGCGGTGAAGATTGCACAAGAAATCACATGACCTTAAACCCGTCTTAAAATGAATTTCTTTCATTCAACCACCTGCACAAAACCAGTTGAGCATGCAGCCAGTAAAAAGAAATCACTGTGCTTCACAGCAATCAAAGAGTGTATAAACACATTCATTGAACATTCCGCACAAGTGTTGATTTTCCTGCCAGTGCGCACACATGTTACACTATATTGTCTTCTCTTAGCCAGCTAAATTAATGGAAGTTTTTCGCTTCCTTCGATTTAAAAAAAAAGAGGCGAAAGATGATATGTGCAGGTAGTACCATTATGCGTTAAACGCGTAATTAGATTGAACATGTAAGCACAATTACTCTGTTAGAGGCTGCTGAAAAAACTATAATAGAAGAGTGCTATTTATGCGACACAGCATGTGTTAGCGTTAGTGTTTCCTCCATACGGAGTGGCCGCAGCCGCTCGTGAGTTCGGCCTTGCGAGCGAGTGACGCCATAGTCCGTCACTAAGTGTATGATACGCGGTACCCGCGCTCTTATCATCCAATCATTTAGATATCACGCTGTGACACCCCTTACCACCCTCTCCATCCTGTTCCTCCCAGCCGTTTCTTCCCATCTTCTCGCGTCAACCCTCCCTCGCCGCCTGTCCTCTGGACGTGGAGAAGGGTTTTGGTCTCTCCACTTCGCCACATGCCGATCCAAGCGTCAAACGGACAGGCGGACGGACGGACGGGCAGATGTTTCCGCAATTTGATTCTAATGCAATCCACCACAACGTCAATATCGACTGCACAGAGCACTATCGAGTGTAAAATAGCGTTTCGTAAATGGATTCAAGAGTGTCATATGTCATCCTCCACCATGCACTGAAAGCAGTGCCGATATATGCGAGTAGGATTTGTGTTTTACGATTATCGAGTGCTTGCTCCTACAGAGGCAATATCTTTCAAGCAGAGAGCCATCGTCAAAGGCCAGTCTTGGTAAAGTTCGTAGTAATGCATTCCCAGCTGCCGACGGTTTGCAGCGTCACTGAAAAGCAGGCTCTTTCTAAATACGCTCAGAACACACCGAGTGGTTTTGAAAGTATTTAGGTTAGCTTCGATGGTTTAGTGTATACTCAAGGTAAAACATTCGTTCCCGACACTGAAATTCCCGAGAGAACCCAAGCAGTCAGTCTCAAATTCCAGCTGTTGTTGGGCAAGGCTGGCTTTGAACTTATTCCGGACCGAACAAAACGGTGTGGGTGAACAAACGCTTAGGTAGGGCGAAGCAAAAGAAGATGAAGGAAAGAAGTTATTTTCAGCTGCCACGGCGGTATTAATACTTAGACAAAAGCAGTGTAGTCGAAGGCACGGGTTTCCCTTACAAGTGACTCTTTCGATTAAGATCTAGTTGCGATCGCCTCCAAATTTGTCTGAAATTTCTGGAAGGGTTCACGTGGCGCTTCTATCTTCTACGGCGCTGCTAACAACACTATATGATCTACACTATACGTGTGTTCATGATTGGGCATATGATTTCGGGACCTAGAATTCTGTTCATGACGCCAACATGATACTTGTGGGGCCACGTGAAGTTATTCACCTAACTTTCAGCCACACCAAAAAAACACGCCGTTATAGACCATAACGATGCATGGATACGCAACGCATCCTCTTTCTACTTATACAGGGTGTTTCACCTAAGACTTTCTGCAATTTTTAAAAATAAGCTATTTGAATTAGATGCGCGCTTTTTGTGGCATAGCATTGTCAGTGGTGTACTACATCATAATGCAGCTAAGACGTGCTAACTAGCAGGCCTGTTAACCAACATTTAATAATTAACTTTTAAACTATTACCGTTGGGCTCCTTAATTATTGAGAGGCATGTAGCCCACCAAAAGTAATACCCATATCAGTTTTTAGAATTTCGAAAACGGGGTTACCCTTGGCGCTGTGGCCCAACAAATTTCGCCTACATCGCGCCAAAATACATGCGGGTTGAGAAGCTTGCAGGCAAAGCAACCTCTCCAGTGAACCTAACTCGTCGAGATAGCCAAAATTTGTTGGGCCACAGCGCCGAGGATAATCGCGTTCTCGAAATTCTAAAAACGAATATGGACATTACTTACGGTGGCCTACGTGCCTCTCATTAATTAAGGAGCCTAACGGTAATAGTTTAAAAGTTAACTATTAAATATTGGTTAACAAGCCTGCTAGTTAGCACGTCTTAGCTGCATTATGATGTACTACACCACTGACAATGCTATGCCAGAAAAAGCGCGCATCTAATTCAAATAGCTTATTTTAAAAATTGCAGAAAGTCTTAGGTGAAACACCCGGTATAGAGATATAGGCGTGGACGGTTACATTAATTTCGTCCCTATACTTGAACGTCCTGTTGCCAAGGCCCATATAATGAAGACAGAGCCACGACAATACTCAAACCACATGGAGAAATCAGCTAGGACCGTTACCCAGAAGGAGATAACATTTTAAATCGTATAAAACACCATATGGTCGATTTCTCAGTGCACCTAATATTTTGCTTTGCCCTCCGATAAGGCGTCCCTGTATGCCTGCATCTGTCCTGAGCTGATATATTTTCTTAGTGATGTTGATCGTAGTGGTTGCTGGCAGTTATGAAATAACTGCACCAGTGCTACCGATGGGAGACGTATCAACCAGTTTTACGCTTCGATATCGTGGCTTTCACTACGATTTTATTGCACCTGTACGTTTCTAGTTTTCTTCTAAACGTTGCCTACGGGTGCCCATGATTTAGGCAAACAAGTGCAAAGGCTTTACATCGCACAGATCAGGATATGTGAATTTTCATCCTGAATTTCCTGAGGCAACCATGGGAATAATTCGGAGTATTTCCAGAAACGTTTACTAAAAAGGATGCTTCCAACACCTTCTGTCCAGTAAAATTATGTAGCGTGGTGTGTGACAAAGGCCGTGCTCAACTTTTTATGTGAAACAGGCGTGGATAGTCGTCTGCGACCACCTGTGCATTACTTAGATTGTTTACATAGTTACGCCGTGTGTTTTGATGGGGCCTCTACTCCAGTATGTTTTAATGACATGTTTCAGTGTGCGTGTGTTCAAGACATGAACATCACGTGCGTCTACTCAACGCGATGCGAGTACCAGCCAGTGCGTGTGTGTGTGGACATCACCTATCAAGCTCATTATATTAGGCCATCATCAACGTTCATTACCACTTTACCTTTCCTCCCCTTTCCTTTCCCCAGTGTGGAGTAGCAGTCCAGGACCATGTTACAACCGGCCGATCTCTCCTCTTTTTCCTCTCATAATTCCTTTCTCTTTTTCCATGTAGCGAGCGTGTAGAAACCGTCATCACCTAGAGCGGTACTTACCAGATATATCGATGGTCTGGGCACCTGAAAATTGGGTTCAAAACTTTAAAATCCTTTACTTAAACCAGTTCTTTCACCTCCTCTTGTCTGAGCTAACATTTGTAGGGAATTTGTGTTTTGTGAGAGCGCACAATTCCTTCGAAGCCTCGAATTTTTTTCTTCCCACCCAGATGTTGTGAGGAACGATAATGATTCAAGACAATCTGCTGCAACCGACTGTTAATTTCTTTACACCAGTTCTTGTAAATGCACTCATGTCCCTAACATGGTGCGCCCGAGCTTTCCGACCTCATGTGAGAGAAACCTCAGCCGCGTTTCAAAAGCATATTTAAGAAGTCTCAAAGTTTGGTCAAACCGCCCTGAAGGCTCGAACTAGGCCAGTAGTGACAGCTGTGTGTAGCTAGACATAACGCGTACTGATTTGCTATACAGTAAGCGTTTAGGCCTGCTTTCTAGCACGAATATAGTTTACTTTTCGCTTAAAATTAAGCTGTGCATTTGGCTCTTGGCTTGTATCCTAGGTCCAGTCGCTCTGGGAGCGTAAAGAACGTTATATGTTCGTTGGATAGCGCATCAGATAACATCAATAAATCTCTGTTTCTCTTTTCCTTCATTGCTTAGACACACTCAAAAAGCATAAAACATGTAGGATAGCTGTAGTCATCTATAATACAAACAGTCACCTTGACGCTAGGATTCTGAAACTATTTTTGTGTACCCTGGTGAATATTTCAATCTGCCAAGAGGCGGTGATAGGAGCAGTGCAGAAGTCCCTGTTGCTGAACCAGAGCTATCGTATGTTGCGCAAACGGGAACGGGAGCAAGACATCCGTTTTTCTATATATATAATCGAGATCGAATTGAACACAAGCATACGAATAAGTCAGGTGCACCAAAGCAATTCCCTATTTGACGCATAGGTAAAATACCGTAACCGAGAGCAACACTGGAAAAAAGAAAGAAAGTAGGAAATTTTCTTAGAGAAGCGAAGGAAGCAGTTCGATAAACTTAACACTGTGGTAGTGCCTAAGAACTGACATCGGAATAGGTTAAATAAAATTCTGTTCAATTTAAATTAGGCAGTAAATGGCCTCAGCTCAAGAAAACTACCTTTAAGTCAATGATTGCCCGTAAGGGCGCCAGGCGGTAAAAACTGTATTTCAAATTTCTGTGGAAAGGCACCACTCGATAGTATTATAACAGTATTTTGAACTCTTTTACAATATGGTGAGCTGCTCAATACGAATACAGCCATAAAATTCATGGTTGCTTCTACTGATATGTGAGTACTACAAGTAACTGGCGAAGTTCATAAATGGGGCTATGTTTGCTTACTTACCGCTCTTTAACCATGCATTGCAAGGACGCGAAGCAACCAGTGCTAATAATTCCTTGGCGTTATGCAACAATTCTACTATGCGCTAGACTGAGAAAAATGGCATTGAACATTGAATAGCGACTTGCGGGATGAACATCTGGAGTTTCGAAGGGAAGGATCGGGGTAGCGTACGCACGAAAACGTTGCCACAGGGGGCCGATGTCGTCATCGATAAAAGTGTGGACCGCGGCGCAGCGATTTTCAGCAGCATCAAGACTGTATCTGGCCGGCCCAACAACACGTTTACGTCCCGAAAGCGGTAGTGGAACTTTTGTTACGGGAAGTTACCAGTAGCAAAAATACTTTGAGGAGAGGCCCCCTTCACAATGCCTGTGGTCACGTGCGTTGCAGCGCGCCACAATCGCCAGTATGCGCAAGCGTGGCGAGCGACGTGAAGTTTATTCGCCGTTAGGGTAATTACACTAGCAGCATGATGCGCTTTATAGTTCTGGACGATTGTAGTGCATTCCACTAACATGGCGTATAAGTGATTGGGTGACACGCCCAATCATGTTTATATATGTGTTTTTGGCCAAGTTCTTCACTGGACTTGAGATTCATCGAAAAGCTGTCCTAAAATTACGTATAAGGTTTCGCATTAGTCTTGACCGTTCAGTATCTTGTGAACTGTCAGCTCTCCTCAAGGAATACGTGAATACGTAGACACCTCTTCTCCGGCCAAGCAGCAAAAATGGGAGATTGTGCCGACCCTCAAGCATGGACGGCAAACAGACAGTGCAGTGAAGCAGCGATACAGTAGACACTACAGAACAGCCGCCGTTTACCAACCTACCCTGCTCTGCAATGACTGTACCGCCTTGGCAATCCCGTCACCAGTTTTCTTGTGCGGAAAAAAACGCCTAGTGCGAGCTTTTTCCCGTACCAGCGGTGTTGCACTTATAAGAATTTATTTTCTTAAACACTGCACGCACACTTTTAGATTCCTTCATTATTTCCCCGCCTACAAAGACGCTACAGCTAGTCTGGCCATGAAAACCTAAGCGAAAATTAATTTTGCGGTAGTCGTTTCTAGACGAACCCTCACATGTATAGACGGTTACTTAACTGCATGACACGCTATCCAGAAGGAACTTGGATCGCTATGACATAACAAGTGGCTCTCGGTATGCAGAATGCTTCCATGTTACTATCGAAGCACAAAGGTTTTATCGCTGGTGCTGCAAGTGTTTAGAATTATGAAACCAGGGTTGTGGTATAAGTTCGAAAAGACAAAATGCTTTCAGCATGCCAGCTTTCTGGATCGAAAAAATCTTGTGAATTTTGTTTGTTCCTCGATTGTGACAATAAGTCGATAGTGGGGACTATATACTATGTAAAGCATTCCTGGAGTCTAGCGCCCTGTGAGCTTATCCTAAAATAATCTATTGCTTTCATCAGCCCAGAATCACATAGGTAAAATAGCCACTACGCGCAGCAAACCCCTGCAATTGCAAATGGTATGCAAGACGACGACGGCAGCTCTTACACATGCTCAGATTGGGCTGGATTGTTGCTTGTTGAGAACTTCACTAGAGCGTGCAAACAGCCCGGAGAAAATCGCCACTGGTGCTGGAGCTGCAAAGGAAAATCGTACCTTTCACGCTAACTTCACAGTGGTATCAACAACTCAGTGCCCCAGCGCGAAGCCAACATGCTACCTCCAGTGGAAATAGTAATATTGCTCAGAAAACACTTTCTCTGGGACATGAATGTATTGTTACTGCCGAAGGTATCACCTACCCAAGCTGGAACATAATGACAGTGAATAAATACCACATAAATTTCCAGCGCGTAAAGTTCTGATCCGGCTTTCGATATGTCAAACCATTCATGGTCTTAATCTTAGCTTCCTAACCTTGTTAAACAGAAATATGACTGAACTGCTCTGCATTGTCAGTGCAGGGCATCCTTTGGCCGTGAAATTTCTGCACGCTAATAAAAAACAGTGATATATTTGTGGTTTTGCATCTTAAAACATTGCGTGGGCTATGGTAGACGGCGCAGTTCAAATCGCCGGAAATAAATTTGGCCACATGCTGCTCAGTTACCTTCAAGTGACGTCAGGCTACACATGAGCTTGAATACCTGTTACCTTCACAAAAATTTGGCCGCAGTGGCCGGTACATAATCTCGCAACCCTTGACTCAGCAGCCTAAATGCCGTACCTTTATAGCTATCGCAGACTGTCGCAAGAAAATCGGATCTATTGTTGCCGTGGCCGCGCTTTAGATGAAGGCATTTATTGATGCGTGCCTATAGACAATGCTCCCCTTTTTTTTGGGGGGGGGGGAGACTCTATGCAGCGCCACAGGAGTTTTTTTTATTATGACAGCAACGCTGTCGTCATAACACACGCTGTACATCTGTAAATTACATGGCCAGTCGAAAAGTACTCAGTGTATTGAGTGCAGCTTATATTGCAGGGTTCGCGCTGCCCTCCTGAGTTCCTGCGTGTTTGGTACACATAATATTTCCAGCAGGCACAAACTGCGCGATTGTGACGGCCGGCACGTTGCAAGCCCTTATAACAGCCACGCTAGATCACATTAGAGAACCCAGATGGCATCAGTGAGGCTAACACAACTACTTTAAGTATTAAAATCGTGTCGCTAGATTTCATCGAGCATTCGTGCAATATAACAGAATTTACAGCTCTGTATATCGGCCTAAACAACACCTAAGGTGATATATTGTAACCGACAAACGGTTCAACAGCGCCGTAGCCCGGTCGAGGTGCGTCTGCTGAAAAGCCCCTTAAAAGCATTCTGCAGTAGGGGCAATGACGGAGGATATGGCCGGGCTCCCCGCAATGTTAACAGAGCGGCATATTATTCGGCGTACGCCACACATGCGTTTTGCTCATGGGGGCCTGTATTACGGCGGAATGGAGGGTACTGCTGCGGTTTGGTACTGCTGAGATGGCACTGGCACAGGAGGGACGAGGGAAAAGGCTTGCGTCGCTGGCCCTGGACTCTGTAGTGCGTCGCTGTACGTCATAACGGAAGGCGCCTGGTGCGGTGCTAGGGGCGGCTGCACAGCTCGTCGGATTTCGTCACGGACCACGTCTGTAACGGCAGCGACAGTGGCCTCTGGAGCTTCAAATCGAAGTTTCTCCAGTTCCTCGCGCACAAGGCTTCTTGCCAGCTCCCGAAGCTCCTCGGCGGGCAGCGACGTGTACTGGGAAGCGGTTGCTACAGTAGCCTCACGTTCGTAGTGCGCGCCCCGTTCCTGCACAGAGCGCTCGATACCCGTTGCCTGCCTTGTAAAGTCGGCCACTGTTCTAGGCGGGTCACGGACCAGACCGGCAAACAACTGCTCTTTTACGCCGCGCATTAAGTGGTGTACTTTCTTGGCTTCGGGCATAGCAGGGTCGGCCGGATTGAACAGTCGCTTCATGTCCTCGATGAACATACCAACGCTCTCGTCCGACTGCTGTGATCTTGACTGCAAGGTGACCTCAGCCCTTTCTTTTCATTCACTGGTGGTAAATGTCTCTAGCAGCTATCGACGAAAAACCTCCCAAGAGGTAAAAGAAGCTTCGTGATTCTCAAACCATGTTTTGGCCGAGTCCTGCAGCGCAAAGTAGACGTTGCGCAATTTGCGCTCGCTGTCTACCTCACTGAACCCCGCCGCTCGGTCAAAGCTGGCCAACCAGTCTGCGACGTCCTCGAACCGGTCCCTGGCTCTTACCGCTCTTACCGGCACTGTCAATTGACCGAACTCCGGTTGTAGGCCTCGCAGACGGCGGCTCGTTTTGTCGACGGGTGTTGCGTCCACGCGTGGAGAACAGGCGTCGAGAGTGTCCTCGCAGTCTGACTACATGGGACGCAACCCAGCACCTCCACCAAATATGTCACCGACAAACGATTGAAGAGCAGAGCCCAGGTTTAATAAGACGAGATCGACGTTCCCGACAGCAGGGAGCTCTAGAGAGGAAGAAGAAGACAATGTTCGAGCACGTCTAATGCCCAAGGCCTGGCAAGTTGCAGCTAAAACAGTTCGGCCGCGGTAAGGCGCCACTGATTGGTTCGTACGGTGGCAGTATTAAAATTAAGTGGCACTTTTTTAAATACTCTTGTAAACAATTGGCTACAGCTTGCGCTTTCATCTAGCGATAGTAAATATTGTCTCGAATAAGCTGATTTCTTTATTCATGGCTAACCAGAGTCCCTGTTGAGTTGACAGATGGCTGCGCGTTTGCGCACTCAGCTTGTTCCGGCCCAAGCGTGCGAAGGAACAGAAAACTCAGCACGACTACGAAAGTTGTCGCAGAGAATCATATTGGTTTCAGCTGCTCTTAATATCGGCGTTACCAGCGCGTGTTTAGGTGTGCATAAGTTTACAAAATTGTCCCTAGTGCAATGTCTGCTCAGCTACTAAGTTTCAAACATTGGGAACTTTGGTGGCACATTATCTTTTGCTTTTCCTTCATTGCCAAGAAAAGCTAGCTAGCGAATTGGCCGCTGCAGTGAGCACTTATCACAGTCGAGGTAACTGTTTGAATTGAGCGAAAAATATTACGACCGAAATTGTGCTGTGAATAGCAATATCACCCAGCGTGTTTCTTCTCTACTTTCGTCTATGTAATTATACGTTAATTCTCCTAAACTAGACATAGGAACAAATGTCTAATAGCTAGTTGTATTTCTTTCATGAAATCAAGCAGTAATACCATTCGGTTTTCCGAGTAGCAAAGTTGTGTTTGCTTCATGAATTAAAATATATTCTTCCTTCAAATTATCTCAGCAACATACTGAAAGTGAATTTTATTGGCCTCTAAAGCAACCACAAAGCAGCCCGTCAAATACGCACATGTTGACATCTGCTGATTTATAGGCATTATTCAAACCGTTCTCTATTACGTCACCCCAGGAAAAGTCAGCAAGTAACCAAGCAGCTTGCATAACAACGGAGTTATCCAAATTTTGGTTTTAGCGTGCAAACGTGGAGTACTCTCCGTTCCGACCCCGTGTGGGCTACAGGGCAGTACAAAAGGCGAGGCCTGGTTGACTGCCATTCAAAATATCCGAAGGTAGTTATGTATCCAAGGAAAAGCCAAGTTCTTAAAAAGCTGCCACATGCGTAGACCTGTAAGAGAGCTTCGTGAAACCAGAATGTGCGGTTAGAACTAAGTGAGAACTCCGTGTGTTGGAGTTTCCACAAGTTCTGCATTTTCCTAGCTTTCCAACCGCGATATGAGCCGTGTGAGGCGGATGTGACAGTGAACATATCGGAGAAGACCACATCATAATTGCACCAAGAAAAGTCACTGAATGCCTGCTGCGAAGGCGCATAAAGCGTTTTCGCGTTTTTTATAGCGGAGAGGCCAGCAGTACCAGGCATACACAGGTTGATCTGCTCTAGCGATCCCCACCTTCCGTAAGGCTCAGTATTGAATTGAGACCATCTTCACGGACATTGTTTTAAATTTCTGTCATTGGAACCGCACATAGGCAGGTTGCTCACAACCCGGTTCGTATGTGACAAGAACAAACGGATGGGACCTCTGCTCATCGACACAACCGGTAATGCTCTAAAATAAAATAAAATATTAAAAACAGATACAACATAATTGGGGAAATGCGATGTGTAATATTGCATTAGAATACCTTTTCACATTTATCTGGGCAGAAATTCTCAACTTCCAAAGAGGGTAATGAGCTACTGCAACTAGCTCCTAGAGCTCATACCCACTAGGAGCCATTTTTTGGAAAGCACTGCTGAAGTTAAATGTTTAGAACGAATATGTGATCACAGTGCAATTTTATTTTTTTCAATATCCCACTATTTTTAGAAAATATTCTACGATACGAGTTGTCGCATTCAACAAATAAGATGATTTTGCAAGTATGGCCGACTTTGCTTAAATATGCGACCAGTCCTGTTTACCTCTCCCTCTGTCAACACTCCTTCTTAGACGCAGCATGAACCTAAAAAAAATGCAAGCGCATTGTATACAGGGCGTCCCAGCTAACTTGGACCAACGTTTAAAGAAACCTAAGCGTTCTTCAGAACTGAAATCGGGTGGATGTTGTTAGGCTTTTTCTAAAGTTAACTACCATTTTTTCGCTAGTCCTACTTGAATAATTAGTCGAAACAAATAAGTTAGTTTTTGAAACATAGCTTGAAACATTCAAGCATCAATAGGAAAGTTGTGGAGCTCCACAAATATTGTCAAACCCAGGCCCTTCCAATGAGATGGACTTAGCGTGGCCGTTTTTATTTTATTCGGGAAAAACGAAAGCTCGTGGTGTTTAAAAAATACCATGGGACAGCGCGCTGTGTGCTCCCGGAGGCGCCGCGATAACAGCGCTCTCATCCGTGCTACGTAAAAACCATCACTCGCTTCGCGCTTTTCGTGCTGCCCAAGAGACTCCGCGCTGTGCTTGGTTCCAAGATAAGCGCCAGTGGGTACGGGCGGCAGTTGAAAGAAAGCGCGGTTCTCGTTTTTCAGCGTAATTCATTCCACGTTATCAAGCTTGCTATATGCGTCTGTGCTTGATGGGATCTTGTTCCCAAATTCGAACTCATGACGTTGTCATCGTTCCTTCGCATGCGTTCCTCCGTATGCAGCTGAAATTGTGCAAGAAAACAGTCTACTCCAGCGAAGTAATCCCAATTTTTGCAATGTTCTAGCAACCCACCCTCCGCTTTGAGGAACTCTTCCCGACCAAGCTTCAAGCATTATTAACCAATGGGTAAATAGACATCTTCAGACACTTTTAAAGAGGTTTACTGTGTTTCGCACGTTAAATGGCTTACAAACTTCGAAGCCTATCTTGGCGAGGTAATAAATTTTATCAACCGAACTCCGAGCGATATTTCCTAGTATAGCATCTCTACTTATAAAGCACAGACCTCTTTAATGGTTCACAGAAGTGTTTGGATTTGAATTTTGCATTGTTTGTGAGCGCCTAATTTCCGCAGCACAGGAACTTCGTAAAAATCTGAGAGAAGCACAATAATGGCATTAGTTTTTGATGATAGCAGAAGCAAAGCAAGATACATTGAAACCAGTGTGGGAGTGATCCACTGTCATGTTTTTAATATCATGATATCATGGCGTTGAGAGCCTAACATATCCGCAACTGCTCTAGGTGGGCATAGAGAAAAGAAACTCTGTAATGTCCCTCAAGACATGCTGCGTTCTTGAGCAGCACTGGTAAATCGGATGCGACAACCGCATAAATGTAGATATGACCGTATTGTGATACGTTGATGTAATAGAAAGAACTCTAGATCATGAAAGTGTACTTGACGCACAGCAATAAGGAAATAAGTTTTTTGTGACGAGTGCCCAAAATTAAAGGACAACAATGAGTGAGTCAGGTTAAATGTGTTTTTTTCGCGGTACATTTGTGGATTTCGCAAGGAAAATATTCCTGAAATATCTAGGTATGCTCGTTTAGCTATAGCCGATACAAAAAAAATATTTTAGTCAGTCTATAGAGTGTCTGTACACTTCTGTCTATAAAGTCTATAGACCCTCAATAGACACATCGTCAAGAACAGTCTATAGACAATACATATGTTAGTCTTCAGGAAATCTGTAGATTTATAGGCATACACTTTTAGTGTACTTTTGTCCATAGCCATTCTATGGACTAGGAATAGGAAAAAAATTTCTATAGTAAGACAATAGTCTATAAGAAGGCTATAGTATTTCTATAGATCATTTTATAAGAGAGCGTGTAGGAGCTGGTATTTATCTTAGTATTTGCTTATGATATTGCACATTTTGGATCCAAGTAAAGGCGATTATGAAGTTCTACAAGTGAAACATGTTAGGAACAGAAGATGCCTGGGAGCACTAGCACATTCACAGATTTGAAAATGTAGCTCAAAAGGACGAGCCGAGAAACAAGACACACAGACACAACCGGCAGTGTGTACGTATGCATTATTTCTGTGCCTGACCCAGAGCGCTTTGTTTTGGGGCGAAAGCTCTACTTCACAACCAAAGCGGCAAAAGTGGGAGCATACCTGATGTTTGACGTGCCCTTGAAGAAATAAAGAAAGAAATAAAATAAAAGTTGCCGCGACTGGGATTCGAATCCATCGTGGCGCGAAAAGGTCAGCTTCACTGGCCACTCCAATGGGATATCCGCATCCGATCACGCCTTGTACTAACTGTAACACACATTCTTGGTGTGCATTGCATGTGATCGTCACCATCAACTTCGATCGGCGGCGCGGAAAGTTCAGATCAGCTTAACATTGATCAGTGGTTAACCAGAGTCGATTATCGTCGCCAGACGAGGGGGTGGAAAGCGCAAGCCACTTCCATCCTCGCTAATTGGAGAAACCTCCGCTGAAGCCGTAACTCCGTACATCATCAGTCATGAACATAACTGATGGAGAAATTGGTTCTACCAACTGTAGTAAAGAACAAGATCTAACCGTAAGAAGGTTCTGACAGGTGAAAAGGTCTCTCACTCTCTCACTGTCTATCTCTTTTGAATTTGACCCGCGCTGCCGTTGCAACTGCCGCGCATCCTTTGCGCGTTTCACTAACTCCGTTAGTCGCGTTATTTCGGGCGCTGACGCCTGCTTAACGGCGCTGGTCACAGACATTTTGTCGTCGTGTTCTTTCATGCGTTAGTCATGTCGGTGTTGCGATATCTGCAGTAGTGCTTGGTTTTGTGATCGTGACCTTCGAAACTGCGCTGAGTCCAGCGAGACCCGCATGGATAGCCGGAAACCATTACCTGCGCTCGCTTTCTCTGGAGCAATGTGGATCATAAAAAATAATTTAGTCACTACCGTTTACAAAACAGTCAGATAGTTTGATCCACAACGAGGCGGCTCAAAGTAAAAAATGATTATGCAGTTGTATCTGAACTGAAATTCGTTGTGTCGCATATATCAGCACGCACAGTGAAGGAAGGCAATTGCGTGATAGTGACTTGCTTTCACGCGTTTAAAGAAATGCTAAAGAATTATTTTGCAATCACCTATGATTGTAAGGCACACCATGCATGCATTAAGCTGTGTGCACTCATTGTGCAGGAATGGTGGCACATGTATTGCGTTAATGATGCATGATGTGATGTAATGAAAATGTCAGCTGCGCCGTTCGACAGAAATTTAACATCTTTGGTGTCTCGACACAGATTATCTCTATTGTACGAAATGCAATCTATTTTGAGAAACATCTCTTTTAAAAACAGAAGGCAACGAGAACGATGCATGTGTCAATAAAACCATAAAAAAAATCTCTGTTCCCCATACATTGACCCGGCGCTACGGTATTATTGTTGACCAGCACCACAACCAATTTTAACATAACAGAATAGCAAAGAAAGGATGTACGAAAGCCCAAGTCCAGCGTGGAGCGCGTTGACGCGCAGCAGGCGGACAACGATGCATTCGCCCGCCTCCCCTAGCGCGCCTGAGTTTGGACCAGACCGTCCGCGTAGCAGATGCCATGAGAACAGCCACGCACCCGCGTGTTTTGGTCGTCCGTTATCGCGGGATAACTCATACACCATTTGGTATGAACTCAACTGAATGAGGAATTGGCGCTACCGTCTGTAATTCCTGGCCGCTGGGAGGTATAGCAAGTTTCACTCCCCTGAACAGACGTGCGACGACCCAGCAAAGCAAACCTAATGAGCCGGTCAGGCTTAACACATCCTTTCTTACGTCTGCTCGGTTAAACGTTAAAAGACTACCATTCTTTTCATGTCATGACATCAGAAAAGAGGATCATTGCACCTTGATTTTCGTCTCCGCGTGGTACAAAAACGGGCCTATGCGAAGCACACTGATCCAATCGAAAAGCTTGTAAACAACTGCAGGCACGACAGAATTCAGAGGTGCACTGCGGCCGTACCTCCGCCATCTGTGCATACTTACACAATTGAATATAATAAAATTAATATGCGCATACCCAGGCCAATGTACACCATCAACACTATAACAAATAGCTGTGTTACAAATATTCATTACGTCTGGTTCGTTATTACAATTACCTCTTCTGCCGTTTACGTGACGGAGAACTGCCTACGCACATATCTTCGCTAGCCTCAAGAATCTAATAGTTTTTTTTTATATAGCGTTCTTTTTCGTCACGCGCGAGGGCAAATGTTGCTAATCGTGGAAATGAAAATGCGCATTTCTGCCTAGTGCAATAAGAAGCCAGGTTAGGTAGGCTGCGTGATTTGTCAAGGTTATCCCCATGCTCCCTGAGTCCACTATTCAACGGATGAAACGTAAAATGGTATTTTGACGCAGCAGCTGTCTCCAATATCTATGCGCACACTCGAACAACGCCCAAAGGGAAGGAATAAAGGTGGGAGTGAAAGAAGAAAGGAAGAGAGAAGTGTCGTAGTGGTAGTCTCCGGAATAATTTCGACCACTTGGGGATCTTTAACGGCACTGACAACGGAGTTTAGAAGTATAGCTCTACATGAGACTTTTTCTGTACGAATCACGTAAGTTGGCTTGATAATATTAGCTGGAGAAAGCAGGTATGCCATCACCATCATCAGCCGAAGTATGCCCACTGCAGTACACTGGCCTCGCCCATATCCACTCTATTATCTCGTTCTCTGCCACCATCGGCCATCATCTCTTCACGAACTTCCAATCGCATCCACCTTCTACTCCCCGACGCCACCTCCTACGCTTGGCCACTCGGAATCCACTCCGTTGTTTTAAGGGAACATCGGTTATATTACTTCGCATTACGTGTCCTGGTGAGGGCTGATCTTTATTTAGAATGGGATATACTTAACACGTATTTGTTCCAAGACCGATTCAGTTGTCTTGCCATCTTACAGCTATACCTATTGTTTTCCTTCCCATAGCTCACTTCGCTGTTCTTAAACTCCCAACCATCTTCATGAGACTTCGCGTTTCTGCACCAAAGCCGAGTACTTGTAAGACTCGGGTATTAAAAACCATTCTCTTGAGAGGTCCTGGTAAGCTTCAGTTCGTTATCTGAGAGTATCGCCGAAATGTATTGCATCCGAATCCTATTCACCTGGCAATTTCACACTCGTATTCCGCATCAGTGGTACTTACCTGACCAAAGTAGGTGCATTATCTTAGCATTTACAGTGCTTCGCTGGGTACTATAGACTGTTGTTCTCTTCAGTTTTTTTTTTCTGAAGGAGGGCTTCGGCAACGATTCTTACAACAGAGAGATAGAGAGAGAGGATAAACTTTATTAGTATAAAGTAATCACACGAGTTGTTCACCCAGCTCCAGGAAACTATTGGTGAGTAGCGCCTTCCAGGCCTGAACGATCAGCTGACGCTGAAGGGGGCGCTCTGTGTGAGCCAGCTTAACCTCCCACTGCTCGTGGCTGAGTTCCGGTGAACTGTACGCTTCATGTTGCTCGGGGCAGTTTCAAATCATGCGGATGATGTCGGAACTCTATCCGCGGGTTGGCCATGCCTTTGTTGGGTATTGCGCGGGCCAAATCTGATTGTCTCGAACAGGGTTAAGTAGTGTGCAGGCTTGCATGTTTCGCCATGTAGTGCCTTCCTGACCTAATGAGGTCTTTGTGGGGGACTGCGTATCTCCTACCACTGAGACTGTTGCAGTCTGATTCGCCGTATGCTAGTGGAGACGAATGTTACAAGGTAGAAGGCGACAGGGCTCGGAATGTGTGACTTCGAGCTATCTCGTCAGCCACCTCATTGCCCTCTATACCTTCGTGGGCTGCCATCCATGAACAAATACTGCGACGGGTTTGTGTGCGAGCAGTGTAATTCCTCATGACGTGGATGATCACCTGGCAGAAATTCCCAATGAGGTGCACTTCGCAGGCTTGCTGCGGGTCGCGCTTTATTGCAGTCATTTGCTCGGTGGTGTGAGCGTTTTTGATCGCAAGCGCGATTGCGACTTCCTCAGCGGCCGCTATGCTGTGTGGGCTTTGGACGTAGGCGCTGGCTATGTCTTCCTCGAAGTTATCTTCGACGGTTACTATCGCAGCCGCTAGACCTTGGTAGGGGCTGGCGTAAGTGTAAAGAATTTGTTTCCTTTGTGACGTATCACCTTATGTTATATTTCCTTGGCTCGGGCCTTTCGCCATGCACAGTGGTGCATGAGGTCCATATTGGTTGGAATTGGGAGGAAGTAGTACTCTGCGCGGGTGGCTATGGGTAGCCTGTTCCGTGGTGTGTGAACGTTTCCTGTGTGGGGGTGACTTTCCAGCTGCTCAAAGCTCCTGATGCCTGTGCAGCTAAGGCGCAGGGGGCGTTCTTCAGCAGTTATGAGGGCTTTATTGTGCTCAGCGTAGGTACAGAACGCGCCCATGGCGTGGATGGATGGCATTGGTTGGCGCAGAGTTAGGAATACCAAGTGAGGTTTTACAGGCCTTGCAGATTTGGGCTTCTAATCTCTCCTATTCCCTCCTGGTGATATTGTGGAAGGCTATGCTGTATATATGCGCACCGTGGAATGAGGAGCGCTGTCACTACGCGTAATTCGTCCCATTCCATAAGACCGCCCCACCGGTTGGTGATGCAGCGGATTATCCTGCTGATGTGGCCTGTGGCGCGGGTGAGCCCTGTCATGGTGTATTGGCGTTCCCTATAACATTGGATGCACATTCCAAGGATGCTGATAATCTTGACCTCGCGTAGTTCCTGGTCTTGCAGGTGACAGCCGATTTTTGCATTCTGAAGCGTTTTTTATGGACGTAAATGTATTCTGATTTGGCCGGGGTGCAGCTCATCCTGCAGCGTTGGGCAAAGTCCTCGATGGGGTTCTTGGGTTATTGTAATTTCGCTTCCTTCTCCCCTGCCGAACCAGTGGTTGTCCAGATTGTGACGTCGTCCGCATAGAGCGCAGGACGGATTCCAGGCAAATCGGCGTGCATGCGTGCGGGGGGGATCATGGTAACGTTGAAAAGCAGGGGCGAGATTATTGAACCCTGCGGGGTTCCTTTGAGCGGGAAGGGCCGTTCGTAAGGCTGGAGCCCGCCTACGCTGGTGGTGATTCTTCGGTCAGTGAGGGAATTGCACACGTAGCGGAACATTTTCTGTCAGCATCGTAGGTCTCCGAGGCTGGTGAGGATAGCCGCGTGGCTGATGTAATCAAAGGCTCCATTAATGTCTGCGGCCAGGATTATTCCGTCATTTTTCGATGAGATGTGGTCCAGGATATCCCCATTGAATTGGAGAATGATGTCCTGTGCAGTGAGTTTCTTCCGGAACCTGAACATTGTGTCCGAAAACAGCTTCTCGAAGTCCTATTGCTACGTCACTCTGGTATGTACGATTCACTAAAACGATTTACCCATGCACAACGCAAGCGAAACGGGCCGCTTGTTTTTTCGGACTAGGCGCATGCTTGCTTTGGAGATTTTTGTTATTTCTGCGTGCTTCCAATCCCGGAGTATCGTTACGATCTCCCAGATCATAATTAATTAGCGAGTCATTTCTCGGATTCGCTCGTCTCCCGCGTTGCGGACGACCTCCTTCGTGAGTTGATATCAATCTGCGGCAGTCTTCTTGTTGAAGGATCGGGCCATCTCGAAGACCCCGGCCTAACTTACCGGAGCGTCTAGCTGTGGTTTGCCTGGCTCCCAGTAATTGGAGAGGGGAGCTAACGTTGAAGTGGGGTCGCCGGCATATCGGGCACACACTCGGTCTACGATCTCTGCGAGCGTGGCAGGTTCAGGATTCGTTCGATCGTGTTGGTGTTCGTTAGTGCGATCAGTGTCGATGAGGTATTGGATTAGGTTCCATCTTCGGGCATTGCCGAGTTGGCCGTTCAGGTTGTCACAAATCTGACGCCAGGCGCTAGTAGTGGGCTCTATAGCGTAGGCTTGAATTTTGTTGCTTAGCTGGGTGCGGCGGAGTTTGAGGCGGCGGTTATGCTTAGGAGTTTGGAGCGTCTAGTGAGGCTCCGAACGATCATCCTATAGATTCAAGAGGCGCTGATTCACCTCCGGAGCCTCATCACAGGCCGCGATTTGTTTAGCGTGTCAGTCGTATTTCTCCTTCATGCAGCGAACCCATTCTTGAACGCCCTGAATAGCTGCTATGGTTTGCTCTTCCCGGAATTTACGCTAATACGTGATTGTCAATAGTTCCAGGTTTCGCAATATTCGTAAATGTACTCAAAAAATCACCTGGTACACACTGTACACGGAGCCTATTAGCCAATATTGTAAAAAAAAATAAAACAGCGAAACATAGTGCAGTAGAGAATTTATTAACAAGTGCAGCACATGGAGGGCAGTAATATATATGCCTATAGTACTGCTAAGAGTCTCTGCCTTCGTTGGAAGCGTTCCATTGTACGTGCGGAAAGCCTCTCCTGGTCATGGACGAAAACCAGGCCCCTGACTATGAAGGGGCACTTGATGAGACGCCGATCTGTCGATATCTACGTCGAAAAGGGGAAACAGTGCCTGCACGCAAAACACTGCGAACCATTTGAATTGGCTCCAATGGCAGCCTTCAGGAAGCTGGATGGTCAAATCCGTGCCGTTGTAGCTCTCCAGCTCGCCCATCCTGTGTGGACAAGGCGCCAGTGCAATTTTTACATCGTTATTGCTAGTAGTCGTCCTTTCCTTAACGTGACATCTGTACTATTCGTTCAAGCTGCGAGAAAGGTTCTGCGACACGTACGCATTGAACTCGCTTTACTTAATATTAAACCCTAAAGAGCTATCTGGCCATCAGACAGAATCAATGCCACGACATTTTGAGCCTTTCGTAGCAAAATGTGAACCTGATTTCAGGAAAACGCAAAGATTGAATAGTCTTTCATCTGCTCTAATGACGCCAACTCATGCAGCGCTGTCGTCTTGCTTATCAAGCGCAACCAGGACGGTGAGTCCGCCCCTCGCGTTGCAGAGAAATTAGGCTCTTGAACACCTCGCGGTAGCTTCGCCCACCGCAGGACCACAAAAATACCTTATTGACGAATGCGCTGCTATGGCTTCAGCGCAGCAAGTAGCACGAGAGGCCTGGTGAACTGAAAGTTTCGTCAAAGCTACTTCCGTTCGCTTGCGGGCTCTCCGCCCGTACCGGCACTACGGTCCACCACGGCTCGCCGAGAACTGGAGCTGAATCCATTTCATGCTCAATATGCTGTGCGGCCCTTGGCTTTGTAGTTGCTTAGAAGACTTAAGCAAATGTTTTCATTAAATCGAAACCTGGTGGGCAAAACTGACTAAATGCTTGCTGTTTCGATTCGCGACATTCCGTTTTGTTTTAAATATTTCCGCTGACAAATTCAATTAGCTGTTGTTCTTGGAGAAAACCATAATTTGTTGACTAAAGAGTTTCCGCGCTCACCCCTTAAATGCTTATAATAATCCCATGAGCGGTAGGCGTCAGAACTTATTGAGCAAGATGTATTTAAATAATATTCTAGGGACTGGTGATCTGAAAATTCACCGGGGCAAGGCAGCGAAAAACATGCGAAGCATCGAATTATACGTGGGTTGCACAAAGACTTGCAACGAGCTTTTTAGCGCCGCAGCGTCTCGTGCCAACCCTCCTGACATCAGGGTTGTGTAGGTTGGTATTTGCATATGCAGAAAGGGGAGCAGTATGGAATCGGTAAGGGATGGTGGGAGCCAGTTCAGCAAAATCTAATACTGTGTTAGTGCTACTGCCGTGCTAGGAAAGCGCTCACACGGACGTGTGCGTCTTTGCGCGTTTGATGCGGAAGTGGCTGCCGGCTCAGGCGGAGTGTGCAGGCCGGAAGGAGAGGGCGAGTGAGAAAAACTTTGAACTCTGCGCCTGCTCCTTAAAGGCAGCGCTGGCAGCGTTGCTGCTGCATGAAAGGACGAACGATTGGCCACTTAGGCTGCGTAGTGTGCGCTTCTCTGTGTTCATGATGTGCAGTGCGGTTTTGTAGTGTACCATGTATAGTGACATTATCATGCTTGTCTCTTAACGCATGCATATGATTTTTGCTTACGCTTAGCTCACTTTTACTGCTTGTTGGCTACTTCCGTTTTATAGAGCCTGTTGAACTGTATACGCATTATACTTCGTTATGTCGATTACCTTGCGTTTAATGATTAAATCTCGTAGCTGTGCCAGTTATATTCCGTCTGTGAGGTTAAAGGCTCTTATTATTGCGCGTTTCATATTCAGATATTTGGTCTCATATAAGAGGTGGCCGCTATCTTGTCTAACCATCGTACCCTCTACGTCTCCAGCGGATTCCGTACTCATAACTGTAGCATAATCATTCATTGCTTGAACAGTGTGGTCGTCGCCCTCGATTGCATCCGATTGTCTATTCTGCAGTCATATACTGCACTTTGCTATTTGCCTCCCTACCGTTCATTCGCTGGTGTACTTCTTCCTTAGTAATTTTTGACTTTTCCGCTTTAGGTCCAAACTAATTAAGACCATAGCATTCTATGGTACCTACATTGCACGTTTTCGATGAGCTCTACATCCACCACTGTGCCAGTTTGATAGCTCAGTATGAAGTCTATTTCATTTTTACCGTCACCTTCTGTTCTCCTGTTCTCCTTTTGGCGGAACAAGGTATTCGTGATACGTAAATTGTTCCTTACGACAAACTCTACTGATAACTTCACCTTCTATTCGTTTAGCCTACTGTATATTCGCTTCCTGCCTGGACTCCAGCCTGCTTCTTGCATGCTTTGGCAATGAAGTCATCTATCACTACAGCATACTACGACGCAAATAGCACTAGCACAAGCTTTTGTTGAGAAAACTCAGCATTATCATACATGGCCTTCAGCTCTTTTGTGCGCCGAAAGTCGCAGTTGGAAAGAGCAATAAACTGCGTCCCGAATTCTTTTCATAGCAGCTAATATATTCAAGCGATAAGTTTCTGCCGCACAGTTTTTCTGTTCCCTTTCGATTTGGTGCTGCGATAACGTTTTCAGAAAGAGTACTAACAGCAGTCCTTTAAATATTCATTACAGATCGAACTGCCATGTTGTTTCTTTTGTTTTTGCGGTCACCTACTGCAGATGAAAGCACGTTGTCAAAAAAGTGTGATAGGAGAAGCACTTCAATGCTTCTCTTTAAACCTTTTTTTCTCGAGTGTAATGATCACTCTTAATGTTTAGTGAGCATGCTTGAAAGAAAACTAAGGTATTTAAAAATCAAAAGAACGGATAGATGCTTTTTAGCACGCATGTAAGTGTGGATGTGGGGTGGGCCATATTACATTTCCGCACACACGTGCACGTGAGAAAAAATAAATAGAGGAATAGTGTACCTAACGGCAATCTCGTTGCAGGTACGAATTGCGCACAAAAGACACACACAGGAAAACACACGAGAGAGACTGAAAGAGCGCAATCTCGTGTTCCGCATTGGTTATCAGTGCGTTATAATAAGCATTAACTACATAGCATTAGTATCCCTCCCGAAACCAATATGAACGCGCAAATTTGGGGTTGTAATTGCCTTACAGAATTAGTAATAGAACTGAGAGTTATATTATGAAGAAGATAGGTGCAACGTTGGGTGGCAGAGCGGTATTAGTGAATGTTTGTTTACTTTGTGGCAACAAAATCAGCATTGGTTGTTTGGGCAGAGCAGAGTGAATGTCAAAACGTTAAATTGGCAAGTTTACGGGTATTGGATTGCTGCTGGGTGCACAGCTGAAGCACTTTTGGAATGGTTAAGTCGAGCCTACACCATACGACTGAATTCGCTTCGTGCAAGAAAACAACTTTTTTCTCAGACACGGCGCAGCTCTCACTACACCGCACTATTTACCATTTTCACACCCCAAATCACGACACAGACTGAATAAATTTCTAATGATGAACCGAAAACTTTGCAACACAGCAGAACTGCTCTTGGTGGGGTTGATCAGAAGTGACGTAGTGTAATTCATTTACCGGTGTTGAAATATACCGCACTCATTTCTTACTTCTCTTTCTCTTGTAACTGATAGTTCATCTTCGAAACTGCATGAACTGAGCCCGCTCCAACTGTCCGGAGTCTACTAGAACTCAAGAAAAAAGATTAGGCCATCCACAGCGTTACTTACCTGTTTCCATCGTAGATAAGGTAAGTGAGCTCCTCCACATTCGGATTGTTTGTCGGCGCCGCCACGAAGTAGGTATCTGCATTAAATGTTAAAGCTGTCTCTTTCTTGGCGTATAGAACGGAAGTCGTTCTAAAATGACAGCTTTGAGAGTTCCGTTGGTGTTGACAGCACAAAATTCGGATGGTTCGAAAACTTGGCTACGTCACGTCGATTTGAAAAGTAAAGAAACACTAAAAAAGTGCTGATTAGATGGTCGAAACATGACTCAAATGTCATTAGGCACACTAAATGAATTGCGCTGAAACAATTCGAGTAATAAATAGGGAATCAACCACTGATGCTACTCTTACCACTCCGACCTGCTAACCATAGGCTACGCAGGCACCATCCTTCATCATCGTTAAATTGGTGCTTTATATGGCTGTCTCGTCGTCTTTCAAATAATGAGGAAACAATGTGCGTGCCTGATAGGGAAGCAGACCAACTGCCGGCACGCACTAACGCTATCCCGTTATACCCTTAACGCCGCAAACCCAGTGCATCACAAAAATTTTGTACTAGCACATGTAATGAAATAAATGCTGTGCTTTTGGCAATTCAGGTAGCTAGAAAGACGAGGAGTCTAAGACGACGATATTTCAAGAGTCCTGTTAATGAAATTGAAGCCACATAATTATCGGAAGCACAAAAGGTTTTCAGCAGCACGCATGTAGTAATGTAATCATTTCAGCTATGCACACATTCCAACGCATTCTGAATAGAGGGCTAAATGGTTGCATCACAAAAGCCAGTTTGCTTGCACGCAAACACATTTGTTCTAAATGTTGAACTGCCCGCTCTCATTATTTCAACCTTATGCCCGAAAATACTTTGAGCATAATGAAGTTGCCTTATTATTTTACAACAGATGGCTGCGAAGGATGAATAGGTTTTCACCGCACTTCGATTAGATACGCCCAGCCGCTAACCGCGCTCGTGGCACTTCTGTCATAAAACCAGGCTGTTTAGATTTCATTAATCTACAATTTGTTGTGTATACCACTGTAAGGGATCGGTAGCGTTTGCGGGGGTCATTGGAACGCGGCTAGGGGCACTCAAAGCGGAGCGTCTCCATTCTTGGAACGCGGCCGCTCGCGAACGCGCCGGGAAGTACGGGTGTCCACCCGCCCCGCGGAACCGATTCGCGCACGTTCTGGCACGAATGTGTATTTGTGTTTGTTTTTATTTTTATTTTGTGGTGGAGAGAACGTTCTACTCCGCACATGCTGGCACGACCGTGCGTTTGTGTTTGTGGAAAGGGCGTTTTGCCCCTACGGAAGCTGGAGGGCTGACCATGCTCTCGGTAAACCAATCATGTGAGCAGTGCAACATGATTGGAAGCTACGAAATGTGAGCCGGGCCTTTAGGGCTTTAAAACCGGGCCCCGGAGCCGGAAGCGGGGGTTCTGCGCTAAGGTGAGATGCTACGCATCTTCGGCCACGCCGAGTAGGGGCCTCCCCTAGTATTAGCCAGTTCCGCCTTTTGGTTGTTTGTCTTTTTGCCGTTGTATCTAACTTGTATATTCTGTAAATATTTGTATATAAATCTTCAGTTATTGCCTTTTTTCATCCCTGCATCTCAACTGATCACAAGACCGTCTCTGACGGGGCACCCCTGGTGCGAAGAAATAATCTTCAGTCTTCAGCTGGAACCAACCGTCTCTGGCGGGGCACCCCTGGTGCAATAAGGAAGATAAAGAACCTGATCTTTACTGGCGCAGCCGACAGGATCCTGCGGCCATCGGAAGACGGCGCAGGAAGAAGATTGGACGCAGGGAGAAAGGCGACGATCAGGCAACAGCAGCGTTCGAGAAAGGACCTGCGGAGAGACGGCGGCAAGGACGCAAGGACCACGGCAGTAGTCCAGCGACGCGAGACCGCGTCCGGTGAAGGAAAGCAGCGCGTCGAGGACTTGACGGTCACCGGCGGGTCGCAGCAAGTGACAACGTGCACAGGACCAGCGGCGTGCGACAGCTCATCGGAGCGTCCGGTGAAAGTGGCGGTGGACTGCGAAGCCAAGGAGCTGGCAATGCGGATCGACGCATCGAAACTGTGAGTTTCCTTCGTCGCATTGTTAGCGTCCCTGTGCATGTGTTCGAGCCGGTAGGACAGTTGAGGAGTACAGACGGCGGTATGGAGGGCTATCCATGCCGGCCCTCACTCGACGTGAGGTACCGAGTGGAATTAGCGAAGGCGCGCTTAGCGTACTTTCAGGCTGAACTTGCGAAAGTGAATGGAGGAAAGGCGCCGCTGCGCGAGGAAAAACCTCAGAATGTTAAGTGCGTCTTGGAGGTATTAGAAGCAAGGCGCCAGCAGCTAGAGCTCGAGCTGGCTAAGCTGAAAGAGACTAGGAGAGCTAGTGAACTAGCGAGGGACAAGTGCTCCGAGTCGCGAGAGGAGAGGCCACCCGTGCTGGAAGGTAAAGCCTTATGCTTGTCATGCACAGGTCACGAAAACAGCAGTGAGGACGCTGAAAGCAATCAGCCGGTATACGGGAACGCATCTTCGTTAGGAAAGGCCGCAAATGTTTCAGGAAGTGAGAACGAGATTCCTGAAGGGCGCGCAAATATCACAGCTTTTCCGCCACCGCGGGTGGCTAGCAAGGAAAGGGAGCAGCCCGAGTCAGATCATCTGGGGGCGATCGAGACCAAACTGTGCGACAACAAACAGGGCAACGATCAATATGCAGAGATTAGCTCTACCCCAGATAAGACCAGGGACAAGGGCGCGAGTTCAGGAATAAAAACTCCGTCTCAGGCAAACTGCGAAAAAGAGCAGTTGGTTCAGCGAGAAACGACCAGCGACGATAGACGTCAGATCGGCGAGCTAGCGACAGCAGGAAACCTAGCGTTGCCGCAACCACGCACTGTGTCGGCCATAGGGCATGAAGTGCCCAAGTAGCGTTACTGGTGGCAAGAGCCCTTCATCCGAGGCAGAGAGCGGAGGTGGGCCTGCTGGGCCGACCGCGCAGAGCGCCGCACAGTTGTGGAACGCACCCGATGTGTGTCCGGCCAGGTCATTTGAGTACCCGGAAATGAGTGGCGACTTGCCGCAAGGCAAGCTCGGGTCTAGCGACTGCGAGTCAGCTCGTGCAGCAGACGATGCCACGAAGCCGGCCAGCGTCTATCAAGCAGGGAGCGGCGATTTAAATGTTTGCCCGTGCAGGAACGGTGCAAATAGCTCCAAACGCTCCAAAGTACCAGGAGACAGGCGCATAGCCTTCACAGTGAATGTCGGCGCGTGGAACAGTACGTTCCGTGCTGCGGTACGCCAAATTATGTTTAGCAAGGCCGGCCGCACTGTTACACTTGAACTAGGCAAGAGATATGTTCCTTACGCAGCACGCGGTCCGTACGGGCGCGGCGACGAGAGCGTGCCCTTAGGGGCGTCGCATGGTCAAAGATTTGGACCTATAGAGGATCATGACGTGTTTGATCCTGGAGGACACCAGCTGTTGAGTTCTTGCCTCGCTGTGGCACCAGCTTAATGAGCCGAGTGGCAGTTAGGCGTTAATTGTGTTGAGACGCGCAGTGGCTCGAACGCACACAAGGACGCTCGGTGCGACTAAGGAGGATCACGTGGCCACTTACGGACGTCGTGCGAGTGCTACTGAACGCTCAAGTTGCGAGTGTCTGTGTGTGTGTGTGTGCTCGTTCGCGAGCAGGACGAGGGTGTCTACTTGGAGGTGGTGAACTGGGTGCAACGCACCAACTTGGACGGTGTGTTACGGCGCGCCGCAGGCATGCCACTGTGTGTATTTAAGTGTGCATTTTGCGTAATGTTGTGTTGGTGCCCGTGTGCATTTTTTTGTTTTTGGTTTTGTTCGTGGTGTAGCTGCGGCATGTCACCCACAGGGTGGTTTTGTGACCCGTACCAATCCCTTTGTTATAATTCTAAAAGTGGCATTTGAGCCCTTTGTAGAATCTTGGGAAGGGCGTGTAAGGGATCGGTAGCGTTTGCGGGGGTCATTGGAACGCGGCTAGGGGCACTCAAAGCGGAGCGTCTCCTTTCTTGGAACGCGGCCGCTCGCGAACGCGCCGGGAAGTACGGGTGTCCACCCGCCCCGCGGAACCGATTCGCGCACGTTCTGGCACGAATGTGTATTTGTGTTTGTTTTTATTTTTATTTTGTGGTGGAGAGAACGTTCTACTCCGCACGTGCTGGCACGACCGTGCGTTTGTGTTTGTGGAAAGGGCGTTTTGCCCCTACGGAAGCTGGAGGGCTGACCATGCTCTCGGTAAACCAATCATGTGAGCAGTGCAACATGATTGGAAGCTACGAAATGTGGGCCGGGCCTTTAGGGCTTTAAAACTGGGCCCCGGAGCCGGAAGCGGGGGTTCTGCGCTAAGGTGAGATGCTATGCATCCTCGGCTACGCCGAGTAGGGGTCTCCCCTAGTGTTAGCCAGTTCCACCCTTTTTGTTGTTTATCCTTTTGCTGTTCAATTTGTCTCTAGTGCCTGAACTTGTGTCTATTGTAAATTGCTGTACATAAAATGTACATAAGTATTCCCTTTATCCCTCGAAACACTGCACACTTTCGCGGACACCATGTTCGGTTTTCGCCCTCACAAGTCTGCACAGGATATACTTCTGCAGCTTCACCACGACATCTTAGATCCTGTCGAATGTCCCCACAACGACAAGGTGGTCCTGGCCTTGGATCTTAAGGGCGCATTCGACAACGTCAAACACGAAGTAATCCTGGACCACCTCAGTGACACCAACTGTGGCCACAAAACATTCAACTACATAAAACAATTTCTTACAGACCGTCAAGCCTACATACGCATACAAGATGCGGAACACGGGCCATACACCATCGGCTCGAGGGGAACACCTCAAGGCGCGGTCCTGTCTCCCCTCCACTTCAATTTGGCAATGCTTCATCTTCCCTCTAAATTGTCCTCTTTGCCCGGGATACATCACGCTCTTTATGCGGATGACATTACAATATGGGCCACGCAAGGTAACCTGGGCCACATGGAATCCTGCCTGCAAGCAGCGGCGACCCTAGTCGACGACTACGCGGCCTGCTGCGGACTCCAGTGCGCCCCATCTAAATCAGAATTTGTGCACATACGTCCCTCCCCTCGGGACACAACTCCGCTTTGCATCAGTCTCCCCTCGGGACCGATCAGGGAGTCCAAGGAGATCCGCGTCCTTGGTCTCTTCATACACCACCAACACAGAGTCGACACCACCCTAGCCAAACTTCGCACGGTGGGAGACCAGGTGGGCCGCATGGTCCGCCGGGTCTCCAACAAGCGGGGCGGATTACAAAGCAAGGATGCACTGCGGCTTGCCCATGCTTTCGTAACGAGTAGAATCCTCTACTCAACCCCTTACTTGCACCTGCGCAAACATGATGATGACCAACTGGAGGTCATCCACCGGAAAGTCATCAAGCGGGCTCTCGACCTCCCGGTCACCACGTCCAACCAGCGACTTCTGGCCTTGGGCGTGGTAAACACATTCCGGGAGCTTCGAGAAGCCCACTTAGTCAACCAATACACGCGTCTTGCACAGACCACGTCCGGTCGCCGCCTCTTGGACCGGCTACACATCAAACATGACTACCATATTGAGGAAAGGGAGAGAGTGCCAGAACCCTGGAGACGCGCCCTCCGGGTCCGACCCCTTCCCCGCAACATGTCCAGAGAAGACCATAGCGGTCGTCGCCAGGCGCGCGCGGAAGCGTTGGCGCGATACTATGGTAACCAACAACATGTGTATTACGTGGACGTTGCCGGCCCACACCACGGGGTGTGGTACACGGCCGCAGTCGTACACAACACAAACACAGTCAACGGGCTCACTTTCAAAGCCTACAGCGCAACACACGCGGAGGAGATTGCCATTGCTCTTGCTCTCACTACTCTCAAGTCGAAACACATCATCACCGACTCGCGAGGGGCCTGTCGGAACTATGAGTTGGGCTGGGCTCCACCGCTTGCCTGGCGCATATTGGAATATAGCTGCCGATGCGAAGATCCAACTCCACGCAACCTGATTTGGGCCCCCGGTCACCAGGGCCTCCAGGGAAACGAACAGGCCGACCAGGCCGCCCGCGCACTCTCTCCCCGGGCTATCTCCCTGTCCTTGGGCGCCTACTCCCAATCAGACAATCTGGCCCTTACATTCAAACACATCACCGATTACTACAAGGAGGAGCACCGGCGCTACCCGGCCCCTTGTAAGGGACTGGATCGCGCTGACGAGCGCCTCCTCATCAAAATTCTTACTAACACTGTACTGTGCCCGGCGGTACTTAAACATTTCAACGCATCCTTTGATGGCACGTGCCAGTTCTGTGGGGAGGTGGCTGACACCTTCCACATGGTTTGGGCGTGTCAATCAAACCCATCCATCCCCCCCAACCCCAACCCTACCAGAGAGGACTGGGAGGCGGCCCTGCTCGGCTGTCAGGACCTAAAGACCCAAAAGGCCTTGGTTCACCGGACGCGGGCGGCGTTGCTTGCCAATGGGGCCCCGGAATAGGGGCTCCACCTAGTATTGTTAGGGGAAAGGGCCAATAGGGCCTACCCCAATCACCTCTCTGTAAATATTTATTGCATTATAAATGTTTTTCACCACCACCATCCCTTTATCCCTGCATCTCTACTCATCGAGAGACCGTCTCTGACGGGGCACCCCTGGTGCGAAGGAACGCTTCATTCCTCAAGTGAACAAACCGTCTCTGGCGGCGCGAAGATCAAGCTTCAGTCTTCGAGTTAGATAAACCGTCTCTGGCGGGGCACCTCTGGTGCGAGAAAAGAGAACCTGTGGATACAGATGGCTGCGAAGGATGAATAGGTTTTCACCGTACTTCGATTGGATACGGCCAGCCGCTAACCGCGCTCGTGGCACTTCTGTCATAAAACCAGGCTGTTTAGATTTCATTAATCTACAATTTGTTGTGTATACCACTTTCCGTCTTCATATGATCCGAAACAACACGTGGATTTTGCCCTTTGGGATCTTCTGTTAAACTACAGTCTCACGAATGTGTAGCAGCTTTCTGTGGCAATGATTTACTTAGGATATCTCATTTGCTGAAGTAACTCAGAGTGCCTCCACTACTGGAAACGTGGTCCTAGACGTAGATGTTGTCGTCAACAGAGAACAGGAGAGGACAGATCAAAGTGTGTGAGGGAGCGCACGGCGAAAAGAGAAGCGTGAAACCCGATGGAACCTCTTTATGCAGAAATCTAGCATTTTCGAGTACTGAGTGGGAACCGCCGGCATTGGCGCGTCTGCGCGTGCATGAGCCCGTACCAGGATACCAGTTTCGGCGTGTCGTGGAGCCGCTAATACTAGAAAGAGGGCTAAGCAATTGCCTCCCCTTCCTCCGCAAGGCTAGGCCAGCGGCGCTGCTTTTCTAGACTGGGAGAGAGCTGCTATTTCGACAGCAGGTAGCAAGATCCAGATTGTGCATGTAGGCAAGTGCACTGCGTCTGTCACTACGACACTATTGGAGCGCCTGCAAGCCCTAAGAGTGTGGTGGCGTGCAGCGATTACTTTCTCTTCACAACTGGTACGCAGTAAAAGGAGCTTGTACGGAGCTTGCGCTGGCGCAAGATCCAGACTGTTCTAGAGAAATTGAGAATATGCAATGTCAGCGAAAATCTTCGCACAGAAACTGATGCTGCAAGACGGGCGAGGAAACTAGCAAGGAGGCGTTGAAGGGACTGTAATCTCTGAAGAGCGGGGGAAACAGCCGTGGGTCAACGCTACAATTCGTCACATAGCGCCATGAAGTAGCCGTCTCCAGCCCATTATTCGATGAAGTGATCTAAGGCGCTTTGTCGGATACAACTCGACAACGAGGCGGTTAATTACACTCAACGAACTCCCCACCAAACAATACCGTTGGCCGCATTCCATGTCGTCTCCATTAGGCGCATTGCACCTACGAGTAGAACTTCGAACGATCGTGCTCCATATCAATCCGCTGGCGAAAAGAGTTCCTAACCTAAAAGGGTAATATTTTGCAATAATAAATTATTTGGTGACACTGCTATGTGCTCGTAGAGCCCAACACTAGAAGGACTTAATCACAAAATTCCCGTGTTACAGAAGAAATCGCAGTGGAAGTGCGGGCCAGTGCCTGATCTTCCCTCAGTCCAGCAGAAGGAAAAGCCGCAGTTAAAAAGTATATATCGTTGGTTGCAGAGTTGCTACCTGTCGCAAAATTATTGCGTAGATTTTTGGCCACCAGACGCCAGACAGAAAGCCCGAGGAGGGCGAGAGACTGCTCCGATGAGCGCGCTTTTGCAATAGCGTCTTCCTCGACGTACTGCAGCTTCGCGGCTGTTAGCCGCTGGGTGCCACTTTGGGAGAAGGTCTCCGCCGAGCGGCGTGCTTTAAGCTTTCATCGGAATAAGGTCGATCAGTTTCATGATGCTCGAACTCGTGCCTTTAAACAGCGACAGCTTCCTTAAGCGACGTCTTGACTGCACCTCTACGCCACTCACTGCGGCCGGTGAATTATCCGTCCTTCAGCAGTTTCTTGGATGATATCGAGTCGGCTAGACAAGCTGCCTATATCGATGCTGCATCTGCTTTGTTTGACGTTGCCATACAACGTTTTACTAATGTCTATGTTGAGACTGTAAACTGCCACAAATTAAAATGTTCTTGACTGCACAACCGGTATGCTATTGCTATAGTTAATATTGCGAGAAGAAAAAAATTCGGCACACTGTGTGCCGAGCTCATGACAGCGCGAGGGATTGCTTTGGTGCTACAATCTTTCCACTGCAGTGTCAGCTTGCAAGGACTCAAAATTTTCCTCCTCGCCTTCAGAAGAAGCAATGGCTTCGGTGCAACTCGAGAGCTCACTCGTAACAGCTTCCGGTTTTACAGTTGCAGTTTTCTTCTCTGCTACAATTTCCTCCGAGCTGTAGCACTCAGTGTCACTTGACCACTCAAACTGTAGGTCCTGACTTCAACTGTTAGACATGCAGCGCAAACTCGTCGCTAAACTAACACTTTCTGCTTGTTCTTCAGGCGGCTTAGTAGTACGCTGATTAAACACTAATTTGGCCTTCTCACCAGTGCATACTGATCCGGTAGCAGCTACATTTCTACTTTGCTGAGGGTTAGGACACTTCCAGTCAGGTTTTCTCTATAGTTGCAGCTGTCGAATAGGGTTGTCCCAGAACTAAACTCTGAGCTGTTAAACTAGCTACAACCTATCATGTGGCTGCTAGAGACGATATACCCACCCTTTCCGGGGGTAAGCTCCTTATGTTCACCGACTTCCCTGTAACGCCAAATCTCAGCAAGCTTCTTGACTAGGACTGCTTTCTCTCTTTCAAATGCTCTCCCTGGCTCCAAGGCCAGTATATCTGCTTTTTCTGGTCGTCTCTGCCATTATTTCTATCTATCATTCTCAGCGGCTTCTCTGGCGCACTCTCAATCTCTTTAACCTTTATATACTGTTGGTCCGCGCACTGAAAAAGTTCAGTTCTTTTCAGACCCATACAAAGGGCCGATTGGGTGGTCTCTTAGAACTTCATTCGAAGCGCCTGAAGTCTGAAGCCTGAAGAAAAATGTATGATTGTATTATAGAAATATTCAAGGTAATGGTGCATTATTTTGATATGCATCCAAAATCTTACTTTTCGAGTGTTTACATCGATCGCATCGAACAGTTAAGACTGCCATATAAAACCAGTGAGAAACGCTATTGAAGATAGCAAAAATGGAAATAGAAGCAAAATGCAGGACTGTCGTCGGATGATCTACGGATATATTGATTGTTACAGTGAAATCGTGCATTATATGAAATAATTGCGTACATTAGTGGCTTCCCGTTCAAAAACGCTTTTCTCCAGAATCATTTGGAATGGCCTCTTTTAGTTGAACCTCACCATTCTCTTCAGCGCGGCACGTCCAAATACCTCTGTTGCCAACAGTCGTTTACGACCACTTGGTAAACATCTTCCAACTCTTTCTCCTTTACCTGATCTCACAGTCACCACACTCCTTGTCAAAGAAGCCAAAAATGTCATCAATCCAAATTTGTTTGGCGCGCTCCAGGGCACTCATAGACCATGTGAGGGTAGCTGTTTTGGTCTTTAAGGAGCTGCCTTTCACTCAGCATGGAAGCTCAGCCAGGTGCACGGTTTTAACAGAAATTAAGAGCTCTCACTGAAGCTCCCTTTGGAAAGTGTAAATCGGTTGAGTTCCCATACAAAACACATAAAAATAAAATAATGTGTGACTTATAACCTCCGCGATCTTGTTTCGATTTGAATGTGTAAGGTCTCAATGATTATTTATAGCGACACCTTACGGCATATGACGCCTTTTATTTTTGAGGAAGGCGGCTCCATTAAGACAAAACCTTTCTTCAAAGCTTCCGCTATCATTTCGATATGTGATGCCCTCGACTTGGCAACTGAGCAGCTGAATACAGCGTTAGATGCTGCAGCTGGTAAGGTAAGGTTGCAAGGGAGTCCTGAAGCAAGAGCCAAAGCGAAGAAAAGAGACTCGCTTTTCAGTTTCATTCAAAGCTCAAACATAAAAATATTTTGATTCATTTTACCTATACAACTGACCTTCCACATTCTTTTGAAATACCCCGCGTCGCAGGGTTCTACTCACGTGGGCAATGACCGTGGTTCACGAAACCCTTTATGGTCATTGTCGTGCTGTCGGTGAGAACTAATTCACTTGCACGGACGTTCCCAAATCTGGAGAGCGGTCGCTCCAAGGCCTGCTGTTTCGGCAGCTCGTAGTCGCGCGGAATCCACGCATAGCCGAGGTATTTCTGCAGAAGCCATACGAGCAAGACAAACATTTACATGCGTTGTACGCCCCATATAGAACTAACCAGTCCTAATTTAGCCCGATAGCCAGACGGCTTCGAGATACTATCCACGAACACCGCGTCGGCATTCCTTACACATTGCGATCGATTTCTACTGGAGCGAATAGCAAAAGGGCTTCTGATCTGAAATTAGTGTGCACGCGGCACACTGAAATTCAATTTCGGCCGTTTCTATTTCCTATGGTATGAACAAAATTTCTGCGCAGGAAAGTTAAAATTTATTTTTGTTTTCGCTGCGAAGTATGATTTAACTTGTGCAGCCTCCACAGTTTCCAATTTGATCCTCACACATACAGAATACTAAATGTGCCTTGGGAAGATGACATACTGCTTTCCTTGAACATGCCAGCACTAGACGCGCCCACTCTTTTTGTCAAAATCAACTTTGCTAGAAGTTAACCGTCTATATGAAGCTAAAATACCCCTTATAACAGTTTGGGACTTACCAGAAAAAAAAAACTCCGAAAAACTTTATTTTATTTTTACGTATCGAAGTGAACTCCGTATTTTTTGGAATTAAAGAAATCGTAGCTCTTGTCTTTTCTTATTTTTTGCAAATAGCTGCGAACATATCTGCCCCGTTTATTGCGAGAGCGACGAAGAGCGAGAGAACAGGGAGTTAAAACAAAATGTAGGATTTTACTTTAGAGAACCCCACCCTGTCAAGCTTTGCGCTTATACGCCCACAGACCGCAGCAGTTAGGGGGATTTGATCAGTTGATACAGCAAATTCAAGGTTTCATGTACGCATTTCCAGCCTTGAGAAATTACAAGCTAAAATGTGGACAGCCATCGAAGACTTGGTGAAAGTTTGGCCCCTTTGAAGAGGCTTGGCATAGCTTGGCTGGGAAATGGTTTTATACTGCTGGGCAAAATATTTCAAGACACATTTAATGTGCTTCCGAGTTTCTCTGCCTCTGGGTGCTAATCATAAACAAATTTATTAAGTTTTAAAATCTGCATTGAGCTGAGTATTCGCGGCAGGTGAGTCATTTTTTTTCTCGTTATACAATAGTTCTTCCCCACCACAAAGTTTTTTGTACCCAGAAAAAACTCTCTAAATCACACTTTGCACTTCTTTTACCACACAGCCCACCAGGAATGGTGCACCCTTCAATCTTCTTGTAGTGGCGCGGTTGAGCCGTCCACCGAATATGAGGTTGTGTAATACGCCGTTCGCTTTCATCACCTCCCCCCTTTGACCAGCGTACCAGTTGCTGCACGTGGGACCCGGGTAGTTGTTCCACAAATTCGGTTTTACATTTCTTTCTAGAGCACGTACTACATTTTCTAGCGTTCATAGGAAACTTCGAGCGTGTGCTCCCTGTTTCAGTTCAACTTTGAATTCAGACATGCGTGTCGTAGATGGGAACGCAAGACTCCGAAAATACATTTGCGCATATAGTCGATGAGGAATACATCGAGTCATTTTTTCATTGAACAATGAGCATATCTGCTCGAAAATCCTTTAAGACATCCATAATGCTGCTGTTCAATGGTTCTTTCAAGTTTAACGTCCCAAAGCGACTCATGCTGTATGGGAGGCCGTCGTGGAGGGCTCCAGATAATTTCAATCAAGTAAGCTTCATTACTACGCACTCATATTGCAAAATACAAAGGCAACTAGTATTTCACCTCTCTTTAAATACGACCGCCACGGCCTGAAAAGAACCCGCGCCTTTCGCGCTAGCAGGCGAGCGCCATAACTACAGAGCCACGTAGCGTTGTGTATAGCAGTACTGCACACCACGTGGATACCCCAGGTGGAATTATTGTGCAGCGATAAATTAATCATTGAAACAACCTCTTCTCTTATGCTGCTTGAGTTTGTTTCAAAAGCCGAACGACGGCTGTGATGTCGACTTGCACTTTATGAAACGTGCGGCGTAAAAAGTGGTATAAAATAGGTCTTTGTTGGCGCGCTCTCAATTCGATTGTTCCGGCACGGTGGTATTAGTTTCGGAGCGAACCAATGTTTTGATACAGCTACTATATTAAACTTCGTTTTTCTCAGGTGGCCTGGCCTGAAACCAAACATGATCTCAGACGATTATATCCACCTCTCAGCCCTTAAAATTGCCACAGAAACGCTATAACAGAAAGAAGTCAAATCTAAATTATTTACCTCAGGCCGGCGAAAGATACATGGTTATCTCCGTGCAATAATGTCTAACAAATCATTGAAAAGAAAACACGTGGCCAAAGTAAGGGGTGTCCGTACAGATTTATGTTTCCTTATTTCATGTCTTATTCATACTGGCTGAATACTGGTAGAGAAATATTGAAGCGTTCTTGGCAAAATTATAGTTTTTAAAAAATCTCCCGCTGTTAAAACCTTCTGCAGTGAATTGATTTCTATTTCTGCGTTCCTCAGTTATTTAGAATACTTCAGCAAAAACAGAAGGCTAAGCGAAATTTGTACGAGCTTCCTTTAGCATGACACACTACCTGGAACAGTTATCAAAAGTTATCACGTCTGTAAGATGTGCGTCTTATGTTTTGATGTGCGCTGAAAAATTATCACACCTGCAAGATGTGCGTCTTATATTTTGATGTCTGCTGAAAAGTTATCACATCTGCAAGATGTGCGTCTTACGTTTTGCTGTGTGCTAAAGATTCCCAGGGATTGATAGGCTGTGATCACTTTTGGCAACTTGAGCTGGACCGTGGAATTCTTGTACGCCGGCAGGACACCGTTGCTGCGAGGTAGAAAAGAAGAGAGAGAGAGGTAGAGAATAGGCAAAGTGTTTTTTCTTGAGACTCGCTGGTACTCACGTCTATTGTGACAGTCGCGCTATGAAGTGCCTGCCGGCACCCGTTCATACAGCCCCGCTGAACTCTTGTTGCATCTATTCGCCAAATAATGCAAATCAGTAGCCCAGAAGCACATCAGCTTCAGAAAACATCGCGATTCTGAAACCCCATTCCTGGCTTCACGGATTGTGCAGAGCACCATAATTATGATTACAGCAGAGGCTACCACTGTTTTTTATCATCGCTCGGGTTAAATCAGATTATTACAAAGTTCTAGAACGCGCACACTGAAAGGATGCAGAACAGGGACATCAAGATGACGTTCAAATATAACAGCTGCATCGTAGTCGTGCTAGTAACCGCTAGAAGTCTCAGCGCTTCGATGAACTGCTCTAAAATGCGTAGTCTGCAAGCACATCGAATGCTCCCTAAATTGTTGGCGTTGGCCGCTGTCGTACGGAATCTGCAGAAAGGATCGTTCTGAACACTACATGTTCTCCATGCTTAAGTGCGCTACAGTGGAAAGGTTTTCCTGGTCGAACCTTGAGAGCGACTTAACTTCCCTATTAGAGGAATCGTCGACAAGGAGTGCAGCTTCGCGCTGTCAAACCACTTGTATAAAGGCTGGTATCTTGCTCTGCTGAACACAATTTTGTGCAGACTGTGCACTTTATCAGTAAAGCCAAAAGAAGTTCTTAAAAACGTGACGTAATTTCACACAATACCTCACCCTGCTTGTAATCTGCGTGCTTTCTGCACTGGAGTAGACGTCGAAATCTGATTGAACCCAAGGCAGCCTCCAGGGAATGGCCCTGGAAGGCGCTGTTACAAACCTGCCATTCTCGTCCGGCAGCTGGTCGCCTACCATCTCGTTCAGCCCCACCTCGCTGTGTTGGGCCCAGAAGCGTGCAGCTGTGGATGAAGAACGAATGTAGCGCCGCAATCATAACGTATCAAGTCGGCGTTAGTCTTGCGCAGAAAAGAAAGTAGGTCTATTGGATAAACTATGGTTAAAAAGTGTCAAAATTTTAAAAATTAAAATGCCATTTGGTTGAATTCGTTGCTCAAGTCCGTGTTTTCTGCTATGTGTGGATCTTCACTATGAAGATTACTACACTTTGGGAGCGGTTAACTTTCACACGGACTCGGGTAGGCAGACAGGGATGAGCGGCCTTATTTTGCTATAGTAAAAATTAGTTTAGCTATTGTTTCACATTTCCTGGTAAACATCAAGAGAACATTTCAAACCGAATAACTTATTTTTGTGTTGAAAAAGAACTACTGGCCTCAAAACACGAAACAAAGATGATGAACATAACAACCGCTGTTCACCGTCTGTGTGTCATTTTGTCAGAGTTGGCGCATCTACTGCAAAAATGCTATAGCAACTAGCAGCACTCAAAGACGTTTTAAAAACTTTTCGGGCATGAATAGCTTCTAGCCATCAAGCCTTGAAGAGCTGCTGTTGCTACCTTTTTTCTGTGTGTGTGCCTTTGCAGCCAGCCCCCCCCCCCCCCCCCCTCCCCCCCTCAAAAAAAAAACCTGTCCAGTACCATTACCAAGGCTTTAGAATTACGGGACATTCGTTATTACGTGTGGAACAAAGAAGATGGGTCCCCTAGCAGCAGTGCTCTTCATTCCTCTCTAAGTGAGCCCGGACTACGCGACATCACTTATCTTCCGAAAAGCACATATAGCAAGAGCTTTACGATAAAATATTTGGTGGGCGGCCGCTGCAGAGCCCACAAAACGTGGACAAGCAAACTGCCGTACATATGGAGGGAGAGCCAATGCGCACATATAAAGAAGGGGTTACGCAAACCACACGCTAACGACGGTGACCTCGCCTCCGCATCAGATACTGATAAACTTAGCGGTTGCTGATTGGGGATATGGATTACGTCATATGGTTAAGAAGAACGTCAATTTGGGCTAGATGGTGCATTATATGAGACAGAAATTGTAATAGCGCTGCAATAAGACGTACACAAGAAAGACTGACACAGGACATGCGCTAACTTCATCTGATTTTACTTACTGCAAAGCCAGCAAATATATGGAATATTCAAGGCATGCGCAAACAACACCGAAACAACAGGCATAAACAAAACCGTTCAAGATATGATATCTCATTCTTGAAAAGGTAAAGTAAGGTATCGCTCACGCAATCTAATCCCCTCTTCCTAATGTGGAATGCTTCCAAAAGCTCCCTCGCCTTCGTATCTCCACTCCTGCCCAGAAGCTTTATCTCCCGAAGCCGTGGCTCACACTTCTTGCATTGCTGGCATCTTTTTTGCCCCGGCCCATGTTTTGCCGCACGATTCCACACGAAGCATTCAGCGCAATGCTGCGAAAGATGCGCACCTCCTAGATTTGTTAGCGATCTTGCGTGCTCAGCCGCGCGGTCATTAACGCACCGCCTCGTTTGGCCAACATAGGCTTTTCCGCAAGTCAGTGGTATTTCATACACCACACCTGTGCAGCACTTCACGTACTGCTTTCCATGCTTTTTAATGCAGGAGCTTTTTTTATCGCTCCCAATGCGCGCGGATAGCTGGCCAAGCTTTCGTGGGGCAGAAAACACGACCGGCACGTCATGTCGCTTTGCCACTTTCTTCACATTGTGCGTGACCCTGTGCATATGAGGAACAACTTCTGGTCTCACGGATTGTTTGTTCGGCTCAGTCGACTTCTGAAACATCGCACACTTGACTTTTCTTAGGAGGGCTTCAGCGACTGCTGTGATAACCGTGCATGGGAACCCCGCCGAAACCGACCGATCAACTTGCGTATCAAAACTCGTCTGCAGAGCATGGTGACACGACTTCACGAGAGCCGACTCAAGGCAGAAGCGAGCAATGGCGCGTTTTACAGTTTTTAAATGTGCTGATGTGTAAGGCAAAAGCACCTTCTGGGCTCGAGGGGAATAACGCCAACAAACATGATCCTCGCCCAGGGTAATATTAAGGTCTAAAAACTGTAAGCACACCCCTCTTGGTAGCTCATGAGTGAACACCAACCCCCTCCCCTCTTTTTGGAATTTGGCTAAAAGTGTGCTTACAGCATCCGTGTAGGTGTACGATTTTCTAGTTGTTTTTAAAAAACAAAAAAACTTGACCTACACGGATGCTGTAAGCACAGTTTTAGCCAACTTCCAAAAAGAGGGGAGGGGGTTGGTGTTCACTCATGAGCTACCCAAAGGGGGGTGCTTACAGTTTTTCGACCTTAATATTACCCTGGGCGAGGATCATGTTTGTTGGCGTTATTCCCCTCGATCCCAGAAGGAGCTTTTGCCTTACACATCAGCACATTCAAAAACTGTAAAACGCGCCTTTGCTCGCCTCTGCCTTGAGTCGGCTCTCGTGAAATCGTGTCACCATGCTATGCAGACGAGTTTTGATACGCAAGTTGTTCGGTTGGTTTCGGCGGGGTTCCCATGCACGGTTATCACAGCTGTTGCTGAAGCCCTCCTAAGAAAAGTCAAGTGTGCGATGTTTCACAAGTCGACTGAGCCGAACAAACAGTCCATGAGACCAGAAGTTGTTCCTTATGTGCACAGGGTCGCGCACAATGTCAAGAAAGTGGCACAGCGACATGACGTGCCGGTCGTGTTTTCTGCCCCACGAAAGCTTGGCCAGCTATGCGCGCGCATTGGGAGCGATAAAAAGAGCTCCTGCAACAAAAATCATAGAAAGCAGTACGTGAAGTGCTGCACAGGTGTGGTGTATGAAATACCACTGACCTGCGGAAAAGCCTATGTGGGCTAAACGGGGCGGTGCGTTAATGACCGCGCGGCTGAGCACGCAAGATCGCTAACAAATCTAGGAGGTGCGCATCATTCGCAGCATTGTGCTGAGTGCTTCGTGTGTAATCGTGCGGCAGAACATGGGCCGGGGCAAAAAAGATGCCAGCAATGCAAGAAGTGTGAGCCACGGCTTCGGGAGATAAAGCTTCTGGGCAGGAGTGGAGATACGAAGGCGAGGGAGCTTTTGGAAGCATTCCACATTAGGAAGAGGCGATTAGATTGCGTGAGTGATACCTCGGTTCGCCTTTTCAAGAATTAGATATCATATCTTGAGCGGTTTTGTTGATGCCTGTTGTTTCGGTGTTCTTTGCGCATGCCTTGAAATTTCCATATATTTGCTGGCTTTGCAGTAAATAAAATCAGATGAAGTTAGCGCATGTCCTGTGTCAGTCTTTCTTGTGTACGTCTTATTGCAGCCCTATTACCATTTCTGTCTCAAAGGATTACATCATCCAGTGAATTTACTGTAGATTTGAACCATAGGTTACTTATAAGCAGCGTCATGTTGAAGTTCTATGAAAACAGGATGCATCACTTTAAAATAAACAAATATGAGCGCACCGGAATCTTTTCCGTCGTAGGTCAGGCCTGTGATGATGATGGTGCTGTCGCTGGCGGCGTACACGAATCCACTAAGGTCATTACTGTAACCGTATATCTGCGCGATGTGCTTCCCGTGGTATCCATCAACGGCGCCTGCGGCAAGAAACCCGCGCACACGTGAGAACTGTAAGGTTGAAGAAAAAGACGCTCACCTCGGAAATGATTTCGTCTCTTCCCTTACCGAACATACAGTGTGTGTCCGGAAAGTAACGAGTGATTTTTTTTTTCGGCTCTGCTGTTGGTCCTACCGCGCTCGGATTGGTTGGGTAAGGGGGGGGGGGGTGCATTCAACTTTTCACTACTGCCCAGCGCAGTCTACTACAAGCACTGGGAGCTTCAGAATCGCTGTTTCTGTGTGCCTACTGATAGCGCTTGTGTCACGACGTGCGGTGGCTTCCGCACGCGAACAAGAGTACGCGATCAAATTCTGCGGTAAACTCCATAACTGTCATGCTGACACCTGCCAAATGATTCAGCAAGTCTATCGGAGTTTTACTTTGTAAAACTCTTAAGTTTCAAGGTGATTGAAGGCGTTTTGAGGCGGGCTGGGAAGACGTCGATGATGAATCTCGCTCTGGACGGCCATCAACGAGCAATAGTGACGAAAATATGTCTCGTGTTCGTGATCTTTTGAACACCGACCCTCGAATGAGTTTGCAGATGATAGCAGAGACTCTGAATATTCAAAAACCTCCATGCATGACATCGTAACTACGTGGATGTGCTCGAGAGATTGAGAAAAGGGGTCCTCCGAGCACGAAAGGAGATCGCCGATATGTGGCAGATGCACAACGACAACGCTCCCAGCCACACTTCTCTCTGCGTACGGGAGTTCCTGGCCAAGCACAATTTGTCGACGCTGCCCCAACCCCCCTAAAGTCCTGACCTAGCTCCAGTAGACTTGTTCTTGTTCCTGAGAATCAAGACCGCCCTTAAAGGGGCCCGTTTTGGCAACAACGAAGCGATCCAAACCACTGTGACAAAGGCTCTAAATAAGGTTCTTGTCGACGCCTTCCAGGATGCGTACAGTGCAAGGCAGAGTCGCTGGCGAAAATATTTAAATGCCAAATGGGACTACTTCGAAGAGTTTTAAGCGTTTGTAACGATATCGAATATTATCGTGAATATTTTTTCCTTAAGAAAAATTGCGTTATTCTCTGCACACACTCCGTACACAACGATTATTTTGACCATATGACAGCATAGCAGCCCCCTTCGGCATATGGATGCGATGCTCTAGACTTGTGAGCCCAAGGGCTGCATGTGCCGCCAAAATGATTGTTCTGCGTGAATATTATATCACTGACATGTATTTCTTTTCTAACGCGTCAAATTTCTTTACTGAGAGCCGACTCCGTAAAAGAATAATTAAAGGTAAAATATTTGTGTGTGCGGCGTAAATATTTCAGAAGTAAAGCACCTAGTCAGCACGAACACTGGTTTATGTAGTTTATCGCCCCAAAGCAACTCATGTTATAAGGTTCCGTTGTGGAGGGCTCCGGAAATTTCCACCACCTAGGGTTCTTTAACGTTTACTGGCACCACACAGTACACCGGACTCTAGAATTTCGCCTCCATCGAAATTCGACCGCTGCAGCTGAGATCGAACTTCCGTCTTTAGGGTCAGAAGCCGAGCGCCATAACCACTGTGCCACCAAGGCGGAGCGCGACGAATTCTGATGCGTTACACGACTCGGTTCAAAGCTGCGACTTATTCGTAGCAAGTGAGACACATAAGTGGGCCACTATATAAATCACTCATGGTAAAAAGAGCTACTACTGGGGCTAGTTGGAAATACATACTTGAAGGAATTGGTGAGCGCTAAAAAACACGGAAAAAGGGACGAACACACAGGACGAAGCGCTTTCTAACAACTGTTTAATCTCAAAAGGAACATGACTATATACACACATTTGACGTCATACGTGACGTCATGGCGTCATGCGTTCCTGCCCTCGTAACCACCTCTACAGCCTCACGAAACGCAAGCGAGTCTATAGTGAATGTTAGAATTTTTACATAATTAATATAATTGCATTTATTACTTAGGCAGAATTTAAAAAAATACTCTGAAGTGCGCCACACGATTGGAAAAAATATTCATTTGCTTTCACTTTGCTCCGGTGCGCCACTTATTCCTAATATTTGTTTCTAGTTACGTTAAACGCGCTGCATGTCATTGCTTGTATGCGCAATTCACAATTGATTGCACTACTTCCTTATTTTTATCGAATAACTTCTCCACTGTTAAATCTATGGCACTCTTTATAGGAAGGCTCTTGAACACCTCGGCCGAGCGAATAATATTGATTACTGTTGATTAATGGATTTTAACCATCACGTTCGATTTATGAAAGCAAATCTCAGCACCACTGGTACAGACTTCCATATGAACGATAATATTGAAAGTGTTCTTTTTTGTCGCGTAGGAGAGTAAGTGCTATATAAAGTACTGTGTTCCAATTACATAAAGCACAGCTATCGACGAGTCTCATAGTAGTAGTGACTAAGGAAGCTTCATTAAGCACGGAAAGAGAGCACATTAGGTAGGGTTGCGTGCAAATAAAACTGGCTGAAAGTGCAGAAGCCGTTCGATGGCCAGTTGGCAATAAAAGAATAGAAAATAGCCACACCACTCTACAAAATTGTTGATTCAAGGTAGAACAGAAAGCCTGTGTACTTGTAAATCGCGTGTGTTTATCGTGGTGGTCCAATAGGATTGCTGGGGTGCTCAGCCTGCAGTTTCCTTGAGCTTGGTTTCGACGGGAAATTGAGAAAGTATTGACTGTGTGGCTGTTTTCGTACTAATAATATTACTGATGCAAGCAGCAAGCGAAACCTTGTACAACGAGGTACTCGAGTAATTCAAAAATATTACCCAAAAAAACAAACAATAAACAATACACTGTTTAAAAAAAAATATGCGCTAGGTTGGTAAAATAAACCTGCAGGTATAGGGAGCACATTTGTTGGGCGTACGGCGCTGAAAACCTATACCAGCGAAAGAAGTCGCATGTTTCACGTGGTGAGCGAAGTGAATGCAAAAACGCAAACTTACAGCTCTGGACTCCCGGGGGGTGTGTCGGTGACAGACGCCGCGTAGTTCGAGAGGGCGGGACTGTGAGAGAGACGCGGTTAATACTGAGACCAACGTGGAATGAGAGAAAGGACTCAAAATAAAATTCCTTGAACGCAGCAAAATATTTAGTAAGAACCAAAGCGCTGCCTTTTGCGCGTGAAATCAAGAAAGTGCATAGGTTTAGCCTCTAAGCTCTCGGCTGTCTCAGCTCTTTTTTTCTCTTTATGCTCATCAGTGTCTAAAACACAGTAAAGGAAACCCAGCCGCACATTAAGAGACACAGAGCGCCTATAAATATTGATAGCGTTTAGGTAGTGAACAGAAAAAAGCCACTAAGATGCCGGATCTCCTACTGAGATTGCTTCAACACGTGCATATTTTGAAGTCGATTATGTAGGATATCTTTGATTTGGCCGCGAGGCAGCATCTGCATTATTCACCATCGTCCTCCTCCTATATGTACTAGGCACGCTCAAAGACGTTACAAACTCGTGCTGCATACAGCGCATGTTTTCAGTCGGGTGGTGTCTGAAGCCATAGCGGTCAAAGGAAAAATCCTTTCTACGAGTCATTCGCAGACCGCCTCCCAGACAGATTTAGGTCGACACGGAGGAGCTATTGCCTTCTATCTTGGTTTGGATTGGTTTCATAGGGTCTAATGTCCCAAAGCGACTCGAGCTATAAGACACGCCGTAGCGAAGGGCTCCGGAAATTTCAACCACCTGGGATTCTTTAAAGCGCACTGACATCGCACAGTACAGGGGCTTCTAGAATTTCGCCTCCATCAAAATTACTTCGACATTAGTTGAACCTCCTAATACTATGAGCCATCGGCCCGATTGCGATCGCACAATAGGCGACTAACGAGAGCTTCGCCTACAGAGAGAAGCAAGAGGAGGAAAGGCGACACGTGGTTAAAAAGAAAAAAAAAACACTGCACTGTATGCATGGATTCCTTAAGTAGGGCTTACTAGTCATAGTACGAATTTTCCTGAAATTTTTTTTTCAGCTGGAGTCTTCTGTTTTCCCGAAAAATGCGGGTTTCTTTAGTTGCGTTACTATTTGGAATGTCATCTTTATGTTTATTTCGCAAACTTTTAAGTGTGTGTGGCATCTTTTGGCTTCTTTCCTGCTATTATTGGGGTGAATAGGCGAGCGCAAATTAAAGTTAAGGGATTATTGCCTTTGCATATTGTCTTCTTGCAGCTGTGATGCAAGGAAGCCCAGAAAGAAGAAAGGCCAATCGCTATCGATAAGCGGTTCTCAGGCAATCTTCTGTGCGAAAACTACCGAGCAACTCAGCGAGTGTTCTCGGCAGTCATCACAAAATCGGGATCGTTAAAGCTCTCGTGCGTGCTCAGTTAAGAGAGGATAAAGCTTTCGAAAAACTATAACGGTTGAAGGAATGGCATTTATGTGGAATGACGTGGAAACTTTAGCGCGTATTATTTCGACGGTAAGGAACACTGTGCACTGCTTTCTAATTCAAAGGACAAAACCAGTTAAGAAACTGAAACCACTGAGTCGCAAAACGAGGCACGTTGCCAGATAATGATCATTGAGTGAGACTACTTCTGTGCACCTTTATCTCATGTTTATGCCTTTTTTCTCCTCATTTTCACTTGTAACCCCTTATCGCCAACGGCAGCGTAGTGTAGCTGACAGCTGCGATTTTTCCTTTGTTGTGTGCACTCGGTCCTCTTAATTAAGTTTTCCTGAAAAATTCAATTCAAAGCAGAGATTTTCTCCAACGTATTATTCCAACAACTAGCCCTCCTGCAACCTTTCGGTGATTCATTATTTTTCATAACGGTCTGTCGCCCATCAGTATTCAGTGGCCTGTTTTTAGCGCTCATTCCTCGAAGTTTCTCTATTTTTCCGTGATTCACGCGTTGCAAAGCTCTTGAACGCAAATGACACTAAAGAGAAACTATGAGTCTAACTATATTTATCAACCAAGGCCTTCCCCTGTCGAGCATCAATCAAATACCACCCGACTCTGACTGAAAACGGAGCTAATATCAGCTACAAAACACTGGAGTATTAAATGCAGGCATCCACCCCATCGACTACAAAAGAATGTAAAGCAGAGAGATCAAAAAAGTATGAAGGCAGAAGCACATTTGTGCGCTGATTCCTTCGCCCGAGGTACAGCGATAAATCAATTCCATTAGCAGATCAAGGATTCCGTTTCTAGCCTTGACGTCACAAGTTTGAATCGAGTGACGGTGAAAAAAAATTTTATTTTCGAATTCTCTCTTGCTGTCGCACAAATATTGAGTTGGTAGAAAGAGTCACACAATCAGTTTTTCCTGAGAACAAAATTTAACGGTGCCGTTCTGAGTGTCGCTTTCAATGCTTCCACGCTTTCACGTCAGGACCAACCAAATTGCATATAGTAGAATGTACACGTAGTGATAGGCTCGTGTTAATACATTTGCATCTTGCTTCGTGGTATAAGTATTGTGAACAGTCGCAAATAACCTGGATCTGACGTAGCCGTCTCCCCCGAGGTCTCTCTTCGCGGTCCTGGAGGGACTTGCACGCCGACAGGTGGCGCCAGATTGTTTCCCAGACCAGATTCTCCATGAATTTCGCCACCGCTGCCTTTCCCGGTGTCGTCCGATTCTTGGCCTGCGTTCGAAACACACCTGATGGAAAATTTTCGCGAAACAAACGAGATTTTGCTGCGAAGCAGAAGTTTTAGCATGATGGAAACCCACTGAACAGTCCAGACAGACAGAACGGAAAACAATAACACGGCCACAAGCGCTTGTGTTCGTCTTGCTCTTTTTTGTCCTGTTAGCGCTGTTCAACTGGTTTTCATCAACATGCACCAGCCAGGCTAAGCCCTCTTAGAGAATTTTCATCATGTTTTGAGAGGAGATGGGAAATGAACACAACAGCCGCCTACCCTTTAATATTTCAAAAATAAATCTGGTAAAATTGAATCGCAGTGCATGTTGCGTATCTTGCTGTTCGCCTTTGTTTGGAACAGTGAAATATAGCTTGACGAGCAAACGCTGTAGTCTCATCACCGTACTAGCCCTTACAATGACTGAGAAGAGTGCACTCATTTATGGAACCAATACAATGCATTCAGGCGGACGCACGAGACAAAGCCACATTGTCGGTCAAATAATCTTCAAAATCATGAGGAGCAGTAAACAAATACTAGGGCACCCGGTAATATCAGGAGAAATATGACAACTTTCATACGGCTGCTGCCTTACATATGCAGATGGCACTGTAGCGTTATCTTCGGCTATTTATCATAAGGAGTGCGTCTCACAGCTCGCATTATGTGCCTTTACTCCTTCACAGAAACTTCAGTCCATCACGTCAGGGCTGAAACTTGCGCTGCCGGCGTTTGTAAGCATATTTATTTGGCTACTGTTTTCTACTATGCTGTGAATTCCGCTAGAGGCATGCTCTCACTCACCTTGCGATGCGGTAAGAAGAACAGCGAGCACCGCCACAAATGCGAAGAACAACACGGCAGACAAGGCCACGATCATGACCTTCGGAGTGTCAGAGGACCTGGAGGTTTTAAATGAACTTCTGTAAGCCCTCTGAGTTGTCCAGAGCCTTTTTTGTGCAGAAATAAGAACAAACAAATGTTTTTGGCGGTTCATGATCCCAACAATTAAAAACTGCCTCCCAGCACCAGCACAGAAAAGCCGGCTCAGCCTTTTAGCCAGTGTACTTTCACTCCCTCTCGGACCCTGGGTACCTCGGGGCCTGGTGCTAAAAAATGAGCCTTCGCCAACAGCGAAACTACAGTTTAACAACGCGAACTATTCTGCGAGTCGGTCTCGTTTTGTGATGAAAAAGTGAACCCCACACGGACCGATAAGGCATGAAATGACAGAGCTCTGCACTGACTAAAAAATTTGGAGTGCATCAAAATACACCTTACATAAACACACAAGAAGAATACCGCTCACCAGGAATTATTATGGCACACAGTTCCTTATTTGCTGAATTCCATAGGAGAATAAATTAAATTCCAAAAACCGGAGTTTAAGAAATATCTCAAATCGTATTTGTTAAAAAAAACATTTCTTTTCTTCAATAAGACATTGTTTATATTCATTAATTTTCGGTGTAATCAAGGTGTGTATATATTATCAGAGTACGGTGTGCTATGTGTCAGTAATCTATGTGTGTGTGTGTTTGCAATTACATGAGTTTTGCAGAGTGCCGAGATGTGGATTTAGCGTTTCTTTTTCCCTTAAATTCTACTAAGTGTTGTCTAATTCCGTAATTATATGTTCACTTTTATATGTTGAAATATTTATATTGTAGTGAATTACAAGTAACGCGCCTGAACTATTATGAATGCGCCTCAGGTTGCCTCGATGGCAGACGAAGAAGTTGACGACGAAGTGTGCCGGCGCGCGCGGCTCCAGCTCTCTGGCTGTGTAGACTGACTGTGATTTTGCTGCCGTCCGCTCAGCTGTTTGGCGAACTGTATAGCTGAGGTCACTAGTACGCGAACCCCCTTTCATTTGGTGGAGGTTGCGGTCGTCTGACGCCCTGGACCTTCGCAGCCGTCTTCTCCAGCCGCTCACAATGCCTAAGGACTCCGTGCCCAGTCCTGCACCACCCACCCCGACCGTTCTGTGCGCTGAAGCGCTGCGCCAGCGTGATCCCGCTTTCTTCAGTGGCACCGGCGACGATGACGTCGAGGATTGGCTGGCATCGTACGAACGGGTGAGCACCCATAACAAGTGGGACGATGCACTCAAACTTAACAACGTCATCTTCTACCTTTCGGACGTTGCGAACCTATGGTTCAGAAACCACGAATCCGACATCCCCACGTGGTCAGCTTTCAAGTCCAATTTTTCTGATGTATTTGGCAGGCCTGCGGTGCGCAAGCTGCGCGCGGAACAACGCCTGCGGAGTCGGGCGCAGCTGCCTGGTGAAAATTTCACCAGCTACATAGAGGACGTTGTGAACCTGTGCACACGAGTTGATGCCTCTATGTCTGAGCGCGCCAAGATTTAGAACATTTTGAAAGGAATCGACGACGATGCGTTCCAGATGCTTCTGGCACGCAATCCCACCACAGTCGCCGACGTCATTACTCATTGCCAGAACTTTGACGAACTTCGGAAGCGACGCATCCTCACCCGTTCTCCGCTCTCGCAGCAGGAATCGCTTGCTTCCCTCACATCTGACACCGACCCGGCGCAACTGTCACCGCAGATAAAGCAGTTTGTTCGGGAGGAAGTCGCGCGTCAGCTCTCGTTGATGCCCTCCAGTCACGACGCTGCGACTCCTCTGGTGGCGCCATTGCAGGAGGTCATCCGCCATGAAGTTGCCGAGGCTATTCCTACTGCACATCCAGTCCCTTCGGTTGCTCCCTTAACCTACGCCGAGGCTCAGTATCCCCAACCATCTCCTATACCCGCCCGGATGACCTACGCAGAAGCAGCGGCGCGCTCCGTGCCCCTGACTGTTCCACCTCGTCAGCCCGTCCTGCGCCCCGCCCCGTCTCTACGACCAGCCCCGGTTTCTTCGCCGTCCCCGCAGCGGCTTTACAACCCTTGGCGCACATCGGATAACCGACCCATCTGTTACTCCTGTGGGTACGCGGGGCATGTCGCCCGCCACTGTCGCCGTCGCATGGTGGCATCGCCGACCATCTCAACCCCTGTGCATCCATCCCAGATGTTTTATTCGGCTTCTCCATCCTCGCCGCTAGACGCGTACGCCCCCGACCGTCGTGCTTACGAGGCCCGACGTTCTCCATCACCGCGCCGTCGCTCACTGTCACCAATGCGCCGTCGCCCTCCCTCCGCTGAAGAGGGAAACTAAGATCCGCAGTTCCGGAGGCAAGAACTGCGCGCTGTTCGAAAAGCTCAAGGCCTCCGTTTTCCCCACGCAACGTTCTTCAGGTCATCGTCGACGGACTGCCGGTACATGCGCTTATCGACACGGGTGCCTCAGTATCAGTGATTCACGAAAAACTCTGCCGCCGCTTGCGCAAAGTCACGACGCCATTGACTGGTCTCTCGCTCCGCACCGCTAGTGAACAGTGCATTGCCCCTCTCGCCTCGTGCACAGCGCGAGTCTTCATTGAAGATATATTGTATTCAGTCGAATTGTTGGTGCTGTCCTCATGCTCACATGACATAATTCTCGGGTGGGACTTTCTGTCACACAACGCCGTCATCGATTGCGCCCGCGCTGAAGTTGAATTTTCCCCTTTGTTTGACGAGCTTACTACTGAAACCTCTGCCCCCTTGCCACTCAAGGTCACTATCGCTGAAGATGTTGAAGTAGCGCCGGGAGCATCTGCCCTTGTTTCCCTGTCGTGCCGTGCCGCGTCGGATGACACCGTTTTATTTACGCCGTCTGCTTCCTTTGTTCGCCGGAAGAACCTGCCGCTACCTTCTGCTGTCCTCGATGTTCGGCGGGGTGTCACGAAGATGCTGCTCTACAATCCATCCTCGTGTGCCCTTACCCTGCTACCTGGTGAGTCCCCTGGCTGCATTCAACCTGTCTGCCTTCTCTCTGCCCTTAATGTCCACGAGGCAGCCAGCGGTCCCTCTCTAAACGCCATGCATTCCGAGCACGCTACTGAACCTGAGCCTGACGAACTTTTCCGCGCCGCCATCGACGATACTCTTCCGTCCACCTACCGTCAGCAGCTTTCAGCCCTTCTCCACACTTTCCGCTTCGCTTTCGATGCAGCCCATCAGCCTTTAGGCCGTACATCAACCGTGGCTCATCGCATTGAGACCGGCTCCCACCCGCCTTTTCGGCAGCGCCCCTATCGCGTGTCTGCGGCTGAGCGTCAAGTGATAAGTGAGCACGTTGAAGACATGCTGCACCGTGGCGTCATCCGTCCCTCTCACAGGCCTTGGTCTTCTCCGGTGGTGCTGGTCAAGAAGAAAGACGGTTCTATCAGATTTTGTGTCGATTACCGGCGACTGAACAAAATTACCCACAAAGACAATTATCCGCTTCCCCGCATCGATGACGCTCTTGACTGTCTCCAAGGCGCCGAATACTTCTCCTCTCTTGACTTGCGTTCGGGCTACTGGCAGGTCCCGATGGCTGCCGCTGACCGTGAGAAGACCGCATTCGTTACCCCCGACGGCCTTTACGAGTTCACCGTTATGCCATTCGGCCTGTGCAACGCGCCAGCTACATTCGAAAGAATGATGGATAACGTCTTACGGAAGCTGAAGTGGCATACGTGCCTCTGTTACTTGGACGATATCGTTGTCTTTTCGGTAGATTTTTCCACTCACCTCACGCGCCTGCAGCAGGTTCTGACTTGCCTCACCGACGCCGGCCTACAGCTTAATCTGAAGAAGTGCCACTTCGGCGCCCGGCAGCTAACCATCTTGGGTCACATTGTATCTAAGGAAGGCGTTCTCCCCGACCCGGCCAAACTTCGCGCTGTTGCGGAGTTTCCCAAGCCGACAACAATGAAGCAGCTTCGGAGCTTTATCGGTCTGTGCTCCTATTTTCGGCGCTTCGTCCGCAATTTTGCGTCGATCATTGCGCCACTCACGAAACTGCTTGGAACAGACAACCACCTGTCCGCTTGGTCTCCCGAATGCGAAGACGCGTTCACCACACTGCGCCGTCTTCTTACCTCGCCGCCCATACTTCGCCACTACGATCCGAGAGCCCCTACCGAGGTGCATACTGACGCAAGTGGCGTCGGCCTCGGAGCTGTCCTGACTCAGCGGAAAGATGGTTATGAGGAATACGTCGTGGCGTATGCGAGTCGGGTGCTCAGCAAGGCTGAATGCAACTATTCCGTTACGGAGAAGGAATGTTTAGCGATCGTCTGGGCACTCATGAAATTTCGACCCTATCTGTACGGCCGCCAGTTTGATGTCGTCACGGACCATCACGCGCTTTGCTGGTTGTCGTCTCTTAAAGACCCGGCCGGCCGCCTCGCCAGGTGGGCTCTCCGCCTTCAGGAGTTCGACATCCGCGTTGTATATCGCTCTGGCCGTAGGCACATGGACGCCGACGCTCTATCTCGATCTCCTCTGCCCACCGCCGCTGCATGCTCATCCGTGCCTGAACCCGTCCTCTCGCCTCTTACCGCCTCTGATATGCTTGCGGAACAGCGCAAAGACCCGTGGCTTGCGTCGATCATCGACGTCGTGACCAACGCTCACACTGCTGTGCCTTCGCGCACTCTACGCCGCCAGGCACCACATTTTGCGTTCCGTGATGGCCTGCTCTACCGCCGTAACTACACGCAAGATGGTCGACGGTGGCTCCTCGCGATACCTCGCCATTTACGTTCTGAGATCTGTGCCTCGTTTCACGCTGACCCACAATGTGCCCACGCCGGTGTGTTGAAGACGTTTCAAAGAATATCTCAGCGTTATTATTGGCGCGGCATGTACGGCTACATTCGCCAATACGTCCGCTCCTGCATCGCCTGTCAGCGACGCAAGTCTCCCGCGCCACGTACGAGCGGCCCCTTGCAGCCATTGCCGTGCCCGGCTCGCCCATTCGATCGCGTTGGCGTCGACCTCTACGGCCCGCTGCCCTACACGTTATCTGGGAACCGCTGGATAATTGTTGGCGTCGACCACCTAACCCGATATGCAGAGACCGCCGCACTACCCGCTGCCACTGCTCGTGACGTTGCCCACTTCCTGCTGCACAATTTTGTTCCCCGCCATGGTGCGCCGCGCGAGTTGCTCAGTGATCGAGGCCGTGTCTTTCTTTCGGACGTGGTGGAAGCCCTCCTCAGAGAGTGTCGCATCATTCATCGGACCACCACTGCCTACCACCCTCAAACTAACGGGCTGACTGAGCGCTTTAATCGCACTCTCGGCGATATGCTCACCATGTACGTCTCGTCAGATCAGTCTAACTGGGACTCTGTGCTGCCTTTTGTGACGTACGCATACAATACCGCCACCCAGTCAACCACCGGATTTTCCCCTTTCTACCTGTTGTATGGTCGTGAGCCGTCCTCCACAATGGACACGGTTTTGCCGTACACTCCGGACGCCTCCGAATGCACGCCCCTTTCCGAACTCGCCAAGCACGCCGAGGAATGTCGCCAACTGGCCCGTTCTTTCACCTCGGACTCCCAAGGTCGCCGAAAGCATGAACACGATGCCCATCAAACCGCGCACGCTTTCTCTCCAGGTTCATTAGTTTGGCTTTGGGTCCCCTCCACTACACCAGGACAGTCTTCGAAATTTCGCAGAGAACATCATGGCCCTCACCGCGTCGTCGAATCAACATCCCCTGTTAATTATATTGTAGAGCCGCTTACACCCTCTTCGGACTTGCGTCGTCGCGGCCGTGAGCTTGTCCACGTCAGTCGCCTCAAGACTTATTACGACCCGCTCCTCTTGCCAGCACCATAGGTCGCCAGGATGGCTCCTCTTCCATCCCGGGGCCATTGTAGTGAATTACAAGTAACGCGCCTGAACTATTATGAATGCGCCTCAGGTTGCCTCGATGGCAGACGAAGAAGTTGACGACGAAGTGTGCCGGCGCGCGCGGCTCCAGCTCTCTGGCTGTGTAGACTGACTGTGATTTTGCTGCCGTCCGCTCAGCTGTTTGGCGAACTGTATAGCTGAGGTCACTAGTACGCGAACCCCCTTTCAATATGGTCAAATGTGTTTTTGTAATTGAGCGCTGTTTCCCTGTCTATCTTTTCTTTTTATTAAGTGTGCACTGAAATGCCGAATTGTGCTACCTGGGGCAGGAGCCTCTGCAGGCTATGAGCCTTTAGCTCCTGCTCCTTTTTTCTCTGTTGTGAGAAAATGAAAAATGAAATAAATAAAGAAAGAAAGAAAGAAAGAAAGAAGGAAAGAGAGAAAAGAAGAAGAAAGAAAGATAGAAAGAAAGAAAGAAAGAAAGAAAGAAAAAAGGAAAGAAAGAAAGGAAGAAAGAAAGAAAGAAAGAAAGAAAGAAAGAAAGAAAGAAAGAAAGAAAGAAAGAAAGAAAGAAAGAAAGAAAGAAAGAAAGAAAGAAAGAAAGAAAGAAAGAAAGAAAGAAAGAAAGAAAGAAAGAAAGAAAGAAAGAAAGAAAGAAAGAAAGAAAGAAAGAAAGAAAGAAAGAAAGAAAGCTCTGCCTTGATGACATGACGCGAACGTGGCCGAAGGTGGCCGAAGCTGGCCACCGTGGAAGGTGGCCAGCTTTCTCACATTCCAGTGGGCGTGTTGCGATGACGCCGCATCGTCATGTGACCTTGGTGGCTTACCTAGGTTGCTTCTGTCGGGAGTTTTCGCTCACAATGCCGATGCCGTCGATGGCGAGAGGTACGGAGCATCGCTACGTGTACCTTATACTTGAAATCGAGAAGCAGGACAAGAAGATCATTTCGCTTGGATGCCTAAGACTGTCGCGCATTTTTTTCTCGTGTTGCGCATGGCGGTTCGAGTCCGCTCCTAAATCCTCAACCCAGCAAAATACATTAAAGAGAACCTTTATTACCCAATTTGAGGCGATAAAATGTAATAAATGATGAAATAAAATCTGGTTGCGGATAGGCGTCAACGAAGTTTCTTCAGAAAACTTCTGAAAACTCCTCTGCTGTAGGTGAACCCTTTTTTTCAGTCTAGCGTAAACAAAACTATACAACCCCATTAAGAATAGCGCGAAACTAGGCATAATTCTGTAACTATAGGGCAATATCGCCGAGATGTGTTGCACGCAGAATAATTTGCCGCTCAAATATTTACTTATCTACTTCACCATCTTTTAGCTAACATTAGTAAGAGGAATTTCAAATATGGGATCCTTGTGTTTTCAAGTTACACGTAACTGCAGTCACTAAAAAAAAACCTTGGAAGATGCCTAATCTACCCTTAAGGGTACATTGCGGCAGCTACACACTCCGTTTCATAATAGCAGGCAACGCTACGGATGCTGCGGAAGAACTGCGTCCGCGAAGTGTATTACTTTGCTATGTATCATTAGCCTTCCTCGAATATCCGGTAAGTGTATGGACTGAAACAAAGAGCCGTATAGAAGGATGTGTAGCGCTGAAAATAATGGTCAAAGCTGTGAGGCACTCAGTCTTCGGGCCCTGTGGCTTTAAGTTTTGCTGTGCGTGAACCGCTTTTTGGGAACGGTTGAGTGGTATCGATTGTCCCTACCCAGTGCGTATCAAACCGCCATAGGGAATTCTTGCTTCTCGAAATCTTCATGAGTCACAGGGCAAAAAAGTGGCAATAGCCGAGGAGGTACCAGCCACGGCACCTGATTACTTTGTCGCAACGAAATAAGCTTGTGATCACACTTGGCTGTATAGCGAAGTATTTTTTGCCTCTCACCTACGATGTGCGAACCGGCACGCTAGTTTTGGCGGCGTTGCCTGCTATGTATGAAGTGGAGTATAAAGTGGTTTGATGCGTCACTGCTCTCCCAGATGGCACTTTCAAACACAGCCACAGGTGGGGCTTCTGAGAGCCAGGGTGCTTTTCCCGAGCTCCAGTATGGCTCATTTTTAAGCAGATACCTCATCGGGAAGCTTTCTCTGGAGCGATGAGCTGCGTCTCAGTGCGCTAGCACTAAGCCAGCCCCCTCCCCCCCGAACTCCTTTCGCCGTTGTCTGTCCGGTGACACGGATTACTAATTTCGCCACTGTCTGAATGTCTCTGTTCTCTTCCTAGGTGGGAGGTGTGCGACTTAAGTCACGTGACCTTGCCACGTCAAAAAAAAAAAAACCCTGCCCACTGGATTGTCACCTGATTGCCCTTCGTGGCATGTGGTAGTTCAGTCCTGAGAGGTTACTCGGGCTGAGCAACCTCGGCCTCACAAGCACCGCCTGCGGCAGCAGCCGCCATTGTCGTACTCTGTCGCATCACTTAACCTCTGCATCACTGCGCCGGGAATAGTATGAGGAATGACACCGATCTATGAACATAAAACATGTCCAACATTTAGTTTATGCCATACCGAAGTTTGCATTAATCTCATTTTCTGTTCTCCACTCCGGCAGCAAACGGTCAAATTGTTCCTGATCTCGAATATTTTTATTTGTCTCCGCTTCCAATTTTATGATCTCTGCCTTTGCTCATTCCCCATTGGTACCTTATGTATTTTGTGTTCTCTCATGCTCTTACCCTTTGCCATTTTATGTCTTTGTTTATTTGACTGAAAAATTATGCCCGCTAACTATTGCATAACTTATTTGTTCCGCAAACTATACTAACAGGTTTCAACCTGATTTACACCTTTTTTTTCGAGCTGCTCTGCAAAAGTAGTGTACTTATGCTAACGTGTTTCTGATGGTAGGTCACCCAGGCAGTTTTAGTTTGGGACCTCCAACTGTACAAAGTTTTTTTTGGCACTAATGAATGATTTGCATTTCGTTTTAACAAACCTTTAAACCTAAACACATTATTGGACAAAAGCTTTGAAAATTGGAAAAATGCACGATACTTTTATGTTAATACTGATGGTAATGGTCGAGTCATCAAATATGTACCAAAATCTTTATTTGAAAGAAACCAATGGGGAACGCTTTTCGCATTATCAAGACTGTTAATCGCAAAAGAATACAGGACCACCATCGGGCCATCTACTGGTATATTGATTTTTATAGTCAAATCTTCTATTATATGAACAATTTCCGCTTACAAATGGTTTACGGCTGGAAAATGCTTTCGCTCAGAATTGTTGCGCATGGTAAAAAAACCATTTCCTCATAATGGGTATTAACAGATTAACGCTATTGCCTCAATAACTTTAAAGCGGAGCTTCAGTCATCATACCAGTTTTAGACGAACACACCGAAATGCTGCGGTCGAAAAGCAGCAGTCCAACCAATGCATGCATGCAAAAAAAAAACATTTAATGCGACTCTCTCCTTGTGTCTTGTGTCTTGTTCTGTGTCTTGTTCTGAACATCGGCTACCCAAACTGTCTATCTTCCCATATGCTTACCTACATGTTTAGTTCGAAGGTATAGCAAGCCTTCTTAGCCTCTTTTGAGGCTTTTTTGAAGTGGCGTAATTTATAAAACCAAGTATTTTGGTGGCATAACTCCAGGTTTGCGAAAATATAACTGCGCAATGACAGAACGACTAAGTAATCAGCGGGTGCTGGAAAAATTACAATATATACGAAAATGTTTCAATATTTATCGCCGTGCACATGAACAATCAAGAGGTTAATGTTGCCAAGCTTGCCACGTCACACATTTGCACTTACCACTCCTGGTCACCTGGAAAAAGAAAATAATGATACTCACAAAAGCACTCTGTAAATACAGGAGACAATAGTTAGGAGTGCTGGAGCTGAAAAAAAGCGACTTCCGAAGAAGGCTGCTTCAAACAAAATGGACAGAAAAGAAGTTTGGTCCTTCAAAAAATTAATGCCATTCGGGCGCAGTGCATCACGGCGTCGGAGTGGCACATACCAAACTCTATACACTGAGCTATCCTGGCCTTATTTTCTACTTTCCAGCGTATTCGTACTGCGTGTAATCAAACCTTGAGGGTTTGCAGCAGCGCCATCTTTCTGTTAGCGATGGACTAGAGTGTATTGCCAAACCGCAAGTGCCACGTTAAACACGATGCGAACGGTAAGGGGGCCACGGAGCGAGTACCGTCTGATGCAGTATATGTCACGAAGGCGTCCAAAGCCTAGAGCAAGGGGACATAAGAGGCTCTGTCACATTTCAAGGAAGCCAACAGCCACGCAGTCCAAGGAATGCATAGAATGTTTTGATACAGTGCGCTTTTTTCAGTAGTTCAAGATTATTGCAACGATAATTTAAGCCGGAAAAGATAAGCGATTCGAAAGCAGGAAAGGAAAAACTAACAGCACCAGTGTAACTCGAACACGCGAATTCCGTATGTCGCGTACTGTGTTCTATCGAACGTGCTGTGGTGGAGCTTTACAGCATTCTCTTGTTGTGGGAACTTATGCTGCGTGTAACGAAACATAGCGTCACTCTACTCTCAAAGTTGGGTCATCCACAAGTCGACTAAACTCTAAAGTAGGTAGGGCAACAAACGTGATACCTCAACTGGTAGACTACTGTACGCGAGGTAGGTCGTGAGTTCGGAATCCACTGGAAGAATATGAGGTTGTTAGGCGCTTCTTGGTAAAGAATGATTAGGGCACTAATTTTTAAATATTCAGTATAACAAATTAAATAAAAAGGACCGCTTTTTCAAATGTGTGTCAAACTTTCCGTAACTGCTGGCTTTCGTCACATGAATGTCACATTGAACAGCTTCCATTCCTTAGCGTCAGTAGAGACATGTTAGGCGTAAAGGTATGACAAAAATACTTGAACATACCAACTCTTTCTTTGCAATGACCTCTTTTTGTAACGTTTAAAACTATGACGTTCATTTTATACCGCTGGTTTTATTTTCCTAATAACCGGCATTTTAAAACACGCACACCTGAATATTTTTTTCAGCAATGATGGTAATTACCCGCGCTCCACAAATCGATGTTTTCTCAAAGGGAATTCATAACGCTCTCTGTTCATGAGTGGGAAAACTATGCATGCAAAAACTCGCATTCCGAACGCTCCTGATACTTACCAGGCATGTCATTCAGTTCCGGTTCTGAAATTAAGGTTCCACTTTGCAGCACACGTTTTGCATAAGCAATACGCCGTTGTTGGTGCTTTTACAGAACGTTTCGCACCATTACAAATTTTCTTTGCAAAGCGCACTAAATATTCGATTTTTGGGATGTTGTTCCCTGTCCTACAGCTACCGCGCCTATTAAGAATAAAAAGGACATTGCGGCCCGGAATAGAAATAATAATTCAGTCGCTTCGAGATTATCATTAATATTGAAATGTCGTTGCACCCCCGTTTTTGCTGAAGGTAGTCAGTTGGTGGAGCTGACGATAAGAATTTTAAAAATGCTAAGCAAAATAATTATTATACTAAACTGGATTTAGAGCTATGGCAAATATTCTGAAGTAACTTCTTTGTAGGGCTGCTTTCTTACAGGTAGCTTCATATGAAACCGCACATTGAGTTTGCGCACGAAAGCGTATCGTGCTTTTAGTCAGCTCTGAAACTAAACATGGCACATCGCAATTATGCGTGAGAATACAATTAAAAATAAAAAATTGAGATCACTGGGGCGACCCACAATTGAGCAATGTGAAATGAGAACGTCCACATACTATTCGACGTGCGTAGGTGCTCTGGCGCCTATAGAATATATCGACGTCCACGACTATGTTGACATCAAAGTGTATTTTTCGCGTTTTTTCGTATTTAATTGATTAACCTCATCTACAAAATTTTTCCCATGGCCATAATTTATCACACGCTATCACAGTCACACTTTAACACATAGACCTTCAGAGAACGACGTAATTGTGGGGACGTAATTTGTGGACACGTTTTGAGGACTATTATTGCTGTCGCGACATAATGCTTTCACAGCAAATAATGGACTTTTAACTCACGCCGATGGAGCAGTCAATGGTTGATCGGGGATATTTTTCTCTTTTTTATAACTTGAGACAGTCGTTTATGCGATAATTTTCAAACACATTGTCGCATTACTGTACACGAAAATTGAGGTGGTAAGCGGAGCTGGGCCATGAATAATAGTGCTCAGGACTCGACTTTATTAGGTGAGATTACTCGGTCGGCAAGCACTAAATGATTTAACCTTTGCCTCTGGTCTGAAGGGGCCGAATGTTGACGTCTTGCACGCAGTTATCTCACAAGCACCAAAGGTGCCTCGCATACAAGACTGTAGCAAAAAATTACAGCATGCTTCATGCTTGGTCAGCTTTTTTCTGCCACCATCGCGGCCCACACGTTAGGCAATGAACTGGGAGCGAAATCGTGGTTAAAACAAGAGGTGAAATTTAATGCAAAAAATTTATACTTCACTAGGGAATGAGGCCGGTTTGTTTGGCGAAGCATGCGTGGTATTTAGGTGGCTCAAAAGACGACTAAAAAGAAATACTTCAAGGCAACGAGATAGTGCTGACATCTAAAAGATTTTAATTTACGCCTATGAAGAGACAACCACTATTAAACCTATTAAAGCGCGCTACCGTCTGTTAAAAACTACTAAGGTCAAAGCTTTCTGAGTTACTAAAGCGCAGTACGCTTGGCTGTTATAATTAACCTTATAAGAGGAGCAATACGACAGTATGTCGCATCTGACAAGTCGACAAAGAATACGAGATGGCGACTGCAACCTTTTCACTTCAAGTGACTCCATCCATTAAAAGATAGGTGTAGTACACTACATGTGTTTCTTTTATGACTCCTCTGTTTATCACAATGACGAAACCCAATAGATCGCTGACGATGAGGCGGTCAGAAATTCCACGTCTAGCCTTTTTGAGCTTCGGATATTAGGTAGGGGTGCGACCAGCAAAGATGTTTAAGAACTAAACATTCCACGTTGCTTCGAAGCTTTTGATAACTTTGCTGCACTCCTAGTTCTAAACTATCAGTATTCTGAGTTATTCTACAGATTTAAGAAAGGCGATGTGTAGTAGCTTTTAAAACTGGGTCGCTGACGTTTCGCCACGAAGTGGGAATGTAAATTAGGATACGGATAAGATACTCCAAGCTATTTGCAATAGCAAGCATCGGTTACATAATCAGAAGGTAATGACACTAGGTTCTTTGCAGCGAATTCAGTGAATTATTTCTAACACATCAACATGGTTACAGTTATGAGCGCTATTCTGTCCTGACCTCTGTGAAGAGTTCAATGTTAATAAAACAGCTCACTTTAGACCGCGTTCAACCAGATTCGTAGCGCTATCTTGGACACTAGTTCCCATTAATTGCTGTATATAACTTAATCCTAGCAGCTCCTGTGATGGTACAGTAGACACATCAGGGAGAAACCTGCTCTCAGAAATATATGCCGTTTCCTCCTTCATATCCTATGATGCGTTCTCGCCTAACGCAGCAGCATTTCTTTAAATATCCATCGTTATTGCTCCGTGGGCTGTATCTTTCCATGCTATACCTTGCGAAGAATAAAAACAGAATGAATGCTTTAATTATTGCTTTTGTGCTACATGCAGGCTAATGTAACTGTTAGACTATACTCCTGCAAAACATAAAAAAAATTGTGACCACATTTGAAAACCCAAAAGAGTTATTTACTCAGTCGAAACCAAAAGCCTCGATTCTGCCAGAAAGTGGCAATAGAAATACCTAAGCTGTACTGGAAAAATATTTCACAAGTACTTTTTGAATAAAATTTAAAAAAAATGCAGTCGTAGAGAGCAGGGCGACAGCAATAGCGCAGAAATCCTGAGCGTTAAGCAATAGCTACGGCAATAGCGCGAACAACAGAGGTAACTAGGATGCGTAATGCTGTTTTATACAAGGTTCCTTTTATATGTTCAGAGCGCATGTGTACAGAAACCTTGGCCCTCGGAACTCAGCATTCCGGTTTGAAGTGAGCCCTACTGTACAACTATGAGGAAAAGCAGTAAAATAATATTTCCTGTGTCGAGCAGACGTCCACAGAAGGAGAATGCTTACCCGAAAATGGAGCTGGTAAAAAAAAAAGTGCCGAATTCATGGTCAAAACATTAATCACTTCCAAAAAAAAAGATGGTCGCTTTGCGTAGTTAGCCGAAATGAGAATTAGGTGCGCGGGTAGTCCTTTTTTTCCTTCGGTTCCTGTGTTCAGATCCTGTGTTCACGGGTGGCAGTTATGCGGAACTGGTTATTCGTTCGATTCATAGATCCCTGGGACTCTTTCTAGCACCCCTGGCGCAGTGGCGCAGCGTTCAAGCGATGCGTCCCTGCCCTTATATGGCAGGTGCTGGAATCTGGAGAATTCGGATGGATGGGTTGGGTTGCAATCCAGGTTGCTGTTCGGGAGCATCCTCTCACGATTAACTGAGCTGCCGCCTCACATGGTGTGCAGGCTGCTCATGCTCACCTGCACACCACTCGAGACACACAGACGCAACGGCTAAATGTAAGGAATGAACACTTTAAGTGCTAGGGCACTAAAATCATGAAACTCATCAACAAGAGCAGATATAACTATCTGAAGCATTACAAGAATGCGGGTAACATTCTAATACAACTTGTAGATCTAAAACTTGCAAGCCAATGCTCCTGGATAATACAGAATATATTCGGTATTATTCAGGCGCATTGGCTGCCAGACATACATCCCTCCTCGCATCCCTAGGTTTATTCTGCTGTGCATCCCCGGCAGGCGACATCGCCTCCTTGGAGGGGATCTTGCCTTCAGGAACGTATACGCTATACGCCACTAATTTTAGCTGGACAGCGCTACCGCCTCCACTCCTTGCATTTTTCTGACCCTTCAACCGACACGTTCAGCCGCTAATATTCGTGATGGACACAGCGCTCATATCACCGCGATGCTTTCACTGCTCGATGTGCCGTAGCAGTCGCCCACTCTACATCGGCCTGGGCAAGGATTTGAGCCCCGCAAAAAATATATAAAAGAATGTGTGTTAAAACATTCGTTTTAAACAAAGTGTGAGAGGCTACTAGTGAGAGGACGTAGCTCAAGGTTGAAGTCAGAACACAGTTCTCTATGACATCGAAAATCGAGACTGCTCTGTTGGCTCAACCGGTAGTTCGGATTCCGCGCAGGGCTACATTTTGGTTAAATATTTTTCTTCTTTCTGCTTTTTACTATCCGGATGAAGAGTTTTGCAACGTTTTTGATAAATTCAGCGTTATATTGATGGCAACTTGGGCTCTTTCTTTGGTTATTGTTTTGTGGGGTTTAACGTTGCAAAGCGAATCAGGCTAAGAGGGACACCGTAGGAGAGAGTTTCCGTTAGTTTAGACCACCTGGGAAACTTTATATCACCGCAGGGTCTACAGGCCTCTAGCATTTGGCTTCAATGGAAATGCGACCGTCAAGCCCCGGATTGAACCCACGTATACCGGTTCTGCAGCCGAGCACCATAACCGCTGAGCCATCGCAGCGGCAGTTCGGTTATTGGTTCAGAGCGGCTGAGGATAATGTCGAGCTTAGTTGCCCGATAATGGGAGTTAAAAAACCTTTTTTAATTCAGAGTGCATTTTCGGTAGTGTACAGCTATAAATGCATCTGCAACAAGCCTTCCGAAATACATGCAGTTGCCATTAAGTAAGAGCTATTGGCACATAATCATTACTGACGTTCTTTAAGCAGCCTCAGATGAGGCGCGGCGCTAAGAATCTCTGTATCTAACGTAATTTTGAACACAAAAGTGATCTTGTTTTAAAATCTACACAGGTACAGACGAACAGAGAAACGAAGACAGTGGGGATAGAACCTAAGGGCTAATACTTAGTACGGGCGCCGATAGTTGCTACTGAAAGGCTTTTTTTAAAGCGTGATTACAATGACCAAAACGCCTAAGAGCACAATCAGAATAGAGTACCAGACTGCGCAACAAAAACTACGACAACTGCAAAGTGGTCTCGCAAGGCTTCATATTATGGCAATCGTTTGGCCAGCCACAGCGCTCATAGTATTACCGTGTGATACACGCCTGTCAATAATTAATCAACCTTACAGTAATAGTTACAAAATTTAATTTCAATACTAGTGAGCTAGCCTTGTAGTTAGCACGTGTTAGCTGCAGTCTGATGCACTATACGCTGACAATGCTGAAGAAAGCGACATTCGAACTCAGAAGTCCTATTTTTAATAATTCTTTAATGTCTTTGATGAAACATCCTGTATATAAGTTAATACTTACTTGGCGTCTTGCTGTATCCGAAATCATCTGTAGAAAGAGTGTTGCCCGTTATTAACATTTGCGTGCAGAGGATCAAAAGAACTAATACAAGTTGATGGTGATGAGGTTGAAAATTAAAATCTACCCAGGTACACACGAACAGAGAAACGAAGACAGTGGGGATAGGACCAAACGGCTACTACTGAGTACTGGCGGCGATAGTTAGTACTGAGAGCCTTTTTTTAAGCGTGATTACGATCACCGAGCCACCTAAGAGTGCAGTCAGAAAAGAGTGGCAAACTGCGCTACAAAAACCACCGACAATTGCTAAGTGGTCTAGAAAAGGCTTCATATCAATGCACTGGCTTGGCGAGCCACAGCTGGAAGGGTATTACGCAATAGGGATGTTACGTTGCGTGCAAGCTTCTCAAAAGCGCATGCATTTCGGCGCGATATAGCCAATATTTGCCAGCCACAGCGCCGAGGGTTTTACCGTGTGATACACGCCTGTCAATAATTAATCAACCTTACAGTAACAGTTCAAAAGTTAAATTTCAATACTGTTTAAAGAGCCTTGTAGTTAGCAGGTTTTGGCTACAGTCTGATGCACTATATCGCTGACTATGCTGCAAAGTCCTATTTTTAATAATTCTTTAATGTCTTTGGTGAAACACCCTGTACATAAGTTAATACTTACTCGGCGTCTTGCTGTATCCGAAATCATCTGTAGAATGAGTGTTGCCCCTTATTTACATTTGCGTGCAGAGGATCAAAAGAACTAATACAAGTTGATGGTGATGAAGATGAAATTTAAAATCTACGCAGGTACACACGAAAAGAGAAACGAAGACAGTGGGGATAGGACCAAACGGCTACTATTGAGTACTGCTGGTGATAGTTAGTACTGAGAGGCTTTCATTAAGCCTGATTACAATCACCGAGCCGCCTAAGAGCGCAGTCAGAATGGAGTGGCAAACTGCGCAACAAAAACTACCGACAATTGGAAAGTGGTCTCGCAAGGCTTAATATTATGGCAGTGGCTTGACCAGTTATAGCGCCGAGGGTATTACGCACTAGGGTTGTTGCTTTCCTCGCAAGCTTCTCGAAAGCGCTTGCATTTTGGCGCGATATAGCCAACATTTGCCAGCCACAGCGCAGAGGGTATTGCCGTGTGATACACGCCTGTCAATAATTAGTCAACCTTACAGTAATAGTTACAATATTTTATTTAAGTACTAGTTAACCAGCCTTGTAGTTAGCACGTCTTAGCTGCACTCTGATGTACTATACGCTGAGAATGCTCAAAAAAGCGACATTCGAACTCAAAAGCCATATTTTTAATAATTCTTTAATGTCTTTGGTGAAACACCCTGCATATAAGTTAATACTTACTTGGGCTGTTGCTGTATCCGAAATCATCTGCAGAAAGAGTGTTGCCCCTTAATAACATTTGCGTGGAGAGGATCAAAAGAACCAATGGAAGTTGGTGATGATGATGGCGACTTGTAAAGTCTACACAGGTGCACACGAAGAGAGAAACGAAGACAGTGGGGATAGCACCAAACGGCTAATACTGAGTACTGGCGGCGATAGTACTGAAAGGCTTTTTAAGAGCGCAGTCAGAATGGAGTGGCAAACTGCTCAACAAAAACCACCTACGATTGCAAAGTGGTCTCGCAAGGCTTCATATTAAGGCAATGTCTTGGTGAGGTTTCTAAGTGAAATGCCAGTAGTACCCTTGAGCAAGCTTTCTGGCGAGGACAAATATGATATATATCCGGTTGTGACCGTGACGCGTTTGATATAAATGAAAAAGGAAAATTCATGATCCGAATCAGGAAACATGAAAATGGTGTACTATCTCAAGCGCTGGAACGGAACAGCTAAATACAATCTTCGTGCCATCTACTTGCACATGGAGCGTGTCATTGCCATAGAAAAGTCAGTGCCAGACAGCTTGATTATGAAATCCGTGTACGTACAGTCGACGCCACATACGATTATTCAGGCACGAGGCATTCTCTCAGAAATATGCATCTGCTGCTTGAGAAAATTGTCGGTGTGTAGTGCAAGGTGCCTCCTTCACTTCACTGTGCTCAAGAAACTCGTACGAGCGCCGGAACGAAAGCTGTTTTATTTTTTCCGAAACCTTTTTGCCAGTGTATCTTTTTTTTCAAGTCGCTAAGAATTTCCTGGCCAGACAAGATTTGATCGAAACTTGAATATCGCCAGCTGTACCAAGCACGTTCTCGTAATTTATTTCCCCGGGAGTTTGCTTCTTTCGTGCTGCTTAATCAGTGACCTGAACCAACTGTGGCAGGTTTCCGCTCAAGTTTCAGGCCGCGATATCATCTTTGCCGCATATGCTTGCCGCGAATATATCACGGTGGAATTAGTGTATATCCAGGGCCAAGCACCGGCTTTTGTGGAGGCACGAATGCTTGTGAGCTATCAGAATGTGCAGAGCTGGGTGCGCCAAGCTAGAAAATGATATGCATCGAACTCTTATATGTCATCGTACCGTCAGCGTGAAATGAAACGCGGACGAACCAGCTCAACCACCAGAACCAAGAACCAAATAGAGTTGCGGCTCGAGAGGAAGCGCAGGTGTGTCCTGATGACATTCCAAAGAGCGGTATGCACGACCGCAAAGCGTATAACGACTACTCAAGTATTCTGTTCCCGTAGTGCACAAACATCTTCCAGTTTTACAGGTTCCGTTTCAACGGTTTTGTTCGCGTTTCATTTCGCGCTGACAGTACCTGATGCTGCAATCTAACCGCCTGCGGCCGAAACTTTCACCGCTCATCTGCTAGTTTTCACATTAATCAAAGAACTGCGATAAAATATATAAATAACGAAATGTTCCTGAGCTGCGAGGGTTGCTCAGTCAAAAAAAAAAAAAAAACCTGTAATACTCCACTCTTCTGTGGCTTCTGGCATGCAGTGCATCGTGAACCATCTGTTACACAAGCTGCTTCACCTAAGGCTTTGGGAAATTTTCAAAAAATAGGCTTTTTGAGTTAGAATAGCGCTTCTTTCGGCATAGCCTTGACAGCAGTGTAGTGGTGTATTGCATGATAAAGCTAAGAAGTGCTAACTAGCAGGCCAGTTAACTAAAAGTGAATATTAACTTTTAACTATTACTGTTAGGCTCCTTAACTATTGAAAGGCGATAGCCCACTGTAAGTAATATGGACATCAGTTTCTAGAATTTCTGAAACCCACTTGCTCTCGGCGCTGTGGCGTCAAAAAACTTTGCTATTTCGACGACCTGCACGCACTGGAGATGTTGCCCTGCTTGCAGGCTTCTCGAGAGCGCATGCATTTCGGCGCGTTAAAGCCAATATTTGCCAGCCACAGCGCCGCGGGTATTAGCGTGTCATACACGCCTGTCAATCATTAATCAACCTTACAGTAATAGTTAAGAAGTTAAATTTCAATTCTAGTTAACCAGCCTTGTATTTAGTACGTCTTAGCTGCATTATTATGCACTATACCCCTGACTATGCCGAAAGAAAGCGACATTCTAACTCAAAAGTCCTATTAATAATAATTCTGTAATGTCTTAGGTGAAATACCCCGTATATAAGTTAATACTTACTTGGCGTCTTGCTGTCTCCGAAATCATCTGCAGAAAGAGTGTTGCCCCTTATTAACATTTGCGTGCAGAGGATCAAAAGAATAGAAGCTGCAAAACGGGATACCAAGGCCAGAAGGCGCGCAGGAAAATTAGGCATTTCTTACACATGGTCAGGCTGAGATAGGAGTTCGTGTCTTGGACGCTGCCCTTAATCGCTTGAAAATTGATGCTTGCGCGTTCGGGAGCCTCGACCAGAAGGCTGCTGATGTGTGAACTGCAATTCAAAAAACGCGCATTTGTTATTTGAGCAAACAACCGAAACGTCACCGCAGTGCTGCGACGGAAGCGAAAACCGTCTCCAATGAATTTCGTATTGAGTCCAAGAATATTGGGCGGGGTATCCGGAACGCCAAGGTAGTAATTTATTTACTATTTTCGGCTCACTCTTTTGGTATGTTACTGCTCAAGTGTACTTTTTTTTCGCTGCTGCGGAAATGTGACAGCACTGGGCATTGAACAAACTTCGTCGTCACGCAGCAGAAAACATTGAAAAGTGCGTACGTAATGAATGCAAGGCATTCTTTCTACCTTAAGTCTCAGAAACCCTTCAAAAAATATTTATGCAAGATCTACTAGTATTTTACGTTAAAAAAGATGTTGAATCATGTCTGTATAAGCAGCGCTATATCTATATTCGGTTTGTAAACAGTGGTTCACAAGCTATTGGCAGTAATGAGAACAACGCAACAGACTGTATCTTTGGAACAGACTTCTTTAAGTTACGGAATAAAAAATACTTTGGGTCTAAATTAGGAGCCGCAAGCGACACTAAGCAAATAATAAATGAATAAACTGCGGAGTGTCATTGACTGTGTCTGAACGGTTAATTCTACAGCTCTTATGCAAAATGCAAAACGCGGAGTAGTATTGTTGCTGCTACGCTGCCTGTCATATTCATCACGACGCTTAATAAACTGGCGCTAAAAAACGTGTACGGCACCGCCAATGAGCATAACGGTAATTTCTGCTTTTTTCAATCGAGGTTTCCTCAAGCGCAAGTACTGTTCGCTATACAATTAAGAACTCCATCCAATAAGCTAGCGTTAGCGGTAACAAATGATGCGCAAAGGTCACATTTACACGAAACTGTTCTCCGTACCCTATGGGATACAAACGGCTTGTAACGTGTGCTTGCATAACTCTTGTTGGAAGCAACAATTTAGTTATTTGTGGCGGCTTCTAATTACACTGCTTTCACAAACTGCTACGCCTGTAAGCGGGACATCTAGGTTTACCATATGCGATTGACTAACGCATACTTGAACTTAACTTACGGTGCGGAGACAGTGCATGGTTGTTATGACACAGCATAAAACGCACACGCGCACAGCTTGTCCTTCGAGGCCCGGTACAGGATCAAAACGCTGCTGTGTCATCTAGTACTGGCAATTTGTTGGTACCGGTGGTTCTTTGAACCTCGCGAGTAAAGTTTACGAAGTTATTTCTCAGCCATTTTCTTCTCGTTTATACCGCACCAATAGCGATAACGACGGCTGGTCTTGAAATTCCGTGACTTCCTGTAGTTTAGATAAAGATGGCAAGAACAGACGTCGGGACGTGCGTCAGATGGTTGAACACAGCGAAGTTACTGATATTTGTGGATTTGATGATCTCTTAATTCCTCGCGCATAACCATTGTTATTTCATTATTAAGCGGTAGAATGCTCCAGTGTTGTCGACGGTAGCGAGCGGTTACATTTACCCACTTATTCGGCTGTTGTGTGCATTGGTGTTTTAAAAGTTGGCCTGGAGCCAGCTAGCGATGTGCCAATGTAAAACTGCCGGCGTTGTCGCCCCTAATTTATTAGCGATATCCGAACCGCAGCCTATATCGGCGATTTTCAGCGATAAAATTAGAGACCGGTGTAGTACCCACAGTCTATTCAAGCTGTCTTGCCTTGTGCTGTAGCGCCACGTTTTAAACGAGGTCGAAGACGCGTATGAAGGAGCTGTTGCCTGACATATGTGCAGTGCAATAGATGGAGAGTAAAACAGGTGTGCAGATAAAAAGTTGCAAGCCAACGTATGTGTTTTCTTTTTTTAGATGACATTCTTAAAGAATGGTAGCGACTTTCTCTGGTGCCAAGAAAATAGCGCTTGAGTTGAACAAAGTTCCTTCAGGAGCTTCTGCGTGCGGATGGAGCTGGTGAGGCCCACTGCGCCGGTGTCAAGTTCCGTCCTTTGAAACGATCTTTTCGAAGAGTAAGATGTCGCTGCTTGCCACATTGATACTAAAATTTTAGCGGTTGTTGAACTGTTTTCAGCCCACTTTTGTGGACTTTGAAACTTTGAAGTGCGTCCCTCTATTATAACGAAGTAGCTGTTATTAATTTTGAACACCCTCTCAGTGCTTGTAAATGATGGTACGCCCCAAAAACACAAATTATTCAGACTTCCGTTTGTGGATTTTACGATTCATATCAAGGACACATTAAAGCAATAGTTTCAGGGATGCGCTGAAGTGGAAAACAGTGAGCGACACTTTGCGATGCCTGAACAGGGAAGAGAGCTTGGCATTATAACGGAAAACAACATAACACGACAAAATTTTCTGCTGCCCATGAATGAAGCTAAGCAATAGTCAGCTTAAGGTTGCCTCCGAGTGCGCTGCCATGGCTGCAGTGATTGAAATTCATATCTTGGGAGCAAAGAGTATGCATGGTCACTATTTGCAGGCACTGGCAGAAGGCATCGCTTACATTTCAGAACGTGCAAAAGGCGCCAACATCTTTGTACGTGTAACATAGAAATTTACTAAGGAGGAATTTTAGATTAGCGCAAAGGATATACGCGTACATATATTAATGAAAGATAATCACTGCGGCTGGCAGCGTGTTTGGATACTCGTGTACGCCGCAAAATTCGCTGATCTTTTCCGTTGTTCAGTATCTATAACGATCGCTTAATATTTCAGCGACAAAATGCAACGTAAATTTCGCTAAATACTTTGCTAAAAAAGCAAAAAGCTATGCTGAGCAGCCATTCACTTGTAGAGCTTTGTAAAAAATCGGTTAGAGTGATCGCTGCGCTTCTCTGATGCCTAGCACTGTAGTTAGTGTTAATTGTATTATTCGTGCAGAGTATAAGAAGTGAAGATCAAACAGCGTTATTCTTCTACGCACCGTAGCATTTTAGGGGACTGCACAACTTAACAAACCTGTGTGTCGCCATTTCGCCATTCACACTAACCGGAACCGTAAGATTGCACATGTTTATCCAACTGTGCAATTCGCAGATAATCTATATAGTCTGTTAAGCAAAAAATTTGATAATCACTTTTTCATCGAGAACCAACGCTTACATAGCAGTATTCGGCAGACGTACAAGGAGTTTGCGCTATGAAGTAACAACCGGTCTTTAGATGAGCCACATAAGCTGCGATAAAGAAAAAACGTTTGATGTCCCAGGTGTTCCAGTAGTGAAAGGAGCGATGCTTTTGGGGTTGACATAACGGAAGCATTGTCATCTGGTCCAATCGCTGTGCAAAGTAAAAGCCCGCATGTTTATGTTAAGCAGTTTCCTTTTCTCTACTCTTGCGGTTAACAACGACATGCGGTAGTTCTTGCGTTGGACCTGGTTGCTTTTCCTGCCCCAGCACCTCCTCTATTTTTACAATGCCTGCCGGGTAGTGCTGATCCACCGTAGGCTGATCGTCCAAGTCCCTCTCCTGTACTCCCTTCCTACTCCCCCGTCGGCTAGCCTTCGCGTGTGTTATAAGTCTGGGGGGGGGGGGGGGGGGGGGAATCTGGGTGGCGCCGGACGACGGAAAGCGGCGAGGCCATTTTTTTTTTATCATTTCTCTCTCTCTTCGTGAGGCGGAGCTCTGCACCCTTCATGGTCAGCACGATGCCTGTCAGGTGCGGACGCGTCATACAGCGCAGCCGTTCGTGGCGCTGCTCATCGTGGAGCTGCTGCAGGCGCGGATTTTAAAAGAAGCCACGGATAGTGCGGTGCAGCGGCGTTGACATCACTAAGAAAGGCTGTGGCGGCTTATTCGAATCATATATGTCTTTTAGCTGCAACACTGAAATATTCCGGGAGAGCTACTGGGCCTGCTGGCTGAAATATGAAATTTTAGGGTAAGGGTAGTTAGTAATACAGTTTGCTATTTTCGTTTGCGATTAAATCATGTTCAGTGAGGAAAAAGGCGGAATGAAATAAAGAAGGTATGGTAAATTCTCCCTTGAAGGCATTTTTCGAAACTGCAAGGCAAGAATAGTTTTCAAGTCATGGCTCTACTTTTACCAGGACGAGCTGTCACCTTTACGATGACATTATAAAGATTTTTCTCTGTTCGCGGCAGCCTGCTCCTGCGACTATTTTAAGAATCGAAAAGTGAACTCTATTCGCAAATTCAAAGCATTTCCTGACTACCAGGTTATCGGCTTGTCTTCAGTTTTGTAACTGCTCCGTAGATGGTATTCAGTTGTCATGGTCTTCAGCTTAGCAGACGGTTGGGTGCTGAATGCATTTGGTAAAGACTGGACGGAAAAACGCTCGTGTATTGACACCTGAGCATACGTTAATCTGGAGGCCTGGATTACGACATCCCTCGATTACAACATGCCCGAATGTCTATGCTCTTTGGCAGGTGAAATTCATGAGCCTAATAATGCCAATTAGGTTTGAATAAAGTTGCACGCATGTAGTAAAGGCGCGCGTGCCATGGTTTTCCGGCAATTTCGCACGCAGCTTCGACGAGATTACCAGACGCGTAGTAGACTAAGAGAGAAATGCATTCTTGGCCTCCATCTCACACTTTGCGCGACCCTGCGCGGATTGTGAGCCATGCCCATTCCTGCTATAATACATACCTGTGTCGTTGGTACCTAATCACTTTTTAAATGTTTTTCCTGGGATAAAACTTTCATGCAGCAGTATTAGATGCTTTATGCTTCAAAGGCGCGGTGTTTTGCGAAAAGTTATTTTCGCGTTGCTGAATGGAGCTCGTGGGCAGCGTATGCAGTGACTCAAAATATCGCGTCCAATGAGGTCGGTGCACTCGCCGGCCGTGTAGGAAATCTCCTGATACTTGGAAAAGGGGGTCTGCCCCATTTTCAAGAGTTAACTTCTTCACCTTTGCCGCTTCCAACCAGTCAGGTGAATTCCTTGCAAAAAGGTAATGCGGATTTGTGGGTGCTCCCATGAAGCTCTGCTTGATTTCAAGATCCCCAAGTGAAAACGTACTCAACTCCCTTTGTTCTGGAAGTATTCTTTACTTCCACCACAAGCTAGCCATGGACGACGTTCCCCTTCGGGCACATGCCCTTGTTCCAGCACTCTTAAACAAAATTCCCCGTCGTATCAAAAATATATTAACGATTTAAGGGAGCGGGGCTTCGGAAAACAATCAGCGAATGCATAGGAAAATCAATGCCGGCGTCTCACCCCATGGACGTTCTGTCCGGTAGTAACTGCAACTAAGGACTGATAAAGCGATGCAAACTTAAAAAAAAAGCGCTTGAAGAAAAGCAGGCAGATAAAAAAACTGCAGAGGATGTTAACTACCTTCTAATCCAAGCGAAAGCACGGATATGTGCTACCTAGAAGACGAGGATGAGAAGGCAGTGCCGCGTGACGAAGCAGATGAAGTTGGAGACGACGCTTTCCAATGCACAGCGCGAGAGTGTGGTGCAGTTTAACACGAGGCGTGCTGGCTGCGGCGATAACCTAGTGGACTATTCGAGCGGCCATTAAAGGAGATCTGTTCGGCTCCCAGTCATGAATATTGATTCAATTTATTTCTCCCTTTTTCATTGTTTGACCTATAACTCAGCTGAAGGTCAAATTTACACGGTCCGCGATTGAAGCCCAAGGTTCCATAGTGAAGCTTTCGCTTCAAAAATTAGACCGTTTCAGCACGTGTTCAGACGCAGTCATCATAACTTGGATGAGTGCACGTAAACGAAGCGAATTTCAACGCCGACCAGTTCAGTAAATGCTCGAGATAAGATACTTGTTCACGCATTCAGATGCGAAGCGTGGAAGCTGGCTGTTGCCTTGCATTCCTTGCTTCTCTTCGCAAGGTGGTAGACTACAGTGCGTGCGTCCATTTTTTTGTGCACGATGCGTAATTTTTGTGTGCCATCGTGCAGGTCGAGGAGAGACAGAATCGATGCTAATATTTCGTTGCACGAGATTCCCAGTGATCATGTGGTGCGTGTACAATGGCTGAAAGTGATTTGAGGCAAAGACTGGCCGCCCAACTATGCGGCAGCTCGCTCCACAGTCTGCAGCAAGCATTTTCTTGCTTCTGATTTCAGAGAGGGCTGCAGGAGGCGCACACTGAGAAAAGGGTCGGTGCCGAGCATGCTCAGCGCATGTGCTCCGCACGTGCAAGTAGCGAGCTCGCAAGGATGCTCCAGCCGAGCATCTCTTCGCGGCGGGAAACGAACCCGACGATGTCAGCGTGCCAATCAAAAAGCCTCACAAGGAAGAGCTCGAAACCACGTGTGGCGTGGTTTGCAGCTGTCTGATGATGCTGCGTCCTGTTTCTTGCATCACCGGTGGTCATGTAGGTGTGGCTAGCTCTGTTGGCCCTGCAATACTAGCCTTGGACAACGCATCGCACAATTTTATGCCACCGATAGAAGGACCATCGACGGAGCCAGGAAGGCTCAACGCTGTGCCCGTAATTACACCTGTCGCAGAAATAGCCTGTTCAGGAGATTAATCTCGGAAACACCACTCGGAACTTTAGAGCCCGTCAGTCGTGAGATCGCCTGCTGGGAACACAGATTTCAAGCCCACCACTCCTCTCATCGCTGCATCCCACCCGCAAGCTATGTATGCTGCAGCACACGAGCTTTCACTGCCAGTCAGTGGTCGGACGGAAGTAAAAAGAGCTTCCGTGCGCAGAAACGAACCCCCGTTGGTGAAAAGAAGCTACACCAGTCAAAAAGATCACATAAAAGCAAGCTTGAGAATCTTGGCGGAACGTCGGAAATGGAATCGTAAAGAAAGAGTCTTTCGGCAAGAGATAAACACCCTTACGTAAATGATGGAACGTTGCAAGGAGGAGGTGCGCAAGTTGAAGGAAGATTCTGGAGTGAGCGCATTCTTGAGAATTGTAGAAGCTTCGGAGGAAAAGAATCTGCAAGCGTCATTGATACACGACCAAGTAAAAAACTACGGACGAAAACGACCGTCAAGGTCGGAAGCGATAATCAGATATTCGACCATCCTCCGTAGCCTGTATGCAAAATCATATGAATACCTGCGCTGCGAATGCCTGCTTCGTTGGCCATGCAGGACCACTTTGCAAAAGTACCTTGGATTCACAGCCGGACAAGTCGGGTTCAGCAATGTCGTGAAGTGCAGGCTGAAAGCAGTATTACTGACCCTAACTGCTCCTCAGGCAGGAGTATTTTTCATTTCGTGCGCATGGTGCCGGCAACCATAAAAGCAATGGCGTTGCAATTGGCATCGTCTGCAAAGGGTCTTCCACGGCCATTGCTCCACACCAGTTGGACGAGTCCAGGCGCATTTTCCTTGCTTTCGGCCAGAGCCAGATCGTAAGGGATGTGAGGTCGCAGTTCCTCGCAAAGGATATAGGGGCTGACAAACAGGTTACATTGGCACCGCTGAAGAAGCTCTACAAAATGCACCGAGGCTCACCAGTGTGGCCCGTGAGGTTCCTCACGCGTCGCCACCTGTATCCGTAAACATTGAGAAGATGAGCGTAAAGAGGGCTTTACAAAAATTTCCCCTCCTGATAGAGCAACCCTGCAACACATGAAAAGTCAGGCCGGGCACACATGCGATGTGGAGTTCGCGTCAGTAGGCCCAACGGTCGAATTCATGCTGATGATGCGCTGATTGTTTGTCCTCACGAATGTTAGCAATAGAACGCAACACATTCACAAGAACAACCCAGACACCCGACCGTTCACCAATGCCGATGATCGGAGACTAGAATGGCTCGAGCACGAGTTCATTCCTTACCTGTCGAGGCTTAAGGAAGAAAGCAGTCAGGAGAGCTGCCTCAGCAATGAGACACACCATGCACTCTTGCTCACCACCACATCGAATGTGGAGTGCATCCGTTTTGTTGCGAAAGCAACACTGCGATTCGCCGAGCTATTTCGCGGAGCTGACGAAGGCCATACTGCGCATGCGCTAGGAGCAGTGACGTCAAACGGCGCACAGCTAGAGCGCCGCCGCCGTCGCTGAGCGGGTGACTCAAGAGGTTCCGCCGCCACGCTCGCCAGTTGCGCATGCGCAGTAGCGGCGCATAGCTAGCGTGCCGGGGGACCGGCGCCGCCGCTGCTGCCGCGCGATGTCCATCGCCTCTCTCTCCCCTCGTTGCTTTCGCCATCCTCCAGGTTTAACCAGAGCTAAAGCGCTGCCAATTTTTTTATTGAAGGACGAGGGATTCAAAGTTTTCCTCACTGGAAAGTTTTCCAGCGACCCAGTTCAGGCATTACTCGGATTTTTGCGAATGTCACCCGGATTGACATGACCAGTGTAATATCAGGACTGGAAAAGATGCTAAAACAGGCATCGTGTCTCCCTCAATGTCGAGCACTGTAAACTGCTCTACATCATTCTGCAACGTCACTGCCATTTCTGCTAAAGTGAGCCCCAGCAGTTGTTCGTCGGGGGCTCATTTTAGCAGTGTTTTCCCCACTGCCGCAGAGAAAAAATTATTGCAACTCTGGATATCTCCAAGTCATCGCCTTCCGGATCCAGAGCTAGCCAGCATCGCGATGATAGGAGGATACATCGTTCGAGTTACTACAGAAAACTGGAGCTGCGAAAGATGCATTGAACTTGTTAAAAAGCCAGTCGGAGACTAGCCGATCGACTGCTTCATCAAATACCAGGAACGTGGAGGGCTGAAATACCCAAAAAGAACTTGCTTCTGTGTTTATGGCACTTAAGGCCTTTGTGGACGTTGTGCTGCAACCCAGAAAAGCCATTAGCAAGACACCCAGAATGAGCGTCGAACACGCTGTTAAAGTTTTGATGGAGGCTCCTGTACTGGTCTGCGAGAACGAAGGCCCAACTCAGAATAGACCTTTGGTCTGCGAAGGTCCTTAGGCCCCTCCTGAGAAATCATGCTCTTGATATTACAGACCAAAAGTCTGACCAAATTATACGCGAAAAAGCCACTCTCGCGCCAGGTGCTTAAACTGCGAGTATATATGAGCTGATTTTGAGGGCGCAGAGGTGTGTGAAGAGATGCCCCCACTTTTACTACTGAGCCAGGTCCGCCATGCATAAAACCTAGGGGATGTAGGTAGCCCAGAAGTCCAGAAAGTTAGCTGTGGCTCCATTCGAGCATTATCTCTGTTTTGTTTCGCTGGCTGTTGTGTTGCGCTCGCTCATGAGGTGTTTCGTCCTGTTAGCGCGTACGAAAGTGATTGCGCTCAATGGAAATATCTTTTGGCTCTAAACAGACACAAATGCTATAAAGGTAAATGGCTGTAAATAAAAAGGCGTGCAATGCGTATAGCAGCAGACACATGCAACGTATTGTATATGCTATTGATGTAAATAATTGTAAACACAAGCAAAAAATGTACCTAAACACCACTTCCTTTTCTACAGTCTGTGCAGCGAAGTTCCTCTGGTCCACGTAGACAAGCTTAAAAACTCCCAGACTTCACACAAAACTGAAAGCAGCAGCCGTACTGTGCATAATTAAATGGCGCCATTTTACTGCTGCTCCGAGAACAGTTTGTCAGTGTCGCGGACTACAACATTTTCCCGCACAAAACAATTTTCGTTTATAATGGTGCCACGAAACGAACGCACGTAACAACTTAAACCGCTCTATTCGCCTCGCAAGGAAAGCAATAAGTGGCGCCAACACTTCAAGCAGCGCCTTAAGTATACCAGCCGCCATGCTGAAGTGATCAGCGGAGCGAACGCCTCTTGCTACCTCTGCAAACGGCGAGGAGAGCTGCCGCTCCAGCCTTGGCTTTGATAGAAGCGCCGGGCCCCTGATGAAGCGAGAGCTATGCAAGAAGCGGTAGGGAGCAAGAATCTGACAGACGCATGGTGTAGGAGTGGGACAGAGAAGGCTAGCACCGCGCGCCCATACGCAAGCGTGACGCAAGCAGTCGTAGCATCTGGGTAGCGCCATATCGTGGCAACTAACTGAAGTGAGGCGCTCTGACAGCTCCCATTGCGAAGCGGCCGATGCGGCGGGCATTGCAAAAATAAAGGAGGCGCTGCCTGCCCCAACATTTTCGAGGTTGTCAAATACGGACCGGCAATGCAGGCTCGCGAAAATAGATAGCATGTACGTTAAAAATGCTTTAATAGAGCATTTGGTGAGTTAGTAGGTACATATGGAGCTCAAAGATTCGCAGCGCAAGAGACACAAGACAAAGGGAGGCGAAAGAGAAAGCGCATAATCACAAAAGAGGAGCCTAATTGCTGAATCTTTAATAATATTCGAAAACTAGCATAACCAACACATAGCACTGCATGGCTGTAGTCAATCATTTATGCAGAGCAAGGTATTTTTCTTTTTCGCCTTTTTATGGCTCGCTGCCGAATAGGTTACGAATCAGCTGTCTTTCTGTCTACTCTCATCGGCCTGCCTCAGTTGCTGTGTGCCTTTTCCTCTTCAACCTCACTTTCCCCGCTGTCATCCTTTTCGAGGGTTCTCTCACCCCAAGCTGATTATTTCTGTCACCTCCCGTATTAAATGAAATGAACGTAAACCTGCTGGTCGCACTCCGAGTGACTGCGTGTATGAAGACAATTGGATTGGACCTAACAATAGGCATATTTGTCGACGGTCGAACTGTTGGCTTGAATTCTTCATTGATTAGAACTTAGGGAGAGCCTGCTGGTTTCATATCAACCTACGCTGACAAGTGGAATACCATATAATCGTCGTCGCCATTCCATTTCATAGTTGGGTATCGATCATCATATCACCCTACGCTGACAAGAGGAATACCATATAATCGTCGTCGCCATTCCATTTCATAGTTGGGCATCGCTCATCATATCACCCTATGCTGACAAGAGGAATACCATATAATCGTCGTCGCCATTCCATTTCATAGTTGGGCATCGCTCATCATATCACCCTATGCTGACAAGAGGAATACCATATAATCGTGGTCGCCATTCCATTTCATTGTTGGGTATCGCTCATCATATCACCCTACGCTGACAAGAGGAATACCATATAATCGTCGTCGCCATTCCATTTCATAGTTGGGTATTGCTCATGCAGAAGCCTTCCTCTAAATCAAGGGCGCATTGCACCCCTTACCTCAAGTAGTTGGCGAAATTATCAGTGTTGGCTCGCCGGCCGGAAGGCTACTTCAGTCTACATGATAACACTAGCTTTGGTTGTGGCTCATAGGCGCGAAGAACTTACCTTCGGCGTTTCTCAGATTAGGCGGTGAACAAGGATTCTTTCTGTACTGTCAGATCCCGCTCGAAAGCCCGCTGGACCGTCAGGTGGAGAGGGCTATTTAGAAGGCTGGAAACAAGCGACGTGTGCCCAGTGCCGTCCGACGCGAGAACAAGGTCTGGGCCGCTGGTGAACGTTTGTGGCAATGGCTGGCGCGCGCTGCCAGAAGCTGTTTTCTTCTTTCTCCGCTCCAGTGCAGCACAAACAACGAAGAGAGAGAGAGAGAGCTCTAAAACAGATTTTAGGAGGCGTGAAAATTCGCTGACATGCTAATCTGCGTAGCCGAGAGATTAGGGGAGTAAAGATGCAAGAAGGATGGTAGAAAAGAGTTCGGTCAATGAAGAGGGTTGCATCGCAATAGTTCACTGCATGATCGCTTCTTAGGATGAGACAGAAGTCAAGTTCTGTGCATGCACAGCTGGGTGATCAAGTGTTCGGGCAATTTAGAGCTTGTCTAAAACACCAATAGCGTCTAAATAGGCAAATAAGTACATAATTGCACGTAGATGCTGTCTGTGTCAGCCTAAAGGACCTAACATGGAGTCCATTGTGAGTGGCACTTGGGTGTGCCATTGTCCATTGTGAGTGGCACTGATGTCACTTGTAAAAGTCCCATGCAAAAGGCGAGTTCGCGCTAATCATCTATATTATTTCCCCTTTTCCTCCATTTAATAAATCCTGAGAAAAAAAGGCTTGACACTCGATTCCTAGAAACCCTTTTAGATGTAGCCTTGTAAATAATTATGCTCTGTCTAGATGTATCCCCTTTAAATATAGTACAGGCTTGTTGTCTTTTGCCTGTACTGAACCCAGAACCGAATTAATACCTGACCCCCTGGAATACGGCGTTTAACCCGCAACATCACCGATTACGGATATTTTCGTAATCACGCTCATTCAATTTTAAAGCACTGTTGCATACTATCGAGACCCAAAGAAGCTGTAGAAGGTGATGCAGTTATTTGTTCCGAGGCTTTCGAGCTTTTGTCCGAAAACACATACTCCATACACACATTAAAGTCGGTCGCGGCAATCTTCATGTACCCTCCTGCGACGGCCTCTGCTTCATGAGGACGACTTATCGCATCAGCCGCCTACTTCTCCTAGTAAGCCAATCCTCCCACGCAGAGCCCGTCCGAGTCCCTGTTGTTCCCTCACGGCACCTCTGCATTATAAAGTCGACAGGGTCGTTCGCATTTGCTTCTTCACGGCCACTTCTCGATAACAAGCTGGTGCTGGCGACAGAAGTAAGGCACCGACCGGTAAACGTCACCTATACCGCTTCCAATCGATATCTTCAAGAATGAGGTGTCTATTTCCGTGAACAACATTGTGATTGCTTCTTTGGTGGGCTCTGGTGCAGCAGTGCGTAGTGAGTCTCACGTTGAAGAATAGTCTCGGGATTAAATAAGCGCTTGCATAAAAGCGAGGCGCTACTTTTTCAGAGTTTAATGTGAAGCTTTAATCCCTTTTGACCTGGCGACAGACGCAGCTGCAGCTACACTCCGTAGACAGTTTTCAAGAACAAATTCTTCAACTTAGAATGCACCCCACATTATGTTTTGATAGGCATTGTTTTTTTTTTTTCCGGGAGTGTAGCGTAAGGTTACGCTGTCTCTGCGACCAAGCGTGCTTCCCTCGTTAGTAATGACCTGCCCTATGTCACGAAAAAGTGCTTTTTCTCGCACAATACAGTCCTCTGCCACCTAGGACGACTTCGTTGCTCCTTCTCATTCTTACAAAACTCCCTTGAAGAAATGCAAGACGTTAGCGAACGGCATTTCACTTACACCAAGTGAAAAATGGCTGAGGCTTAACTTGGTTAACCCTGGTCAGATGCGAAGCATATTGATGGCTATGGTTGGTAATACATGGCTTTCCTTGGTTGAATACTTGGTCATATTAATACAACCACTAGAAGCCTTCGTCGTGGGGGAAGACAACGGCATGACTACAGCGGAACGCCGACTAACCCCGAGACGCGCGTTGGGTGGGCGCCTGGATTGCCACGGAAGTCGCGTCCGCCTGCCCGGTGGAGCGAGCGTTTCACCTACACCGAGTGTGAACGCGCGTTCGAAATGCGCGGGAATGCCGCTCGAGGACATTCCGGTGTCTGTGCGATGGCATCGTTCTCCCTCTCCCAGCGCGTGACGGCGATCTGTCGTGGCGTCATGTGTCACGTGGTACGTCACGTGGTGTGTCGTCACTGTACCACGTGGTCTGCACGGCGTGCAACCACAGCGACGGCGCGAGGTGGACCCTCATCTTCCTCTGTCGTGACGTCATGTGTCACGTGGTAAGTCACGTGGTGTGACGTCACTGTACCACGTGGTGTGCACGGCGCGTAACCACGGCGAAGGGCTGTAGTGTACCTCTAGTAATATGCTTCGCATAAAATGAAGGGTAGAAGGGGACCATCGTAACTCTCTCAGTGGAACAGAAGCAGAACCACGAGAATAGAGCTTCGATTTTTTATTTGTCGGAATGGTTCACAGGCTAACCGAGTATGTATAGCTGTATACCATATATCACTATGCCCCTTGTAACGCAGCAGCTCCACCCCGACATGTGCCCAAGAGGTCAAGCGCCTGGGCGACCCAGTCAGCCCATTTGACTAGCCTAGTCTGATTTCCTAGCTACTCACAAAGGTCTCCTACTGCTCCTCAGTAGTGATTAAGCGAAACACGCTGATAGCGCAGGCCGACATGCTGTGTCATATTGTAGCCAGCCTACCGCACAATCAGCAGTTGGGAGAGTAGGGGGTGGCCGACATATTCGAAAGAACTGAGGTATCTGGGAAGGCGTGCGTTTGAAGCTAGCACCATGATATTCCGTTCACTAGGCACCAGGTATGCACAGAGTTTCTTTGCGGAATTGTGCTATTTTATTAACCAAATACATTAGTGAAGGAGGACAGGCTTATAAAGCACAGAATATATGAACCCTGCATTTCTAAAAATAAGATCACGCTATCACTGAGCGAAAAATTCAGGGGGCACTTTGACTGGCTAAAGTGCGTGCAGGCGAAAGCGTTTTACGCACCACTTTCACTGCTTCTGTGGCACTGGTGGCGTCACATGTTATTGAGTACTAATTACTAAGTGATGACAAATCAATAATTAATGGTTAATTACTGATTAATGCCTGAATACTAATTAACTGCTAATTAATGACGCTGAAGCATCGCCTTTAGGAGTGGAACGCGACAGCGTGTTGTAGCCCTGCCAGGGAGTCCACGGAACGCCACCACCCGTTCGGCGCGATGCCTTGCCGTTTGAACGCAACGGTTTCTGAGGAAAGGAAATGGCGCAGTAATTCTCTGTCATCTCGGTGGACACCTGAACCGCACCATAGAGGAAGGGAGGAAGTGGGAGCGAAAGAAGAAAGACAAAGATGGCCCGTAATGAAGAAAATGAAAATTGTATTTGAGGAAAGAAAACTACGCAGTAACTGTCTCACATATCTCGGTGGACACCCGTCAAAATTCAGGGGGTGGGGGGTGCACTTTTTTGACCTAAAGTGCGGTCCCTGATGTGTGGCTAAGATGTTAAGCTTCGCCTCTAAGAGTGGAACGCGAGAGCGTCTTGCAACGCTGCCAGGGAGTCCATAGAACGCCATCGCCCATTCGGTTCTACGCGTTGCTCGTCGGTAAATTGGTTTTTGAGGAAAGGAAATGTATTTCTCTCTCATATCTCGGTGGACAGCTAAACCTCGCCGGAAGGGAAGGGAGGAGAATGGCAGTGAGCGAAGACACCGTATTCACTAGACGCGCCTTTTTTCATTTCAAACCATCGAGCTGGCATGGCGGAGTGGATAGCATGCTCATCTCGCACTCCGAAGACCGGGGTTCGATTCCCGAGCTCGACCAATTTCTTACTCGGTTTTATTTATTTGTATGGCCTCACTAGAAAAGTTAATTAGGCTAATTGGGTAATTAAGCAATTAACTAAGCTCAGTCCCACTGACTTGGAGCATCACTATATGATCCCTTCAATTGGTTGCATGGTTACTAGATAAAAGTACAATTGGCCCGGTTTGAAATTGGCGCACTGTGACGTCACGACCGTTTTGACCAACTGAAAAGCGTGACATTTCTGTCGACAACTGCTGCTTGCAACGATGAGACATTAAAGGCTTTCGCCTTAATACGTTTGGGGCCGCGGCGCCGAGAGAAGCAGACAACGCTGCTGGGCGCGTCGTCTGCTGCCCGCGGCGCCGTGGCAGCAAAGCCTTTAACCGTGCAAGCATGCCCTGTATGTCCAAGAATTCGCACCAAATTTCTGGGGCTGTGCGGCTAACAAGCACTGTTCCTCGTCATGTTGGGTGTCGTGTGAACTGCATATGAAGAAGCAGTTCTTAGATGATATTTGTTGATTTAAGGAACGATGGAAACATGTAGACGGGATATGCACCATCTCGCGAGGCGTTTGTGGCCTTTGGGCGGGACTTCGCCTGTATCAACATAACTTTCCGAACTGAGCAAGGTTCATTATCACTGCTACATGTCTCTTCAGATATTATGCTTTCGTACTCGAGCCAGCTTCATAAGCATACGCTAAAATACAGACACGGCGTGAACCACGATCGACTTTGAGGTATCAGGTGATTGTGAAGCAAATATACTATCGCGATCAAAAGCAATGCCAAAACGGACAGTGCGGCTTCCCACAGAATCGGCGCACCCTCTTGTCCGAGATTCCGAGATGGTGCGTCTCCAGAGCATGACTGCAGTATTCGTGCTCAGTGTGCGCCCGGTCTCTGCGACATCGCCGGCAACGAGGAGGCCTACGGTTTCGCCACCGCGCCGCACGTGATCTTCCTCCTAGCAATTTTCCGCTCACCGTGGAAGACGTCCGTGCGGTTATTCACAGTCATCTTCATCACGAACACACGGACCCACCCACCTGTGTGAGGAGAACGTATCTCCGTTGTCGGCGCGCACTCCACAGAGTAGCATCTCCAGCGCGCAATGATCCTTCTAATGCACGTTGACTGCGTGTCGCCCGGGGAAAGATGAGAACGCCATGGACTTTCATGCGGCGACGCGCTCATATGATTGCGGGGCAGTTGAGGCATTGGAGTTTCTGCTCCTGCGCTGTGCAGCTTTTGCAGATCCGCATCGCGAGGTGCTTGCGGCGTAAAAGGCACTGGGCATCATCCCCGACAGCTTTTAGGCGCCCCTGTGGCCGTGCGGCTGTATGCGCACCCGTGAGCCTGTGTGCCTCTGCGTGCTGAGCAGGCAGGCGGCCTTGTGATGCGGGCGGGCTTGACATCCTGGTTGCTCATCGCCAGGCAGTGAGCGCGTGACGTGAAAGTTCCACTTTTCCTACTTCGGACGATATAAGGCCGGGAGCCCCATCTCGGCTACTCTTGCAATGCGTTATTATGAGTCTGGAGATGAACTTTCTCTTTGTCCAAAATATGAAGACAAAATATCATAATCTTAAATGGTTGCAGTTGAAGCAATCATGTATTGAAAACTAGACACAGTGGCTTTCAAGCCCGCCAAGCCCAACAATCGAATCGCACTGTTAGCCAATTTATTTAGGACTGTCAACTCCTGAAAATTTAGTTCACACTGAGATTTGCTCGAAAGAATTGGGATAGCGGCGTTTGAGATCATTACATTGCTCTAGTGCATGCGTCAAATGAAAGGTAACTATAAGGGTAATGTAAAAGAGAGAAAAAAATAAAAGAATTTTCACATGCACATCATTAGATTTAAGAAACGTAATACCAAAGAGGTGTGTTATTCGGTTGAATAACGTGTCGCAGCGCGCAGTGCAATTAAGTTCTAAGACTATTTAGGAAAAAAAAACGGGTATCCCAAGACTTGTTCTCCAGAATGCGAATGTTCCAGAAAATCCCGCCAATAATTTCATGCTTGTAAGGTTACATCTTAAATCAGGAATGAGCTACGGATTCAGGCTTTGCCTGATGTTGTGATAATCCCATATTTTGTGCATGAAAAACGCCAAACATTTGTACTTCTTGTACTTTGCGAACACTGTTTGAAATTCGATGTTCAGAATTGAAACATGGTCCTATTTTTTACGTATTCTTTAGTCAGCTTTCATCGACCGCTGGCTTTAAAGACGGAATTCAATAAAGGTGAATTAAAAATCTTCAAAGAAGGCATTGTTGGTAAAAATGAAAAGAAATAACCTTGCTCAAGCTGTCACTAAACTTCAGGCCTGGCGTAAAACGTCAAGAACACGTATGAGCAACTCAACGCTTGTCAACAGGACTCTAAATCGAAGGCTTGGGAAACCTATAATCCGTATTTAATTGCATGCAAAGCTACTCCCGGCTTGTACGTAACTCAATTGTAGAAAAAAAATAGGAGAGCGCTGAAGCTTCGCCTTAAGAGCAGACGCGATTGGGCCTTTTTTCTTCTATAACTATAACATCTTATACATAACCCCACACACTTTGCTGTCATACATACCTCAACGCATTTAGTTGGTGCATCTCTAACACGCTTGAACTATCGACACTGTGGCATACTCGTTGCGCGCCTGCCTGGCACGCAGAGGCCTTAGTTTGAGACCCCAATGCCGGCATATTCTTTTTTTTTTTTCATTTGAAACTCCGGGGAATATTTTCGTCATGTTTCTGGGGCCTTTCTGTTAATTTCAGGTCCCGGCAACGGCTTTTTGAGCAAACGATCTTTTAATTTGCACACGAGAGCATACAACTGCATATCTGAGCAAGCAGATATGGCACGACGGAAAAGGTTGCATTTATTTCGGAACTTGAAAAATGCCTTGCAAAGCAAAAGCTGGCCATATCAACACTCAAGACTAAAACTGCAAACATTGTGTAGGAAAGGTTTTCAGAAAACTTTATGTATTATGCATGTAGCGATTATTCGCAAGTCGTTTTGAAACGTTGGGTGCAAAAATGTGAATATTTTCTCAGTAAAACACGCAGTGCTAGTAGAATTTTGGCTGCCGGTATCATATGCTTGGCGCTGAATATTATCACAAGAAGGATGAACAGGGAGTCTTGGAAATATATTCTGCGGAGGTGCTTGTTTAGAAAATGCAGCCACGCACCGGGCTGCCCAGCGCTGCTATTTTCGCCCAGCAAAAAGCCCCTGCGCAAGTCATCGGTCATGCTTGCGGTATACGGGGAACGCGAGAGAAAAGCAGCTGCTGCTGCTACTGCTGCTTGAGCAAGCGTTTATAAATATCCCTTTCCCGCCGAATGCTGTTGCTTGGTATATGGACGACTGCGCACAGCGGTCTGGCATTCTTTTATTTTTGCCGGTTTCGTTGACTTCTGGCATTTCTTTGCCGCTGATGCATTGTCGTTCGCGAAAAGTGTAATGTGCTCACAGATGACAGAGGCATTGACCTTACATTATCTGAACAGCGAGCCTTATGCTCGAAGGAAGCACACAATAGGCCATTAACGCGTTCTATCAGATATTTTTTCAATAAAGCGAATTGTTCAAAAAAAGCCTTTTCGGATAAATTACGTCTTCTCTCATACACCTACAGAAATTTTGTCGACTTGCACTGTGTCTGCTACTCTGTATATAATCTGAAAGGGCGGATCTTCAGATCAGTTCACTTCAGTAGCTGTTTTCCTCCACAGCACTTTGGCGGGCCTCTTTTTGCTTCGAATAATTCTTGTTGGGTGAGTAAGGTCCTGGGCAGAAAGAGCTCATGTTTGCTTGCTTCACGGAGATAAAACCGCCTACATGCTTCACGCTCTGCCACGGGAGAGACGAAAAAGGGTCGTATGGTCACCAAAGCCGCCACACGCGGCTTTTTCTGTAATAAGAACTTTCTTTAATTTAGACAAGAGCAAGTAATTGGTTGCATTCATAAAGAATTGACTCAATATTTTTTGCAAATCTTAGCCTCAAATTAAGGAAACTGTTTCTCGACCAAAATCAGAGGTTCCACACAAGCAGCCTATTCAAAGCAAAGTTTGGATTAAATTAGAGGCCAGGAAATTCAAGAGACCTAATCGGGTGACGGCAGGTGAGATTGACCGAAATTCAGTATTTGATTTTGGTGTTGGAATTACTCCTGGCGAATCCAGTCTAGAAGCTACACTCCCTTACGAGCTAGGAGAATTAACGCTAAGCGGAACTATTCACTGTTTAAAATACGAAGGATGAGCGCAGGTACAGCTTCTGTGAGTCTCACGTAGGAGCTCTCAAAACGTCTTTTATTTTCAGAAACTGGAAAGAAAATATCGTAAGAAAGCTTCTCCTCCTAAATAGGTCAGTCACGGTTGAAAAACCGCTGTTCGGTATTTGTAAGAGTGCCTCAGTTGGTTTTCATGTGGCGCATTCTATATTTTGCAGCTTTCAGGAGCTAGCATTTGCTTTCAACTTCCTCGCATACTTTGCCACGAGAACAATCCCTTGGTTTTGTGCTGAAGAATAGGAAAGTTTCTGAAATCCTGATCCTAACTTTGTCTCCACTTTTTATTGTCGCTGACGCGCTTTCAGGGTAATTGGGTACTTGAGGCAGGCTTTCCGTCCTTTGCCGAAAGCAAGAAAAATGAGATTTAGAGACGACCCAGTAAATATCTATATAGTAGGTTAGAGGAGGCAAGGCGGAAGCTTATGCAGCAGGGGCTTTTTAGCTTATTCAATGCTTGAGAAAGCACCAAACTTAAATTCTCGAGAATAAATTTGTTTCATTAGCGGCAATTTATTTGAGGAGAAATAGACGATTCAGCGTGATTTCTTCTCATGTTCTATTACAAGCCTAATGCAAGTGCTCAGCTGAATAAATTTAACTTTGTCAAAGCGTTTTAGTTGGAATAAAATTCAGTTAGCAAAAATTGCTAAATTTAAACAACGCTTGAAAAATTGCGTTTGGTTAACCATAAAAACATTTACTATCAAATTTAAATGACGAGAAAATCTATATGTTGGGAAAAAACTGCGCGAACTTTCATTTCTGTTGTCTAAATGAACACTTAGAAATGTTGTTCAAAAGGTGTTTTTATATCATTAAGCTCCACCTTTTCTACACGATTTTTCGCTGTGAGGAAGTGAAGGGACGCCCGCGCTGGTCATTGGAATTGCAGCATAGTTCCTTCGTTGAAGCAGAACTAATAAAACTAATCTGAGTGTCTGACAGGTTACCATCGCTCCTTATGTAGCCAAGAGGTGACTTTCAGGTTTTCTCGCAGCCTTAATAAAACGTGATCATTTCCAGGCAAACACGGGTGTCGATAGAGTTAGGTACCGGACTTGATTATGCTCGAGGTTGCGGCAAGGCATTCTTTTTCTGTGGTAGAGTATTTTCCTCTCCGTTGCGATGGGAGCATCTAGTGAACTTTATTGTAGGTAGGGGTGAATTTTTATAGACGAAGGGCCCAATAGCGCCTTGGCTCAATGTGTTTCGCTATGCTCACCGAGGGGTCAAAGAGCAAATTTGTAGGTATATGAACCGTTGTGTATAAAGCCATCTAGGGAATAACAAAAAAAATAGCTCGAATAATGTGAAGGGAGCCTGCATGCAAATCATTTATCGCGAGATGAAACCAATCAAAAGTATAGGCTCAGTATTCGAGCCTAGAATAGTAACAGAATAGACATAAGCAAACTGGTTAACGGACCAGAAGCGAGCAACAGTAGACATTCAGATAAAGCCCTGAACGCAGTTAGATTTTAGAGAGGACTACGACGAAACCCTGACAAAGGCCACATGCCCAAAGGATAGTGGTGGCAGCGCGTCAGAGAAACAATAGTGCAATGTTCTGAAGACAAAGGCAAGAAGTACTGCAGAAAAAAATAGAAAATCAATACAAATCAGTACATCATACCATACAATAAAAATCATACAATTATGCGCAGTACGGTATGATGCAATCCGGTGCGATTCGATTAAGTCGCAAGCGCAGAGAAAGCCATCGACAGTTTAGGCCACCTCGAAGTCCACGACCTACAAACATCATAATCGCAGAATAGGCGCAAGAGAACGGCTAACAGGCAGCAGGGCGAGGACGGAGAGGCTTCGGGGCAATGAATTAGCAAATGAATTCGAGAATTCGAGAGCGCGTGAGTGGAACGAGTGCAAGACGCGACAAGTTTGCCCCATATAAGGATCGGGCTGCCGGCGATTTCGGTAACGACAACAGCGTTGGACACGTGGGAAGGTAACGAGGGATAGCATGAATGGAAAGCTGGAAAGCTACTGTGCTCAGTGAGAAGGGAGGTCAGAAATCTGTTGATTGCTTAAACTTTCTCCAACCATGCATAGAGTAATGTGTCCTAAAGAGCAATCTAAAGAATCAGCACCTGAAACAGGCCAAAGCGGGAAATACTGAGCAACAGCCAATTTGAATTAAATTTCAGCAATGACAACAAGGCACGTAAGGCAAGGTCAAAGAAAACAGAAGGGCGCAGGTGGGCGCTACATACCAGAGAAGTTGAACACAAGTTCAGGGGGAAGCACGCAGTGCGGATTATATCAACAGCGGGCACCGGGCTGCTTTGTGCATGATACTGTGCAGCTCACGCCCACGAAGGCAATACTTTACTGTGCCGCCTATGTGGTACTGTAGAACAATCTCATGGGTGTCTTAGCAGTGAGCGATAACGCCAGGGCCGTGCCAGTTGCCTTAGGTGTGCACTTTCATTTCTCTTCGTTCTGTAAAGTATATAATATAAATGTTCTGTATTTCACAGAAAACCTTGTTCAAAGCGTTCTGTCGGTACTCTTGCCACGATAAACGGACACAGTCTGTGGTAAATAGCTTAAGGTGCTAAGTGTTTCTTGAAAGGGTTTCAACAAAACACTTGAAATAAGCGCGAATTTCTGAGAAAATTTCAGAAGTCTTTTCATCTCTGAGTCTTAAAAACTTAGATACAGAAGCACTCTTCTGAAGGTCTGAACGGACATGCTCTGCGCTGAACAGGAGTCTGACAAAGCTGACTCCTCCAATCGGACGGACAATTTCTGTGGCTTCATCGTGAACTATGCGGAACTCAATGCTTGTTGCATTAGTAAGAACCGCTCGACATGCGGCTAGAAAAAATGGCAAAGCCACATTCGCAATTCATTCCTCCAAGCTGAGTGCTGGGAATACAGTGTCCGACATTCGTTGGAAAGTGGCTCATATAGAAGAAAGCCTGAGGAGTAGCGCATTGAATTAATAACGCAGTCGCTGTATAGGACAGCGTTCTTTATGCTCTTCCTTTCCTCAAATTCTGTGTGTCAGTAAGTGCTCTTCAGGTTTATTAACGAGAAAAACCTGGCGGTACACGCCTGATCCTACGCGCCACTGATACGTGCAAGAAGGTTCACATCCGGTTTTTTCGAGCGATTCATACTCCGATCATCAACGAAGGGAAAGAAGATGTTTTTAGGCGAAAATGCAACCGTGTGGCTCTGAATGGCTGCCGAGTGATATCTACACCATCAGCGGACGACGCGTTGGAAAAGCACGAGAACCGCCCTCTGATGACAAACAAAGTCGAGTGCGAGTGAGCTGAGTGCGTGAACCGCCCATGAACGAGACGCGAGAAGGAAAATTTGCAACGGCGGAGGTGGAGAGGTGGGCGCAGCTGCACCCCAAAGCAAGCGTCATTACGCCGAGAGGGAAAGGGGCTCCGAAGGCAAGGACGCGTCATTGGTTTATCCATTGCGGTGCATCAAGTAAGCCGCAATGTGTATAATACAATAAATATGAAATCGAATTCGGGTCAAAAGACGGATATTGAGCCAAGGTAAAGCTCAGAACAGATCCATCAAATGTAAACCGTAAAATATAATGGAACCATAAATCCCGTTAAATTTCTTGCAGCTATTTTCAGGCAGTGGCAGGCGGCAAAGGAAAAAGTACACCAAAGCATTAAATAAAGATAGCATGAAATAAACAGACAGCCCAGACATTCGCATTCTGATTACGCTGTTCATCGCATACCTTATGAACATCTGACAGTTTATTACCGGCATTGATCAAAATAACCACAGCTGGCTGATAGTAGTATCACATCATCGTTCAGCATTTAGTGCAGATGACTGTAAGCAGCTTCTCGTTTAGATGTCGACAATCAGTATGGGTTCTTTGATATGAGCCTACTTCTTCAGCGACTATACTACCGGTGGTTTTGTACCTACTGCCTGCCGTACTTTGGTAGACAATACAAAAGACCCGACATAATCATCATCATCATCAGCAGCAGCAGCAGAAGCAGCAGCCTGACTACACCCAATGCAGGGCAAAGGCATATCCCACGTCTCTCCAATTAACCCTGTCCTTTGTCAGTTGCCGCCACTGTATCCCCGCAAACTTCTTAATCTCATCCGCCCACCTAACTTTCTGCCGTCCCCTGCTACGTTTGCTTTCTCTTGGAATCCACTCCGTTACCCTTAAGGACCAACGGTTATCCTGCCTTCACATTACATGCCCTGCCCAAGCCCATTTCTTCCTCTTGATTTCAACTAAGATGTCATTAACCCGCGTTTGTTCCTTCATCCACTCCGCCCTCTTCCGATCTCTTAACGTTACACCTATCATTTTCCTTTCCATAGCACGCTGCGTTGTTCTTAACTTAAGCTGAACCCTCTTTGTTAGCCTCCACGTTTCTGCCCCATAGGTGAGTACCGGTAGGATACAGCTGTTGTAAACTTTTCTCTTCAGGGATATTGGTAAGCTACCATTCATGATCTGAGAGAACCTGCCATATGCGCTCCACCCCATTCTTATTCTTCTAGTTATTTCCCTCTCATGATCCGGATCTGCGGTCATACCTGCCCTAAGTAGACATATTCTCCTACTACTTCCAGCACCTCGCTACCAATTGCGAACTGCTGTTCGCTTGCTAGGCTGTTGAACATTACTTTGGTCTTCTGCATGTTAATTCTTAGCCCCACCGTTCTGTCTGCCTGTCTAACTGATTGATCATGCTTTGGAGTTCTTGTCCTGAGTGGCTTAGCAAGGCAATGTCATCCGCGAATCGCAAATTACTCAGGTATTCTCCATTAACTCTTATCCCGAACTATTCCCATTCCATCCCCCGGAATACCTCCTGTAAGAAGGCAGCGAAGGCGATCTCGCCGACATAATCATTGGACGGCAACTGAAGCGGTTTTAGACGTCTGCTAGTTTAATGGTTTTGAATGAGTGAAACTTTCAGAAAAAGCGTGCAAAATCTTTTAGCGCTAGAATTTCAAATGGTGCTGCAATCGCCGAATAACGCTACTTCGGAGTTCACTCTTCTCTGCAGGGCACAGCAATGGGCAGAGGTTGCAGTGATGACGTCACATACTGCGGCGCCGTGTTTCCAGTGAAGAAACGGTTGCATGAAAGGTGATGCTCACAAAGAATTGTGTGGCAGCATCAGACGGCACAGAGCAGCATACGGGCGAAGGCTGCTGACATCTTAAATTTCTACAACATCGACATGATTACCATGTTTCAAACATTTGTGTATCGCAATGAGGAGCAGCCCGAAAAGCCAGTGGGCGCGATGAGGCGCTAGTTGGTACGAGATGATTACAACGCATTAAACTCAGCAGGAGGCAAAACAGGACGGGAGGGGGGGGGGGGAGATCCTCTTCTCTCTTGAGCGTTGTCCCCTGCCCAATTTTTATGTTTTGCACTGATGCCCGGACATCATAAAGGTCTCGATCTGCGACTGCTTGACCAATTTAAATGCTAGCGCAAGAATACTTGACACGTTTCCCCTATATAGTTTCATGCACTCCAATTCTTGAATCACGTCGAACTCCCCGCAAAAAAAGAAACAGATCACCTTTATTTTAAGTAGCTCGAACAGACGCTGCTTGTAAAACGATGACAAGCCTGCATTTATGTTTACAATAGGTATCATGCGCATTTGTACTTCGCTCTGCTAGCACCCGCGAATCCACATCACAGATATCTTTCAGCTCAAGAACTGTGCTACAAGCGTTCCTTTAGCAATATGCAGAAACTCGGTCCCGAATTTTGCAATGAGGGAAGCGCAGGTTTTGGTTCACCACGTCCTCACCGAAACCATGGCAGCGATGCATACATTGTGGAGCGGCAGCTCCTCTTCCCAGCGGTTGCACTTTGCGATAAGTTCACAACAAATTTCGCCCAACCTCACCGGTGAAGTTACCGACTCGTCGACAATGAAAGGAGCGGACAAGCTCCATCAGCTGCGGGTAACTGCCGCGTCATGCCTGTGCATATTTGTCACAAATTTGATCCTCAGGGTAAGGGGGCTGTTTCAGGTAACTGATCATGGAGGCGGCGGCTCGTACATCGGTGGATCGCATTCAAATCATTGTTGAGAGTCGGCCCTTCGGGTTTTCTTAAATACTGAAGTCCTACTACGCAGCTCCACTCGAAAAGTGAGCAAACAATGTGGAAATGCGCAGTACAAGAAGCTTTGTGCAACACCAAGATAGATGCACGCGAACATTCCACACTTTGACTTCTGCTCGGCAGCAGCAACCTTGAGGTGGAGAGAGCGTGTTCATCGGAGCGTGGCAGCGAAGAGCCTGGCTAGAGCAGCAAGCATTTATCAATCGTACCCGGAATGCTTTTCCTCGCCATCTGTCAGTGCTAGTAGCCATGAGTCTCCGCTCTCCGCCATAGCTACACGTGGCGTGCGAGGCGTGTGTCTCCTAAATGCACTGTTTATTTCGAGCGAAGCTAAGCAAGGACTGTTAAGCGGAAAATGTGCGCCTGTAATCGCGCATAATTTATTCTGGATTGTATCGCAATCCAAGCTGCTAACCGCAAAAGCGACAGCAGTTTGTAGGCGCGCAGTGGAATTTCAGCGCGACCAGGGCACTATGAGCTGCATTTACGGAGCACGTGTGAATGCTCAGAGGCACTGCTACGTCTAGTAACAGCGCCTGCTAAGTATTGCTAAGTATCGCTAAAGTTTTTTTAAGCACATACTTTAGCGTCATTTAAGTGCTGGAAGTAATTATTAAAGTATATCCCACTGCAGTGTTCATGTTTCTGTATCGGTTTGCCGCACCATCTCCGGTAAAAACTACTGTATTGCAAAGGTTAGTGCTCCATTACACTAACTAACCAGTCGCACTAACTTCAAATAACGTTAAATTTAACCCCACGTTTCTGCTCGTAAATTGTTGCATAACTTCAACTTAGGCTTCTCATTAATATTTACTACAGTTCTATAGTTAGCGTCCAAAAATGTCAACATTGGGCAGACAGAGCAAAACTCGTAAATGATAATCTGGTTTGAAACTTCCAATCAATCAGCACACGGTAGGCCTCCGCGATCAATTATCTTAAGTGTAAAAAATCAGAAAACATAGATATCTGGTTCGCAAATGAAGATAGCGATCTGAATACAAGCGTGCCTCTTCGGCATTTTTCTATTCCCTCCAGCACACCATGGAAGAATGGCGGGTATGGATCCTAGTTATCTGCCTCTCTGCAGGTAAGATACAATCACATCTAGTTTCGTGTTGCAAAGCCAGGTTAAGAGAATATTGTGCTTCCTGCGCAAAATCCTTTACAATGTCCATGGCGTCGAATATACTAATGATATCAACAGGCTGAAGCGCAACCAGCGTTACCCACAGGTAGCATATCTGGCAGTTTAGGTGCAATATATTTAAATTTTGCCCATAGTTCAACCAGAGGCAGCCTAACTAAAGGCGACGGAGATGCTTCAGGCTGACATGCCTACGCAGAAAAGGTAATAGCTCCAGATTGATAATTGGTTTTCTCTTGATAATCATCCCTCCAAATAGACATTTCTAGTTGGTTCACTTGGCAACTCTGCTGAACTTGAATTGCATGAGTCGCTGATTGAGTACGTAAAGTATTGACGCCATATCGCAGTTGAAATTATTTATATATATTTATTTATTCGATACTGCCGACCCCACTTTGGTAGCCAAAATAGGAATGAGTACATGACGTACGAAAATGCATGATCTGCCATGCACATCTACAACGAAAAATGAAATGAAAAGGGTATATGGCGGCATGCATACAGTGGCATAATATCAACGATGCATGCGGAAGGAACCAGCTGAAACAAAAAACAGATGCATTACAATTACATCCAAGAGCACGAACGATCAAAAGCATACACTCAAGAGAATCAAACCAAGCACCCAAAGCTTATTGGCTGGAACTGACTGGAGGTAAAAAGCTTTGGGTGATGATGAGGTGGCCACATCGCAAGCTCGGTACCGTTTTGGAGAGATCAACAGCCTGTATGCAAAGGTTCTGGGCTGAGGCATTACGTTTGTTTTATCGTGTTTGTGCCGAGTTTGTCCTACTCGGCTTTACTACGTATAAGCATCCCAAGCAGCCCAGACAATCGGCCCAATATTGGAAATGAATGGTTTTACCCTGGCCCTTTGTAGGACCGGCCTCTCCCAATGCGATTCCAATACTGGCCCGATTAGCTCTGCTTCTTCGGACGGGCTGGTATTTTGGAATGAATATAGATGATGGTTGATAACATTTCCAAACGATAAATTTTTCGTCCATACATGTCTTCTGTAGGCATGGTATATGAATCTCCATGCTTTTCTTCCAACCCAATTGGTGCTTCTAACGTCCGCTCTCTTATGCGGGTCCCATATCACATCAGCGTATTCGAGTAAATGAGGCATGAGTTTAGTACCGCAATAAGTTGTTTTTCTCGACCAATGTACTAGTCGGTGTTTTACTAGCCATAGAACTTTGGACGCAGCTGAAAGAACGGTTTTGATATGAGGGCTGAAATTCAAGCCGATCGTCGCGTCAAGGTATTTAAAATTCGCTAGCTATTCGAGAGAGACCCTATTAAGTTTTTAAGAGTACTCCAACGGAGCGTTTTTCTTTGCTACAGTATGATTTGGTTTCCGCGGCCGCGTGGGCCGCGCGCGCGAGAGAAAGAAAGGAGTTGAGAGCGAGATGTCGGAGAGCGGACACAACAACACGGCGGCTCAGATGACCCGAACTGTTCCCCTGTGCCTGATTCCTGCGCCTGCTGCCTGCCGTTGCTGCTTACGAGCGACCGAGGGAGGCTATCAGAATTTGAGAGATCCCAATAATGGATTTGCCTGTGGGCTATTTTTCGGTAGTGTTGTTCTTCGCGGCCACAGCTGCCGTCGAGCTAGCTGGTGGGGTTGGCCCTGAGCGCAGGGTTAAAACTGCGCCAAAAACCCCACGCCATTTATCGCCAGTTGCTACGCCACCGTGTTCCCGTCATGAGCCTGAAAACTTGTTATGCTGCCGTGGTCCTCTCGCGGTGTTTTTTGACCTGAGGTGAGCAAGAGAGATTACTGTTTATCACAACACCTAAGAATCGCTGAGTTCATACAGAAGGTAGTGACCGTCCAGCTAGAAGGAGCGGATATCGAGACATCATTTTCCTTTTAAAAGCCGAGGCAACGCTCTTTTCTGGCGGGAGACGAAGACCTCGGGGAGCTAGGCACAACGAAGTGGGCAGTAACGCGTCTGAAGACGTTGCTGGATAGTGTGGCGTAAACGTGACGCTCCCTAGATGCAGATATCACCTGCATAAATCGTTATATGTATTCCTCCCGTTATGATCCTTGTTATATGGATAAGGGCAATACTGAAAAAAAGAGACCTTAGCACCGTTCCTGAGGTACACTCCCACGTGAAAGTCTTTTGAACCGTTTGGAGTGGTCATAAAAAAATTGTCGTTCTTTTAAAGAGTGTGCAATCCACTTTTACGCCTTTCCTCCAAGGCCTAGACAAGCCAAGGTTTGGAGAATTGCATGGTGGAAAACAGAGTGAAAAGCGGACTTGATGTAAAGGAAAACGGCTCTTAGGAGGCACCCAGCATGAAAGTACTTTTCGAGTTATGAGACGATTGCTATAACATTATCAGTCGGAGACCTAATTTGACGAAATCGTTCGTTTCTTGGGGATACTCGTTGAGGCTTTCCAGGAAACAAATGTTGCGCTTGGAGACCATTCGCTCCATAAGAATAGCTACGCAGCTCACTAGGGGGATCGGCCAGAAGGATGCACAGCTTGCTGGCTGCTTCAAACTTTCAAAGCAGGCACAGCATTCCCCAGCTTTCATTCCGCAGGGACCTCCGCAGTCATCAAGGAAGAATTGTAGTATTCCAGGAGCCGAAAACGGGAGTTGTGGGGCGGCTTTGCTACGATGTCATAGGTAACTTCATCGTGACCCGGAGACGTGCGTCTGTTTGATTCCGCAGTAACTGTGGATAGCTCTTCAAGTGTAAAAGACAGGACAACGCTGGGATTGCTTCTGTGGGATGCCTGACTGACTATCTGCGGAGAATGTCGAAGGCCCTGTCTCCACTGATAGCTGTTTGCAATATTCTCCTGAGAATTCGTTCAAGGATTTTCGTTCATGCAAACAGATCGCAGCGAAGTTGTAAAGCTGTTGGATTGGAGTGCGCATACCTCGAACGATCCGCCAATTGTTAGTTACTGGTTGCGCACATCCAGCGCACAACAATAGTACCGACATCTTTGCCGACTTTGTCTTCCATGTAGCGCCGAATGTGACGCTGTGCCCGCTGGTAGGCAAGCAGAATTTTCCTTTCAGCTCACCTGCGCAAAGCCTTTGAAACATCTCATTACTTGATGGTTTCCAATCATTTTTAGATGTAATTCTTGTACTTTCTCTCAGCCAATGAGCGATTATCGATACTAATTCCTCATTCCGGGTTGCCGCAGTAATTCCTCTGCTTGCAGCCTCCTTTTATCCATCGCAGTCAGTATACCTTATAAAGAATTTCTTTGGTGCCGTGTGCACAAGGACAGATGATATGAGGACTGGGTAATGATCACTTCCACGTGTTTCCAAATCGGTGCACCAGTCAAAGTTGTGGGCAACCTAGCCTGTTACAAGGGCCACGTTGATGCTGCTGCCAGTCGTCAGGCCTTGGAGGCAGTTATGCTGACATCATTTAGCGGCTCATTTCAATGTGTTGAGAGAAGTTCGGCGAGCTTGGCACCTCGGGCGCGTGTGAGCTTCCCCAAATTTCATTGTGAGCATTGAAGTCTCCACAAATAATATGCGGAAAGGAGGGTGTCCTTGCTGTCAGGTTTTCAAGCCTTGGAGCATATAATGGCCTGACTGGCTCAAAGTATGTTCCAATGAGAGTCTGTTGTTGTCGGCCAATTGCTGCTACGGCGTATACTTAACTGTTCTGAAACATGAACCTACGATGCCGGGATATCTTCTTGATAGCGTATTAGCAATCTGCTGGCGTCATCTGGTCGTTGTGAATGGTGAAAATATTATATGCGCCGTCGAACATTTTCCTCGATGCGTGATTCAGAGACGACTAGAAAAGGGAAGTGTTTCTCTCCAACGAACTGCCGGAAATCGAAGAGTTTCCAGCATAAACTGTGAGGAAAGCAGAGCACAGAGCTGCAGAAGTGGGCGGATGAGAGCAAGAAGTTTGCGGGGATAGGTCGGACGCGGCTGCAACAGGGCTGGGTTTTTCGGAGAGATACGCGAGAGATATGTTGCCCTGCAGTGGGCGTAGTCAGGCTGCTCTGATGATGATGATGATGATGCTTTCCTGCGCCAGGTGCGACCTGTCCGAGTGTGCCTCTTTACTGACATCATATGATGCCTGTTTTTAGTCACATTTGTTCCATGATAATCCCACTCAACACGGAATATGAATTTCCGACAGATAATCTAGGCTGGCAAAATAAAGCACCCAAAAATTGAAATCAAACCCATTGAGGAAGAATGTATTTTTAAACGAATAGCGTCCTCATGTTTCTGATTTGTTCGTTATAGTCCGTGGATAACTGAAATTCACGCAGATACCATCTAGAATAGCGTTTCCGTGATTTCTCGGCGCGAAAAGGCGGTGTTCTTAAAGTTATTGTATAAATCCATGATTTCGTTGCATTTCATATAGCTTTTCATTTGCTGCAGCGGACATCAACGAAACATTCTTCGCTTGCAGAAAGAGAACACTGTGAATGCGGCGCACCTGGGACGAGAAGTCTTACAATCTTTCCCTCTTTATGACATAAAACTTATGGAAGAATGCTCGCCACCTACTCATCCGAATCTGCTTTTCTCTCCCCCCCCCCCCCCCCCCCCTTGAGACAAGTGCCCTTTGATGCCAGCCGTTTCTTCTTCGTAACATAATTCTGTCGCGCGCCACTCAAGCACTTATCTCGTTCCTATGACTCCTTACCCGCCCCCTGCTACGCTGGTCTTCTCTTGGAATCCACTCCGTTAACCTTGAGGCAAAGCGGTTATCGATATTACATTCGCATTACATTGTCTGCCCATGCCCGTTTCTTCCTCCTGATTTGGACTACGATGCCATTAACTTGCGTTTGTTCCCTCACCCACTCTGTCCGCTTCCGGTTTCTTAATGCTACATCTATCATTTTTCTTTCGTTTGTCCTTAACGTAAGCTGAACCCTTGTCGTTCGCCTCTGCTTTTCTGCCCCGTAGGTGAGTACTGGTAAAATACAGGTGATGTATACTGTTCTGTTGAGGGATATTGGTAAACTGCTATTCATAATCTAAGAGAACCTACCGTATGCGCTCCAAACCATTCTTATTTTTCTAGTTATTTCCCGCTCATGATCCTTATCACGAGCACTACCTGCCCTAAGTAGACATATTTCCTTACCACTTGCAGCACCTCGCTACCAATTGTAGAATGCGTAGCATCACCAATTGTAACATCATGCTCTTGCGTGACCGTTGAGCATGAACATTCGTTTGCATGCCGCAGTAAAAGAAGCACCTCAAGTAAATCATTTCGAGAGGAGATAACCATCCGCAAAATCAGCTGTGAGGTAGCTGGACCGACGCTCAGTCGAGCCGCGGTTGCCAGAGCGCGCGTCTTAGTTCCATGGTGTTAGGTCACAGCCAAAGGTTCGAAGAGACCGACTACTCGCTACTATGCCAGTTTAGTGGAGGCTAGGAAAGGTAGAGGCGTATTATGAATAAGCGGTTGCCTATGTCACAGGTTATACTAAGCATTTTTTATGCCAAGAAGTCTGCGTTATATCCCGTTCAAACATTCAGGATAAACGCTGCATGGCTGTATAGCATACCGCACGTGCAGAACCGCTTTGGCTTCTTGCTTACTGTACTGAATACTCTTTTTTACAGGTCTGAAAATAGCAGAGACTCAATCAAGTAAGTATTAATACCATGCACGCCATTTTGAGTGCATAAATTAAGAGAGCCAAGTATACAGGGGAATATTTCATTTCATACACAAACTTTCAATATCCAATTCATCAATCAAGACATCAATAAATTTGTCAATAAATATGTTAATAAAAATATAGGTATTTACTGCTAGGCTTTGAAAAACATTGGTTCCTCTGCGTTGGAAACTCCTGAAAATTTACTGTGCAGCATGCCCCAGTGCCGGGAAATTGTGTACTGAGTATTATTAATATGCCCGTGTCCTAAGATCGGAAACACCCTTGCGGTTTCAAGTGAGAGGTTTTTGAAGTCAAATAAGTAACATCATAGAAATCGTTTTGACATGAATGTTTGTTATTTAGCAAGGCATTGTACTTACGTGGCAGGAGTTTTAGGCTGTATTCCGGATGTACTGTTCCGGACAAAATTCTGCACGACGCGCGAATAGCAATCTCGCTGAATAAGTGCTACGTTTTTAAGCGATTACCTAATTTACCTTCTACACGTCATAGTGCTCTTGACCAACATTTAACTCCACAAGTTTTGTGTCAAGCCAAGTGCCCATGACATAGGTATGAGCTTTTTTTGCTTCAGGTTCCTGCGTCCTGGGAACTTTTGTCCCTGTTGGTAAATTTTGTGTATGGAACATGGAAAAAAATGACCTCAAATGCATAATTTTCTAGCTGTTGAATTTCAATTTGTTGCGTTGACAGTACACCTTTTGTGGGTAAAAGAGCGTTGTCTGCGAGTTCAAATTCTAAAACCAAACATCCACCATCCAAAGGGTACTCCGCCGCCATGCAGAAGGCCATCACTAGCCACGCACCCACTTATATATTCTAGAAGGGTCAATTAACTTCCAGCCAACCTCATACACACTCCATTCTGAGAAAGACCAGAGGCCTCCACCAGCAGCCACACAGACCTTACAAAAGTCTCACTGAGCAGAAGCACAGGCCGCTGCAGAACAAAAAAGCGGGACATATCCAAACTGTCCTGTACTGTAATAAACCAAATACGAAAATAGCAAATGTGTGGCATTCCATTGTATGATCGCCTGTTCATTTCTTCCGTTTACCCCTCTCCTTTCTTCACTGCAATTTTCATTTACTGAGACTAATAACTGTACTGTTGACACCCATGCACTCTTACAGAAAATATATTTTTAAGGAATACGCTTGTATTATTTGCTTCAAGATCTAAAGATTGCTGTCTTAGACTCTAATATAAATTTGTGCGCCTGGCTTAATAAAATTGCTGACAGACTATTACTTTACAGCGTGTACAGTCGCGGGTAAAAAAGATTAGCACACATGACGGAACACCAGAGCGCCGGAATGACAACGCGTGGCGCTGCGGGTGGCGAAGAGGCTGATAACGAGAGTGCCGGGCCGTTCCCATTCTACAGTATTACGGGAGTTCAGCGGACTGCCACGGACAGCAAAATTACTGGCTAAAGGCAGCGCTATCATCTATTGTTCCCGCGAGTTCCTTTTGACAAACCATCGCGGACATAAAAAAAAAACTGTGATAAAAAGAGGCCATCTTTGCTCATGATAACCGAACCAAAATAAATGCCTCAAGCACAGTCACGTAGGGTCGGCACTTCAACGCTCGGGCGGTGCATGCTTGATAAAGCTTATTTCATGCCGTCCCCCCTACGCTGCAAACATGGAAACAGGCCGTTAGGCAGGTGTGCGTACCGCAGCGCCGCGTGGTGAGAAATACGAATTCTAATCGCCAATGATCGGCGCTAACATTTTTTGCTCGCGACTGTACAGTGCCTAATACTTCGCTGCAGTTGTAGTAAGGGACAGGACTCAATGGGAACAGACGTGGTGACCATACTTTTTTAATTATCTATCTACCGCTGCAGCGAGAGTGTACATTATTACGCAGCGAAACCAATTAGCTAGGGAAGTGTTCAGATGTTAACAATGTTCAGTAAATGCAGGAGTGTGAAATTATCAGCTGCTAAAAAATAAAACAAATTACATTCGTTGAAAAACGACCTCTACGTACTATACAGTTGTACGAGAGCGTACCCAGTCCCACATGAAGTAGTTTCTCTATTAGGGTACTTTCTAATTGGCCTATAATTGTAGAATTTCCAAATAATTTTAGTGATCTCGCACACAGTGTCAGGTTTTGATATTCTTGTGGTTCCGCATGTTAAGTCCGCCGTTATATATTTAAATACCGGCTTCTCGAAGCTAGATCGACTAGAGTTATTGAGGAATGGTTGGAAAATATGTTTCTGAGGATTAACAGTGGGCAGGCTTTCTTGCAAGGGCGCGTTTCAAACAACAGATCTGAAATTTCAGCGATATTTGTGGGGTGCATGGTGCGACTCCCTCAGTTGTACATACTAATTAGAAATGCTGATAGGCGGTTCAGAAGCAAGTCGGCATTCTATAGGACTCATATTGTCTGATGAGCTTGCTAGCCATAGTATGGGAAAACCCTTTTCTCCTGGGACACCCCGCAAGTTAAGCCTCTCGGATGAGGTTTAGTCTTTTAGAGTTTTAGAGCTCCTTTATTGAAGTTTAACTTGACTTGGCGCCTTTGAGCCGCAAAGCCTTAAGGTTCAGAAGCGGAGAGAGGTTGGATGTCTGCCATGTTGACCGTAAGTGTCCTGCGAGTCGATGCATTTTTGAAGGCAGAGGGCGCCTTGAGATGACTGACTCGTTCAGCCCCGCAGGTCCCGGCTCCGAAGGACGGTGTCGAACTCCGATGTGGAGTAAACTGTACAGAAGGTTTCTTTTGCATATTTACAGTCGAGATGGGAGTGCTCTGGTCACAAAGCAACATCCCGTTAATTACCCTTTGTATTCCCTAGATCCCTGACTGGGGAACAAAGTTCGGAAAACGATGACCAATCAGATGGGCACATGTGGAACACTGGTGGTACTACCCACGCCAGTGGGCGGTGCTGAACTCTCGCTCTCTTGGGCCTAGATCAATCGGAAGGGGAAAAGTCAGCAGTCCTCGAAACCTGTCGTGTCGAATTGGCCGGTTCCGTGCCTCCGCGGGAAAGGAATGTCACGCCGTTTCCCAGCCGGTGGACAGAGGGGGGAAGAGACGTCATCGAAGGCTGTCGTGTCGCTTTCAGCACTCTGTTAAGGATGGTGCCTCCGTGGGAAAGGAATTTCACTCCGTTTCCCAGCAGGTGAAGGAAGGGCCCTACACTCCTCCGCCAGAGGTCCGAACCGCGGGACTTCTGTCAATGTCGCAGCCGTCGCCGTCGCTGCTGTTTCTGTCGTCCCCAGTCCACGCCGCGCCTTTGTTGCATGACTCATCACTTTTTGGAATTCCGCCCCGGCCCCTCTCCGCCAAACTCAACAGCTCCTCCGCGAGCCGAAAAATATCGAATGGCCAGCGTTCCCGACCGCTGGGCAGGAAGAGATGAGGCTGGAACGGGCTTGAAGGGTAGGTCTCCAGAAATTGCATCCAAGCTCGAATATTAAACAAAGGAAAGCATTAGTGAACTATTCCCTGAGACAGGGCGCTGACCCGCAAGCAAGCGCTCGGAATTTGCCAAAAACCCACCAGGCTTTCCACAATGACAACAAATGTTTACTCAAATATGACTGAATTTTGGTTTATTTTTGTGCCGACAAACCTGGAAATATCCCCTTTGAAATCGCCAAAAACGGACTCCTCGAACCAAGGATAAAAAAAAAAACACGGGTTTGTCCTACTAATTTCTGCCGCTCAAAACAATCTGCTCAAGCTATCAGCATTTCCGTGCCATTTTCCCTTCTTGTAACGTACAGAAAAATTGTACTGTTGGAGAGCTAGAGTCCATTTGAGCAAGCGACCATTTTTGGGAGACATTTGTCGCAGCCAGGTTAGAGGGAAATGGTTAGTCTCAAAGACGAACTTTGCGCCGTACAGGTAACACTACAACTTCTGCGCCGCCCAAACCAAACACGCAAACTCTTTTTTGAAGCGCTGTACGCTTCCTCTCTGACGTACAGAACCGGGGGTCTTCGTGGTCGTCGCCAACTTGGCTTAAAATAGCAGCACCCAGTCCTCTATCACTGGCGTCACACTGGGCTATAAACTCCCTACCATATTCAGGGCTCCGAAACAAGGGTCGGGACACGAGGGCTTCCTTCAGGCTCTCGAAAGGATTTTCTTTTAGGTCATCCCAGTATACGTCAGTGGGTGTTCCCTTTCGTAAGGTGTCAGTTAAGGGACTTGCCAGCTATGAGTAGTTCGGGATATACCGGTGGTAGTATCCAGCCAGTTCTAAAAAGGAGTGAATGTCCACCGTCGTCCGTGGCTGCGAAAATGCCGCGATAGGGGCAATTTTTAACTCGGAACGGCTCCTAGTTCCCTGGCCTACAACGTGGCCAAAGTAAGTCACATGAGTGACACCAAACCTACACTTTTCCGCTTTCAACGTCAGTCCGGCCTGTCGCAAACTAGAAAGCGCGCTCTTTAGGTGCTCTAGATGCTATTTCCAGGTGTATGAAAAAAATTCGCTGTGGCTTAGCTTGGTTAAGCCTGGTAATTGCGAAAGCAATATCCATACCTACGCCATGGTTCACCTGGTATTGTAGCTGATGGTGGTGCTTGTGGTTAGACTTGTGGCGATGCATCTGTTATACAATCCAATCCAATCAGATGAATCCAATCCAATGTAATCTAATGTAATTTAATCTAATCTATTCTTATCCAATGCAATCCAATCCAGTCCAGTACAATCCAGTCCAGTCAGGCCGCCGTTCATGTGCACCGCCGTCGCACACGGACGGCGCGAGATCGCGAAGCAATGTTAAGCCGCTGGTGGTTGGCACAGCTACTGCTTTCTAGCGACGTGAGTCAAGCCTAATCTCTTCAGCGTAACGCCACAATCGCACTCCTAGCGGAGAGCGCAGGTGTTAGGCGCCGGTGGTTGCACCGCCGCGGCTTGCGACGGCGCAAGTCGGTCGCCCTTCTCTTCGGCGAGATGTCACACATGACGTCACACAGAGGTCAACTAGAGGTCAATGGTGGCACCGCCGCGCCACGGCAAAGGCTGAAAGTGCAAGTAGTAAAGCTTTCGCTTTAAAAATAGCGAATTCGTCTAAATAAGGGTGCGCAAAGCCCTGCACATTCTTTAGTACGATGCCCATAAGTTTCTAGAAGCTCAAGGAGGCAATCTTCAACCGAAAACTAAGCATTAAGGGTCGAAAGGTGCCTGCTGGGGATATGAAAGCAGCATATCGACTCGCGCTTTCTGAGAGGGCAACCTGCCAATATCCGCGTACGAGATCGAGGGTGGAAATTAATTTTGCGCCTTTCCTCTATTTTGTGAATCGGTTAAAGTTGACCGCTCGTAATAGCATTTAGCTTTCTGTAATCCACGCATGGACGAGGATCTTTTCTTGGGGTTTCAACAAGAATCTGCGGTGAGGTATAGTCACTTTGCGCGGGCTCTATAACCCCTAACTTCAACAAACGCTGAATTTCAGCTTCCATTATCTCTTTTTGCCGCGATGATACCCTGCAGGGCTTCGACCGAATAGGCTCATCAGACGTGAGCTCTATGTCCTGTGTCAGGAGGTGGTTCTTTCCTGCGCGGCTGCTAAATAGGTAGAAGAATTCGCTCAACAACTGCTTTAGCGCGTCGATTTGGGCCGAGCTTAGAAATTCTGCACTTATGGAAGGAGCCAAAATGTCCTCCACGAGGCCACTAGCGTCAGCACTTTCCTTCCAATCTGGACTCTCACCGTCCAGCTCTTCTGGTTCATTTAGCGCCAGATTGGCGATCCCCCTACGTTCCACGAACGAACGGCTTCATCAAATTGCAGTTATAGATTTTCACCTGTTTTGCTCTGCATGGAATCTTTAGCGCATAATTAGTGTCTGAACGTTTCTGCAAAACATCCATTGGACCATCCCAGTGAACTTCTAGCTTGTTTTTCCTCGATGGCCGGAGTATCATCACGCGAGCGCCCGCGGTGAAAGCTCGAAGGTGGCCGTTTTTGTCATAATAGACCTTGGCGGCCACCTGAGCAGCTTTCATATTGTCACGTTGTAGTGACGGCAGTCCAGCGGTCAGGAAGACACCAACCAGTCTTGGAAACGAAGCTCTTTATTTGGGCTGACTTGCGCCCTCAAAAGAACTGAATCACTCGGCGGCGGCGTAAGCAACAAACGTGCTCGTCGGTCGTCGATCTACGAATGTCCGCCGCTCGCGGCATCGCTCAATTTAAAGCCGGCAAGGAAACTTCCAGATAACAAGACAAGATCACCTACAGAAATCTGGAAAAACATAGATGCAGCCTTTCATGGCTGCGATCAATCGAGATTAGTGTGGTCGCTTCTCGCGTCACGAACAAAAGTGATAACAACCCTTTCCTGCAGCCTTGAGCGTGAACGAACAAACACTACAATGATACGTGGCATTACCCCCCTTCCAAAGAAGCATCGTCTCGATGCTTTAAAATGAAAATAAACACGGAGAATGAAACTTCGAGTCCTTTAGCGTTCATAATATGGCTTCAGGCGTACGACATGTACGACTTCCAGGCGTGGGCGGCGTCGCTGAGATGCTGTTGTGCCGTCGGGGATGACTTCATAGTCGAGGTCACCGATGCGACGGAGAACCCTGTACGGGCCAAAGTAGCGTCGCAGCAACTTTTGGCTCAATCCACGGCGGCGAACTGGCGTCCATATCCAAACCCGATCACCTGGCTTGTAATGCGTGTCACGTCGGCGCAGATTGTAGCGTCGGGCGTCGGTGTGCTGCCGGTCTTGAATGCGAAGCCGCGCAAGTCTTCGGGCTTCCTCGGCGCTATGAAGGTAGGCGGCGACGTCGAGGTTGTCTTCGTCGGGAACGTGCGGGAGCATTGCGTCGAGTGTTGTCGTGGGCTTCCTGCCGTACACCAGCTGGAATGGGGTAAACCTGGTTGTCTCCTGGACGGCAGTATTATAAGCGAAGATCACGTAGGGCAGAATGGAGTCCCACGTCTTGTGTTCGGCGTCGATGTACATGGAGAGCATGTCTGCGATGGTCTTGTTCAGACGCTCTGTGAGTCCGTTGGTTTGTGGATGATAGGCAGTGGTCCTCCGATGGCTTGTCTGGCTGTAGTTTAAAATGGCTTGCGTCAGCTCAGCTGTAAACGCCGTTCCTCTGTCTGTGATGAGCACTTCCGGGGCGCCGTGTCGCAGGAGAATTTGTTCCACAAAAAATTTTGCGACTTCTGTTGCGGCACCACTAGGCAACGCTTTTGCTTCGGCGTAGCGGGTCATGTAGTCGGTGGCCACGATGATCCACTTGTTTCCTGATGAAGAGGTCGGAAAGGGGCCGAGGAGGTCCATCCCTATTTGCTGAAAGGGCTTAGTTGGCGGTGGTATGGGGTTCAGGAGTCCGGCTGGTCTAGTCGGAGGCGTTTTGCGTCGCTGACACTCACGGCACGTTTTCACGTAATGGGAAACGTCGGTAGCTAGCCGTGGCCAATAGTACTTCTCCTGGATGCGGTGCAACGTGCGAGCAATCCCGAGATGCCCTGCAGTCGGCTCATCATGACATGCCTGCATAATTTCTTGCCTGAAATTATGCAGGCACGACAAGAAGATGCACTGTCCTGTTCGGCGCGAAGTACTTCTTCAGGAGGACATTATTGTGAAGGACGAAGGACGACAGTTGCCGCTTGAAACCTCGGGGAGGCGTGCGGTCTTGCCTTTCAGATAATCCACTAGGCTTTGCAAGTCAGGATCCGAGTGCTGCTGCTGCGCGAAACTGCTGGCGCTTACCGGTCCTAAGAAAGCGTCGTCGTCTTCCTCTTCGGGTGCTGCGTCGACAGGAGCTCGTGACAAGCAGTCTGCATCGGAGTGCTTGTGGCCAGATTTGTAGACTACAGTTATGTCGAATTCTTGAAGACGCAGGCTCCAACGAGCAAGGCGGCCGGAGGGATCTTTCAAATTGTCCAGCCAGCACAGAGCATGGCGATCGCTCACAACCTTGAATGGTCGTCCGTATAGGTAGGGGCGAAATTTGGACGTGGCCCAAATAATGGCGAGACATTCTTTCTCTGTCGTGGAAAAGTTGGCTTCGGCTCTCGACAGTGAACGGCTAGCGTACGCGATAACTTTCTCCTGTCTGCCATTTTTCTGAACGAGGACCGCTCCTAAGCCCACCCCGCTTGCATCTGTATGAACTTCGGTTTCGGCGTTTTCATCAAAGTGCCCGAGCACAGGAGGGGACTGTAAGCGGCGCTTCAGCTCGTTGAAAGCTACCTCTTGGGGCCTTTTCCATTTAAAAGGCACGTCAGCCTTGGTAAGTTGAGTCAAAGGTTCAACGATGCGCGAAAAGTTCTTGACGAATCGTCGGTAATAAGCGCACAATCCAAGGAATCTGCGTATAGCCTTCTTGTCATTAGGCTGTGGAAACTCTGCGATCGCAGCCGTCTTCTGGGGGTCTGGGCGAACTCCATCCTTGCTTACGACGTGACCAAGGAACAGCAGCTCCTCGTAGGCGAAGTGGCACTTCTCTGGTTTCAGTGTCAGGCCTGAAGACTTGATCGTTTCCAGCACTATCCGAAGCCTTCTGAGGTGGTCTTCAAAGCTTGAGGAGAAGACAACAACGTCATCTAAGTAGACTAGGCAAATCTGCCACTTCAAGCCTGCGAGCACCGTATCCATTACTCGCTGGAACGTCGCTGGGGCAGAGCAGAGGCCGAATGACATCACCTTGAACTCGAAGAGTCCGTCTGGCGTGATGAACGCAGTCTTCTCGCGATCTCTTTCGTCGACTTCAATTTGCCAGTAGCCGCTCTTCAGGTCCATCGATGAGAAGTACTTAGCGTTGCACAGCCGGTCCAGTGTATTGTCGATGCGGGGGAGGGGGTAGACATCCTTCTTCGTAATGTTGTTCAGGCGGCGGTAATCGACGCAAAAGCGAAGGGTGCCGTCTTTCTTTTTCACTAGGACGACCGGTGCTGCCCAGGGGCTCCTCGATGGCTGTATGACGTCGTCACGAAGCATTTCCTCAACTTGCTTGCGGATAGCTTGGCGTTCTAGCGGCGATACGCGGTAGGGGTTCTGTCGCAGTGGTCGCGCGTGTTCGTCTCTGAAAATGCGGTGCTTGGCAAGCCGGGTTTGTCGCACATTCGATGCTGATGAGAAGCAATCGGTGTACCTTTGAAGAAGACTGCGTATTTGGTCTTGTCTGCTCCGGGGTAATGCCGGGTTGATGTCGAACGAGGGTTGATGGCCTTGGTCAGATGGTTCTGCGGGTTGGTCGGGTAGGGCAAATACGTCTCTGATGCCTGCCAGCTCGTTGAGGAAAGCGATCGTCGTACCTTTGTTTAGAAGCCGGTATTCTTCCGTGAAGTTGGTTAGCAACACCTGGGCTTGGCCATTTCGGATTTCGGCGACTCCCCTCGCGAGGCCTAATCCTCGAACCAGGAGTAACTGGGTGTTCCCCTCGATAACGCCTTCGGCATTTTCGATGTCTCCAGTACCTATGCCGAGAACACTTGATCGGGGCGGCACGCTCAATGCTTCATCGAGGACGTTTAAGGCAACGTGATGAGTCGCGCCCGTCGCAACAGGTATGGCTTTTTCCGTGAAAAGGTTGATCGACTTAGATCGAAGGTCGATGATCGCCCGATGTTCGTTCAGGAAGTCGATTCCCAAAATCACGTCTCTCGAGCATTGCTGTAGGATCAGGAAGGTTGTCGCATAGGTTCTCCCATTTACAGTAACTCTCTCGGTGCAGTGTCCTGACGGCGTAATCAGGTTGCCACCTGCGGTGCGGATCAGCGGGCCATCCCAGGTTGTTGTTACCTTCCTGAGTCGGACAGCGAGTGGGCCACTCATGACAGAGTAGTCAGCTCCAGTGTCCACCAAGGCAGTAACCGCGTGACCGTCGACCGTAACTTCAAGGTCACTTGTTCGGGTTCTCGTATTGTACGTTGTCTTCGGTGTCCGATCTCGGCTTCGTCGAGTAGTGAGGCTGCGGTGGGCGTACTGCGACGTTACTTCACTGGGCAGTGGTAAAAGCTTCAAGTCTGGCCGCGTCGTCGTCGTCGGTGTCGTCGTCGTCGGTGTCGTCGTCGTCGGTGTTGTCGTCGTAGTTGAGGTATGGTCTTGAGTACTCGTCGATGGAGGATCTTTGTCATTGCGCTTAGAAGCAACCTCACCTCCAGAGGCTGCTTTATTTAGTTTAACCTTCGGGGGCTGGGGGAGCGTCCACGCAAGGTGTAACCTCGGCTAGGAGATACAAAGCGCGGGGACGATGGCGACGGTGAACGTGATAGGCGGCTCGGCGATGAGTATTCTTCCCGACGTAAAAACTCCTCGATTTCGGCTGGTCGCTGGCCGGGTCGGGGTCGTGGAGCGTCGTAAGAGAACCCTCGGATGCCCAGTCTTCTGTATGGGCAGTGCCGCAGGACGTGACCAGCTTCGCCACAGTGGAAGCATAGTGGGCGGCGCTGGTCGGGAGTTCTCCACTCGTCGCCTTTCCTCGGCTGCGCGCGTCGCTCGTAGGACGGGCGGGTTGGGGCGAGAGGGCGGCGGTCCAACGCAGCTGGCTGAGGGCGATAGGGGCTTGGGTCCCGTCGTCGAGGTGCAGGACGGCGCACAGCTGCGGCGTAAGTCATGGCTTGGGGCTGCAGAGGCTGCGTGGGTGTCGGCGTCACACCCAAGGCCTGTTGAACTTCGTCCCGGATTACGTCAGTAAGTGATGTAACCTGCGGCTGCGTTCCATTTGGCAGCAAACGTTGGAGCTCTTCTCGTACAACTTGGCGAATAACCTCCCGCAGGCTATCGTTGTTAGCGGCGTCCAGGCAGTTTGCTGAAAAAACGCGCTGCTGGCGCTCATATTGGCGGGCTCGGGCGTCAAGAGTTTTTTCCATCGTGGAGGCCTCTTCTATGAATTCCGCCACGGTTTTCGGTGGGTTCCGTACGAGGCCGGCAAGGAGTTGTTCTTTAACTCCTCGCATAAGCAGCTTGACCTTTTCTTCCTCGTTCATGTTCGAGTCGGCACGCCGGAAGAGACGCTTCATCTCCTCAGTGCACACTGCAACGCTCTCGTTTGGGTGTTGTATGCGAGACTGTAGCAGCTGCTGGGCTCTCTCCTTTCTCACGACGTTTGTGAAAGTCTTGAGAAGCTGCTCTTTGAAGGTTTCCCAATTCGCGAGGCTGGCTTCCTCATTCTCAAACCAGACTCTTGATGGTCCCTCCAGGGCAAAGAAGACGTACCTAAATTTCATGGCATCGTCCCAGTTAAAGACAGCCACACGGTCGAACTGCTCCAGCCATTCTTCGGGGTCGGCGCCAGGCGAAGCGTCGAAGGTTGGTGGCACCCGGGGCTGCTGCAGAATGATTGGGGTCGTCGTCTGGGGCAAGCTCATGGTGGACGTTGCTGCTGGCTTTCGCTTCCGGGTAGGGTCCGGCAGAGTCCCGAACTCAGGTGCGTCCCCTAGCAGACGTCGGCTTGCGCGGTGAACTTGAACTGGAGTCAGGTCTTGCGGTGAATGACTTAGAGGGCTGACGTCACGACTTGTAGGGGGTGTCCGGAATATGAAAGGCTACCCCGCACCTCCACCAGATGTCACGTTGTAGTGACGGCAGTCCAGCGGTCAGGAAGACACCAACCAGTCTTGGAAACGAAGCTCTTTATTTGGGCTGACTTGCGCCCTCAAAAGAACTGAATCACTCGGCGGCGGCGTAAGCAACAAACGTGCTCGTCGGTCGTCGATCTACGAATGTCCGCCGCTCGCGGCATCGCTCAATTTAAAGCCGGCAAGGAAACTTCCAGATAACAAGACAAGAACATCTACAGAAATCTGGAAAAACCTAGATGCAGCCTTTCATGGCTGCGATCAATCGAGATTAGTGTGGTCGCTTCTCGCGTCACGAACAAAAGTGATAACAACCCTTTCCTGCAGCCTTGAGCGTGAACGAACAAACACTACAATGATACGTGGCAATATTTCGGTTTACTTATCCATTGTATCGTTAAGCCGGTCAAGTAGCTGAGGCACGTACTCAACCATTGTTTGGATCTCTCCTGTCCCTTCGCACATTTCTCTCAGCATTCGGAGAGGAGCGGAGTGTTCTTCCGTGCACAAGTTCTGCTGGGGTGAAGCCCGTGGCTTCGCGGGGGACTGTTCGTAAAGCGAACAGTGTGGCCGGCAGACAGACCTCCCAGTCGGCTTTGCGCTCGTAACAAAGAGCACGTAACACCCGTTTATGCACTGAATGCCGTTTTTCTACACTGTTAGACTGCGGATGATACACCGAGCTGTGTAGCAGTTTTACTCCGCGCCTTTCTAGGAACGGGGTCGTCAAAGCGCTTGTAAAAACTGTCGCCTGATCAGCTTGGATTTCGGCCGGAAACTCTATTCGAGCGAAAACCGACAAAAGAGTGTCAACTATTTCTGCAGAGCTCAAATCCTTCAACGGAACTGCTTCGGGAAATTTTGTGGCGGGACAAAGCATAGTATGCAGGTACTTGTAGCCTGACAGTTTTAGGCAAAGGGCCTACTCTGTCTATTACAAGCCGGCGGAAAGGTTCCGAGACCAATGGCACAATTTTTAGTGGATCCTTCCATGTCATTCTCGGCTTTCCCACGCGCAGGCAGGCATCGCACGATTTCACGTAGCGTTCTTAATCTTTGAAACATCCTGGCCAGTAATATTCCTTTAGTAGCCGCTCCTTTTTTTTATTGATTCCGAAATGTCCTGACTAGCTATTCCCGTGGCAGAGACTCAGAATATCCGCTCTGTACCTTTCAGGCACAACCAACTGATCAAGTATTTTGCCTTTTTTCTCCAGGTAGTGTCGGCACAGTAAGCCTCCTTAATCATGCATCGTTATGTTGCGTCTCGCGATGCCCTCTTCGGCTATAAGGCGCAATCTTTCCAAGGTGGGGTCCTATTTTTGTTCTTTTATGAGGGACTCCCTGTTCACCTGCAGAAGGTGATCAAAATTACGCGAAGCTGAAGATAATACTGTGCCTTTAGCATTCTTTGCCTCATTTACTGACTCCGTGGTCGAAGTCTTGTCGCTCATCTGCTCGGTCATCCCTCTGCCTTCTATACCCCGTTGGCTCTTCACCCCCCTCATTGGTTTCCAGCGATAGGGTGCCTGGTGCATCGCTAGCTACCTGAGGTTCGGGAATTCGACTCAACTGACATGCGAGCTGGAGAGTTTTATACCTTGTGAACGCTTGTACCACCCCATTTTCAAGTTTCTGGCCTCTCTCGCGTAGCAATTGGTCTGATCGATTCGACGGGCGGTATGGGAATTGAAGTCGCATGGCCTTCGAAACTGCGGCCTCAGATAACAGCTCTCCAAGCGGTCCGCAAATCCTCACTCAAGCCATCGGCAGGCATACACTTCAGGTGTTCGCTGCCGCCTGTTTTATCCACGAGACTTCCCCTGTGAAATCGTCTGCTGTAACATAGGACGGATGGACAACGTCCATTGAAAGGTTTCCTGAAAGGTTTCCTGTTAACCTGCAATTCCTGTTAACCTGCACTTTGAAAGGTTTCCTGTTAACCTGCAATTCGTGCAAGTATGGCCTAAGGAGCTCTAGATTCTCGTCGCTATCATCGATGCACGAGAACATCAACCGCTGCTTAGGAAATTTGACTGCAAAGTGCACGACACCACCGCAGTTGTAGCAACGAACTGGCCTACTATCCTCAAACTATCTTTGCCCGGCTTTGTCTGCTCCCTCTCTCTTTGACCGTTTTTCCTGCTTTTTTGGCGGTCTCTTTGATGCCTCAGATTGCCCAGAACTTCATTCACTCTGCTTCTTTCTGCTAGGCCCTTGATCTCGCATCGCGTTTCGAGCGTGTGACGCACCCTCTTCAGTGCTCAACCTTCTGCGCGACGTGTACTCCTCTGCCAGCTCAGCGGCTCTTTCAACTGTGTCGATGTTTTCCCTGTCTTGAACCCACAGCTTCCCTACTTGGGGAATGCTTCGGTAAAATTGCTCAACGCAAAAACACTCAATGATTTGTCTCGGCTTTCGTAAACCGCAGCTCCTTTTAGCCACTCTAGCAGGTTAGTCTTAAGACCATACGCGAAATCCGGATAGCCCTCGCTATCGCTTTTCATTGTGCTCCTGAAGCGCTGTCGGATAGCTTCGGCTGGAAGTAGGTATCTTTAGAGCAGGCTGGGTTTTACTTTCTCGTAATCTGCTGCGTCTTTCATGCTAAGTCTCGCTATGACTTAAGATACTTCACATGGCAAGAGGGTCAGAAGCCGTTGCGGCCATGTACTGCGAGCGAAGTTCTCCCTTTCACAAGTTCTCCCAAAATTGCCCAGGCACAGTCCTATGTCCCGACGAATTTCATACCAATGCATGTACCTGTTCATTCGAAGCAATTCTGCACCGCTTGCTCTTTTAGGAGTTCCGGCTTTCGCACTAACGCCATCAATTTGTTTTTCGTTTTCAAGCTGTAGTCGGTTTAGTTCCCTTATTTGATTTTACACTTCCCAATTTCGCCGTGCCTTGTCTATTTCCCACTCCCGATCAGCTTCCTCTTTGCGAGCTGTTTCCTCCTATTCGGCTTTCTCTTTACGCGCTTTTTCCTCGTGGTCGGCTTTTTTTTTTACTGGCTTTTTCCTCCTCGTCGGCTTTCTCTTTAACCTCCCGTACCAAATTCCAGGTATCTACAAGCTGATCGTTATTCTGGACGTGTTTAAGAATGATTTGGCACAGTTCAGTTTTGGGAATTTTATTCGACACTTCTACTGACAGTTCCTCGCATATCCACAGCAAGTCCGACTTCAACAACTTAAACTGCCCAGTATGCTGCCCTACAGGTGTGGTCTTTGACTGTAGAGCTCAAAAGTCATGCGAGGTGACTGATATGAAAGAGAAAGGCAATCAACAACAATTAAGAGTAATCTAGTATCATCAAGGCTTCTCATAGTTTAAACAAGATGTTTTCTGAGTACGTGGGCCAATTTTTTAAACATCTTAATGATATAAGCTGCAATTTTTGTTCAGCTTAAGAAGCAATAAGTATTTGCGTGTGAACCACGCTGAAGTAAATTAGATATAACAGATTTTATCTTGCCCCTTTTTGACAAAAAATAGAATGCTCTTGAGTCATTCAGTCATAGAGCATCCAGCGTATCTTCTGGATGCAATGTGTGTAGCATTAAACTACATAGCACTCTTTAAATATTTTGAAGACACACGAACTTCCACTAGAAAAAAAAAGACTATATTAAAGCGGAAATTAATATGGTGTCGCCTGTTCTCCTGCAAGGAAAATGGAGCATGCATGATCCAGCAGTGATCAGCTTTGTTCGACAGGAAGTTGCGGCTGCGCTGTGTCAAAATCAATCAGTCTTATTAATTGCACGGCTCGTGTTGTTTAATTCGATCAGTGCGAACTTTTATTGTCTCACTCTGGAGTGTATTCATATATCTGACCTGCTTCGGCTATTATTTGATTGAGTTGCAATAGCGTATAAGCAAGCAGATCTTAAGTAAATTTAAGCGGCAAGCTGGGGTTTCCTACTCATTGCCAAGCTGCATTTTATCCTGTTTTCGTAAAAAAGTTCCATATCGGCGAAGCCCCAGGCTTACAGAAGGAGGATTTTATTTTCTTATTTAGCGGAGTTTACGTAGGATGCCCTCAATTTTGCTGTCTTTTTAATAAGTTTCACAGTAAATATCTAAAATACAATTTCTTTTGCTCCCCAGGTTCCAATGGTTGTCCGTATATGCCCCAGGAATGTTATAACTACTGCCAATCCTCTCTGGGCTACCCGATGGGGGGCCAGTGCGACATTCTTACGCCTTCCATTTGCATCTGCAACATTAAACCCTCTGGCCGCTAATGGTGGTTGGGTGAATTATCTTTTCGTTTTCTTCCATGAACACTGCCGTGCACATGACTCTTCTGACCTCAGAATACACTTGCCTACTGGCCTTAAATAACACTTGTTTAAAGGCACTTGCAGCCACCGTTGCACAGAGGATCTGCATATTTATTTTGCTTACTTGGCTCTCTGCCTTCGTGGCCAGTAAAGATGATAATTTTTTCAGCGAGTGCGATGGAAATGTTTCGCGCTCGCTATAGCAGCCTCAAAGTCTTCATAGGTGTAACTAGAGATTGTGCTATTTCAGAGCTACAAAGTGTCTGTCTCTCTACGCTGCATCATTGTTTTCGTTTTCAAAGCTTGATCAATACCCAGTATTTAATCTTCAAGCCTCTTCCGTATCCTGTAACCTGGCATTGCTGTCAGACTGCTGCCACCGTTAATCGACTTTCGACATCTTTCTCCCCTTCCGGAACTTCGGTAGCGCGATAGCATTAGATTTTATGTCAGCCACAAAATTGTTCGTCCGATGTCACAAAATTCGTTAGTTTCTTTAAAGGTGCCCCGTGACCTCATCACGTCTTAACAACGTGCAGTTAGGAGCCGGCCAAATTAATCGAGAGAGGTCACACGACACTGTGGCGTCATGGAGACCTGCCCACCGTTGCGACTAAGCCATCAGTTTGTGGGGAACGTGCTCACAGTGGCAGGCGGCAATTGAACTAGTTATGGGCCTGAAGACGTCACGCGCCATTGTCATGTCTTGACAGTCTGGCTATAGGATATCGAGAAGCATAGCGTCGACATAGCCACCTAGACAGGATTAATTTCACGGCAGGAGGAATCTGGGCCATCCGGCGTCACGAGGTTCGCTGATTTGTCGAGAGACGTATGACGTCACAAGGTTAGGTGCACCCAAAGGAACCAATATAAGGTGGCTACCAAGGGCAGGAAAATACCAAATGTATCAAAACTGGTATTGGATACTTAGTCTCTTGGTGAGTAGTTTACTTATTAAGATATATTAGTAAATGGGTTAAAAATCGAATAGAAGATTAATTAAGACGGCTTATTGTTAGGAATAAAAAACACCTAGATGGATTTGTGGTGAATGAAAAATGGTGTAACTGAATCAAAAATTACAAAACGACGTGGTAAACGGAGATATCTGCACTTTTACAGCAGAGCCAGTATCTGCTACTGCAGCTAGCAGTTCGAATATTGCGACTGATGCACCGACAATTGAAAAGCAGTTGACGCTAACACACACAAAAGTTGCATTCGAAAGAGCGACAAATGTAAAATGCAATGCTCTCGAAATCCTCTTTTTTGGTGACTAAAGGGAGACTCTGGTGGAAAACAAATTTTCATGAAAAAAGTCAATTCTGTGTTTTCAACTAGGTGAGAGATTAATCATTCTCCTTTCAGATATAAAAATATCAGGGCCCAATATGATCGCGAGATTATTTAAAAACTGACTTAAAATACTCGAGCTGGCTAGAAAGGGGCAGATCTGAGCCATTTTCAAGCGCGTGATGATTTATGGTCTGTGGTTTATAGAGGTTTAGCGTCCCAAAGTGACTCAGGCTATGAGGGACGCCGTAGTGAAGGGCTCTGGAAATTGCAACCACCTGGGGTTCTTTAACGCACACTGACATCCCCAGTACGAGGCCCTCTAAAATTTTGCCCGCATCGAAATTCGACCGCCGTGGCCAAGGTGGAACCCTCGTCTTTCGGGTCACATCGCAGCGTCGCATGCCGTTGGGATCGTATAAGGCAGTAGGCCTAATATTTTTCTGCCTAAACCCGGCTTTGCCGCTCCAGAATCCCCGAGGAAATAACAATAAAAAAACCATTTCGCTGTCAAAACGGAGTGCTCTCACTGGACCTTTTTTACAATTCAATCGAATGGTTATTCAACATCTCAAGTATGCTTGGGTCATGGGTAAAAAGGCAGAAGGTTTGGATAAGGCAAGTACCCCATTACATGGCTAGCAAAGGCAGTGCACGAAGAAAATTTCTAAGCGCAATGCGCATCTACATGCTGCGGTGGTTAAAAATAAATAACAAATAAAAACGGACGCTAGGTAAAAAGGTAAACAACTGCAAGATAGGAGAACGCAGGCAAAACAGACATTAGCATACATGAAATTGAAACGCACTGTAATGAAATTAATAATGAAGCATGGTGAAGCATATACGAGTTTAGCCATACATACAACATTCAAAGGCACAGCCATAAAGTAGACTGGAAAAAATTGGTGGGGTTTAATGCGGATAAACCGAGAACATGTGCGAATGCAGGTGTTCATTCTTCAACTGGGGGGGCCGTTAAGCCCCGCCTTAAAAGCACGATGCGATATGTGCAGAAGGTGAATGCCCATGTATGCAGAATTTTTCATTCTCTATTTAACATTCACAGATGGCGTTGAGTCCTCATATCCCTACCAGCGCAGTGGCGCAGCGGTTAAGAGATATTCCACTGCACTGGCAAGTGGCTGTTTCTATCCAAGCCACCCGTAGGCTTTGTGCGACCCATGTTACTCTTCCCGAGCAACCTTTCGGGCAACTAGTGCGACGCTGTTCCGAACTTACCCGAGCTCACCCCAGTAACTCGGGTAAGCGGTTGGCAAGTAAGCCTAGCGGTTGCCAGGTAAGCCAAGTGAGCCTAGCTTGCTTGACTGTCGCGTTAGAGTTAAAATGTTCAGAAGCAGTAGAGCAACTAGGTTCAGATATAGACTCTTCGTCGGGGACTTCCATGGCGAGACTCCTCGAGGAGCGCGGCACAACCGGCTCCTCCTGGCTGCGGTGGAGAAAGCAAGCTGAAGTGACGCGTCGCGATAGCAACGGAGAGGCTCTTGAATGAAATACACTCGATATATAGTGGGAGGGAACAGCGCGAACAAGACGACAGACGAAGCAAGAGGACACAAAGACGAGCGCTGACTCGAAACTGAATTTTTTATTGACAAAAGAAAACATATATACATCATAATCACGTGAACAAACAGAGCAACGAGCATTGGTCTAGCGGGATCAAGACCCCCAAGCGCACAATATGCCACGTGGTGAACTCAGAACAAAGGCACCCCTGAGAACCGAAATGAAGCAAGTCACGAATTATCTAAAAACGGTACTTCCTTGTCAACTAATGCCAAAGAAGGCTGTGATTCGTCTGTGATTCTTTCTTCCGTATGAAATAAGCTTCCATAATCTCCCTGGTCAATTTATCCCGGTGTCTAAACAAAATTTTTGTTTTTGTGACCAATGGGCGGCACTTTTTCTGTTTCTTTTTATCATTTTCCTTCCCACGATCGCGGCAATGATCTTTCAGATGAGAGTATCTGGTGTCTGATAGTGAGTTAAGATGTTCCCTCAGGCGAACGTTAATACAGCGGCCTGTCTGACCAATGTAGACTTTTTGGGGGAGTGTGGAAGTTCGTACACTACAGAGCATGCGCATTCCTCCAACGGTGACCTGTGAATAACATGGCATTTGAACGGACTGACTCCTAATATATTTTCACTACGGTTCCTAACGGCCCGGCAAAGCCCGCTCAACTTACAAGGTGCCGAAAAAACTTCTTCAACTTCAAACCTACCAGCTACATATTTCAGATTACGGGCTGTATTAACGTTCGTCTGAGGGAACATCTTAACTCACTATCAGACACCAGATACTCTCATCTGAAAGATCATTGCCGCGATTGTGGGAAAGAAAATGATAAAAAGAAACAGAAAAAGTGCCGCCCTTTGGTCACAAAAACTAAAATTTTGTTTAGACACCGGGATAAATTGACCAGAAAGATTATGGAAGCTTATTTCACACGGAAGAAAGAATCACAGTGCATCAGCCAGCCTTCTTTGGCATTAGTTGACAAAGTATCGTTTTTAGATAATTCGTGACGTGCTTCATTTCGGTTCTCAGGGGTGCCTTTGTTCGGACTTCACCACGTGGCATATTGTGCGTTTGGTGATCTTGATTCTGCTAGACCAATGCTCGTTGCTCTGTTTGTTCACGTGATTATGATGTATATATGTTTTCTTTTTTCAATAAAAAATTCACTTTCGAGTCAGCAGTCGTCTTTGTGTCCTCTTGCTTCGTCTGTCGTTTTGTTTCGCGCTGTTCCCTCCCACGATGTATTATTACAAACTCGGCCAGCTATCCATCCTTGTTCAATTCACTCGATATCATTAATATTCTGCTTCGCGAAATCATTCACGAATGTTGGCAGTATAAATTTTAATATTTGCCTTCTATAACCTGTATAGCACTTGCTCACTTTCCATTCTTCAGGGTTGCGCAGTGGGTTCATGGGGGTGTGTTTTTACAATTTTCCAGTAACTTCAGGATGTTCTTCCATTTGATTCTTTCTAATCTGTATTGCCTAGAAAGTCTATAGTTATACAAAGATTATACGCTGTCAGTATTTAGCTGCTTATACATCTCCTGCGTGTGGCTCGAATAGGGCGCTTTGAAAATTATGCGAATGGCACGTGGTGCGATTTCTGCCGCGCCACTGGTTGCCAGCGCACGAAGCGGCAATAGCTCGTCTGCCCTACACACGACGCGAAGCTCTCTTCAAGTTTTCCGCAAGCTTTCTCTCCGCGTGTTCTTCAAGCTTTCACGTATCTTTGTGCTCCTCGTTGCGATGGATGCCGACAAGAAATGTAATTTTCGATGACGAAAGCATCGTTCGAAATACGCTTTCAAGGGAAGCCGCTGCAAAGTGAAACGGTGTGCAATGCAGTGTCCCAGGCAGCTGCATTGCGGAGGCGACGGTTTCGGCGGTTAGGAGCCAGCCGGACGCTCAAGTTGCATTGACAGCGCAGTCAATTTCGTCACCGCATTGGAGAAGATAAAAATATTTGAGAATGTAGACAGGCATGTTTAGGAGTCGGTGAGTACCTTTATCTGCGAAATCGGCGCCGTGAACGCAGTGGTGAGCGGAGCGGCATGTCCTTGGCAGGACGTTCTGAACTTTCTGTCCGCGAGTTGGCGGAGAAGCGGAAAAGACTGCCTTGTTTGTGGAGCTTGGTTGCAACAATGCAGCGGTCCCACGTGGGCTGTGGTTTTGACCTACTCGTCGCGGTGTGCACCTGCGGTGGACGGCACTAAAGGTGGAGCGTGCCCTTCAGCCTGCCAAAGAGGGAATTGAGCCGTGCCGTGACCTTCAAGGCAGTGGTTGCGAGGCGCGGTTTTGTAGCTGGACAAAATCAGCTCACCCGTTCTTGTGCGGTTCTTGGTTTACCGAAACCAATTTACCATAAGCCGTTCAATGCGAGAAAAAAGAAATAGCGCCTCACTGCTAAAAAAGCAGTGGCTGACAACCAGCAGTTGGCACGGAAAGTAACAGCATACGAAGCGCAATCTGCCAATGTCGCTGTCACATTTTACGGCACATCGCAAAAAAAAAGAGTCCACAAGAGTCACAGTTGCATAGGCGCAGCCATATCTATGGAAACAGACATTTGCATCGGCATTGAAGTTTTGGTCAACTACTTCCAGAGCTATAGTACACAGAAGGCCTCCTTCGAAAGGCAGTGGCAAACGCAAAAGGCACTCATGTGCTGTGCGAATGTGCGAAGTCAGTGCAAAGAACCCCAGGGTGGTCGAAAATTGTTGTGTCCCCCCCTTATTGCTTTTGTGTGTGTGCGCCCCCTCCTAACGACCACTCGCATTCCCCTCCTAACGACAGTTCGCATCCTCCTCCTAACGACCACTCAATCCTCCTCCTAACGACCGCTTGCCCCTCGTCGCACGCTGTCGCCGGATGCCCCCCCACGGTGCGCCCCCGCACCCTCCTCCTGTTCTGGGAAGCCACTCCCTTCCGTGGACGCTTCTCCACTCCCTCCTTTCTTCGGGCGGCCAGTTCGGCTCCTGCCTCGGTCGACGCTGGTCGCACCCTCATCGGCTTTAAATAAACGAAGTCTTAAAGTACCGTGTGCGTCTTTCGCTGCATTCAACACAGCGACCGGACACGACAGTGGCGACGAGAAAGTGGATTCGACCCGCGCTACGCAACGCTATTGACAAGCCATGGCTACGCGAGGGTTTCCCAATCAGATACCAGAATTCAACGGCTCATCGTGGTCATCGTGGGTTGGACGCCTTCAGTTCTACTTTGAAGCTAACAACATCACAGACCCAGCCTTGAAGAGGGCCAACCTGCTGACGCTGTGCGGGGAGCAGACCTACGATACTGTCTGCGCCCTTATTCAGCCAAGCACACCAGCGGCAGTGTCTTACGACGACATCGTAAAAGCGCTGCAAAAGCACTACGACCCAAGGCCATCCGAGGTCTACAGCCGGGCTCGCTTCCAACGACGAGATCAACTGGAAGGAGAAACAGTGAGCGCCTACGTAGCCGCGCTCAAGAAGCTCGCTGCCGACTGCAATTTTGGAACGCTGTCGACAACAGCTACCGGGCAGGAGGGAGACGCAGCTTCTTCTGCTAACACCACCATGCTTCCCTTGGACGTGATGTTACGCGACAGATTTGTGTGCGGACTGAGTGACGAGTCACTGCAGCAGCGCCTGTTCGCTGAGAAGGACCTCACATTCAGCAAAGCTTACGACATCGCCGTTCGAGCGGAGAGCGCCGGTCACCAGCAGAGAGGGATTCGCCGGAACACCGAGCCGGTACACCAGACAAGCAACCAGGTGCGCAAGCCTTCTGTTGTTGTAAAATCGGTCAAAAAGGCACAACGCTGCTGGCGGTGTGACGACCAACACAACCCCCAGGGATGTCGATTCCAGTCAGCCACGTGTAATTTTTGCCACAAGCGAGGGCATATCGAAAGAGCATGCATTACGAAACGGAGACTTGCCAAGATAAAGTCACCTTCCCAGCCTAATCACAGCGTCAACGCCTCAGAGAATACGCCGCTATCTGATCTCCATGGAACAACATCAGCAACACCATCTGTGTTGTACGACCTGAACACCATGAATCTCGGCACGCGACCGAAGATTTTTACAGAAGTAAGCGTACATCACCAGCTGATTAAGTTCGAGGTGGACTCCGGCGCAGCCTGTACTCTGATCAGTGAGGACACGTTCCGAACTTCATGGCCATCTGACGCACCCGCCCTGCAACAAGACGACACGCACCTGCGAACGTGGTCAGGACAGAATCTGCCACTATTGGGCTCTGCCAACGTGCAGGTTAACTACAACGGCCAGACCCATACGCTACCTCTGCTTGTTGTGAAGGGCACAGGATCAAGCCTTCTAGGGAGAAACTGGTTTTCTCCACTAGGCGTGATGATATGCAGTAAACATCAAAACGCCGATGCGCTAAGCCGTCTGCCACTAGACGCAACTGTTGACGAACCATTTCCACCAGGAGACGTTCTGATGTTCGAAGCACTGCCAGAACCTCCGCTTACAGCAGGCACAGTTGCAGCATCTACGCAGAAGTGCGCAGCTCTCCGGCTAGTTTACACAGCTGTTCAACAAGGCAACGTGCATAAACTCAAAGGGGACAACTTCGACGCTTACCGCAGGCGAGCTACAGAGTTGAGCACCCATCGCGGCTGCATCATATTTGGGTCCCGAGTTGTGATGCCGAGAGAACTACGCGCACAAGCTATGTCTCTCATCCACGCCGGACATCGGGGCATCGTTGCAATGAAAAAGTGTGCCAGAAGCTACATGTGGTGGCCTGGCATTGACAACGACATCGAAACAGTGGTGCGAGAATGCAAGCCTTGCCAGAGCAGCCGGAGCGCCCCGCCGAAAGCTCCTGTCCCAGAATGGGAAAAGCCAGACACACCATGGCACACACTGCACATTGATTTTGCAGGACCAATTGAGGGCTGCACTTTCCTTGTGGTCGTAGATGCCTACACAAAGTGGCTTGAGATAAGGCAAATGGGACAGACGACTTCGGCAGCAGTCATTGACAACCTCCGATCACTATTTGCAACGTTCGGCCTGCCGCGCAAGGTAGTGTCGGACAACGGAACACCGTTTGTGTCTGCGGAGATCCTCAAGTTTTATCGCGACAACGGGATCACATCAGTTACATCGGCCCCCTACCACCCAGCGACAAACGGACAAGCCGAGCGCTACGTAGCCGAGCTAAAACGCGCCCTTGAAAGAGATCAGACAGGCTCGCTGCAGCGCCGCCTTGCGCGCTTTCTCTTCAAGCAGCACACGACGGTTCAGAGCACAACAGGCGAGACCCCCTCGAAAATGATGTTCGAGCGTGAAATGCGAACCCAGCTCACAGCCATCCTCCCCGAGCCAAAGGCAGAGACGTTCCGGGAAGAAAAAGCAATTCCGCGCTGCGGCACGCTTAATGAGGGGCAGCGCGTCCTCGCCCGACAGTTTCTGAAAAAGCCACGCTGGGAGGAAGCTACAATTGTCAGACGCATAGGCCTGCGCTCTTGGCTCGTCAACATACATGGCACAGTAGCACGCCGACATCTCAACCAGCTGCGTAGATTTACGACGCCGTCTGAGAGCTGTCCGCCAGCGGAGAGAACACGTGCACCATTTTCCCACATAGCCTGGCACCTCTTCCCGGAAGAAGAGACTTCGCCCAGGACAGACCTAGGAGACACAGCGAACAACAGCCAGCCTACAAGTGTTTCTCCCCCGAGCGCACAAAGCCAGCGCGCCTCCACGCGTGAGCGCCGACCCCCTGCACGATACCAGGCAACTTTCTAAGGGGGAAGGAAGTGTTGTGTCCCCCCCTTATTGCTTTTGTGTGTGTGCGCCCCCTCCTAACGACCACTCGCATTCCCCTCCTAACGACAGTTCGCATCCTCCTCCTAACGACCACTCAATCCTCCTCCTAACGACCGCTTGCCCCTCGTCGCACGCTGTCGCCGGATGCCCCCCCACGGTGCGCCCCCGCACCCTCCTCCTGTTCTGGGAAGCCACTCCCTTCCGTGGACGCTTCTCCACTCCCTCCTTTCTTCGGGCGGCCAGTTCGGCTCCTGCCTCGGTCGACGCTGGTCGCACCCTCATCGGCTTTAAATAAACGAAGTCTTAAAGTACCGTGTGCGTCTTTCGCTGCATTCAACACAGCGACCGGACACGACAAAAATATTCCGGAGACCTCCACTACGGCACCTCTTTATTCCTTCCTTCTCTGAATCCCTCCTTTACTCCTTAACTTACGGCGCTGTTAAGGTGTTCACCGATATGTGAGACAGATACTGTGCCATTTTCTTTCCCCAGAAACCAATTTCCAATTAGAAGGAGCAGATAATTCTCTTTAGGCGGCGCAATTTCGGTCAACCAAGCACCAATATTAAAGAAAATGTTTTCGAAGAGCGCCTGTGATTGTCGCCATAGTTTTTTTTTTCATTTCTTTCAACGAATATCCAGCTACACTTTTTCATGAGCCTTTATTCAAAATCCTCATTGCGTCTTTTAAATTCTTAGCAGTGCAATATCACCAGCAGAACGTATTGTTCCCAATGGGTTATTTATTTATTCTGCCAAATTTTGCAACTTTAACCCTCATTTTGCCTTTTGTACACATGAAAACAGCAAGTACAAAATGAGGAAACTCTGTTGACTGACACAATCAGCAACCTATATTTCTCTTGTAAAAGTTTAGTGACTTCCCCACGTGTCTCATTTCCAACTGTGAAACACTTGCCTTCAGTCGTTTTTACGACAAGGACCATTGGTGTTGTTTCCGTGAAAATGATGGAGCTGTCAGGTGAGCAGAGAGCACAAATATGTAGCATATCTTGAAAAAGAAGCAGACAAAGAATTTCATTGCAATTTGTTGAAATATGTGCGCTATGCATGCCATGCATACCCTCTTCTACAATGTCCAGATCAGGACATCAGGTTGCTAGACAGGGAATAACGGCAGGAGAAATTAAACACACTTGAAAGGTGCACCTTCTTTGGCATCCTGCTTCGTGAGAGATATTGGCGAATGGAAGAAAGACAGACCAGTTAATCACAAAGCTTAAAATTCATCTGGAAGGTGTTGATATCTTGCCCTGCTCGTCCTCTGTGCTTGGCTTCTCCGCGATGCACCCTGCCTAGCCTAGTTAGTTGTCTTAACTCACAAGGGAGGGCGCCGGCTCGCAGCGACAAGAGCTCCACGGACGGCGTGATTGCTGCGCGCGCGCATGGGGGATTCGGCCGTCTTCGGCTCGGGAACTTGGACGCGCACTGACGTTCGGCGCGAGCCTCCGTTCTCGCCTGGCGGGGCGAAGCCTACTCGGGAGTAACGTTCTCCTGCCGGCTTCGGAGTTTCCCCCCTCCCCTAGGGTTGGCGAACATTCGCTCATAGCCTTGATGGTTAGTCGGACTTCCTCGTTTACTCAGCGAATTTTGTTGCTGGCTGGCTTTGTTCTTGTAGCAATAAATGCCTGTTTGTGTCAGCCCGAGTGTCCTTCCTTTGTTCCCTCAGAGCAAGGCCCACCGTTCCCGGCGTGCTCTCGATAGCGTACGCGTTCACGGAGTGAGGTGAGGCGCTATTGAATTGTCTCAGCCGCGGTCGGTTTCGTGGGGAAAACGTATTTATCCCCTCTATTAAAACCCTAAAAGACTAGGAAATTAAAAATTTTGACAAAAAACTTCGCACTGCCTCGTTCTTTTATACTGTTCCCGTGCAGTTTTCTTCTGATGATTAAGGGTTTTACACGTACAGTTATCAGTTAAGATCATGGCATCTCTTTAAAATCTTCCGCGGTCCATACACGCAAAGCAGAAAGAGCAAGCGTTCAAATGAGGCTCACACCACCACGTCAGGCAATTTTTATTTATCTCTCTCGTACGCCTAACGGCGTATCTTCGCGAACGCTTAGTTTATACTCACGGCGCTTTTGTCTCAAGAGTCCGCATCGCAATCTCACATGTCAGGGTCCTCTAACCGCGAATTATTTCTCTCCACTTCATCGGCACGCAGCTCGCAATCTACAAGTCATCGGCATTCACCTACGCGGCATTGTTTCAGCATCAATTCGTGAGGTGACCTATCTTTGCTGCCGTAGAGGCGAGTGTCTAGGTTATCGCACTCTCAGGAGCCATGCAGTACAGTGGTGAGCAGCCTTGTCTAGAGCGCTTGAGCAGTGCGCACTTGGTAACAAAAACCGAAATTAGAGAGCAGCCCCTCATTACAGGGCAAAGTTTTCGTGCCTGCTTTGTTTACGAGGCTATCTGGCACTACTTCCGTGCAAGCGTTGCAGCTGGACCCTAGAGGCTGCCACAAAATCTGGATTTGTTTGCAAGGATGTGCACCGCCAGAGCGCTCTAGACAAGGCTGCTCACCATTGTACACGTCACCGGACATGCACAGGCCATAAAAAGAGCGAGGAGGTATTTCTTCACGCTCTCTTATCACAACGAGAACAAGCCTGCCGGTCATTAATATTGCATTTCCTTGTTGCGGTAATGAACTATCACCAATTTTTCTGAAAAAACCTATGGTCTTTCGCTTTACAGAGATTAGGCCTATCGCGATCATTTTTGGCAGAAAAAAAATTTTTGCCGCAATAACTGGTTTTGAATTTTGATCGTAGTTCTAAATGAGGGCATTAGAAATACAAAGACTGCAAAGAAAGAACTGTTTGGCGCATCGCTGCAATTAGCCGTAAAATCTGGACTACACATGTTTAAAAGCTGCAGGTTTGCGTCATGCGGACTATGTGGCGGATTATGCATGATTTTATTTTTTCAGATCGTTTGTCAGACCCAAGGAAGCCTACCGGTGCTATGGAAGAAAAAATAATGCGCCCCAAGTGGGCGCCTACGACATGATACCATGATAAATAACATGAGATATGCAGCCAACTACGATAGGCAAGCAAATGCTCTCGTGGTAGTGAAGATTGGCTGCCTACCAGTCATGCGCGAAACATTCGTGAAACCTCATTAAAATAAATTAATAATAAATAAATATTCGGATGCATATATGTAGATGTAACTCCAGAGCAAGCATATTCGCCACGCTTGCGATGGTTCCTAAAAGACGGAGAGCCTTCTTTAAATGAAAATATATTTGTACCCGAAATATGCCTCTGTGGGCAAGGCACCGGGTGCGGTCTATAGTATGGAAATTGCGGAATGCTTTTTTATGGGCTCATGCCCTACAATAATTGTACATGTGACATGAAAGAAGCGTTATTTTATGCGCGCTAATATTTATTTTGTTATACGCAAATTGAGTGCAATTTCTGAGTGTTTTAAAAAAGTTTTATTTCTTTGCAGGCTTTTCAACCAATTTATCAGAATCAGCAAGGCGTCGTAATAAAAAATAGCAATGAATTAGGGTCCGCATGTTCGGATTTTTTCTTTAAAAACTAAGAAACTCGCGAAGAACGCAGCAGTTCCTCAACGGTGGCTGCCGAATCCGTGTGCTGGAGACCCACCTAAAAATAAAAAAGACGTCACTGATTTCACACCCAGCTTTGTTATCTTTGATGTCAAGCGTTCCTTTGGAACATTTGCTTTCAAATAAAAAACATCCGGGGTTCCGCATCTGCTATGCGAATAATGCATCGAAAGAAGGCTTCAAACAAAAAACCTAGCCTGCGTGAACGTGCTGTATTTTGAGTAGCACACCGTATTTTATGTTATTTATTTATTCATACTGCCGGCACAGGCCAAGCAGAAGTTGCAGTTTTGCAGGTACACATTTTTGTCAGAACTGAACTCTTGCGTGGGAATACAACAAAAACAGACATATTACGAACTCTTTGGAGATTAGCATTTCTTTCACCTAACTGACAGCACGTGATACGACCAACGGTTGTGAGAAACAAAGGTACACTTACAGGAGAATAAATGAAAAGTGCTGAAACTTGTAACTCGCAATGGTGGAATGTGAAAAAGAATAAAATTGTGTGGCCGAAATAACAAAGTAAAAACAATTGTAATTAAGAGCATGTCCGACTTTTAAAAGTAAAATAAAATAACAGAGAAGCAAAGTATACAGATCACTTGGATAATGACATGAAACAAGGCTAGTATACAAAACATTTTTATGCACTCGTACAGTATTCCCGTACTGCAGCTTCAAAGCCCTTGGCGTCAGAATGTGTGACTTTGTTGGGGAGCTAAGTTCCAGTAATCTATTGTTCTAACGAGAAAAGAATAATGAAAAGAATGTGTCCTGTAGTTCAGCGGTTTGATATGTTTCGAGTGTTTGGTGCTTTACGGGGTGGAACTGGCTGCTACAATGTACCTTCCGAGCTTTAATTTGTAATAGCCACAAAAAATATAATACAAGAAAACAATCCTATTGTGTTTCATTTTCTTGGATACAGTAGTCAGTACAGGATTTTTCTTAAATTCTGAAACTGACTGCATTCTAGAATAAGCATTATAAACAAACCTAACAGCTTTGTTCTGTACGCATTCGCATTTCAAAATATTCTGCTAAGTGTATGTCTGCCAAGCGAGGTTTCCGTACGTAAGTAATGGGAGGACTGTCATTTTTTTGTATGCCAGCATATGCCATCATGGGTCAGTGGAGCATCGCTTAACCGCTCCACCACTGCGTCAGGGATGATACGAAGACTCCCAGAGAGCTATGAACGTGAAGTAGAAAAAGTACACTTGCACATGTATCTACATTAACCCATTAACACCATTCAGTGACAATCTTAAAGTCGAGTTTGTTGCCCCTTCGGTTCTTCTTTCAAAAATGCCCAGACGAACGCATGTGTAGAGGGTTACGTGGTGAATTTCGGAAATTTGAGTTTGCAATGTTTCCTTTCAACGAGCAATGTTTGCGTGGCTTTGGTGCTGATTTCATATCGGACTTAGGGAAAAGTGATTTTCAAATTCAGGATAAATTATTTTAGGACTCGCTGTCACCACCACAGAATTTGTTTTTTTTTCTGTTACGCGGATTATGCTGCCTGGTGTAGGTGAGAGAACAAATGCGGGTTAATGACATCCAAGTCGAACTTAACAGGAAGAAACGGGCTTAGGGGTAACGAGGGGATTCCAAGAGAAGGCAAGTATGGGATAGGGTGGCCGCAACTGGCACAGGACAGGTTTAATTGGAGAGACATGGGTAAGGCCTTTGCCCCGCAGTGGGCGTAGTCAGGCTGATGATGATGATGGTGACAGGAGCAACTGGCTAGCTGGGGACTGCGAGAGGCTGATGCGTCACGCGCCGCTATAATATGCCAGGAAGCTAGGCGTCTCGCGGGCTGCTGGCGAATGAGAAAGAATAACATACGTTCGATGAACTTGCTGACAGCTTCCGAGGAGCGGTCTGTGCAATATACCCATGTGCAAGACGGCGGCAGTCCGGTGTCTTATATCATCACAAACGCGCGTGAAGCTGCAAGAAGAGAGCCGACACGTGAGCCAGCTGCGACAAGGGAGAGGACGAGAATGCGGGAAGGCTCTCAGGAAGATGTTTGCAGCTAAATGGCGTTTTATACGGCCCAGCCACAGCCGAAGTTGTGTCCCGTCACAAACGCAGCTGTCTTCGCTGTTCCGCGCGTCCTGTGTGTAGAAGCGCCAAGTGTGAACGAGACGGACGTCTCATTAACAGGCATATACTGTGGCCATTATTGAGCAACAGTTGTGGCATCGCCGAAGGTTATAGCGGCGCCGGCACCCTCGAAAGGCCGCATTCGGAAGGAAGAGGTAGCATCGGTGAGTAGGACAAAGCCCTCTACGTTGTTATGCGACTGCTACTGGCTTAGATACCGTCGACTCACCGACTCAGCTACCGGAAGCACGCCAAAAGGACGTTCCTAGAGCGTGCAACCTGGAAGGATGTGGGCTGAGGTACAAGGGCTGTGGTGACTCAGGTAGGAAAGGGAAATTTACTCCTTTTCACCTCTTATAGCTGGTCTCAGTAATTCGGAACAATGAGTCTATTTATTTATTTAGATATACGGCAGACCCATCTCGGGCCCATGCTGGAGTGGGGATACAGAGAAAAAAAAAGCACAATACAGACATTTCTTGAAACGCAGTTAAAAAAGATTGATTGCTAGCCAGAACAAGTTATCAGGCCGCGTGTTCAGCGAAAAACAAATCGCCACATATTGCAAGCCAAAATAAACAAAAGAACATGGATTACACATGTTGGAACAGCCTTAGTATTACCGGCATATATTTCTATAGAAGTGCTCTCATGTATTCCGATAATTTGTTGTACTGAGCTTGCCAAGCCCATATCTGCCTCTCGGTTTGGAATGGAGTGTCATTAACACGGGTTTGTTTCCTCACCAACTCAGCCGGCTTCCGGTCTCTCAACGCACCTATAATTTTTCTTTCCATAGCATTCTTTCCATAGTTGTCCTTAACTTAACCTGAAACCTTTTCGTTAGCCTCCACGTTTCTGCCCCGTGGGTGAGTACAGAGCAGATGCAGCTGTTGTATAGTTTTGTTTTGAGGGGCACTGCTAAACTGTCATTCATGATCTGAGAGAACATGCCATATGCGCTCCTACCCATTCTTTATTCTTCTGGCTATTTCCCACTCATGATCTGCTTCAGCGGCCACTACCCACAATAACTAGTACTACCTCTCCTCTTCCAGCATCTAGCTACCAATTGTAAACTGGTATTCTCTTGGGAGACTGTTGAGCAATATTTTTGAACATTAGTAGTTTGGTTTTCTGCATGTTAATTTTAAGACTTGCCGTGCTTCTCTGCCTTTGCATGCACATGTACCATAAGCCATTCACTGTTTTTCCTTTCTGCTTTCCATGCAGTATTACAATTTTGTAGGTTCCATCAACATGTAATACTTTACAGGCCATGGCCACCTCTTCCCAAGTGCATAAAAGTGTTTGTTGCTGAATTGCTGCCGGTTATATTTGCGTTTGTATTTCTCTACTACACTTTTGAAAATCCTTCTTTGTCCGCCGTACAGCAATGTCCATTTCGATGATTCGTACGTATTGAAACATGTAAATAAATAAAGTGGCATCAACCATACTGGTAAAGAAATTCCTCTCATTGATCCTTCCGGCCGTGAATCAAGTCAACAAAAACTGCCAAACAGTGAACGCGACGAAAACACTACACAACAAGGGTTTTTTCCTCTTTTCATGATGCTGAAAACGCACACATGCTTCGCAGGCTTGCTTTCCGGTGCTTGGACACTGCTTGAAACGCGCGTATGGCTGTGGTGGAGGTTTGGGTGGAGGTTTGTTCTTCCACTTCGGAACTGCGGAGAGCGTGAAGGTCATCATGGGTAAATTTTCTACGAAGCACTATTCCTGCAGGACATTTTTATTCACGACCTTCTACTCGCTAAAAGCTCCCAAAGTCAGTTGTGGGCGATTCCTGCAAGGGCAGACAAGATCTCCGGCACTGGTCGTATCCTTGTCACGTAATATCACTGCTGCAAGAAAACTGCATTGTTATATAATATACTTACCCATTACTTGCTGACCTCCTAATGGTAAGAGTTGCTGAGTCATTATTTTCAAGGAATATGAGATATTTCTGCGTGATATACTACTCCATGCTTTAATTCTAGGGTCCAATCTTAGCTCCGTTGTAATACGGATGTGGAAAATGCGAGTAGAATCGGGAGAATGTAAATAGAAGGGTGGTGCGCCCGGAGACGCAGGCGCCATAGCTTAGTGGCTCTGACTCTGCCCAGAAATCAGAGGAAGAAGACGATGTTGAAGATAATTCTCTCGGCTGACAATCAGATTAGTTTCAAATTTTCATTGCACTATGCGCATTTCGTGTGTATTAAAGTGACGAAAAATCTCATACAGATTTGGGCATAATGCTCGAGTGGCAAAAAATTCACAAAAAGTGCTGGTGTTGGCACGCATCCAGTGCGATGAGTCTGCTCGCAAGCCCCTGTATTGGCAGGGACTGGCTGATCGATGGCGACAGAGTTTCAGTGCTTTCTTCTTTACTGTGAACCCTCAATTCTTCTTGACGTAGTGCTGAAAGAAATATAGAGTAATTTACTTATTATCATGCTGCATTAGAATTTTTTGTTCATTTGCAGACACATGCATAAGTATTGTGACCATAGAAAATACTTTGATTCGTTTGGTATTAACGTTCAAACACTGCATAGAAAGCAGAACCGCTCATAAATAGTCATACAAAGGTCTTTATTAGCTTTCATATTGTGAGCTATGGCCTATTCGAACAGTTATCTGCATTTCCTGCCGAGGATTACATGCACCATCTAAATTTTAAAAGGCCATCAGAGCAGCATGTGAATCGCATCGCTGAACGCGTGTCTTCTAGAACCTTGTTTGTAGTACGCAAGAACAAGCACCAGTTTAAGTAAAACATTCGTGGATAGATAAATGGCTTACTGAGACAACTATGCTATGGCCTTCAGTCATTCTACCCGCCTTTCTTTGTCTATTCTGAGGACGTCTCTGGGCAGCAATATTTGCACCATGAAAGATTGAACTTTCATCGCGTCCGCAGTCAGGAGATATTTCATAGGAAGACTGAGGGCCCTGGTGATGGGAAAAAACTTTGTGTGCATCATCCAAGCTGGGAATTTTCATTGTAAGGTGAACTGATAGGTGAGCGACATCAAAACGAAGTTTGTCTTGCTACCTTTTGGACACTCAAAGCCTGATATACCATTGGCATTAATCCACTAAGTTATTTATCCAGAGCTGGTAAAGCATGTTTATTTATTTTTGGAATTGCGCAGTTTTTGCTCACTTTCTTTTTGAATTATGTGCTGTCGCAGATTAGCGGAACCAGTCTTCGTGCTTTGAGAAGAAATGTCTTGTAGTTCATTTTACAGTCACTATTGGTGTACTGTTCAGTTTTTATGAAGCGGAAGAGAAAATAACCCTAACTGAGAGTGCGCTGTTCTGCGCGATCATATGTAAGTGAATCCGAAATTCATATCTGGAAAACCTCCACCTAGTAGTTTACTTTCTATCAAATCTTGTTTTTCATATTTTCAAATAAATGTTTCATTTACAACTTAGCCCATTTGAGTAGTTCAGTCATGATTTAAAAATGTTAACAACTGATAGCCAGTTTTGTACATAGCAAAGTGCGTGATTACACACTGGACAGCTGAGTTATATGTGTGCATGTCTACGGATACTTTAAATAGAGATAACGTTCAATCGTGGCAACTTAGAATCTATCTTGACTTGTTTATTTACGGAATCTTTTTGAAACAGACCCCAGTCCATTGGCATCAGAACCAGAGACTCGTGCCGGGATCATGCCTTGCCTTTCACTGCTAAACTCTCCTGGAAAATTTTGGATTATTTTAAGTTGCTGCTGAACCTAATTGTTTGTGCACAGCTCTCTCGCCTATATGGTTGTGTATTCTGCTTCAAGGCGCTGCCTTTTTCATTCTTTCCATTTCTTTACGTTCTCCACTGGCTCCATGGTGGAGAGATTTCAGCCTGGAATGTTAATAATAATAATAACCTGTTTATTTCTATCAATGATGGGGGAGACTTCGGATAAAAGCCCCTTGACAACAAGCGACTTGACCGAAGCCCGCTGCCTCCCTACAAAGCAGGCAGCGATAGAACAACAGCCAAAAAAAAAGCTCGCAGAAAGCACATTATTCAAAATTAATCGACGCACACTTGATAATTACAAGAGGTGCAAATACAAAAGGCAAATCACGTCAGGGCGGCAGACAGTTCAAGTCACAATTCTTAAGGTCACATTCAAGCTTTCAACAAGAACACGGCAACTGTAGGTCATAGTAGGAAATTCTGAAGGCTTACCTTCATACCAACGACGTTCCCACCGAAAAGAAGCCTCCTGCTTTTGTAAGCGTCTTCGGAGCGAAAACAAACGCCCTGGTCAAGTTGTCGAAGGAACCGGACGCATCTTTGTCACTAGAGTTTGATTGTAGCGTAGGACTGCTGTGCCATCGCCTGGCGCCACAGCCGTCCGTCATTGGAGGGCGTTCAATATTTTGCATGCGGTAACTGCGACGTGGTTAGTTGTGACAAAATTCGGTGCATAATAAAAAAAACCGGTGCCGGGTGAAAGAATCTGGCCACTCCGGGCCGTTCAAACAGAGGAGCGAAAAACCCCGGAGAGCGAAAAACCTTGTGTGATTATTGCCCTTTCCACATCGCTCGCCAGTGTGTCGCCAAAGGAATTGTGTCAACGCACGTCATCAATTGTTACAGAATGATTAAGTGGATTCTACTCAGTTGTGATGTGGAGAGCGTAGCTTTGAGTCTGCTAAGTGATGCCCCCTCCCCGCTACTCGTGCCACGGCGGTGGTGAAACGCAAAAGTGATCTGGAAGCTTCTCAAAGCCAGTCTCCGCCGCCTAACCAATGAGGAGAAGCGCCCTGCGCAAGGGGGAGAAGGAAAATTCACAGCTGGTACTGTGTATGCGCGCGCCTACTTTGGCCCAAAGAACAAACAGATGCGGAGTGCGCCAATAAATGATGGGCATTGACCGCTATCCTGTCAGCCCGAGCCGCCGTTCAAGCTTCATTTACGCGTGCCCGCTCGACTCCCAGGTGAGCACAACTCGCTTAGCCGCTTTCCAGCGAGGAAGCATGCGCTAATATGCCGGACGGCTTCGTCGTGAACCTCTTTTCATCGGACGTCGCAGTGCCCGGTGAAGAAAATTTGTTTTGTTGTCTCGCTCTTGTGTTAGTGCACGTTAGCAGCAATAATTCATTTGCATTGAAATCTTTCTCGAGTGTTACACTTTTCACGAGTTGCATTGTATTGTAAATAACTTTGTATGTGCACGTATTATTGACTGTGAAATGCTCTGTATTGTCTCTTTGCTGTACAAACTGTTTAGTGTGTGAACTTTTGGCTCCGACCCATTCTCTGCCTTGCTACCGCCGGAGGCTGGACACCAAACGACCAAAAAACCTCTTGTCACTTAGTAGGTAGTCTCCGCTGAGCTTGCCACGCTGAGTTGAGGGCATCTCCTTTGTGACCGAGACCGCTACCCCTCCAAGCCATAAGGGTGTGTGAGAACGCACGCATAAGTGCGCGAACTGGTGACATTAGTCCACATGGATGTTCGCTCAACTTTGAAGCCTGTCGCAGAGGTTGGATGTTTCCCGGACGAGCGATACGGAGTTTCGTCTGCAATCTGCTCCATGCAGACATTGCTATTGTTCTTGTAAGATAAAAAGTAGCCTTGCAGAATGCCGTCGATAGAGCTCTAGTAATGGAAACTGCGGCTAAAATAATGGCGTACAGGCACGTGTCCACACTGAAAGAGATGAACATAGCTAAGGTGAAAACAGTTTGACCTGGATACTAAAGCAGAGCGTGCCCTCTTATATGTCATGCGCGTAACAATTCTAGTCGAAAAGACTATATTAAATTAATTTGCGGCAAGAGAAGAAAAACTATCAAGAGGAAGCCTCGGAAACGAGGTGAAGAGACTGGCTAACGTTCGAACCAAGTCAAGAAGTGAACGCAACCCCAATTACGGTGGCTCTGAACATCGACGGCTTCTTGGTGAACACGGAGCTTGACATCGTCAAAGAGATATCCGTCATCTCGTGGCGTAAATATAAGAAGTTTTTTGCGCGTAAGCAACTCTTGAAGCCAGCTTCTTTAAAGGTGCGTGCTTTGACTGCAGAGCTGGCGAAACCGATGTGTCCGGCGAAAGTCGTCGCGAACCACAACGACCAGATAGAAGAGCTTCCCCGTGCGTAGTCGACACTACAGGCCACCACTTCTCGGCAGAGAATTGTTGCAAGGTATCTGGCTGGATCAGAACCACATGTCTTTTAACCAGCTTGGTCCTCTTCCCGACATGCCAAACCAGTGGGAACGAAAGCTGGATGCCCGGCTAGACAACCACTTAGATCGTCTCAAGGATGAGATAGGTACCATTGCACAAGAGTGGGAAGTGTTTCACCTTCGTGTGGGCTCGCAACTGAAGTTTATAAAGGCAAGAAGCTTCAATTCGTTCTATGCAGTGCTGTAGAAGCTGAAGTTATGAAAACGAGAAGGTTGACATCATGACTTTTGTTGCTACAAGTGATTACGCGACGCGCATGGTGCCAGTAATGAAGAGCGATGAAACCCTCCGACTCAGTGGTGATTATAAAACCAACGTGAATTCCGGCCTGGAATTTCTCTGCTACCCTCTTCCCACAACAAATTACCTTTTAGCAGCGCATGCAGGAGGCAAGAAATTTTTCATAATCGAACCTATAATTCCTATCAGGACGTCGTTATGGGGGCGAGCTCAACAATAAACACGCACAAAGACTTGAACAGCATGAACCTTGAGGCTTTTTGCTTATTGTCGCCACAAGTATATTCCAAAGACCAATAGACAACAGTCTGAAAACAAAACTTCGTCCTGGGCTAGTTGGTAGGACATAGTTGAAACTTGGTTCAGCGCAAAAGACCAAAACAGAGGAACGAAATGACACACACGGAGCGCCACTAAAAACTGATTTATTCATGGATGCAAGAAACACATTCATAGTCGTTCACCACACATGCGCACATTCGGGCGGCGCCAGGCTACTTCAACAGTTTTACAGGACTCTAAAAAAACCGCCGGTAACAGGATAAGGTAAGTAACTGTGTACATGCAAATGAGAAAAACGAAAAGATATGGATGGTATATGAACGAAAAACTTCGAGTATTGACAGACGACCAAAGAACGGGCTAGGAAGTTAAATGACGTTGTCTAAAACGTAACGCCGTTATATGGCGTTACGTGACGTTGAACACGCTTACAATAGTTGAACATGCTCTAAAGTGAGCTGCTTTATTTTGAAGTTTTCTCAGTGGTCAGAGCAGAATAGCACCCATAACTGAAATGACGCTGATATGCTGGAAATATTGCGATGAATTATCGCAAAAAGACTAGTGCCATTACCTTCTGAATGTGTAAACAATGCTTGCTATTGCGAAGAGCTTAGAGTGTCGTATGCATTTCCCAATTTACATTCCCACTTAGTGACGAAAACTCAAAGACGCCTTTTTAAAAGCTACTATAAATCACCTACTTGAAAGCTGGAGAATAACGTAAAATACTGATAATTTAGAATTAGGAATCAAGGCAAAGTTGTTATCGATAGCTTCGAAGCAACCAGGAATGTTAAGTTCATAATCATCTCGACTTGTCGAAATCCTACCTTATATCCGAAGCGGAAAAATTCAAGACGTGGAATTTTTGACCGCCTTATCGTCTGCGATCTATCGGGTTTTATCACTGTGATAAACAGGGGAGTAAAAATGATACACATGCACTGTAGGACACCTAACTTTGAATGGCTGGAGCTACTTGAAGTGAAAAGGTGGCAGTCGCCATCTCGCATTCTTTGTCGGCTTACCAGACTGGGCAAACTGTCGGAATGCACCTCTGAAATGGATCATTGTAATAGCGAAGCGTACTGCGCTTTAGTGATTTAGAAGGTGTTCACCTTGGTCGCCTTTCAGGGACGGTAGCACGCCTCATTAGGTGTAATAGCTGTTCTCTTCATAGGCGTAACTTAAAATCTTTTAGATGCGGGCACCATCTCGTCGTCCTGAAGTATATCTTTTTAGGCGGCTTTTTAGCCACCTAAATACCGCACATGCTTCCACGTCTTATTTCCTAGTGAAGGACAAATTTTGTACATTAAATTTGTCTTTTAGTTTTAACCACGATTTCGCTCCCAGATCGTTGGTTAACGTGTGGTCAGTGATGATGGCAGAGTAGTGCTAACCATCGATGAACCATGCTGCATTTCTTTGCTACAGTCTTGTATGCGAGGCACCTTCGGCGCTTATGAGATAACTGCGCGCCAGACGTCAACAATCTGCCCCTTCAGATCAGAGGCAAAGGTCAAATCTTTTAGTGCTGCTGACCGACGAATCTCACCGAATGAAGCCAAGTACTGAGCACTATTATTCATAATCCAGCTGCGCTTACTTTCTCACATTTTCTGTAGAGAGAAGCGAGTATGTGTTTGAAAATTATCGCATAAGCAAGTGTCTCAAATTATAAAAGCAAAATAACATCTCCAGTAAACTGACTACTCCACCGGCGTTAGTTAAAAGTCCGTTTTTTATTGCGAAAACATCATATGGCTATGTCGCATCAGAAAAAAGTGTCCGCAAAACGTGTTCGCAAATTTTGTTCACACAATTACGTCGTTCTCTAGAGATATATATGTTAAAGTGTGATTCTGATAGCGTGTGATAAAATATTGCTGTGGGTGAAATTCGGCAGACGAGGTTTAATTAGATACTTAATTATTCACGAAATACGCAAAAAATACACTTGCTTCTCAAAATGGCCGTAGACGTCGAAAGAGTACATGCACGTCAGAACAGCTACGGACATCGATATAGTATGTGGACGTTCTGCTTTCACATTGCTCGATTGTGGGTCGCCGCAGCAGTCTCGAAATTTTTAATTTTTAATATTATTTTTTCACGCATAATTACGATCAGCCATGATAAGTTTCAGTGCTGACTAAAAGCAGCATACGTTTTCGTGGGCATACGTTTGCGTCAATGTATCCTTTCATATGAAGTGACCTGTAAGAAAGCAAAACTACAAAGAAGTAACTTCAGAATATTTGCGATAGCTCTAAATTTAGTTAAGTTTAATAATTATTTTCCCAAGCACTTTTTAAGATTCTTATCGTAAGCTGCATCAACTGACTACTTTCGGCAAAAACAGGGGTGCAACGACATTCGAGTATTAGCGATAATCTCTAATAGACTTATTTATTTCTGGTCTGGACCATGAGGAGAAAACCTGTCACCTTGGGCCGGAATGTCCTTTTTATTCTTAATATGCCTGGTAGTTATAAGGCAACAAGCAACATCCCAAAAAATGAATATTTATTGCGCTTTGCAAGGAGATATTCTGAAGGTGCGAAATGTCCTGTAAGATGTCACAGACAGTGACACCTTGCTTATGCAACAACTGTGCTGCAAAATTTAATTTTCAGGACCGTAATCAAACGACATGCCTGGTAAGTGTTAGTAGCGTTCGGGATGAGAATTTTTGCATGCATAGTTTTTCAATTCATGAGCAGGAAGCGTTATCAATTCTCTTCGAGAAAACATCAATTAGTAAAGCGCGGGTAACCACCATCATTTCCGAAAAAAATATTCCAGTGTGCGAGTTTGAAATAATGCCGGTTGTTGTGAAAATAAAACCAGTTCTAGAAAATTATTGCTTTAGTTTTTAAACGTTACTACAAGAGGTCATTACAAAGAAAGAGTTTTTATGTTCAAGTATTTTAGTCATACCTTCACGCCTAACTTGTCCATACTGAATATTAGGAATACAAGGTGCTCATATGACATACATGTGATGAAAGCCAGCAGTTACCGAAAGCTAGAAACACATCTGTGAATGTAGTCGTATTTATTTAATTTATAGCCCTGAATATTTAAAAATTAGTGTTATTATTCTTGACCATGAAACTCCTAAAAACCTCATATGTTTCCAGTGGAATCCGAACACACGACCTACCTCGCGTACAGCGGTCTACCATTTGAGCTATCGCGTTGGTTGTCCTATTTTTCTTTAGAGTCCAGTGGATTTGCGGATGACCCAACTTTGAGAGTTGAGCAACGCTGGTGAGTCCTTCCAATGTTTCGTTACACGCAGCAAAAGTACCCACGACAGGAGAATGTTGCAAAACTCCACCACTGCACGTTCGGTAGAGAACAGTACGCGACATACGCAGCTCGTCTGTTTGGGTCCCGCTGGTGCTGTTAGTTTTTCTTTTCCTGCTTTTGAATGTATTATGTTTTCCGGCTTAAAGTATCACAGTATAAATCTTGAACTGTTGAAAAAAGCGCACTGTATTAAATATTTCTGCGCATTCCTTGGACTCGGTGGCTGCTGGCTTCCTTTAAATTTGATAGAGTCCCTCATGTACCTTTCCTCTAGGTGTCGGCCACCTTCGTGACATAAATTGCATAAGACGGTTCACGCTCAGGGGCTCACTTACCGTTCACATCGCCTTTAACGTTGCACTTGTGGTTTTACAACACATTCTACGTTCGTCGCTGTGGAGAAAGATGGTGCTGCTGAGAACTCATTGTTTGATTACACGCAGTACGAATACGCTGGAAAGGAGAACATAACGCCAGTATAGCTCAGTAGATATAGTTTGGCCTGTGGCATACGGTCGCCGTGATGTACTGGGCCTCAGTGGTCTCAAGATTTCCAAGGACCAAGCTTCTTTTCCATCCATTTCGTTTGAAGCAGCCTTTTACAAAAGATTTTTTTTCGGCTCCAGCCCTCCTAACTATTCCCTCCTGTATTCACATAGTGCTTTTGATGAGCATGTTCATTGTTCATTTTCTTATTCCAAATGACTTGGACCGGTAAGTGCATCTGTGTGACGTAGGAAGCTTAGCAACCTTAACATTTTGAATGTTTATGTCCACTACGATAACTATTGAAACATTTTCTATGTATTGTAATTTTTGCAGCACCCGATGCTTGCTTAGTGGTGCTGTCAGAGCGCAGGTATATTTCCCCAAAAGTGGAGCTATACCAAGAGAATACCACGAAAACACTTGGTTTTATTGGTTACGCCGCTTTATAATGCCTCAAAGAAGCTGACAAGACTATATTTACATCCCAACTAAACATGTAGCCAAGCACATGGGAAGATAGACAGTTTGGGTAGCCTATGCTAAGAACAAGAAACTGCGGACGCTCAGAGATACAAGGAGAGAGTCGTGTTAAATAGGCCAGTGTTTTTTTTTTCTTTCCATGTGTTGGCTCGACTGCGGCTACTCAACTTTTCGTTACTTCATTTCCGTGTGCTCGACTAAAACTGGAAACATCACTCAAGCTCCGCCTTAAGGTTATGATGCAATGCCAATAATATGTTAATACCTATATATGAGGAAATGTTTATTCTACCATACTCAACAATTCAGGGCAAAAGCATTTTCAGGCTGGAAACTGTTTATAAACTGAATGTTTTCATAAAATAAAAGATTTGACTATAACAATAATTACATCAGTATATTGCCCGAAGATGGTCCTGTATTCTTTTCTTATTAACAATCTTGATAACATCAAAAGCGTTCCCGACTGGTTTTCTTTGACAGGGTTAACTTCGTAGCGGTGTTTGGAAACACTTTAAAGAAAGATTTGGGTACATATCTCATGAATGCACCATTTCCTTGAACATTACCATAACAGTATCTTGCAAGTAGCCAATTTTCAAAATTTTTGTCCAATAACAACTTTAGGTTTAAAGATTTATTAAAACGAAATACAAACCAATCCTCGGTGCATAACTAAACAGTACAGTGAGAGGTCCCAAAGTAAACCTGTCCGGGCAGCCTCCCATCATAAATACGTAAGCATAAGTACACTAGTTTGGGAGAGCAGCTGGAAAAAAAGGTGTAAATCAGATCGAAACCTATTAGTACAGTTCAAATCAAATCAAAATCAGTTTTATTAAACAGTTTGTAAAAAGAATACATGCGAATCATCTGGGCCCTTAGCCTTCTCGGCTAGACTTGGGCCCATGCAAGAATCGCAAAAAATAATATATCGAGACAACTTAGTATTACACAGCAGTTATGCGACAGTTATATAAAAATAAAATCAAAATTCTTTGGAAATTATACAACAGTTAGGACGAGAAAACAAAAAAATAAAGAAACGAATGCATCCAAGAGGAACACCGATTTTTAGTGGAGTCGAATAGAGCTGGCTCCGAAAAAACTTCTTTATTCCGCCGATTGACAAATGACCTGTTTTTGAGTTAGGTGGCAGTTTGCTTCCATGAATAAGTTATACAGTAGTTGGCGGGTATAATTTGTGAGACAAAGACATAAAACGGAAAAAGGTAAGAGCATGAGAGAACATAAAAGACATCAGATACCAATGGGCAATGAACCAATGCAGAGATTATAAAATCGGAAGCGGGGACAAATCAAAACATTTCGAAATGAGGAACAATCTGACCGTTTCCTGTCGGAGTGGGGAATAGAAAATCAGAATAAAGCAACCTTATGGTTGGCATGAAGGTGAATGCTTGATATTGTTACGTGACGGCAAGCGATGAAGAAAGGACTGCATGACCGATGGCGATGATATGATTTTAATGTCTGCGAGCCTAGCACGAGCGCTCCTGCCCATGCCACTGCCCGCTTCGTCGTCTTCTAGTCCGTCACATGACTCGGGGCCACGAAGCGATCGTCCCGATCGCGCGAACTAGAAGAATGCCACAGACGATGACAAGCAGGACGTGACGATGGGCGTGGCAGAACGTATGAACAGAGAAGATAAGATGAAGGGCTTGCCGTCACGATGAAAGAGATGATGAGCGGGTGAAGCCAGGTCCACGAAGACTGAGGAGCCACCGGTTTCTGGAAGTCAACGTCGAGGCCCGTGGACACACCCAACGGCAGGGGCTGGGGTACTTGTTTCTCGTGGGAGTGTCGGTGGTCAATGGGTTCTCTGGTCAGTGGCGGCGGTCTCGGTTCAGTGGGGTCGTAGGTCGTTGGGTCTTCTAGGTTCTCATGTGGGTTCTCATGTGGGTGGTGAGTGGGGTCACAGGGCAGTTGCGGCGGTCGTTGTGTCGTCGTGTCTTCTGGTCGGGGCTTGGGGTGGGCCGGTGAAGAGCGGCGGCGTCGGGGCATACCTGGCAGGCTGGGGAAGCGCCGGGAGGTGCGAAGCCGTGAGCTCTCCACATAAGACCTCGGTGTACAGCAGGCTCCTAAGCTCCGGGACCGGGATGAAGAAGGTACCCAGCACCTTGCACCAAATGTTACGTGACGGCAAGCGATGAAGAAAGGACTGCATGACCGATGGCGATGATATGATTTTAATGTCTGCGAGCCTAGCACGAGCGCTCCTGCCCATGCCACTGCCCGCTTCGTCGTCTTCTAGTCCGTCACAATATGCTTATGTTCAGAGTTCGGCGTCATTCCTCGCACTATTCCCGGCGTAGTGGTGTAGATGTTAAGTCGTGCACCAGTGCCTGACAATGGCTGCTGCTGCCACAGCGGGGCTTGCGAGACTCAATCTGCTCTTCCAGAGTAACCTCTCAGGACTGAAGTGCCACATTCTACGATGGGGCAGTTTGCTCATAATCCAACAGGTAGGTTTTTTGTGACGTGGCAAGGTCACGTGAACTAATTCGCCCACCTGCCGCCTAGGAAGAAGCAAACACAGAGATATTCAGACAGTGGCGAAATTATTAAGCCGCGTCGCCGGGCAGACAACTGCGTAACCGGGGCCTGGGGGTTTTAGTCTTAACGCGCTAAGGCACAGCTCATCGCTCCAGAAAAAGCCACCCGAAGAACTGTCTACTTAAAAATGAGCCTTACTGCAGCTCAGGAAGAGCATACTGGCTCTCAGAAGCCCCACCACTAGCTGTGTTTGAAAGACATAACAGCGATAGACATATACAGCGAAAGACATATAGCGATGCGCCATAACAATGGTGCATCGTTTAACCGCAGCACAACTGTGGCAGTAGCGCTATGGGGCCTGTCCATGATCCATTAATCTATGAAAGAAAAAGAGCACTTTCACGGCTCTATGCTCCGCTTGATACATAGCAGGCAACGCCGCCAAAGCTAGCGGCCCTGTTTGCACAGCCTAAGTTGTATGAGGTTTCCCATGAATCAATGAGTGTAAGTGAATAATGAGCAGTTCCCTATACATTGACATTAATCATTTGGCCTTCAGGGCATACCGTTAAGGCGGGGCTTAAGTGTACACTACCTTGTTTTTAGTCAGCGCAGTGCTCCGCCAGTTCAAGACATAATTGTCTCTACAGGTTCAGCTTTTTCTCACAAAACGAGACCAACTAGCAGAATAGTTTGCGTTGTTAAGCTATAGTTTCGCTTTTGCCGAAGGCTCATTTTCAAGTACCAGGCCCTCAGGTACCCAGGGTTCGAGAGGGTGTGAAAGTCCACTGGCTGCGAGGCAGAATGGGCTTTTCGGCGTTGGTTCTGGGAGGAAGTTTTTAACTCGTTGGTCTCTTGAACTGCCACAATGAATATTTCTACTATTTCTGCGCACAAAGGGTGTGATAGAACACAGTGGCCTTACAGAAGTTCAGCTGAAGCCTCCAGGTCCTCTGACATGCCGAAGGTCATGATCGTGGCCCTTTCTGCCGTGTTGTTCTTCGCATTTGTTGCGGTGCTGGCTGTTCTTAACAGATCGCATGGTGAGTGAGAGCAAGCCTCTAGCGGAATTCACAGCATGACACACAACAGTAGCCAAATAAATAGGCTTACAATCGCCGGCAGCGCAAAATTCCGCCCTGACTTGATAGAATGAAATTTCTATTAATGAGCAAAGGCAAGACGCACTTCTTATGATAAATAGTCGGAGGTAACGGTTCAGTGCCACCTGCATTTGCAAGTCACAGCCCTGGATTAAGGGGGGGGGGGGTCTAAGGGGGCTGCAGCCCAGGGCCGCACCTGCGGCAGTAGGAGAGGGGGGCCATTTATTCTAACCTGCTTAGTACAGGAACCACGGACAATGGAAGTTCGAGCGACACGTATGAAGCGAGAAACCCAAAACGAGGAGACGAGCCCCCACCTGATGTAACTTTGCTTAGCCGAATCAGTTTGGCAGAGCTTGTCGAGCTGCAAAAATAGGAATCCCCCGCCACCCCGGCAGGACCTTTTTTGCTTACGAAGCGATGTGCGTTGGCTTACGGATTGTGGAAGGGTTTTTGTGGTTTCCTGTCAATCCCCACGTCCAGTGGCGTCTGAAGGTGTAATGTTGAAGGTGTAGGGTGTTAAAGTATCCTGGCGTCGGCATAACATCCGCTTTTAAAGAGTGGCGAGGCGAGATTTCCGACTTGGCAACAAGCATTCCGCTAGAGTTGCTTTCTTAATTCGCTAAAAATCCAGTACTTTTAAAGCCACAAATATATCTGCTAATATGCAATGTGGTGCTTGATGTGAAAAATGCTTGCATTCAGCCCTTTGCATGGCAGGAAATGCAGCCCTTTAGTGTCGCAGCAGGGTAGGCAAAACGAAACCAGAATGCGCAGCGGAGTTTGAAGCGGCGTCTACGTATGTGAGTGTCATATGCAGGCAATTGAGGAAATAAACGTGCGCAGTAGAATGATTCTCTCAGCTACATTGGTGGATTGTTCGAGTTCAAGTTTCGCAAAGGTGTGGCAGTTGGTCGTCAGAATTGTTTGGTGCAACATCGGGTTGTTTTCTTTATTTTTACCCAGTTCAAAAGCAAGTCAGGCTGTGCTAGCTTCTTGGAAGTCCCACAGTTTCACTTCGTGCTTCCGCGACCACTAGGAAATCGAAACACTCTTTTATCGGTATATGTTTAGGTTTATGGGCTTTAACGTCCCAAATCAAGTTCGGCTATGCGGGACACCTTAGTGGGAGGCTGTGGATAATTTCGACCACCTCGGGATTTTTAAAGTGCACTGATATCGCGAAGTACACAGACCTCTAGTATTTCGCCTCCAGCGAAATGTGACCGCGTGGCCACGGCAGTTATTCTGTCCGATCTATTTTCTTTGGATTTGTTTCGTAGAGCCAGGTGAAAATTTTTAATTTTTGTGGAAATAAAAGGCGCAGCAGCTGCCTCACTTCTAAGTGGTCAACTCTACCGTGTCTTGAGGGAGGGAGGAAGATGTGAATGAAAGGGGAGAAAGAAGTGTTGTAGTGGAGGGCTCCGAAATAATTTTGACCACCTGGAGATCTTAAACCAGGTCTGACATTGCACAGCACGCGGGCGCCTTTTCGCATTTCACCTTCATGAAAACGCAGCCACCGTTGGGCTGGGTTTTAACCCCGGTAATCGGCTAAGCAGCCAAGCACGTTAACGACTGAGCCAGGACTTAATTTCTGCTATGAAATGTGACCCATGAGGGCAGTAAATGTTCATCGTGTAATCAAAATAATTTTAATAGCTTGTAATATTACCCTCTCGGGGCACTAATTAACGAGTGTTTCTATTTCCTAGTCGCTGCCGGAGTACCCAGCTCAGCTGTAGGAAGCTAGCTCAGCCTGTTCTTCTTCAATGCGTTAGCATTAAAACTGTACTGCGAACGACAACCCGTCTGTCGGCTTGTGTATGACGTCACTGAAAGAGGAGAGGAGGCGGCGCGAGCTGCAGTGCAGCCCCGCAAGTTGTCGGTCGGCCCACGTGGCTCTTCCATGGGGATCGGCGCTCGGCCACGGACGGACACGTGTCGCGGGTTGCAACAGTCGCGTTGTGTTTTTCGAGCTGTAAAACTTATGCTAATGCGTTACTGTTGCATGAATCCCGTTAATCGCACTTCGCTTTTTTAAATTTGGTGGAATTAAATTTAAAAATTGGATATATTGCAGTAGTGTAGCAAGGGGCGGGGGGTCAGTAAAGAGAAAGGGATTTGGGCCTACATGCGCATTAGCCCAGGGCCCACATTTTTCTCAATCCGGCCCTGGCAAGGCATCAGCTACATGAAAATTGTCATATTTCCCCTGATATCACCGAGTGTCCTGGTATTTATTTACTGCTGCTCATCATTTTGAAGGTTATTGACTGGCAGTGTGGGTTTGTGCCGTGCGTCCGCATGAATGCATTTTATTGTTTTCATAAATTAGTGCACTCTTAGACATTGTCAAGGCGAGCACGGTGATCAGACTTCTGCGTTTGTTCTTCGGCGAACTATATTTCACTGCTCCAAACAAAGGCAAACAGCAAAATACGCAACATGCGCTGAGATTAAATTTTATCAGATCTATTTTCGAAGTAATAAAGAGTAGGCGGCTGTCGTGTTCATTTCCCAACAACTCTCAAAACATGATGAAAATTCTCTAAGAGGGCTTAGTCGGGTTGGTTGGTGCATGTTTATAGAAACCAATTGAACAGCGGTGACATACAGGCCGGAAGAGAAGAGCACGGACGCATGCGCTTGTGTCCCTGTTCTTCTCTTCCGTCTGTCTGTTAGCGCTGTTTAATGGGTTTCCATCTTGATGTAAATTTCTCCTTCGCAGCAAAACCTCCTTTCTTGCGCGCAACTTTTGCCTGGGCTGTGTTTTTCTGCATGACCTGGTTGGGACGACACCGTAAAGGGCAATGGGGGCGAAATTCTTCGAGATGCTGGTATGGGAAGCATTCTGGCGCCACCTGCCAGCGTGCAAATCACGCCAGGGCAGCCAAGGGACACCTCGGTGGAGACGGCTACATCATATCAAGGTTATTAACGCGAAAGCATTACTAGGCTATGTCGGCGCGTTTGTGTCCGCAAAAAGTGCCGTCAGCACCAGGAGGGAACTGTAAAAAGGTATTGTCTATAAAGTGGCTATAATCGAAGGGAAGTGATGTGAGGGCGCCGGGCAAAAAAATTTGGGCCAATAGAATCATTAGATAATTAGAGCCAAAGAAGCAACCAAAAGTGTCCATGGTTGAATCGCCGGAAGTGTGGTACCAAGTGACTCCCCCACATGACCTACGACGTTATTGGCGCGCGTGACAGGAAAAGATGGGTGGAGCCAACGCGCGGCGCGAAATTTGAATGTCCAAAACGAATACCAAGGTGAAACAAAGGAGCCTTTAGGTTTGATCGAAATCTAATCATTAACAAATTATAGAAACGTCAGTAGTAAGCGAAAATGAATTAAGGTGCATTAGATTGATACTAGGTAAATTAATTATAAATTAAGGTGGATTAACGTGGGTAAAATGGGACTTAATTATACATTGGAATGAACTATAGGTGAATTAGAATATATAAATTGTAAATTGCTTGTGAATAAAGTGTGAATTGAATGAATCAATTCCGAGTAAGTGATTTAAGTATCAATTGCATAAATTTATTGTGTATTAATTTCGTCAAAATGTGAAATAAGTAAATAAACTATGGATGAAATTACTTAGTTGTGCTTTAAATGCGAATTAATTATAGAGTAAAGTGTATTAACTGTGGTTTAAGGCGAATTATGTAATTCGATTGCCAGACGGGGCGTCAAAACTGGCACAGAGGCAAAGAGGAGCAGCTAGAGGGCAACAAGAGCAATTAGAGACGGCGAGGAGGCGTCAATGCTTTCGCATAACTCCATTGGGGTTTCCTATGGGCCCTCTAACGTTTTTTGCCACTCTTCACACTCTTGATACCCCGAAACAAGATGGAAACGTACTGCGATCAGCCTATCACTGCGTGTGCGTTATCCTATATGCAAGTTGATTGATCGTGACCTTTGAACGCGTGGGTATTAATGAAAGCGACACTCAGAACGGCACCGTGAAATTTTTTTCTGATTAACAACTGATTCTATGACTCATTCTATTTACTCAAAATTTGTTCGACAGCAGGAGACGCATTGGGCCCTGAGAAAGATGGATTCAAAAAATTAATTTTTTTTTCACTGCCACTAGATTCAAACTTGTGACGGGAAAGAAGAAAGGGAATCCATGATCTCCTAACGGAATCGATTGGTGCGGTACCGCGCCCGAAGGAATCAGCGCACAAATGTATTTCGGCTTTCATACTGCTTTATTCTCTCTGCATTACATTCTGTTATAGTCGGTGGTGGCGATTCATGCATTTAATATTCTAGTACTTTTTGGTAGCTTATATAAGATCCTTCTTCAGTCAGACTCGGGTGTTATTTTTTTATTGATGCTCGACAGGGGAATATCTAGATTTGGCAGTATAGTGAAACTCGTAACTTCTGTATACTGGCCTTCTTTGCGTTTGAGAGCTTTTCAACGTGGGATTGAGGCACACGGAGACAAACTCCGAGGAATAAGCGCTAAAAACCGGACAATGAATACTGAAGTGCACCATACCATTATGAAAAATAAATAATCATATAAAGGTTATAGGAGGGCTAGTTGGTAGAATATTATATTGGGGAAAATCTCTGCTCTGATCAGAAATTTACCCTAAACCATAATTAAAAGGACGGAGTGCACACAACAAAGCTACAATCGCGACTCTCAGGTACACTACGCCTCCGGTGGTGATAAGGGGTCTCAAGTGCAAATGAGGCGATAAAACGCATAAACTTGAGACAAAGGTGCGCGGCAGTAATCTCATCAATGGTCATTACCTCGCACCATACGTCTTTGTGCGACTCAGTGTTTTCAGTTTGTGAGCTGGTTTTGTCCTTTGCTTTAGCAGGCAGCGCACAATCTTCCTTAGCGACAAAATAGTACGCGGAACAGCTTTCACGCCATTCCACATGAATGCCATTTCTTCAACCAGTGTAGTTTTTGGAAAGCTTGACCTCTTTAAAGTGAGATCGCACGAGGGCTGTAACGATCCTGATTTGTGATCACTACTGAGCACACTCACCGCCGCTGAGTTCTTACGCGCTTTTAGCACAGATCTCCCAAGAACCGCTTATCGACGTCGACGTGCCTTTCTTCCTTCTGAGCTTCCATGAATCACAGCTGCAAGTGGACAATACACAAAGGCAATAACCTCTTAACTTTCAATTGCCCTTGCGTATTCACGACAATCAGAGCAAGAACGAAGCCTAAAGATGCCACACACACTTAAAAGTTTCCAAAATAAACATAAAGATAACATTCTAAATAGCGACGCCGCCAAAGAAACCCGCATATTTCGGGGAAAAAGAAGACGTGACCAGAAAAAAATATTCAGAAAAACTCGTGTTATGTGAAGTATGCCCTACTTAAGGAACTAATGCATACAGTGCATGCAGTGTTTTCTTTTTAACCACGCGACGCCTTTCCTGCCGTTGCTTCTCTCTGTAGTCGAAGCTCTCGCCAGTCGCATATTGTGCGATCGCGCTCGGGCCGATCGCTCGTAGTAGTAGGAGGTTCGGCCAATATCGAAGGCAATAACTCCTCCGTGACGACTTAAATAAGTCTAGAAGGCGGTCTGCGAATGACTCGTGGAAAGGATGTTTCATTTGGCCGTTACGGCTGCAGACACCACCCGACTGATAACGTGCGATGTATGCCGCACGATTTTGTAATTCTTTGGGCTGGCTTACTACACAGAGGAGGAGGACGACGGTGTATAATGCAGGTGCTGCCGCGTGGCCAAATCAGAGGTATTCTACACAACCGATGTCGAAATGCGCGTATATTGAACTAATCTCACTAGGAGATCCGGCATCTAAGTGCCTTTTTTCTGTTGACTAATTAAACGCTATTAATATTTATAGGCGCTCTGCGTCTGTGAATGTGCGGCTGGGTCTCCTTTACTGTATTTTAGACATTGATGACTATGAAGAGAAAATAAAGAGTTGAGACGGCCGACAGTTTAGAGACGAAACCTGTGCACTTTATTGGTTTCGCACAGAAAAGGCAGCACTTTGATTCTGACTAAAAAATCTGCTCTGTTCAATGAATTTTCTTTAAGTCCTTGTTCTCATTCCACGTTGGTCTCAGTATTAACAGCGTCTCTCTCACAGTTCCTCTAACTCGAACTCCACGTCGTCCGTCACGGACAAACCCCCCGGGAGTCCAGAGCTGTAAGTTGGCGTTTTTGCGTTCACTTCGCTCACCACTTGAAACATGCGACTTCTTTAGCTTGTATAGGTTTGCAGCCTCGTACGCCCTACAAATGTCCTCACTATAATTGCAGTTTTCTGTTGCCATCGTAGTGAATATTTTTTTTTTAAGCAGTGTATGGTTTATTATTTGTTTCTTGGTAATATTTCTGAATTACTCCAGTGCCTCTTTCTACAAGGGTTCTCTTGCTGCTTCCATCAGTAATAATATTATTACGAAAACAGCGATAAATTCAATTATTTCTCGATTTCCTGTCGAAACCAAGTTCAAGAAAACTGCACGTGGAGTACGCCAGCAGTCCTATTGGACCGCCACGATAAAAAACATGCGATTTACAAGTACATAGGCCTTTCCGGGCTACTTTAAGTCCACATTTTTATAGAGTGGTGCTACATTTTCTATTTTGTTTATTTCCAACTGTCCATCGAACGGCTTCTGTATCTTCAGCCAGTTTTATTTACAAGCAACCCTACCTAATGTGTCCTCTTTCCGTGCTACTACTATTGCACTCGTCGATACTTGTGCTTTATCTAATTCGAACGCACCACTCTAGACAGCACGTTATCTCCTACGCAACGAGAAAGAACTGCTTCAATAATATCGCTGATATGAAAGTATGTATCAGTGGCGTTAAGATTGGCTTTCATAAATAGAACATGATTTCCGTCTACTTCCGTCTAATTAGTTATTGAACTTACAATAATTATGTCAAAATTTTATTATTCACTCAGAGTCACTTGCATTTTGTGAAGTTCTAGATAGGGTTATCAAACAACCGATAAATTTTTGTAGCAACATATATCCAACGTGACCCTTTTTTCCGACATTTAAAGAAAGGCCAGGAAATATGAAGCAAAATGCGTGATTGCGCTCTTGCACTACCGTACTGTAGCGCATCCAAGAGCGTCATGTGTGAACGAAGCGTTCGGGCTCACCGTCTCGAAGTGAGCCGCCGACGGCGCTGACAGCATAGTCTTGAAAGTCCGTCAGCACATTCACCCTGAGCATAGAAAGCGCGCGCTGTGATCAGCGATAAGTGATAAGCAGGCCATCGACAGCCAACACAGACGGAGCTTCTATTCAGCCATCGCTTAGGCAAAACAAAAAAAGGAATTGAAACCAGTGAAGTTGCCGTTTTCAGGGTAGCCTCCGTTTTTTTTTTATCATTTATCCCTCCGAACTGAGCGACGGCCGCTAACTTGGGTACGGTCAGCGCGCACTCCTCGTTAGTTGAATACACGGTTGGGAGCCATGGAGAATGTCGGCGCACGAGCGCAGTCACGTAGTTTTTTCCATACTCCGCGGTCTTCCGTTAAACGCCGGAAAAAAGGACCACGCAGGAGATACGTTCCTGCAAAACACTGGATCAGTTCTTTCTTGACTCCCTCTACAACGAAAGTTAACACACGTGACCCTAAAGTGAATAATAAAAATTTACTTCATGTTAGCTAATTATGTTCTTAACTGAATTAAAAAAATTCTCTTAGGAGCGCTATAGGACGAGAAACAATATGTCGTTCGTTTTGCCGACCTCCGGTGAGGCACTTCTTTTTTAAAATCTTTGGTTCATGTTACAGGAAACACCCTGTATATCTAAAATTCTGCGATTATACTTATAGGATTAAGAAATGCATCTGATCTGTGATGCGTAGCCGGATTGCATCATCAGTGCCATCTAACCAAAGAATGAAAGTTTTTTTTTTGCAGTTCGCCATGTGGATTCCCTTCGCAGCATGTTTGATTATTGAGGTGCTCCACTTTGCGTCCCTTGAGGGATTTATATGGTGACCCACATATGTGTCTCACTTGCTGCGAATAAGTCGCAGCTCTGAAATGAGTCACGTAACGCATCACAATTTGTCGCGCACCCACATATGTGTTTCACTTGCTGCGAATAAGTCGCAGCTCTGAAATTAGTCGTATAACGCATCAGAATTTGTCGCGCTCCCCCATGGCGGTGGAGTGGTTATGCGCTCGGCTTTCGGACCGAACGACGTGAGTTCGATCCCGGCTGCAGCGGACGGAAGCGAAATTACGAAGACCCGTGTACTGTGTGGTTCCAGTGCACGTAAAGCACCCCAGGTGTTCGAAATTTGCGATGCCTTCCACTACTGCATCCCTTGTACCTGAGTTGCTTTGGGGCATATTACTTCTGAAATATTATGCCCCACACATAAATATTTTTAGCTTTTTTATACTTTACGGGGACCGCTGTCACTAAAGAAATTTCACGCGTAAGAAAAGAATTGCATGTCAGTTATATCATGATTCACGCAGACAGTCGTTTTGGCAGCATATGCAGCCCTCGGGCGCAAAAGTAAGGAGCTTCGCATCCAAATGACGAAGGTTGCTGTCATGCTGCCATATGGCCAAAATTATCTTTGTATAGAGAGTGTTTGCGAAAAGTAATGCAATTTTATTCGTAGAGAAAATTATTCAAGATATTGTTTGGCATCATTACAACCGCTTAAAATTCTTCGAAGTTGTCCCACTTGGCATCTGCACATTTTCGCCAGTGACTCTGCCAATAACTTTCGACAGGAATCTTCTTTAGAGCCTTTGTCGCGGCGGTTTGGATCGCTTCGTTGTTGGCAAAATGGACCCCTTTAAGGGCGCTCTTGATTCTCAGGAACAGGAAAAAGTCTGCCGGAGAGCCAGGTCAGGACTATAGGGGGATTGGGGCAGCCTCGACAATCTGGGCTTGGCCAGGAACTCCCGTACGCACAGAGAAGTGTGGCTGGGAGCGTTGTCGTGGTGCATCTGCCAGATATCGGCGATCTCCTTTCGTGCTCGGAAGACCTCTTTTCTCAATGTCTCGTGTGCATCCACGTAGTTATGATGGAGTGCATGGTGGTTTTTGAATATTGAGACTCTCTGCTATTATCTGCACACTCATTCGACGGACGCTGTTGAAAAGATACGAACACGAGACACATTTTGGTCGACTTCTGGTCGTTCATGGCCATAAACGACTTTTGGTCGACTTTTGGTCGTTTATGGCCGTCCAGAGCAAGATTCATCATCGACGTCTTGCCGGTACACGTTAAACGCGATCAGTCACCTTGCACCTTAAGAATTTCACAAAATAGAACTGCAGTAGACTTTCTTAATCATTTCATAGGTGTCGGCATGACAGTTGTGGAGTTTAGCGCAGAATTTGATCGCGTACACTTGTTCGTGTGCGGAAGCCACCGCACGTCGTGACACAAGCGCTATCAGTAGGCACACTGAAACAGCGATCCTGAGGCTCCCAGAGCTTGGAGTAAACTGCGCTAGGCAGTGATGAAAAGCTGAATGACCCCCCTCCTCCTTTTAACCCAACAAATCCGAGTGCGGTAGGACCGACAGCAGAGTCGGGAAAAAAAATTACTGCGTTACTTTTTGGACACACCCTGTACGCGTATGTTAGGTAAGGGATGAGGCAAAATCCTTTCCCAGAAGATCAACTTTCTCTTTGAGCTTACAGTTTGATTTGATTTGATTTATTTGTTTTCTTTCTGATACACATGTGCTCGGGTTTCTTATCGCAGGTGCCGTTGGCGGATACCACGGGAAGCACTTCGGGCAGATATACGGTTGCAGCAATGACCTCAGTGGATTCGTGTACGCCGCCAGCGACAGCACCGACATCACAGGCCTGAACTACGACGGAGAAGATTCCGGTGCGCTCATATTTGTTTATTTTGAAGAGATGCATCCCATTTTCATAGAACGTCAACATGACGCTGCTTATAAGTAACCTATGTGTCGGATCTACAGTAAATTCACTGGATGACACAATCCGCATCCACAATGAGCCACCGCTAAGTTTACCAGTATCTGATAAGTTTTTTGATGCGGAGGTGAGGTCACCGTCGTTAACCTGTGGTTTGCGTAAACCATTCTGTATATGTGCGCGCTGGCTCTCTCTTCGTACGTACGGCAGGCTGCTTGTCCAGGTCTTGTGTGCTCTGCATAAACCGCCCACCCAACTTTTAACGTGTCGTTCTTGCTATTTGTGCTTTTCGGAAGATAAGTTATGTCGCGTAATCTGGGCTCACTTAGAAAGAAATGAAGAGGGCTGCTGGTAGGGTTTCCATCTTCTTTGTTGGACACATACCACAGAATGTTCCACAATTCTGAAGCATTGGTGGTGGTACTGGACAGGCTTTTGGGTGCTGGCTGCAAAGGGCACATAAACAGAAAACACGTAGGAACAGTACCTCTTCAAGGATTCATGGTAGAACGTATTCATGCCTGAAAGTTATTATAGCGAGGATGGGCTCTAGTTATAATATTTTTGCAATATATGCGCTAACTCTGATGAAGTGACACAGAGACGACGAACTATTGTTCTGTTCATGATCACTTGGTCGTTTATTCTAGTGAGAGCTACATTACCCGCACTCACGCCATTTCTGTGTGGGCCTTCGGCGCAACTTGTGCGCATGCGCGAGGAGCCGAGTGACGTCATAACCGCGCAGGTGGTGCGGCGAGCGCCGCGCCGCTCGCCTCCGACTGAGAGGAACCGCCGAGCGACGTCACAGCTGCCGGCGCCGCGCACTAACGTCGCTTGCCTCCGATCGAGGGAGAGACTGCGCATGCGCGACACGCAGCTGGCGCGCCGTGCTCTACTGCGCATGCGCGGCAAGGGAAGGAGGGTCGCGGTGTATAAATGATGGTGATGCTGCG